>NC_072473.1:106946528-107612028 GCF_027574615.1 Eptesicus fuscus
TCTATGCTGCTACATTGCCGAATTCATTTATTAAGTTTAATAATTTTTTGATGGAATCTTTTGAGTTTTTTATGTACAATATCATGCCACCTGCAAATAAGGACAGCTTTACTTCTTCTTTTCCAATTTGGATGCCTTTTATTTCTTCTTCTTGTCTAATTGGAACGGCTAATACTTCCAGTACTATGTCAAACAGGAGTGGTGAGAGTGGGCATCCCTGTCTTGTTCCTGTTCTTAGGGGAAATGGTTTTAGTTTTTTCCTATTGAGTATGATGTTGGCTGTGGGTTTATCATATATGGCTTTTATTATGTTGAGGTATGATCCTTCTATTCCCACCTTGTTGAGAGTTTTTATCAAGAAAGTGTGTTAGATTTTGTCAAATGCTTTTTCTGCATCAATTGATATGACTATGTGATTTTTATCTCTCAATTTGTTTATGTGATGTATCACATTTATTGATTTGCGGATATTGTACCATCTTTGCATTCTTGGAATAAATCTTACTTGGTCATGGTGTATGATCTTTCTGATGTGCTACTAGATCTGATTTGCTAGAATTTTGTTGAGGATTTTGGCATCTATGTTCATGAGGGATATTGGTCTGTAATTCTCTTTCACTGTGTTGTCTTTATCTGGTTTTGGGATTAGGGTGATGCTGGCTTCATAGAAGGAGCTTGGAAGTGTTCCTTCCTCTTGAATTTTCTGGAATAGTTTGAGGAGGATAGGTTTTAGTTCTTCCCTGAATGTTTGGTAAAACTCCCCTGTGAAGCCATATGGCCCTGGGCTTTTGTTTGCTGGAAGCTTTTTGATGACTGCTTCAATTTCTTCCATAGTTATTAGCCTATTGAGCTGTTTAGATTCTTCCTGATTGAGTTTTGGAAGGTTGTATTTTTCTAGGAATATGTCCATTTCCTCCAGGTTGTCCAGTTTGTTGGAATAGAGTTGTTCATAGTATTTTGTAACAATCCTTTGTATCTCAGCGGGGTCTGTTGTTATTTCACCTCTTTCATTTCTGATTTTGTTTATTTTGGTCCTCTCTCTTTGCTTCTTGGTGAGCCTGGCTAAAGTTTCATCAATCTTGTTTATCCTTTCAAAGAACCAGCTCTTGGTTTTGTTGATCTTTTTTATTTTTTATTTTTTATTTTTTGGTCTCTATATCATTTATCTCTGCTCTGATCTTTATTGTTTCCTTCCTTCTGCTTACACTGGGCTTTTCTTGTTGCTCTCTTTCTAACTCTGAGTTGTAGGGTTAGGTAATTTATTACCATTGTTTCTTGTTTTTTTTTTGCAGTAGGCTTGTAGAGCTATGAACTTCCCTCTCAAGACTGCTTTCACTGTGTCCCATAGATTTTAGATTTTGTGTTTTCATTGTAGTTTGTTGCCATGATGTTTTTTATTTCTTCTTTGATCTCTCTGGTAACCCAATCATTTTTTAATAGCATGCTGTTTATTCTCCATGTGTTTGATTTTTTTGGATTGTTTTTATTGTAGTTGATTTCCAGTTTTATGCCACTATGATCTGAGAAGATGCTTGATATGATTTCTATCATCTTGAATTTGAAGAGACTTTTCCTGTGACCCAATATATGGTCTATCTTTGAAAATGACCCATGTGCGCTTGAGCAGAATGTATATTCTGTGGCTTTGGGGTGAAATATTCTGAAGATTTCAATTAATTCCATCTGGTCTAGTGAGTCATTTAGGATTGATGTTTCTTTGCTGATTTTTTGTTTAGAGGATTTGTGCAATGGTGATAGTGGGGTATTAAAGTCTCCTACTATGATTGTATTGCTGTCAATCTCTCCCTTGATATCCTCCAGGAGTTTTTTTTTAATGTATTTGGGTGCTCTTGTATTGGGTGCATATATGTTTACCAGAGTTATTTCTTCCTGCTGGATTGCTCCCTTTAGTATTATGAAGTGGCCTTCCTTACCTTTTTTTATGTCCTTCACTTTGAGATCTAATTTGTCAGATATAAGTATTGCTACCCCAGCTTTTTTTTTTTCATTTCCATTCGCCTGAAAAACCTTTTTCCATCCCTTCACCCTCAGTCTGTGTATGTCTTTTTTTCTGAGGTGGGTTTCTTGTAGACAGCAGATATATGGGTCATGTTTTCTTATCCAGTCTGTTACCTTATGTACTTTTTTGAGAGCCAAATTTTTTAAACCCAAACTTCTTCTAATGCCACTTCTTGCAAATAGACTCACCCAGGCTGTGGTATTTTGTGGAAGAGCCACACTCAATGGGCCAAAGAGCTGCATGTGACTCGCGAGCTGCAGTTTGCCAACCATGGCCCTATGTCTTTTGATTGGGGCATTTAATCCATTTACATTTAAAGTTACTATTGATAGGTACTTATTTGTTGCCATTTTTATTCTTTATTCCTGTGTTCCTTCATTGCTTCTTATTTCTTTTTTTTACTGCAGACCCATTAGCATTTCTTGCATTGCTGGTTTGGTGTTAATAAACTCCCTTAGTCCTTTTCTGTCTGTGAAGCTCCTGATTTCACCTTCAATTTTGATTGATAGCCTTGCTGGGTACAGTATTATTGGATTCAGACACTTCCTTTGCATGACTTTGTATATTTCATTCCATTCCCTTCTGGCCTGATGAGTTTCTGTTGAGAAATCAGTCGCTAGTCTGATAGGGATTCATTTGTAGGTAACTTTCTGTCTCTCTCTGGCCACTTTTAAGATTCTTACTTTGTCATTGGTGTTTGCCAATTTATTTATAAGTAGAGGCCCGGTGCACGAAATTCGTGCACGGAGGAGGGTTGTCCCTCAGCCCAGCCTGTACCCTCGCCAATATGGGACCCCTCACGGGATGTCTGACTGCCCATTTAGGCCCGACCGGGATCGGGCCTAAACGGACAGTTGGACATCCCTCTCACAATCCAGGACTGCTGGCTCCCAACTGCTTGCCTGCGTGCCTTCCTGATTGCCCCTAACCGCTTCTGCCTGCCAGTCTGATCACCCCCTAACCACTCTGCTGCCAGCCTGTTTGCCCCCAACTTCCATCCTCTGCCGGCCTGGTCACCCCTAACTGCCCTCTCCTGCAGGGTTGATCACCTCCAACTGCCCTCCCTTGCAGGCCAGGTGCCTCCCAACTGCCCTCTCCTGCTGGCCATCTTATGGTGGCCATCTTGTGTCCACATGGGGGCAGGATCTTTGACCACATGGGGGCAGCGATATTGTGTGTTGCAGTGATGATCAATCTGCAGATTACTCTTTTATTAGATAGGATAGAGGCCTGGTACAGGGGTGGGGGCCAGTTGGTTTGCCCTGAAGGGTGTCCCGGATCAGGTGGGGGTTCCCTTGGGGCGTGGGGCAGCCTGAGTGAGGGACCTGTGGTGGTTTGCAGGCCAGCCACGCCCCCTGGCAACCCAAGCGGAGGCCCTGGTATCTGGAATTTATTTTCCTTCTACAATTAAAACTTTGTAGCCTGGAACGGAGCCAAGCCTGGGGCTCCCTTCCAAGGCAGGCAGCCATTTGTGTTGGGGTTATAATTGAAACTTTGTTGCCTTAAGCGGGTGGGCCCGGCCAGGGTGTGTGGAAAGCTTTGCTTCCCCTGTTGCTGGCAGCAACCCTGGCCTGCTCTCTCAAGCTCCATCCTGCCGCCATTTGTTTGAATTTGTTTACTTTCTATAATTGAAACTTTGTAGCTTGAGTGGAGGCTTAGGCCTGGCAAGGGCAGGCGGAAAGCTTGGCTTCCTCTGTTACCTAGGAAACCTTGCTCTCTGTGGCTGTAGCCATCTTGGTTTAGGTTAATTTGCATGCTTGCTCTGATTGGATGGTGGGTGTGGCTTGTGGGTGTGTCAGAGGTATGGTCAATTTGCATATTTGTCTATTATTAGATAGGATGTGCCTTGGCGTCGGTCTTTTTTTTTTTAATACAAACAAATTTTATTTTATTTATTTATTTATTTATTTATTTAAATTTTAATTTCTTTATTGATTAAGGTGTCACATATTTGTCCTCATCCCCCCATTCCCATCCCACACCCCTCCCCACGGATGCCCCAACCCCCTGTTGAACTTAACCGTTGGATAGGCTCATATGTATGCACACAAGTCCTTTGGTTGATCTCTTCCCCCCTCCTCCCAACCTCCCCTATCCTCCCTCTGAGGCCCGATAGTCCGATCGATGCCTCCTTGTTTCTGGTTCTGTTCTTGTTCCTCAGTCTATGTTGTTCATCATTTCCCCTAGATGAGCGAGATCATATGTCACTAGATATATACTTATAAGAACTGAATGTGAGACGAGCAATAATAGTTATGCTGACATGCAAATGAATCAGTCTGTAGTGAGTTTCTTTCTGGACCAACAGTTCTTTTGAGACCCAGTTTCAATGTCCACCAGTTCCTTATGTGTACATGTCAGCACTGACCCCTCAGCTCTGGATGGTGGACAAATGGTGGTAACGGAGGTCCGACTCCCTCTGGTTTGGTCTCGGCCGGACCCAGGGGCACGGCTTCACCTGGACTAAGGGGAACGTGGCCTCACCCAGACCCAAGGGGCGCGTGGCCTCACCCGGGCCCGGGACCCAGCCTCACCCGGATGGATCCAGGGGCACACGGCCTCACCCGGACCCAGGATCTGGCTTCACCCGTACCCAGGGGCACAAGGCCTCACCCGGACCCAGGGGCACATGGCCTCACCCGGGCCCAGGGACCCAGCCTCATCCGGGTCCAGTGGCGCGTGGTCTCACCCGGACCCAGGGGCGCGTGGCCTCTCCCAGACCCAGGGGCAGCCAGTGACTTAGTATTTTAGGGAGATTTGGTGAGTGATTCCTCATTCTCTGGCTCTAAGGGGGGAAAAACTTACTCCAGAGTTGTGTTCTGGAGACAAGATTCTGTCCCCTCATTCCCTGCTTGCTGTCCTCCTTCCCTCCACCAAACACAGCAGGAGCAGCCTACTTCTAAGGAAATTTTAGAAGAAATTTCTAGTCATAACTGGGCTCTTGGGTCCTGCTTCACCCTTTATATGATTTTTTTTTTCTTTTTAAATTTCTTTATTGATTAAGGTGTCACATATTTGTCCTCATCCCCCCATTTCCATCCCCCCCTCCCCACGCATGCCCCAACCCCCTGTTGAACTTAACCGTTGGATAGGTTCATATGCATGCATACAAGTCCTTTGGTTGAACTCTCCCCCTCCCCCCACCCTCCCCTATCCTCCCTCTGAGGCCCGATAGTCCGATCGATGCCTCCTTGCTTCTGGTTCTGTTCTTGTTCCTCAGTCTATGTTGTTCATCATTTCCCCTAGATGAGCGAGATCATATGTCACTAGATATATACTTATGAGAACTGAATGTGAGACGAGCAATAATAGTTATGCTGACAGGCAAATGAATCAGTCTGTAGTGAGTTTCTTTCTGGACCAACAGTTCTTTTGAGACCCAATTTCAATGTCCACCAGTTCCTTATGTGTATATGTCAGCACTGACCCCTCAGCTCTGGATGGTGGACAAATGGTGGTAACGGAGGTCCGACTCCCTCTGGTTTGGTCTCGGCCGGACCCAGGGGCACGGCTTCACCCGGACTAAGGGGCACGTGGGCTCACCTGGATCTAGGGACACATGGTCTCACCCGGACCCAGGGACGCTTGGCCTCTCCCAGACCCAGGGGCACGTGGCCTCACCCGGGCCTCGGTGCACGAGGCCTCACCTGGATCCAGGGACACATGGTCTCGCCCGGACCCAGGGACGCTTGGCCTCTCCCAGACCCAGGGGCACGTGGCCTCACCCGGGCCTAGGTGTACGAGGCCTCACCCGGATCCAGGGACACATGGTCTCACCCGGACCCAGGGACGCTTGGCCTCTCCCAGACCCAGGGGCACGTGGCCTCACCCGGGCCTAGGTGCACGAGGCCTCACCCGGATCCAGGGACACATGGTCTCGCCCGGACCCAGGGGTGCGTGGCCTCTCTCAGACCCAGGGGCACGTGGCCTCACCTGGACCTAGGTGCACGAGGCCTCACCCGGATCCAGGGACACATGGTCTCACCCGGAACCAGGCGCGCTTGGCCTCTCCCAGACCCAGGGGCACGTGGCCTCACCCAGGCCTAGGTGCACGAGGCCTCACCCGGATCCAGGGACACATGGTCTCACCCGGACCCAGGGACGCTTGTCCTCTCCCAGACCCAGGGGCACGTGGCCTCCCCCGGGCCTAGGTGTATGAGGCCTCACCCGGATCCAGGGACACATGGTCTCACCCAGGCCCAGGCGCGCTTGGCCTCCTCCAGACCCAGGGGCACGTGACCTCACCCGGCCCTAGGTGCATGAGGCCTCACCCAGATCCAGGGACACATGGTCTCACCCGGACCCAGGGACGCTTGGCCTCCTCCAGACCCAGGGGCACGTGGCCTCCCCCGGGCCTAGGTGTATGAGGCCTCACCCGGATCCAGGGGCACGTGGCCTCACCTGGGCCTAGGTGCACGAGGCCTCACCCGGATCCAGGGACACATGGTCTCACCCGGACCCAGGCGCGCTTGGCCTCCTCCAGACCCAGGGGCACGTGACCTCACCCGGCCCTAGGTGCATGAGGCCTCACCCAGATCCAGGGACACATGGTCTCACCCGGACCCAGGGACGCTTGGCCTCCTCCAGACCCAGGGGCACGTGGCCTCACCCAGGCCTAGGTGCATGAGGCCTCACCCGGATCCAGGGACACATGGTCTCACCCGGACCCAGGGACGCTTGGCCTCCTCCAGACCCAGGGGCACGTGGCCTCACCCGGGCCTAGGTGCACGAGGCCTCACCCGGATCCAGGGACACATGGTCTCACCCGGACCCAGGGACGCTTGGCCTCTCCCAGACCCAGGGGCACGTGGCCTCACCCGGGCCTAGTTGCACGAGGCCTCACCCGGATCCAGGGACACATGGTCTCGCCCGGACCCAGGGACGCTTGGCCTCTCCCAGACCCAGGGGCACGTGGCCTCACCCGGGCCTAGGTGTACGAGGCCTCACCCGGATCCAGGGACACATGGTCTCACCCGGACCCAGGGACGCTTGGCCTCTCCCAGACCCAGGGGCACGTGGCCTCACCCGGGCCTAGGTGCACGAGGCCTCACCCGGATCCAGGGACACATGGTCTCGCCCGGACCCAGGGGTGCGTGGCCTCTCTCAGACCCAGGGGCACGTGGCCTCACCTGGACCTAGGTGCACGAGGCCTCACCCGGATCCAGGGACACATGGTCTCACCCAGGCCCAGGCGCGCTTGGCCTCCTCCAGACCCAGGGGCACGTGACCTCACCCGGCCCTAGGTGCATGAGGCCTCACCCAGATCCAGGGACACATGGTCTCACCCGGACCCAGGGACGCTTGGCCTCCTCCAGACCCAGGGGCACGTGGCCTCCCCCGGGCCTAGGTGTATGAGGCCTCACCCGGATCCAGGGGCACGTGGCCTCACCTGGGCCTAGGTGCACGAGGCCTCACCCGGATCCAGGGACACATGGTCTCACCCGGACCCAGGCGCGCTTGGCCTCCTCCAGACCCAGGGGCACGTGACCTCACCTGGCCCTAGGTGCATGAGGCCTCACCCAGATCCAGGGACACATGGTCTCACCCGGACCCAGGGACGCTTGGCCTCTCCCAGCCCCAGGGGCACGTGGCCTCACCCGGGCCTAGTTGCACGAGGCCTCACCCGGATCCAGGGACACATGGTCTCGCCCGGACCCAGGGGTGCGTGTCCTCTCCCAGACCCAGGGGCACGTGGCCTCACCCGGGCCTAGGTGTACGAGGCCTCACCCGGATCCAGGGACACATGGTCTCACCCGGACCCAGGGACGCTTGGCCTCTCCCAGACCCAGGGGCACGTGGCCTCACCCGGGCCTAGGTGCACGAGGCCTCACCCAGATCCAGGGACACATGGTCTCGCCCGGACCCAGGGGTTAGTGGCCTCTCCCAGACCCAGGGGCACGTGGCCTCACCTGGACCTAGGTGCACGAGGCCTCACCCGGATCCAGGGACACATGGTCTCACCCGGACCCAGGGACACCTGGCCTCTCCCAGACCCAGGGGCACGTGGCCTCACCCAGGCCTAGGTGCACGAGGCCTCACCCGGATCCAGGGACACATGGTCTCACCCGGACCCAGGCGCGCTTGGCCTCCTCCAGACCCAGGGGCACGTGACCTCACCTGGGCCTAGGTGCATGAGGCCTCACCCAGATCCAGGGACACATGGTCTCACCCGGACCCAGGGACGCTTGGCCTCCTCCAGACCCAGGGGCACGTGGCCTCACCTGGGCCTAGGTGTACGAGGCCTCACCCGGATCCAGGGACACATGGTCTCGCCCGGACCCAGGGACGCTTGGCCTCTCCCAGACCCAGGGGCACGTGGCCTCACCCGGGCCTAGGTGCACGAGGCCTCACCCGGATCCAGGGACACATGGTCTCACCCGGACCCAGGGACGCCTGGCCTCCCCCAGACCCAGGGGCACGCGGCCCCACCCTGGCCTAGGTGCACGAGGCCCCACCCGGATCCAGGGACACATGGTCTCGCCCGGACCTAGGGGTGCGTGGCCTCTCCCAGACCCAGGGGCACGTGGCCTCACCTGGACCTAGGTGCACGAGCCTTCACCCGGATCCAGGGGCCCACGGCCTCACCCGGACCCAGGGTTCAGCTTCACCCGAACCCAGGGGCACATGGCCTCACCCGGACCCAGGGGCATGTTACCTCTCTCAGACCCCCGGTCGCGTGGTCTCACCGGATCCAGGGGCGCACAGCCTCACCCGGACTCGGGACCCAGCCTTACCCGGATCCAGGGGCCCACGGCCTCACCCGGACCCAGGGTTCAGATTCACCCAGACCCAGGGGCGTGAGGCCTCACCTAGACCCAGAGGCGTGTGACCACACCTGAGCCCAGAGGCTCACAGCCTCGCCTGGACTCGGGTCTCAGCGGGGTTTCGTCTTCTTGATCCCAATTCCTGTTGGTCAATTCCCTCTCAGCAATTCCTTCGGTCATTTTCTCAGAGCTCCAGGGCGGCTGCCGCAGAACTCATTAGGCGGTGGGCTTGGCGAGGCTCCGGTGTGCCCGGTGCGCGGCGTCAGGCTGGTCCGGTGTCGCTGCGTCGGCCCTTGGGTCTGTAGCGGTGGCCGGTCGCCGAGCGTGCGCACCTGGCCGCTTCGGGGCATTGAGATTCTTGAAGGACTCGGAGGTCAGCAAGCACGGAGTCTCCCACCCCATGTCTCCCAGGGGCTCGTCTGTCCGTGCTCGGCAGCGAGTGGAGCCGTCCCCTCAGCCGGAGACCGCCGGGGGAACTGCGCTGAGCACGTTCCAGGCCGCCATTGTGTCACCTGAGCCATAGTTCTTAAATTGTGGACTTTGTGTCACCGGCATCATCATCATCCCGCGTACCCCTCTCTTTTATTCTAGTTGTAGAGCATCTGCTCAGCCAGCCCCCCGGTGGTTCTGGCTGGTGTCTGCTCTGCTCTCCCGTCGCAGTCTCAATATTGTTGTGGTAGGCAACGATCAGGCTGCCGCCCTATGTCTCCATCTTGGTCCTCCTTTGTACAGTTAAGTCTTGATTGTTGTTGGTGTCACTGGGAGGAATTGTCCTCCAGGCCAATTGGCCGTGAGGACCCTCTTTGTCTATATAGGAAGAGTTGCTGTGCAGGAGACATGTTTATGGGCCGGGTCTTGATGCAGCAATGCCTTGGCGCTCACTGAGTCTACCTCCTGAATGTGTCCCTTGTGCGAGTGGTTGAAATCTGGTGTCATCTCACACCAACCACTAGATGCCCTCGTTTCTGGGTCTCCAATGTAGTGTGGGTCAGCCACTACCTGAGGCACTCAGCAGGAAAAAGCTTCTGCTCAGCTTTGCTGGGGCGGAGCTACAGGGTGGAGCCTACAACCTTGGCTTCCTGTCAGCCCCGCCCTATAAGGCTCCTGTGACTGTGTCCCTCTGTATTCCTTGCAAACACCTCTGAGAGAAACGCGCCCTGGAGTTTCGCCCACTGCCAAACAGTCCAGTCCCTCCCCTAATGAATCTGGACTCCCAGATTCTCGCCTGGAACTGGGTTTCAGTGTAGTTGGAACTGGGTCTCAGCGCAGTCTGGCGCCCCTGTCTCCTTCCCAGCAGGGCCACCCAGTGGCGCAGGCAGAAGTCCGTCCTCTGCGCTCCTTCCAGTGCGCGCGTCTGGAGCCGCCGCTCCTCTGTGCCTCCGCCCCACAGCCCAAATTCATTCCCCCAGCGTGCGCCTGGCTTCCCAGGGTTTCGCCCGGAACTGGGGTTCAGTGCAGTCGGAACTGGGGTTCAGGACGGTCCTGAGCTTATGTCTCCTTCCCGCTAGGGCAGTTCAGTGGCGCAGGCAACAGTCCGTCCTTTGCGCCCCTTCCCGTGCGCACCTCTGGAGCTCTGCCCTCCGCCGCTCCTCCGTGCCTGCGCCCCACAGCCCAGATTCATTCCCCCAGCCTGCGCCTGGCTTCCCAGGGTTTCGCCCGGAACTGGCGCTCAGTGCAGTCGGAGCAGGCGCTTAGCGCACTCCGGAGCCTTTATCTCCTTCCTGCCAGTGAGCGCCGGCCAGGCCGTCAGCCGCCCCTTCCTCTCCGGCTCCATCCTCCCCGAAGGCGCGCTTGCTCGTGTCTCCGCCCGTTTCTCCATACCTCAGGCTTTTACGGCTCCCCCGATTGTCCCCGTGGCCTTCTCCTTCCCCCCAGCTGTGGGCATTTCAGTCCGCCAGCTCTCCTGTGGTTCTGGACGATGTCCGTTCTGACCTCTAGTTGTGCCTTTGAAATTGTTGTGCCCGGCTGCAGGTTAGGTGTTTAACCTATGCCGCCATCTTGGTTTCCCCCCCTTTATATGATTTTTAACACCTACTGCTATGTATCTGTCCAAAAGACAAGCCCCACAACATCTTTCTGTATAATTTCCAAAGTTTTTTCTATTGATGTTTCAAGCAGGAGTGGGTGAGGGCCCTGTGCCTACCATCAAGTAGTCAATATCACATCAGCAAATATTTTCCCAGCACTTAGCAAATACTAGGCTCTCTGATAGATATGGGGAATCAAACTGAAAAAAAAAAGATTGCTATTTTAGGATTTCACCACAGTGCACTGGGGAAGCACCACAAGAGAGCAAGTGCAGTGGGTTGTGGGAGCATACAGGAGGAGTGAGGTGAAGGTGTGAGAGAATAAGGGAAGATTTCTGCAAGAGGCAAAATCAGAGCCCTGAGGGAATGTTCTGTGGGAGGGAATAATTTATTCCAGGTATGGAGAATAGCATGTGCAAGGACCCAGAGGTTGGAGACCAGGGGTTCTTTCTCTTCTTGAGCTGGGTGATTGGGACCAAAACCTTGCTTTGGGCTCTGCACAACACTCCAGGTTCTTCCAATTCTTCATTAATTGATACTGGAGCACAGAATATCAAGGCTTTGTTCCAGGGTAAAGGATCTCAGGGATCAAGTGCTTTATAAATGGGTACATTTTTGGCACCCATTTTTCTTCAGAAATCAGCATGATATTATTAAGCATATAAGACTTGTCTGTGTGGTTCTAGCTCATTTTTCACCTCCCTGACTCCAGTCTCAGCCTGTCTTCTGCATCTGCCCCTGAACTCCAGAGCTCTGATAGGCTGGCTCTTAGCTCCTATGCCCCCAAACCCTTCCATACAACCTGTCCCTGGGCCCCCTTATGTCACTCTAATCTTTCTTTTTGTCTTAAAATTTTCAGGGGTCCCTCCTCTCTCTTTGTCTCTATCCAACTTCTAACTGCTATCCTCCAAGCTGACCTCCTCAGTTCCAGCAGTCCTTGTCTGATCCCTCTTGTGGTCCATTCCTGATAAACCCTTGTGTATTTCTGAAATGAGTAATTCTGCTTCTAACTCATCTACATATATTCATAGGACACTGTCTTCTTATTGGGGACTTGACTCAGGAGATCTCTAGTTATCCTAGAGTGTCTCCTGGGGCCAGCCTCATGGTTTCATAAATGGAGAAACAGAGGCTCAGAGAAAGGGGGTGACTTACCAGGGTCATGCAGCAAGTTAGTGGCAGAGCAGAAACTAGCCCAGACCTTCAGACTTCTAGCCAATGCTCTTTCCCAGGAACCAGGCTGCCTCTCACAAGGCTTAGGTCTTCTAGCCAGCATTAGCTCCCACTCACTGATGGCATAGTGCAACCATCTCTATTAGCACTTCCTTCCTGAGCATGTTCATTAAGAATGAAGCTGGCCCATCCAGGTTTCTGACTCAGCAGCCTAGCGAAGAACATCCAGCCATGTCTGCATATAATTAAGGAAATACCAGGAGCAGAAAGCTCCCCTCCCCCCCACCCTCACCCCCACCCCAGCAGGGTGAGGGTTGCAAAAGGAAGCAGAGAGATTCAAGTAAATGGTAAGATGTTGGGGACCACAGGGGTGGGGTGAGGAGTGGGAGGGCCTATCAAAAGATTTAGGATTACTAGGTAAAAACATTTTGGTACAGAAGTACTTTTACTAATGTAGAAGGACCCCTGTGATACACTGTTTAAATATCATGCCAAAAGTAGTGTGTTCCCATAGTTCCACTTGTGTCAAGATAAGTTGAGAGTGTCCCCAAAGTGCCTATAAGTGGTAGTTAAAAATTAGTTGTATGTTCCCTTCCATTCTCTGTAATCATGTTAGTTTTTCCCATTAGGTTAATAGTTGAAAATGATTAGCATACACTTCAAGAGCTGTTGTGGCACAGGAGTCCACCTGAAAATAGAGTTAAGAACTTTTCTCTTTCACAATGTCCTGCAGTGAACAGGGCCATCCTTCTAAGTGTGCACTTAGAACAGCTTCCACTGCAGCACATTTACTTCTAATCCAATTGGAGATTTTGACACCAAGATGTTTTTTTGACTAGAAAAAGCAGGAAGTCCTGGTGCCCCCTATTATTGCAGGGTCACTGATGCCTGGATGCCTCTCTCCTGATGTGGAGGAACCAACCATATCTGAAGCATATTCAAATAAGCAATCAGATTGACAATTATACTGAGTTTGAATAGTGTTCCCCCAGAATTCTTGTTCACCTTGAACCCTTATTGTGACCTTATTTGCAGATATTAGTTAAATTGAGATAAGGCCACACTGAATAAGCAGGGAAACTCTAATTCCCAATAAAGATTTGGATAGTTTTCCACTCTGTCTCCCCACCCCTCACTTAGTTCTCTGTCTCTTCTTTAACTACCTTCTCTAGTACAGGGGATCTGATTCAATAACTAGGACAAAGGAAGTAGAGAAAACAGAGAAGAAAAAATTAATGCCAATCACAGGAATCCAGAACATTTTTAATTCAAAAGTTGCTTGCAAATGTCAAGAATCTATATCATGTACCCATTGTATTAGTAGTGCATCTAAGTATGTCATGTACCTAGATGTGCCCTGGAAAAAGTTCTCACAGTAAATTTTATTTTAGAACTATCCAGATTTGGATAAGAAGAAAACAAATGGTTTACCAGGTAAAAAGAAGGATATCACTAATGAGTAGGTAAGTGAACAGGAAGAGCAAAGAAATGGCCTGATAGCATACACTGAATTTCTTCTGTCCCTTATAGGGTTCCTTGAATTTGTTAAATACTCTATAGAATAAACTAGGAAACTTTTAAATAGCTAACTCTCCTAAACAGCATTAAGCCCAGGCAGCTTCATGAATGAATTCTTTTAAATTTTCAAGGAACAGATACTTTTGATACTTTAAAATATGTTCTAGAACAGTGAAAAATAGCACAGGGTTATCACTTTATAAAAATTATTTTAAATCTTTATTGTTGGAAGTATTACATATGATATGCCCCCTCCTTTCTCTTATTGACCCCTGATAGCCCATCCCCATCTCCCACCCCCAGGCCTCCACCACCCTATTGTCTGTGTCCATGGGTTACACATATATGCATACAAGTTCTTTGGTTGATCTCTTCCCACCCACACACCCACCCCTACCCTTCCTCTGAGATTCAACAGTCTGTTCCATGCTTCTATGTCTCTGTATCTATTTTGTTCAACAGTTTATTTTGTTCATTAGATTCCACATATGAGTGAGATCATGTGATACTTGCCTTTCTCTGACTGGCTTATTTCACTTAGCATGATACTCTCCATGCTGTCTCAAAGGGTAGAGGATCCTTATTTCTTACTGTTACATAGTATTTCATGGTTTAAATGTACCACAGATTTTTTATCCACTCATCTACTGATGGGCACTTAGGCTGTTTCCAGATCTTAGCTATTGGAAATTGCGCTGCTATGAACATAGGGGTGCATACATTCTTTCTGATTGGTGTTTCAAGTTTCTTAGAATATATTCCTAGAAGTGGGATCACTGGGTCAAATGTAAGTTCCATATTTAATTTTTTTTTAATTTGAACCATTTAAAAAATTCTTTATTGTTGCAAGTTTTACACATGTGTCATTTTCCACCTATTGATCTCTCCCCACCTGCTCCTGCTGCCCAGCACATGTCTCCACCACCCTATTGTCTGTGTCCATTGGTTATGTTCATATGCATGTATATAAGTCCTTTGGTTGATCTCTTACCCCATCTCCCACCCTCCCCTCCTTCCCTCTGAGGGAAGAAAGCAAATAACAAATAATAGAGTAGAAGTTAAAAATTAGAAAAAATTAGTTTAAAAATTAGTTATAAATTAGACAAAAATCAACAAAACTAACTTGTTTTTTTTAAAAAATAAACAAAATTGACAAACCCTTAACTAGACTTAGGAAAAGAGGGAAAACTCAAGTAAAGTAAAAAAATGAAAGGAGGGGCATTACAACTGATGCCACAGAAATACAAATGTTCAGAAGGGACTACTATGAAGAATTATACACCAACAAACCTAGAAAATGAAAAATTTTCTAGAAATATATAACCTACTAAAACTGAATCATGAAGAAATAAAAAATTTGAACACACCAATTCAAGTAAGGAAACTGAATCAATAACCAAAACCTCCCAACAAAAACAAAGACCAGAAGTAGACAGCTACACTGGTAAATTTCACCCATCATTTAAAAGAAGAATTAACACTATTCAATGTCAAACTCTTCCAAAAATTGAAGTGAAGGTAACACTTCCAAACTTGTCTTATGAAGCTAGTATAATAATACCTGATACCAAAGTCAGACAAAGACACCACAAGAAAAGAAAACTACAGGCCAATATCCCTAATGGATATAAATGCAAAACTTTCAAGAAAACACTAGCAAAGCACAATCAAAGAGCACATTAAAAGAATCTTACATCATAACCAATTGAGAGTTAGCCCTAGGATGCATTGGATGGTTGAATCTCAGAGGGAAGGTAGGGGAGGGTGGGGGTAAAGGGGAGAGATCAACCAAAGGACTTGTATGCATGCATATAAGCCTACAAGGACACAGACAACAGGAGGGTGAGGGCATGAGTAGGGGGGATGAGTGCGGGATGGGGGGAATAAGAACACATATGTAACACCTTAATCAATAAAGAAATTAAAAATTAACTAACCAAGTTAGTTTTGTTGATTTTTGTCTAATTTATAACTAATTTTTAAACTAATTTTTTCTAATTTTTAACTTCTACTCTATTATTTGTTATTTGCTTTCTTCTAGATAAAAAAACTAGATAACCACATTAATTAATTTTAAAAAAGAATATATGAAAATCAATCAATGTGATACACCATACACAACATTAACAAAACAAAGGATAAAAATCACATAATCACCTCACTGGATTCAGAAAAAGCATTTCACAAAATTCAACAACTTTTGATGATAAAAACTTTCAACAAACTAGGAATGAAAGGAAAGTACCTAAACAAAATACAGTATGTGATGCCCTACAGCTAACATCATATTCAATAGTGAAAAGCTGAAAGGGTTTCCTCTAAGATCAGGAACAAGGAAAGAATGGCCACTTATGCCACTTCAATTTAACATAGAACTGGAAGTTCTAGCCAGAAAACTAATGAGTAAGTAAGTGAACAGGAAGAGCAAAGAAATGGCCTGATAGCATACACTGAATTTCAAAGAAATAAGGGTATTCAAATAAAAAAGACAAAGAAATAAGGGTATTTAAATAAAAAAGAAGTAAAATTGTCCTTGTTTGCAGATGACATAATCTTATATATTGAAAACTCTAAAGAGTCCATTTTAAAAAAATTGTCAGAACTAATAAACAAATTCAGTGAAGTTGCAGGACAACATGCAAAATAAACATTCAAAAATCAGTTGTATTTCTATACACTAAAATCAAACTTTCTAAAAATTAGTAAAATTATCCCATTTATAATAACAACAAAAAGAATAAAATACTTAGGAATAAATTTATCTAAGGAGGTAAAAGTCTTGTTTACTGAAAACTACAAACTATTGATGAAAAAATTAAACAAAACACAAAGACATTGCATGTTCATGGATCAAAAGACTTAATAATATTAAAATGTCCATACTACCCAAAATGTCCTATAGATTGAATGCATCGCTATCAAAATTCCAATGGAATTATTTAGAGAAATAAAAAAAAAATCCTAAATATCACATGGAACCAGAAAGAAGCCTGAATAGTGAAAACAATCTTAAGAAAGAAGAACAAAGCTGGAGATCTCACACTTCCTGATTTCAAAATATATCACAAAGTGACAGTAATCAAAACAAAATGGTACTGCATAAGTACAGACATATAGATCAATGAAACTGAATGAAGAGCTCAGAAATAAATCCACATATATACTGTCAACTGATACTTGACAAGGATGTCAAGAATACACAACAGGGAAAGGGTAGTCTCTTCAACAAATGATGCTGGGAAAACTAGATAACCACATTAAAAATAATAAAATTGAATCTTTATATTACTCCATTTACAAAAATCAACTCAAAATGGATTTGAGACTTAAATACAAGATCTGAAACTATAAACCTAGAAGACCATATAGGGGAAAGCTTCATGAAATCTTGGTAATGATTTCATGGATATGACACCAAAATCAGAGTCAACAAAAACAACAAGCCCTAGCTGGTTTGGCTCAGTGGATAGAGTATCGACCTGTGGAATGAAGGGTCCCAGGTTTGATTCTGATAAAGGGCATATGCCCTGGTTGTGGGTTCAATCCCTAGTGGGGGGCATGCAGGAGGCAGCTAATCAGTGATTCTCTCTCATCATTGATGTTTCTATCTCTCTCTCCCTCTCCCTTCCTCTCTGAAATCAAGAAAAATATCTTTAAGGAAGAACAGAACTGCTTGAGACTAGGATCCTAGCCTCACCACCACCCAGTCTGGTCTCAGTAGCAAACCGGGACCTACAGCTACTCAGGTAAAAGACCTGTGACCACAGCTGCAGACCCAGGGACACCAAGACTCTAGGCACCCCGGCCACAGATTTCTGTGAGTCACAGAGCTAATCCCCCTCCCCGCTAGCCCCGTGGCAGTGGCATAGGAACGGCCAGACCCTCTACGCACAAACAGGCTTTCTGCCCACACACAGCAGTGGCAGCTCTACCTGAATTTGAGCCTTGGTGTATGGGCACGGGAAGTTAGTATCCCGCAACCAGGCTCACTGCCCAGGCAGAGAGGCTGTGCTGAATTTGAGCCTAGGTGCGCGACCTTGGGAAGATTGTTTTCCACGACCAGATCCTGCGTCCATGCAGGGAGACAGCATTGAATTTGAGCTTGGGGGCGCAAACCTGGGGAGTTTGTTTCCCATGACCAGACCCAGAACCCAAGCAGGGAGGTTGCGCTGAATTTGAAACTGGACGTGTGAACTCAGGGAGTTTGTTTCTCACGACCAGACCCCGTGCCCACACAGGGAGGCAGCACTGAATTTGAGCCTGGGTGCATGGACACGGGGAGTTTGTTTCCTGCAGTGCACACTCGTGTGACCAGACCCCACACCCACATTGGGCGGAAGTGCCACCTGACTTTGATTCAGGGCAAGCGCACATGGAAGGCTGTTTTCTGCAGGGCAAGAGTGGACCTCCTGCCAACACAGTGCGACTGTGCAACTCCGTCTCCCAAGCAGATCAGGGACCCTGAATCTCCACACAAGAGGCAGCAATGAGCACCAGTGACTAGACTCTGTTTCTCATTGCGTGCACCTGGGATCCATAATTCTCAGTGCATTCACACTAAGAGCCAGTGACTCTAATTCTTGGTGCATGTGCACACAGGGACCCTGATTCTTGGCACGAGGTCGCACCAAGCAACAGAGACTCTGATACTTTCTTCTCAGCGCAGACACAGGGAGCCTCTGACTCCTGACATGCACTAGGGGACTTTGATTTTTGGCACATGCCAGCTGGGTCTCTGTTTCAGCGTGGCACAGGCAGGGTCTCTGATTCTAGGTGTGCACACGAGGCCACACAAAGCGCCTGTGACTCTGACCTGGGGCGAGCGTGGCTCCCACCAACCCACAGCAGCCACACGTCTTGGTGTCAGAGCTCTTCAGTGACACTTGGAGGGTGCAAAGATCCCACTGCACATGGCCCACGCCCCTGCAACTCAACATTTGAACCTTCTGGTGATAGTCAAAATGGGGAGACAACAAAACAATCCCCAAAGGAAAGAAAAGGAGGAATCGCCAAGAAAGGAAATAAGTGAAACGGAAGCATGCAACATGACAGAAAAATAATTCAGAGTAATGGTCATACAGTTCATACAGCGGATGGACAAGAAAATCAACAACCTTTGCAAAAATCAGGAAGAAATGAAAAGTGATATAGCTACAATAAAAAACACCATGGAAGGTTTCAACAGTACACTAGAAGAAGCAGAGGACCGAATTAGTGCGTTTAAAGATAAAGTACAAAAACAAGCCCAATCTGAACAGCAACTGGAGAAAAAAATTAAAAAGCAGGAGGAGAGCCTAAAGAGTTTTGAGACAATGCAAAATGAAGTAACATATGTATAATAGGGCTGCCAGAAGGACAAGAACAGCAGCAAGGATTAGAAAATCTATTTGAAGAAATAATGACCGAAAACTTCCTTGATATGGGGAAGAAAAAAGTTACACAAGTACAGAGAGTCCCAAGCAAGATGAATCCCAAAAGGCCCACACCAAGACACATCATAATTACAATGGCAACTGTTAACGACAAAGAGAGAAACTTTTTAAAATATATTTTTATTGATGTTTTACAGAGAGGAAGGGAGAGGGATAGAGAGTTAGAAACATCGATGAGAGAGAAACATCAATTCAGCTGTCTCCTGCACACCTCCTACTGGGGATGTGCCTGCAACCAAGGTACATGCCCTTGACTGGAATCGAACTTGTAACCATTCAGTCTGCAGGCTGATGCTCTATCCATTGAACCAATCCAGTTAGGGCAAGAGAGAATCTTAAAGGCTGCAAGAGAGAGACAGGATTCGTACAAAGGATCCCCCAACAGATTATCAAATTATTTCTCAACAGAAACACATCAAGATAGAAGGCAATGAAAGGAGGTATACAAAGTGATGCAAAGCAAGGGACTGAATCCAAGAATATTCTATCCAGCAAGACTATCAATCAAAATTGAGGGGGAAAATCAGGAGCTTCACAGACAAAAAAGGGCTAAGGGAGTTTATCACAACTAAGCCAGCGATGCAAGAAATGCTAAAGGGAATGCTGTAAAAAGAAGAAATAAAAAAGTAAGAAGGAACACATGCTCAAAAAATAGAAATGGCTACAAACAAGTACCTTTCAATAATAACCTTAAATGTAAATGGATGAAATGCTCCAATCAAAAGACATCGAGTGAGTGAATGGATAAAAAAACATGACCCATATATATGCTGTCTACAAGTGACCCACCTCAGAACAAGGGACTCACACAGACTGAAAGTGAAGGGATGGAAATATATCTTTCAGGCAAATGGAAATGAAAAAAAAGCTGGGGTAGCAATACTTATATCTGACAAAATAGACCTCAAAGTGAAGGCCATAACAAGAGATAAGGAAGGCCACTTCATAATACTAAAGAGACTGATACAACAAGAGGATATAACTCTGATAAACATATATGCACCCAATACAGGAGCACCCAAATACATAAAAAAACTCCTAGAAGACATCAAGGGAGAGATTGACAACAATACAGTCATAGTAGGGGACTTTCGTACACCACCTACAACACTGGATAAATGCTCTAGACAAAAAATAGCAAAGAAACAGCAATCCTAAATGACTCACTAGACCAGATGGACTTAATTGACATATTCAGAGCATTTCACCCCAAAGCTGCAGAATATACATTCTTCTCAAGTGCACATGGGACATTTTCAAAAATAAACCACATATTGGGTCACAAGAAAAGTCTCCCCAAACTCAAGAAGATTGAAATCATACCAAGATTGAAATCATGCTAATCTTCTCAAACCACAATGGCATCATATTAGAAATTAGAGGCCTGGTGCAAGAAATTTGTGCACAGTGTGTGTGTGTGTGTGTGTGTGTGTGTGTGTGTGTGTGTGTTTGTGTGTTTGTGTCCCTCAGTCCAGCCTGCACCCTCTCCAATCTGGAACCCCTCTCACAATCCAGGACTACTGGCTCCCAACTGCTCACTTGCCTGCCTGCCTGATTGCCCCTAACCGCTTCTGCATGCCAGCCTGGTCACCCCCTAACCTCTGCTCTGCCACTTGATCAATGCCTAACTTCTCCCCTGCAGACCCAATTGCCCCTAACTGCCCTCTCTTGCCAGCCTGGTCACCCCTAACAGCCCTCCCCTGCCAGCGTGGCCACCCCTAACTGTCCTCCCCTGCAGGCCTGGTCACCCACAACTGCCCTCCCCTGCTGGCCCAGTAACCACTAACTGCCCTCCCTTGCCGCCCCCAACTGCTCTCCACTGCCAGACTGGTCACCCCTAACTGCCCTCCCCTGCAGGCCTGGTCACCCCAAACTGCCCTCCCTTGCAGACCTGGTCCCTCCAAACTGCCCTTCCCTGCTGGCCTGATCACCCACAACTGCCCTCCCCTGATAGCCATCATGTGGTGGCCATCTTGTGTCCACATGATGGCAGCCATCTTTGACCACATGGGGTGGCCATCTTGTGTGTTGGAGTGAGGGACAATTTGCATATTACTCTTTTATTAGATAAGATAAACTACAATAAAACAATCCAAAACACTCAAACACTTGGAAGCTGAATAATATGCTATTGAATATTGATTGGGTTACCAATGTGATCAAAGAAGAAATTAAAAACATCCTGGAAACTAATGACAATAAAAACACAATAATCCAAAATCTATGGGACACAATGAAAGCAGTCCTGAGGGTTAAGTTTATAGCTCTACAGGCCTACCTCAAAAAACAAGAAAAAATGGTAGTAAATCATCTAACTCTACAACACAAAAATTAGAAAGAGAACAACAAGAAAAGCCCAGAGTGAACAGAAGGAAGGAGATAATAGAGATCAGATCAGAAATGAATTACACAGACACCAAAAAAAAAAACAATACAAAAGATCAATGAAATCAAGAGCTGGTTCTTTGAAAGGATAAACAAGATTGATGAACCTCTAGCCAGGCTCACCAAGAAGCAAAGAGAGAGGACACAAATAAACAAAATCAGAAATGAAAGAGGAGAAATAATAACAGACCCCACTGAAATACAAAGGATTGTTAAAAAATACTATGAACAACTCTATTCCAACAAACTAGACAACCTGGAGGAAATAGACATATTCCTAGAAAAAAACAACCTTCCAAAACTCAATCAGGAAGATTCTAAAAATCTCAATAGGCCGATAACTATGGAAGACATTGAAGCAGTCATCCAAAAGCTTCCAGCAAACAAAAGCCCAGGGCCAGATGGCTTCACAGGGGAGTTTCACCAAACATTCAAGGAAGAACTAAAACCTATCTTCCTCAGACTATACCAAAAAATTCAAGAGGAAGGAACACTTCCAAGCTCCTTCTATGAAGCCAGCATCACCCTAATACCAAAACTAGATAAAGACAACAAAATGAAAGAGAATTACAGGCCAATGTCCCTCATGAACATAGATGCCAAAATCCTCAACAAAATTCTAGCAAATTGGATCCAAAGTACATCAGAAAGATCATACACCATGACCAAGCAGGATTTATCCCAGGGATGCAAGGATGATACAATATCCACAAATCAATAAACGTGATAAATCACATAAACAAATAGGGATAAAAATCACATAGTCATATCAATTGACACAGAAAAAGCATTTGACAAAATCCAACACCCTTTCTTGATAAAAACTTTCAGCAAGGTGGGAATAGAAGGATCATACCTCAACATAATAAAAGCCATATATGACAAACCCACAGCCAACATCACACTCAATGGGCAAAAACTAAAACCATTTCCCCTAAGAACTGGATCAAGACAGAGATGCCCACTCTCACCTCTCCTGTTTGACATAGTAGTAGAAGTACTAGCCATTGCTATTAGACAAGAAGAAGAAATAAAAGGCATCCGAATTAGGAAAGAAGAAGTGAATGTGTCCTTATTTGCAGAGGACATGATACTGTACATAGAAAACCCTAAAGACTCCATTAAAAAATTATTAGAGTTAATAAATGAATTCGGCAAGGTAGCAGGATACAAAATTATGCCAAGAAATCTATGGCATTTCTATATACCAACAGTGAATTTACAGAAAGAGAGACTAAAGCAGCAATCCCATTTACCATAGCACCAAAAATATTGATACCTAGGAATAAACTTAACTAAGAAGGTAAAAGACCTATATGCGAAAAACTACAGGACACTGAAAAAGGAGATAGAAGAAGATATAAAACAGATGGAAGAACATACCATGTTCAGGGATTGGTAGAATAAACATCATCAAAATGTCCATAACTACCCAAAAAAATCTATAGATTCAATGCAATCCCCATTAAAATACCAACGGCGTATTTCACAGACCTAGAAAGAACTCTCCAAATATTCATCTGGAATAAAAAAAGACCCCGAATAGCTGCAGCAATCCTGAGAAAGAAGAACAAAGTAGGTGGGATCTCAATACCAGATATCAAGCTATATTTCAAAGCCACTGTTCTCAAAACAGCCTGGTACTGGCACAAGAACAGACATATAGATCAATGGAATAGAATAGAGAACCCAGATATCGACCCAAACCACTATACCCAATTAGTATTCGACAAAGGAGGCATGAACATACAATGGAGTCAAGACAGTCTCTTCAATAAATGGTGTTGGGAAAATTGGACATATACATGCAAAAAATGAAACTAGACCACCAACTTACACCATACACAAAAATAAACTCAAAATGAATAAAGGACTTAAACATAAGACAGGAAACCATAAAAATACTAGAGGAATTCATAGGCAGCGAAATCTCAGACATATACCGAAGGAATTTCTTCACCGATACTGCTCCTAGGGCAATGGAAACTAAAGAGAAAATAAACAAATGGGACTACATCAAAATAAAAGGCTTTTGCACAGCAAAGTAAACCATCAACAAAACAACAAGAAAGCCCACTACGTGGGAGAACATATTTGCCAATCTTATCACTGATAAGGGTTTAATCTCCAACATTTACAAAGAACTCATACAACTTAACAAAAGGAAGATAAACAATCCAATCAAAAAATGGGCAATTGACCTAAATAGAAACTTTTCAAAAGAAGACAGAAGAAAGGCCAAGAAACATCTGGAAACATGCTCAAAGTCACTAATTATCCGAGAGATGCAAATCAAAACAACAATGCGGTACCATCTCACACCTGTCAGAATGGCTATCATCAACAAATCAACAAACGACAAGTGTTCGCGTGGATTCGGAGAAAAAGGATCCCCCATGCACTGCTGGTGGGAATGCAGACTGATGCAGCCACTGTGGAGAACAGTATGGAGTTTCCTCAAAAAACTAAAAATGGAACTCCCATTTGACCCAGTGAACTCACTTCTAAGAATATATCCCAAGAAACTAGAAACACGAATCAGAAAGGATATATGCACCCCTATGTTCATAGCAATACAATTCACCATAGCTAAGATTTGGAAGTAGCCTAAATGCCCATCAGCAGATGAGTGGATTAAAGAACTGTGGTATATCTACACAATGGAATACTATGCTGCGCTAAAAAAGAAGAAATTCTTACCATTTGCAACAACATGGATGGACCTGGAGAGCATATGTTAAGTGAAATAAGTCAGTCAGAGAAAGATAGATCTCACTCATCTTTGGGAAATAATGAACAACATAAAGTGATGAACAAAAACAGATCCAGAGACAGAGAAGGATCAATCAGACTCTCAAACCTCAGAGGGAAGGTAGGGGATGGAGGGGGTAAGGAAGAGAGATCAACCAAAGGACTTGTATGCATGAATATAAGCCTAACCAATGGACACAGACAACAAGAGGGTGAGGGCATGTGTGGGGGGGTTGGGAAGGTAATGGTGGGATGAGGACACATATGTAATACCTTAATCAATAAAGAAATTTAAAAAAATATTTTAAAAAACAACAATAAACAAGTAGGACTATATCAAATTAAAAAGCTTCTATACAGCAATGGAAACACTAAGCAGAATGAAAAGGCATCCTGCAGAATGGGAGAAAATATTTGCAAACCATAAATTTGATAAGGAGCTAGTCTCCAAAACACGTAAGTAACTTCTACAATTCAATAGTAAAAAAAACAACCCTAACAAAACAAAGCAAAAACCCACCCAACTACCCAATTAAAAATGGGCTTAGCATTTAAATAGACAATGCTCCAAAGAAGACATACAATTGGCTGGCAGGTATATAAAAATGTTTAATCTTCAGAAAAATGCAAATCAAAACCACAATGATACATCACCTCACAGCTGTCATGGTTGCTATTATGAAAAAACCAGAAGGTAACCAGTGTTGATGAGGATGTGGAGGAACTGAAACTCTCACACATGTAGATAGGAATGCAAAAATGGTGTAGCCTTTATGGAAAAGAATATGGAAGTTCCCACCAAAATAAAAAAATAGAACTACTATATGATCCAGCAGTCCCACATCTGGGTATTTATTTATCCAGGAGAATTGAAATCAGAATCTCAAAAATATATTAGTACTTTTATGTTCATTGTAGCAATAGCCAAGATGTGGAAACAACTTAAATGTCTATTGACAGATGGTTGGATAAAGAAAATGTGCTGTGTATATACAATGGAACACTATGCAGCCTTAAAAACGAAGTTCTGCAATATGGAACAACAAGGATGAACCTTGAGGAAATTATGCTAAGTGAAATAAGCCAGTCACAGAAAGACAGACAAATACTGCATGATTCCACTTATATAAGGCATCTAAAACAGTCAAATTCATAGAACCAAAGAGTGGAATTGTTTTTCAGGAACTGGGGGGGGGGGGGAATGTGGAGTTACTAATCAATGGTCATGAAGTTTCAGTTAAGGATGATAAATAAGCTTTAGAGATCTGCTGTACAAAATTGTACATATACTCACAATAGTATCATACACTTTAAATTTTGTTGAGACAGTAAATCTCATGATTGTTAGGTGTTCTCATGACAATAAAAATAAAATCTAAAAACCTGACAAAGAGCATGAAAAAGTAAACTGACTGTCAGTCTCACACATAAACATTTATTGAAACTATGCTAAGTAATATATTAGTAAATGGAATCTAGAATCACATGAGGAAACCACTAAAGGTTATTTTAATTTATAACCAGTGCCATTCAAGTAATGTTAAGAATGGTTTAATATTAGAAAATAAAACTCACTGTAGTAACAGAACAAAGAAAGAACAGTATTGTGTTAAATGGCAAAACAAAATTCAACATCAATTTCTGATAATGCTTTTATAAGAGGAAAATTAGTAGCATTCTTCATTTGTAAGATAAATTTATATTTCAGTCTTACTATCTCTATAACATTGGGTATGTCACATACTCTTTGTGTCTCAGTTTCCTATTATTTTAAATAGGGATAATAAGAAATACTTTTCAGTGTTATGAGAATTCAGTAATATATATGTAAAGTGCTATCACACAATACCCGATTCCTGCCTTATTTACTCATAAATAACACATAAATACTGCATAACACATAAACACTGTATGGAACACACAAAGGGAAGTGATATACTGTACTATCATGTTTCTGTCTTCCTGTGTTTGTTTGTTTTTTTTTTCATTTGTACCAGTGGATGTTGAGTCTTTCTACTGCTGCTTAGCTTATGTTTATTCATTAACACTCTTCCTGACCACCCCTTCAAGCTAACTTCTAGACCCTCATAAAGGAAGATTTACTTATTGGCTTCATTGGTTGTATTAACCCAATGGTTCCTAGCACTAGTATACAATAGAATAACCTTTAGCCGTTTTCACATGTGACTTTATGGGTTAGCTAGAATTTCAAAATGGTGCAGTAGTCATTTCATTCAAAGTTACAAATATTTTTACTACCTTTACACAAATTATTATATAAATGTACTAGAGGCCCGGTGCATGAAATTCGTGCACGGAGGGGGTGTGTCCCTCAGCCCAGCCTGCACCCTCTCCAATCTGGGACCCCTCGAGGTATGTCCAACTGCCCTCTCACAATCCAGGACTGCTGGCTCCCAACTGCTTGCCTGCCTGCCTTCCTGATTGCCCCTAACTGCTTCTGCCTGCCAGCCTGATCACCCCCTAACCACTCCCCTGCCAGCCTGATTGATGCCTAACTGGTCCCCTGCCAGCCTGTTTGCCCCTAACTGCCGTCCCCTGCAGGCCTGGTCACCCCTAACTGCCCTCCCCTGCAGGCCTTGTCACCCCTAACTGCCCTCCCCTGCAGGCCTTGTCACCCCTAACTGCCCTCCCCTGCAGGCCTGGTCCCCCCCCCACCAACTGCTCTCCACTGCAGGCCTGGGTCCCCCGCAACTGCCCTTCCCTGCAGGCCCAGTCACCCCCAACTTCCCTCCTCTGCTGGCCTGGTCACCCCTAACTGCCCTCCCCTGCAGACTTGATCGCCCCCAACTGCCCTCCTTTGTAGGCCTGGTCCCTCCCAACTGCCCTCCCCTGCTGCCCATCTTGTGGTGGCCATCTTGTGTCCAAATGGGGTCAGGATCATTGACTACATGGGGGCAACCATCTTGTGTGTTGGAGTGATGGTCAATCTGCATATTACTCTTTTATTAGATAGGACAGAGGCCTGGTGCATGGGTGGGGGCCAGCTGGTTTGCCCTGAAGGGTGTCCCGGATCAGGGTGGGGGTTCCCTTGGGTTGTGGGGCAGCCTGGGTGAGGGGCCTGTGGTGGTTTGCAGGCAGGCCACACACCCTGGCGACCCAAGCAAAGGCCCCGGCATCTGGGATTTATTTATCTTCTATAATTGAAGCTTTGTAGCCTGGAGCGGGGGCCAAGGCAGGCTAGGGCTTCAGAAGCTTGGCTTCCTCCATTGCCGGGGGCAACCCCAGCCTCCTTCTCTTTCCAGCTCCGTGGCTGCCACCATTTCTGTTTGGATTTATTTATCTTCTATAATTGAAACTTTGTAGCCTTGAGTGGAGGCCTAGGCCAGCAAGGGCATGTGGAAAGCTTGGCTTCCTCCATTGCCAGGGAAACCCAAGCCTCCCTCCTGCTCTCTGTGGCCGCAGCCATCTTGGTTGGGTTTATTTGCATATTCACTCCTGATTGGCTGGTGGGCATGGCTTGTGGGTATAGCGGAGGTATGGTCAATTTGCATATTACTCTTTTATTAGATAGGATATGTGTATATATGTATATATATAGTCATTTGTTTCTGAAATCAACTTTTAAAAATATTTTACAATTTTTTATTATTTAAAATTTTTTCAATTATAGTTTACATTTAATATTATTTTATACTAGAGGCCTGATGCATGAAATTCATGCAAGGGCCTCGGCCCTCACAGCCCCAGCTTCATTTAGAAGGTTGTCCAGAAGGATGTCCGGAAGGTTGTTCGGCTGTCCAGTCTATTTAGCATATTATGCTTATATTATTATAGATTAGTTTCGTGTATATAGCATAGTGGTTAGACAATCATATAACTTACAAAGTGTTTCCCCTTGTACCATACACAATTATTTTAATACTAGAGGCCCAGTGCATGAAATTCTTGGGGGGGGGTGGGGGATGTCCCTCAGCCCAGCCTGCACCCTCTCCAATCTGGGACCCCTCGAAGGATGACCTACAGCCGGTTTATAGGGATTGGGCCTAAACCGGCAGTCAGACATCCCTCTTGCAATCTGGGACTGCTGGCTCCTAACTTCTCACCTGACTGCCTGCCTGCCTGATTGCCCCTAACCACTCTGCCTGCTGCCTGCTCGCCCCCAACTGCCCCCCACTGCCAGCTTGCTCACCCCCAAATGCCCCCTTGCCAGCCCGATCACCCCCAACTTCCCCCCGGGCCAGTGTGCTTGCCACCAACTGCCTCCCCTTCTGGCCTGCTCACCCCCAACTGCCCTCCCTGCTGGCCTGCTCATCCCCACCTTCCCTCCCCACTGGCCTGCTCACCCCCAACTGCCCCCTGCTGGCCTGCTCACTCCAAACTGCCCCCTCCACTGTCCTGATCACCTCCAACTGACCCCCACTGACAGCCTGCTTGCCCCCAACTGGCCCCCCTGCTAGTCTGCTTACCCCCAACGGCCCTGCCCCCCACCAGCCTGATCACCCACAACTGCCCTCCCCTCTTGGCTTATAACCACCTCTACTTTGGCCCCACCACCATGGCTTTGTCCAGAAGAAAGTCCGGAAGGTCTCCTGGAAGGTCTCCCAATCTAATTAGCAAATTACTCTTTTATTAGTATAGATAGTGGCCTGGTTCACGGGTGGGGGCCAGCTGGTTTGCCCTGAAGGGTGTCCTGGATCAGGGTGGGGGTTCCCTTGGGGTGTGGGGCAGCCTGGGTGAGGAGCCTGTGGTGGTTTGCAGGCAGACCATGCCCCCATGGGCTGAGGGTCCCCACTGGGGAGGCATGGCTAGCCTGGGTGAGGGGTTGAGGGCTGTTTTCAAGCTGGCCACAGCTCCTTCAGAGTGGGGGGGGGGTCCCGCTAGGGTGTCTGGCCAGCCTGGGTGAGGGGCTGAGGGCCGTTTTTAGGCTGGCCACACCCCCTTCAGGGTGGGGGTCCCCACTGCGGTGCCTGGCCAGCCTGGGTGAGGGGCTGATGACTGTTTGCAGGATGGCCAAGCCCCCCAGCGGGGACCCTCACCCCATGTGAGTGTGGCCAGCCTGGGTGAGGAGCTGAGGGCTGTTTTCAGGCTGGCCACACCCCCCGGCAATCCAGGCTCCCAGCCCCTCCTTATTTTCTTTTTTTTTTTCAGCGTCTCCTTGAGCGGAGGCCAGGCAGGCTGGAAGCAGGTATCTGGGATTTATTTATCTTCTATAATTGAAACTTTGTAGCCTTGAGCAGAGGCCAGGGCCAGCCAGGGCGGGCAGGAAGCTTGACTTCCTCCATCGCCAGGGGCAACCCAAGCCTCCCGCTCACTCCAGCTCCATGGCCACCACTATCTTTGTTGGGTTAATTTGCATACTCGCTCCTGATTGGCTGGTGGGCATAGTGGAGTGATAGTCAATTTGCATGGTTCTCTTTTATTAGTGTAGATTGTTGATTTTATTTTCTATGCTGTACTTTATAACCTTATGACTCTTATAACTACTAATCTGTACTGCTTGTACTTCTCAATCCCTTCATCTTTTTCACCTAGTCCCCCAGGCTCTCTTCTATCTGGCAATCATCAATCTGTTTTCTGAGTGAGAGACGAGAGAGAGAGAGAGAGAGAGAGAGAGAGAGAGAGAGAGAGAGAGAGAGAGAGAGATGGTAAAAAAAATTGAGATTCAGGACTAGGCAGTACCATAGAAACCAAAATGGGAAAACAGATGCAGGAAAGACTAAGTTCAACCTTCTTGTTTCCCATCAAGCACCATACACCTCCTAAAGGAAGGTTTTTTCCTGGGCTAATCAGCTTGACCTAACACTCAGATTTAGAACTACACAGCCTGGCTTTAAATTCCAACTCCACCATTCTTTTTAAAAAATTATTTTTCAATTACAGTTGACATTCAATATTATATTAGGTGTACAACATAATGATTAGACATTTATATAACTTACAAAGTGATCACTCTGGTAAATCTAGTACCTACCTAACACCATACATAGTTACTACAATATCATTCACTATATTCCTTATGCCATACTTCATTCACTGTGACAATTTTTATAACTATCAATTTGTACTTCTTAATCCCTTTCACCATGTTTATCCATTCCCAGAAATCCCCTCCCATCTGGTGACCATCAATTTGTTCTCTATATCTATAACTAAGTCCACAATTGTTTAAGCATACAATATTAGACAAGTTACTAAACTCGCTGTGCCTTCATCTTATCATCCACAAAACAAGTGTCTGCTCCTAGGGCTAGTGTAAGACCTAAACAAGGCACCAGGAACAGCCTGTGGAAAAATATTGAGTGTTAGCTATTATTATTTCAAATATACCTGTTGCAGTCCTTCATAGCAGTATGCATTTCCCTTCTGTAGTATTTGTCCCAGTTGTCATCTCAACAATTTCTTTCAGTGAATGATTAATACAGGTCCACTAGGATCATCTCCCTTTTGAATAACTCAAAGCCAACTGATTTAATACCTTATTTCCATCTGCAAAATCCCTTTACCTTTACAGTATAATATAACCTAATCATGGGAGTGAGATTCCAATATAATCACAGATTCTGCCCACATGCCAGGGGAGGGGTTTATATAAGGCATGAACACCAGGGTGTAGGAATCTTGAAGACCATCTTAGAATTCTGTCTACAGTGATTATTTGATTAATCTCTCTTCCACTTGATCAGAAGTCCACATGGGCAGGGGCCACTTCTATTTTGTGGAATGAATGAACAGATGAATGAATGAAAAAGAATTAAGGAAAAATAATTTCATATTTTGATTAGCAAAATGCTTCACCACTATGTTCAAGAAGCTGAGGGAGCTCTAACAACTTCACAAAAGGTTCTGGAAAATTGTAAAGAATATAACCCAGGTAAGCCTCTGCTGGTCTGAACAGTTCCCAAACCACAGGGTCTCTACACACCCACCTAGCTCCTTGCCAACACCCAGAACCTAACACCTGGTACTCCTAACAAAGGAGAACCATCTGATCTCAACTGTTTATGAAGAGATCAAGGGCATCCTGAGTGAGAAAAGGAGGGGGAGAAATTGCATCTAAGGCCAAACTTAAGAACTTCAGAGAATAAATTCAAGACCTCACTTCAAAAGCACCCAGGCTTTTCCGTTTGGTGTATATGAAGTTTTGTAGTTGCTAAATGGTCTGAACTGTATACCACTCTATTGTCCTGACATTCACCTGTCCCATTTCTCTCCCGGCAATTGAGCCTATGTTCTGGGCCAGGACTCAAGATTGGCCTTAGGGATTCAGCTTCAGTTTTTCTATAATACCTTTCTTGAGATATAATACCCATACAACATAATTCATTCATTACAATGTATAGTTCAATGGTTTTTAGTATAGTCACAGAATTGTGCAACCATCACCACCTTTAATTCAAAACATCCTCTTTAGTAGTCATGATCCAAACCTGTCACTCCTACCGTTTTGACTAAGGCAGGATCCCTGTCCTTAAGGCTCTCCCAATCTTATGCCACATCATTGGACGCTGGGGGTCAGAAGACCAAGGTTCTATTTCTGGCTATGTTTCTGACCAGCTGTGTGACCATGTGACCTTTCTTTTTTTGGTCTCAGTTTTTTATAGATGGAAACTGAGGGGTTTGAACCATAAAATTTTCCCTGAGGGACTTTGATGTTCTTACATTCTACCCAGAAACTACTGCTGTAAGCAAGGTACTAATTTAGGCCAAGAGCCCAACATCTTTATTGCCTCCATTAAGCCTTCCTTTTCATTCACCTCACCTGCAATACCTTTCTCTCCCTTCACACCCCCTTCACACTCCTTTCTTCAAGACCTACCCCAGCTGTACTTTCTCCAGGGAAGCCCATAGGGCTCTCTCTTTTATCTAAATTTCTATGGCAACTAAATTGTCTACCACACAATTTGGCCCTTCCTTAATACATAGACAAATCTGTGCTTCTTGTGTATTGCTAAGAAATGGCATCAAATATTTTCACTGTATTCCACATTGCCATTCCCTTTATCCACCCAATGCCTTGTATAAACATATTTTTGCAATTATTTCCTGTTTGACACATGGTAAACTATTGCAATAATTCAGAATTTGGGTAAGACTGGGAAGGAAACAGGATGGGACTAATGTGGTTTGGGTACTTATTATATGCTTATTTCATGTTAAAGATTTGATATACTTTATTTCATTGGAGGCTTCCAGCAGAAGCTTGTGAGGTAGACTTGAATCTGGGAAGGGTCAAGTAACTTGACCAAGCTAATAAGAAGCACGAAACAGATGAAAATATAAATCTGTTTGACTCCTGTGTTTGTGCTTTTAATCTCTATGCTATGATGGTTCTTGCTACAGTAGGAGATGCTGGAGGGAACATGGTCAGATAAAAATCCAAATTTCTCCTGTAACTAATGGGTGTTGAGCTCACTCACAACAAAGAGAGAACTGTGCAACCTTATTACACCCAGTGCAATGCTGGGCACACAGTAGTTATTCAGTTCCTGCTTGCTCAGACCCTGGGAGACATATCATGATACTGAGATATTAAGGCAGGTGTGTGGGAATGTATGACTGTCCCCCTGGATGTCAGTGGAAATAAGTTTACATCACAGAGGCTTAATTTCTATTAAGAACTCATTTTATATCATCTAAGGTTTTCTTTTAAATTGTTCTTAAACCTGTTTTATTATTTTCACGAAGAGCTCTACGTTTTAGAATACTTCACCCAGCAGTGCCTGATAGAGCTCTGGTTTTCTGATGAGAAGAGTGATAAGTGTTCATTGTGGGAAACTTTAAAATGCAGAAAAATATAAAGAAGGAAACAAAAAGCACCCACAACTCAAAGATAACCACTGATAACATTTTTGGAGTATTTCCTTCTAGGCTTACTGGCTTGCATGCTCTCTCTGTTAATAAAGAAATATATGTGCATACATTATGCATCACTGGATTCATACTGAGTATATCACCCACCTTCCCCCTGAACATTGTGTGTGGGGTGAACATTTTCCCATTTAAATTATTTCCAAATTTTCCCTATTAGGAACTGATTTTACAAATAAAATGATGTAATCAATGGCTCGCAGAGGCACATTCCATAACTATCAAATACCAAACCTAATAAACAAATGAAAACAGCTCCAGAGCCCAGAGAGTGGCAGAGAAATTTGGGTGTTGTTCTGGTAGCCTTGGCATTCTCTTTCATTCCTGTGGCACTTAATTATGTAGCACCAGGCATGGTACTTGTCTGCTCAACAAGCAATAAATATTAAGCTTCTTTGGTGCCCTGTCCCTTCACTCCTCATTTTCTAATAAACAATTGCTGCATCAATTCAAATATATATATTTATAAGATTTTTGGGGTCATTTTATTAAGCAGCCCCCACAAAAATATTTTGGTGAGCCTGGTGATTCGGTTGATGATCTGTGGAGACCCGGGAAAGCTCTAAGTGGCAAATCCTAGCCAGCTTGCTCCCTTTCCCTTTTCCCTACTTCAGGCCCATCCACATCAAGCTCAAATCAGGGCCTTCCAGCTGTTACTTGTCCTCCTCCTTGAGGCTCAGTTTTATGAAACTATCCTGGCAGGCACACATAAGAATGGGATGCACCATGGTCTCAATTTAGACTCTACCTCTTCAGTTGTCTGTGATCCTTGTTTCTTTCACATCCTTAGCAACATTAGCACTCTTGATGGCCACTTTATGCTTTAAAATTGTGTTAATTAAGGTACATCCACACCATGGAATACTATGCTGCAGTAAAAAAGAAGGAACTCTTACCATTTGCAACAGCATGGATGGAACTGGAGACCCACAGGTTAAGAATCGCTGCTGTAGAGCCTAAGACCATCGGAAAACACAGATGTTTACATTACAATTAATAACAGTAGCAAAATTACAGTTATGAAGTAGCAACAAAAATAATTTTATTGTTGGGGGTCACCACAACATGAGGAACTGTATTAAAGGGTCGCGGCATTAGAAAGGTTGAGAACCACTGATTTAGAGGAACAGACAGGAATGAATTTGATGGCTCTTGTCCTGAGGTGACTCAGAATTTCTCCAGGTCTACTCATTCAGAGCCAAAAGCCCAACTGAACCCCTCTCCTAGGCAACCTTTTTAGAACAAAGAATTGCTCACCGCACTGAGATTCTCAGTTTCTAGAAGATTGGGTTCCATAAGGGAAAAAAAATCAACTCATGCTTTCAACCTAGGAACTTAACTTTATAATAACTTGACAGAAATCCTCATTTAAATTAAATTCTGAAAAAGTATTATTTAATGATATTGCCAAAGAAGAAAGATAAAAGGAATAAAAGTACTCATTAATCTAACTTTCTAGTATAACCATTGTTGTTATATTTCCTTCTAGTCTTTTCTTTATATAAAGTTTTTCATAGCTGTAATTACAGAATCTATATGTTTGTAACCTGCTTTTTTACTTACCTTTTTCAGCTTTATTGAGGTATAATTGACAAATAAAATAGTAAGATATTTAAAGTGTACATCATGATGAGATGATATACATATACAGTCAAACCTCATTTCTTGAACGTCTCAAATAATTCTGTTCTAGACAAAATTGTTCGCAGAAAAAATGTCTTGGTTGTCTAACCAAACTTTAGTTTTTAACCCGAGAACCCTTTCATGATGATACCTCAGCATGACAAAAAGCTTCTCTCAGGCAACAAAGGAGAGAATTTTTTTGTTACTGGTGAAATCTTTTTTGTATGTTTGTTTGTTTGTTTTTTGTTAGTTCCTTCTTAGAGGATACATTTTATTTTTTAAATTTCTTTATTGATTAAGGTATTACATATGTGTCCTCATCCCCCCATTACCCCCCATTCCCCCTCATGCCTTCACCCCCCCCCCTGTTGTCTGTGTCCATTGGTTAGGCTTATATGCATGCATACAAGTCCTTTGGTTAATCTCTCCCCCTTACCCCCACCCTCCACTACCTTCCCTCTGAGGTTTGACAATCTGATCAATGCTTCTCTGTATCTGGATCTGTTTTTGTTCATCAGTTTATGTTGTTCATTATATTCCATAAATGAGTGAGATCATGTGATATTTATCTTTCTCTGACTGGCTTATTTCACTTAGCATAATGCTCTCCAGTTCCATCCATGCTGTTGCAAATGGTAAGAGTTCCTTCTTTTTTACCGCAGCATAGTATTCCATTGTGTGGATGTACCTTAATTAACACAATTTTAAAGCATAAAGTGGCCATCAAGAGTGCTAATGTTGCTAAGGATGTGAAAGTAACAAGGATCACAGACAATTGAAGAGGTAGAAAAATTGTTGTTGATTTTGAAAGGAAAAGTAGTTAGCCAGTGACAAACATTTCAGAGGCAGTGATATATGAACAAGCAAAGATTCTGCATCTGACTTGAAAGACACCCCTGTAAAGAGTGCTGAAAGTTATTTGTTTAAGGTTAGTAGGGGGTGGTTCAATAAATTTAAGAAAAGAAGTATTTATTTATACATTAATCAGTGCATTAGACACATACTGTATATAAGAAAGGTTAAAACAGGGAATCATTTGGGGAACTGAAACAGATGAATTCAATTTACACTATGTCTACTGGTGAAAAATGATTCATTTTTTTTAAAAACAAATCACTTCTCCAACAGCATTCCGGAATGCATTAAGTTCGAGACCGAGGTTCCACTGTACCTTGTGAAAGGATTTCCTCATCTAGTTAACACATCCATCCCCTCACATATACTGTATATCTTCACTTAGCCTTTTCTAACAAGCATTTTTCTATGTTGCTCCACAGTTTATTAACCACATTTTAAAAGGCAACTTAAAAGAATGCTTCTTTTTAATAGCTTTGCATCGCTGGGAGTTGTGGGTTTTCTCCTATTTCTCTGCAATGGGCACAGGGTAAAGAGTTTTATGACATGGCTACTGCCCTCAAAGAGCTTTTATTTTTTTCTAGTGGAGATAGTAATTTCTTCAAAGATCCTTAAGTTGGAGCCATAAAGCATGAGTGGTGTGAAGTTTAGGACTGTCTAAACAGGTACACCTCCATGAGTACTGAAGTTCGTATGGGTGCAAATGGATGAGTCATTTTCAGTGATACAAGTCTACTACCCTCAAAATCATATTCTATATTGGCACCTATATGACCTACTCCTAGCTAAAGAGGTGTTTCAGTGGCCTTGATGTGGGGGTTGTATATCTAGAGGCCTCTCCCACATCCTTTAAATCTGGTTGGTTGGTTTGATTGAGAGTGTGCCCTGATGGGTTTACACCCTACCTCCGTGGTAACCAAGTGAGAAGATTCTAGCATCTTAAAGGACATCAAATTAAATCCTCTGATGAAAAGCAGAATCTTTCTTTCTTTTTAATTTAATTTAATGTTTTCCATCAACATTTATCCTTTCTATACCTGCTTCCACTTCCTTCTACCCCTGTATCCCCTCCCCCTGGCAATCACCACACTGTTGTTCATGTCCATGATTTCTCTCTTTTTTTTATTTTTTTTGCTCAATCCCTCCACCCTCGATACACCCCAACACCACCACTAGAGCTGTCTTCAAGAAGCAGATTCTTTCTGACTATAAGTGGTTTATCTGGTGGAGGTGTCACCCAGACTCTATAGTCCTGATAAAGGTTATTGCATTTTGTCACATTGCTACAAACTTCCAACCCTAAGTTTTACTTAGACACCAGTAAATGTTTAGAAATTTTTGTATCTATAATTTGTGTTTGTTGATCTAAACAGTATTTATTATCAATCCAAATAATTTGCATTGTGAGCCTCTTTTATAACTATGGGCCCTCATTATCCTGGATTCCATGAAAACAGCATTATCTTGATACAAGGAAATCTTCATCACTGGCTGCCAATGCTCAGGAAATAAAAGGCTACCAACATCAATATATTCTCAAGTGAAAAGAACCATTTGAACATTTAGACTCTAAATTTTAGAGGCTTTAGCTATTTTGACTTCTAAATAGGGTACCCTCTTTTAGCCAACACTCAGCTTTGTAAAAATGACTTTTCTACCTAACTCTACAGTATGTTTTTATACTGAGCCCAAGATCACATGTGCTTGTGAGCTTACTTTTGTCTTTGATAAATAGTATCCTAGACTGGTTGAAATAAACTTGTTTCCTGACACACCAAACCAGGCACTGGAATGTGGGCAATGCCAGATTATCTGGAAATCAAGGTTTAAATTCTGAGTTATGGAAAGACTGTGGAAAACAAATATTATAGAAGGGCGCTTCAATGTCATTCCTCACAGTCTGTGAGAGGGGGTCTTTCATAATCATACTTTCTCCTCTTTTTAAGAATATATTTTGGATATGCCTCACCATTGTAAAAAGACATTTTCCCATTCAAATTGCCTATTTGCTTCCTCAATAAAACATTTCAGTACTTTTGTCCACAGTCATTAGTCTTCTTCTAATTGCTCTGACTCAAATGGAGATTGACTTTGTGGTTGGAAATTTTGTGACATTACCAAGAAAGCTCAGTCAATACCAGGACTCTTCTCAAACTCCTGTTTGCAAACCCAAAGAGAGAACTTTAGCAGGAAAGGCCAAAATACTGATATGCAAGATAATTATGCAATATTGAGTAAAACTCAAATGATTAGTGAATCTACCCTTCTTTCTATTGTTTTTTTGGTCAATGGAACCAGTTCAAGGAAATTTTTAATGAGGCTACCTACAGATTATTTGTGTTCATGAGGGATAAACAAGTTCTGGAAAATTAAAAGCTACACAATATCAAAAGTTGATGGTAAGCTAGTAGTTTCAAAATTATTTCTCACCAACCTTTATTTTTGCTTTTCCCCTTGCTATAGGCCATCCTTTACTGGAAGAAGAAATATGGTTTCTATAGCTACACTAAGGATCAAACCAGAAGCTAAGAATAGCAAGGGGATCAGGTGAGAATGTGATCCTATTTCTTATTGTTGAAACTATTATAGATGTCCCCTATTTTCTCCTCTTTGTCCCCCTGCACCCAGCCCCCACCCCACCCCAGGCATTCACCATACTATTGTCTGTGTCCATGAGCTATGCATATGTGCATATATGTTCTTTGATTAATCTCTTTCAGTGTCCCCCACTCCCCTCCACTCTAAGATCTATCAGTCTGTTCCTATTTCTAAATGGATGATGGGGATAAGGCAAAGTGTATAACAGGTCACTCATTCATGAATGTTGAGTTTAAAGAGACCTTGGAACTAAGAAATTTGTTAAAATGCAAGTTTCAGCCCGGCTGGTATGGCTCAGTGGTTGAGCATTGATCTATGAACTGTTAATTCCTGGTCAGGGCACATGTCTGGTTTACAGGCTCGATCCTCAGTAGGGGGGTGCAGGAGGAAGCCAATCAATGATTCTCTCTCATCATTGATGTTATTATCTTTCTCTCCCTCTCCCTTCTTCCATGAAATAAATTTAAAATATATATATTTTTTTAAATGCAAATTTCAAGACCCCAACACAGGGAATTCTGATTCAGTGGGTCTGGGTTAGGGCCCAGGATTCTATCAGTAACAGGTGTCCCAGATGATTGTGCTGCAGCTGGTTCATGCTGATCCAAACTTGAGAAACACTTCCTGCTAAGGTACAATCCATTTATTTTAGAGATAAAGAAAAAGAGGCCATGAGGGGTTAGATAATTTGCTCAAGGTCCTTGGGAACAAGATTAAGAAGCAAGGTTTCTCAGTCATATTGGATTAGAACCCACCCTAATGATCTATTACAACTTAATTACTCCTATAAAGACCATATCTCCAAATACAATTATATTCTGAGTACTGGGGGTTAGGGCTTCAAAATATGAATTTTGAGGGATGTAATTCAACCCATGACATGTTGTCTTTGTTTATTTCTATGATAAATAAGGATGAGCAACTGATGGTGAATGATAAGGAGTGGAGAGGAACAGAAGAGTGGAAACAAGCCTAAGTAAAGCACTACCTAGTGAAGTGAAAAATGTTTGTTAAGTAACAGAACTCAGATATCAGGAAGGAAATTCCATCAATTCAATAATAAAATCATGTGCCATATACTTTTATTTACATGAATTTTAACATTTCATAAGAATAGATAAATATTTCATTAAAACTCTCCACATGCATGAATTGATGTTATATTTTACTGATAAAAATGTGTTCTGGATCAAGAAAAAAGACAAACATGCCCTTTTTGTTAATCTTTTGGAGCTTTCTAATATAAAGTTTCTCAAATCTTTGAACTGTAAGGGGCAAAGTAGCAACAGATTATCTCAGAAATTAAAAAAAGCATCAAGCATTTCACCAGTGAGAACATAGAGATGTTATAGACTTCCTATTCAAATGTTCCTACAATGTGGTTTGCTATGGTTGACATTGAAAAAATTGAGGCCATCTATTTTTTCAAGGGTGGCCTAACAAGAGGAGAGAAGACATCATGAGGGAGATGGAAAAATAACTTAGTGATTACAAAATTGTCCTGGGTCAGTCTTGCAGATCACTAACAAAGACTAGGAAGCTATTTTAGTTGGAGCTTATTTGTTTTGTGAGTGATGGATAGGCTATTTTAATCTAACTAGCCACTGGGGATATAGGTTTTGCTCAATTGGAATCCCATTTGGGGAAGGTCTGGAGTCCTAGGCTAGTAGTTTAAGGGAACCCTGCCCAGCCAGGGTCAGTTTAAGGGTACCAAGTATCTGGGAGAATTGGAGGAGAGAGCTGCTGAAGGGAAGAGTGAGTGCAGCCACCCAATATACACTGCCAATGTCACCCATTGTTGTGGTTCAAGCTAGTCGTGGGTTTAGAATACTAAGGGGGGAATCAGGAAGTGAGTGCTTAGTCACCTATGCAGAGTTACTAGAAGACAGAGGTGGGCAATTCTGAGTTTTGGTGGTCACAGAATGTGGCTTCTGACGTTTTCATAAAAAGTGAAAAGAGGAAAGAGAAATATTTGGTGCACAGAATTTTTAACTTGCAGGCTTAACCTTTTTACTTGTTGCTTCTATTTTGTCTATTTGATGGCCTATTCACAAGCCAATTTTTCCTCACAGGATTTCTTACTTGAAGCAGCATAATAACTTATGTTATTTACTACATGCCAGCTTCTGTTTTAAATGCTTTAACAATAATAACTTATATAATCCATGCAATAGATGAAGAAATGGAGGTACACAAAAATGAAGTAACTTGCCTAAGATTAGTGTTAACAAGTGGTAGAGCAAAGATTAGAACCCAGGCAGTCTGACTTCAGAGCCTATGCTCATCATGACTGCAACTTACTACTGCCTAGTCACTGTGTATGAAAGGATAGTAGTAGCAAGTAAGCCCAGCTATCCAGAACCAACTGGGAAAAACTTTTTTTAGAGAAGCTCATTTTCCATATATGTGTGAAAACTTACAAATTATAGTGTTGTTTGATAGAAATCTGTCTAAAATGTTACTTCCCAACAGAAGAAACATGTGGTCACGTTTTTTTGCAACATTAAATGGTTTTATTACCAGCATTGTTTATGCATTCACTCCACATTTACTTAGTGCTTGCACTGTTGATATAGCCATGGATGCCAATGGCGATTGTGTGGGACAGTAGCTGAATGAGTTTTCTGGCCTATGTAGGATGACAGATTCCCAATGCTCTACCCAAATGCTGTAGAATAGTGGTTGGCATGACTTTGGCTGGAAACACAGATGCCTTAAGATTGCCTCCGAAATCAGGTGATTCATGTTCAAGTGTTTCTGCTACTTACTAGTTTTGTGACCTTGGGCATGTCTGTCAGCTTCAGTTTCCTCATCTGTAAAAGGGGGATAAAGATACTTCCTACCTCAAGGGTTGTGAAAACCCACAGAGATAATTCCGGGGAAGCACAGTTCCTGGCCCCAGAATGAGCCTTGTAATCACGAACCAATCTTATATTCTGCACAGAAAACCCACCATTCTTAAGCACTGGGTGTCACCTCAGGGGCTCTGGTGGTCCCAATTTTATTTGTGGTTGTATGCTCAAGTGCAGCTTTTAGGCTATCATAGAAGCCTCTCTCAGTCTTGAACTAAGCAAGCCCAGGCCTATCTGAATGGGAGAAATAACATGGGCTTTTGGTTGATATGGCTCAAGAATTAGGCCTGGCACAAAGTAAGCATTCAATGAATGGCAACTTAAATGGAGTACACAATAGGCTAGGTAATTGATTCACCTCACCCCGTCTTGGCTGTGCCTCACTTTCTCCATCCGCACATGGGCCTAATAATACTTGCCACCTACACATCTCATTGCTGTTGTGAGGGTTATTGTAGGCAAAGGCCATAGAGAGCGGGGGATCACTAGAAGATGTACATCTAATGAAGTGGAAACCTTTGAACTTTCAGAACTGTGGGGTTGTCATGTGGAGACATGTTATTTTCATTTTTCAAACTTTTCTTTAGCATTTCAATTACATTAGAAGCAAAATGTTCCCTTCTGGCCCTAAGCTGGTATGTACATATCCAGGAGAGTGCTCCAGTCTCTGGCAGCCCATACTCTAGCTTACCTCTCGCCAAAAGTCCCTTGAGTGATGACTGTGATGAAATAACTGGCGCTCTTTATCACTGCCACAGTCCTATGCTATTTAGTTTACAGAAACAACAGAAGGTAGTCTTGTTTGCCCCATCAAAAATTTATGGGGGCTAAGTTATCAAAACCTATGGGGAAGTGAACAATTTATTTTCAGGGGAACTTGCTTAAAAATCATTTCAGTTCATTATTCTTTTATTTACTTCACAAATATTTACTGAACACCCACTATGTGGCAGACACTATTCTGGGCCCTAAAGTATAAAGGAGTGAAAAAAACAGACAAGTCCCTCTCTTCATGTATGGTACATTCTTTTTTTCCTTAATCCTCACCCAAGGATATATTTTTATTGATTTTTGGGAGAGAGAGAAACATCAATGTAAGAGAGAAACATTGATCAGTTGCCTCCCTTCCATGCCCCAACTGGGGATTGAACCCCCAACCTAGGTATGTGCCCTGACTGGAAATTGAACTCACAACCTTGTGGTGCATGGTATAGTGCTCCAATCAACTGAGCCACCCAGCCAGGGCTATATTACATTTTTGATAGGATAGATAGGCAATTATCAAATAAAAATATAAATTAACAAGACAACTTCAGATAGTAATAAGGGTTATGAAAAAATGGAAAGTAGTAGTTGATTAGAGAATGACCAGGGTGAGGAAAATGGTTTAATTGGGATAACTGAGAAAGGTTTCCTCCAAACTAGCTCATCTCATTCACAAGGCTTGGGTGTCTACCACTAGAGATTGTTTTACTTTTGCTGTGATTCCCTTCAAATTGTAAGCACTACCCTAAACAGGTCACATCCATAACTACTAACACCATAATGTGAATTTGGTGTTAAATTCTTTCTTCCCCATCCTGAGGGATGAAAAACATGTGGGCCAAGGGACTGAGTGGGGCATAGGATAAAGGGGAGCAGAAAGAAAGCCTTTTGCAGCCTCTGTGTCATCATTTCCACCTTCACCTCAAGGTGCTTTACCCCTCAGGAACAATCTTTAGATGACGAGTGACTAGAAATTGGTTTGAGAGGTTTCCAAAGCCGTAGATGTTGTGATTACTGTCGCCATACCTGCATTCTTCCCTTCTTATTAACAAACACTGGAAAAGCTCTGATTCATGGAGTTGGGCTTGCCATATAGGCTTCTTGTTTTGAGTCAGAGTGGAAGAGCTCAGAGGCCTTCGGTTGGTAGGGCTTAGTAATGAGGAAGGAAACGGTTACTAGGAAATGAAGGGTTGCACTCATCAAAGTTATCGGTTACCAAAGAACGGTGACTTGGTTCTTTGTTACATGGTGGAATAGAAAAGAGTAGGTGTGTGACAGAACCAGACCCAGATGACCCTGCACTAATCAAAGGGCCAATACCAGCTTCCTAGGAAGTAGGTGGGGACCGCCCCAATTGTATCTCCATATTGTTTATTTTTGCTTCTCCTGAAATAAGCAATTTAATCTTTAATTTCCATGTGGAAACACTCCCCACTCTCCCCTGCCCCCAAAATGTGGGTGTGTGGAAGAACAAGTCTTTGTGGGTGGTAATCAGTGACCTGAATTTTGAAGCTTTACTCACAGCAGCTTTCCCTTCACCTGCTTTTGAATTGCTATCTATAATGGCTGCTCACTAAACTGGCATAGCAGCCAAAGTTGGCTGAATATTCTAGAAACATTTAGAACTCAGAAACTATAATATACAGCACTTATCATATGTTTAGCTTTGTTGGAGTCATTTTTTAATATAATAACACATTTAAGTTTACAATAACTCCATAAAGTAGTCCTGTTTTTATGCCCATTTTACAGATTAGGAAAGTGAGACCCAAAAAGGTTAATTAACTTGTCCATTATTGAATGTCATGGCAGGATCTAAATCTAGGCAGCCTTGCTTCCCCTGCCTGTCTCTTAATCATTATATTATTCCTGTTTCTCCCACTGTCTATGACAAGTGTTACCCAGCTCTCAGTGTTTCTAGCTGCTTTTGTGTGTTTGCTTAAACTCTGCCTCTGTCACTCATTTTATGTACTATTTATCTCCTTCCCACCTACTTTCAGAAAATATCAGAGGTGGTGGCTTAACCTCTAAGGATTCAACTTAACTAAAACAATAGTTCATCAAATATTTACCACTGGTTTATAATTGTTACCCACCCTACATTTCCCCCAAGTGTTTTTCATACCTACTCCTTTCACAAAGAATCAGGGCTGTGAATTTCTGAAGCCCAAATGAGCACCTTAGTTTCATCTGGAAACTGCGAGTTGGGTGGGCACCATGCCAAGATATGGTCCTGACAGACACTCTACTTTTCAGAGATGACTGATTTCATTTTTAGAAATTCTAAGCCAAAGCAAAATTTTGCTGAATACTGGGATGAGAGCCCAGAGTTTGGTTATTATATATAGCAAAAAATTCTGTCTGGTGCTCTTAGGGAAAGTAATGTGTCAATGACTTGGTTGGCTTAGTTGCACCTGGTTAATTGATTGAAGCAGTATTATTATAATGATAGAGTCTTGAGTTTGCTACTAGGGGCAAACTCAAGGGTATAGTGGTGGGGTATGATTTTAGCCTTGCCCCTAGGGACACATGCTGAGGAAGAGAATCTGAAATCTTCAAACCAAAGATCCATGCACATTCCCAGAGTAACAGATCAAAAGTGAAAATAGGAAGTAGAGAAGCACATCCTAACCAACACTTGTAGCATAATGGGACAAAATCATCTCAGGGAGCTAGATGCCAAACCTGTACTTATTTACCATAGCCCACAGGTCAAGTTCAAGATATCTATTAAAGAAAACACAAGAACAGTGCAACTTCAGATTCTATTTCCCCTTCTTCCACAGAGATCTCCTACCACCAAGTCATCTGGCACAGTTTTCTTTCCCTTTTTGACCACACTTTTATTCTCAAACTCCTTGAAATTCATTGAGTTATTAATAACTCATATAAACAGTTTTTACCTAGGGGAGGATTAAACACTTGCCTTCTATTCTACCAAAAGAACAAGAGGAAATAAGCTTAAATTTAAGAAAAGGACATTTGTCTGATTATCACAGACTCACTTCTTAATTTTGTGTCATTTCAGCACTTGAAAAATTAATTTCCAGTTCTTACTTGGCACATGGCTACTTATTGCTTCAAGATGGCAGTGTCTGCTTTTTGTTTGCTTCAATGTTTGTTTTTCCTAACAAAGTCCTTTGGGGGCTTCTCACAAACCCAAGTCAGGTTTGAAACATGCAAACAATGTTGAATGATGTGAAATAAAAATTTAGAGGAGTTGTTTTGAAGTTTAAGTTAGCAAATGTTACATAGTCCCATCTGAGATGAAGTTGTGCCTTATTTGTGGTAGCAGTGGTTCTCCAGGCACATGGTGGCTTTTGCAGCAAACCTTTTATACTGCTCTCTAAAGCACTGATAAGAGTCTAGAAAGCCTCAGCTGCCTGAAGGGTAGCACTATCTAAAGATGCTCATTTTCACTGCATAAGAACCACCCCCTTCACTGAACACTGAAGGGGAAGGCTGCTCATCTAAACACACCAGGAAGTCAAATGAAAAATGAAAATAGTCTCCATTCACTGAGCACTTGCTGTGTTCAAGGAATTCCACATGGACTATCTCTTTTTATCATCACAGCAGTTCTGTGAGGTAGAAAATGTTATGATCATCCTCATTTTATAGGAAACTGAGGATCAGAGTGATTTAAAAACTCTCCCAAGCTCACTCAGTTTATAAGTGGCATAGCTGGGACTCAAATGCAGGTGGTGAAAGACCACTGCCTGTGTACTTTGCCACTGCCCTTGAGGTCCCCAATGCATGAAGGCTGGGCTGGAATTAGACTGTAGGTACTATTTAATCACCACTTGGATTTAGTCAATTCTAGGATACCATTAGGTATCGTAAGAGGCATCATAAGTTTAGAAATAGCTTTTAAAAAATTTGAATACTATGGTTTTGGTAAATTGTGTGACAGAGTCATAATTAGGGTCATGACTGCATACCTCAGCCACTTAATAGGTGTAGATGTGGTGTGTGTGTGTGTGTGTGACACCTTGGAGAATTTGCTTAACCTTTTTGTGTCTCAGTTTCCTTAACTTTCAAAGAGGGAATAATAACTTCACCTAATTCATCTTACCTTATAATAGACAAATATGCAAATTGACCGCACCTTCGCTACGCCCAAGCCACGCCCACCAACCAAGCCACGCCCATCAACCATGCCCACCAGGAAACCGTTGCAGGGACGCTGGGGTGCGGCGGAGCCCAAGGCCACCGCCCAGGGCCAAGCCGGGACCCTGAAAGAAGGTAGAAGGCAGTGGCCACAGCCAAGGCCTGGGTCCCCGGTGCCGGCAGAAAACTGGTGCAGGCAGCCAGGTGAATGAAGGTCTATTGCACGAATCTTCGTGCAAACGGGCTACTAGTATATATATATATAAAAGCCTAAGCAATCCTTATGACAGAACCACTGTAACGACCGAAATGGCCGGTCGACCAGTCACTATGATGCATACTGGCCACCAGGGGGTAGACACTCAACGCAGGAGCTGCCCCCTGGTGGCCAGTGCACTCCCACAGCCAACCTCCTGTGGCTGGCCAACCGCCCGTGGTCCACCACCCCCACCAACTGGCCCCCATAGGCCCTTGGTGCTAAACCATTCATAGACGACCTGCTTCCGGATTGGGGGTTTCATACATAGCAGAGAAGCTCCCTCACTGCAATCTATTGAAAGTCAGCCTGCGACATAAGGGTTTGTCTCACTCCTATCCTCTCCCTTCCCCTGGGGCCACGCGCTGCGTGGTGATGAGGGAAGGAGGAGTGGGGGAGGAAGGGAACCGCGCGGTGGCAGGGCGCCGACAGTGTTGGCATCCGTTCCTTCCACGCCCAGCCTGGTGACTGTCGCCTCCTCTTCTGACCCCACCAGGGCCTTCAGGCTGGGATGGAGAACTGAGGGTGATGGCAGTGGACACGGGGAACCAGGGGTGGGTGGCAGTGCACGTGGCTCCTTTCCCAGGGGGGCCGAGGGCCTGCTCCCTCCTCGGAGCCAACGGCCAAACTCCCATGGTCCCTCCTCACTCCCCCCCCCACCTGTGTACAAATTCATGTACCAGGCCTCTAGTAGGGTAATAAATTAGTTAATCAGATAAAGCACTTAGAAGAATAACACTTGGAACATGTTATATATATTAGTTATTATTACTTTCATCATCATCACCACCAATATTATAATAACACATTCTGATTTCAGAAATAATGAAATGTGAATAATGTGCTGCTTTTTTTTAAAATATATTTTATTGATTTTTTACAGAGAGGAAGAGAGAGGGATAGAGAGTTAGAAACATCGATGAGAGAGAAACATTGATCAGCTGCCTCTTGCACACCCCCTACTGGGGATGTGCCCGCAACCAAGGTACATGCCCTTGACCGGAATCGAACCTGGGACCCTTGAGTCCGCAGGCCGACGCTCTATCCACTGAGCCAAACCGGTTTCGGCAAAATGTGAATAATGTGCTTTTTAACATTAAGGAAATAGAATAAAACTATTAATCTGACTCAATGACTGCTGGTATGGATTGTGTACATTATCTTATAATTTCATCATTTTATTTTTGGTTTATTCAGCAAGTCTTTTTTTTTTAAATAAATCTTTATTGTTCAGATTATTACAGTTGTTCCTCTTTTTTCCCCCACATAGCTCCCCTCAACCTGGTTTCCAGCCCACCCCATGCCCTTACCCCCCCACACTGTCCTCATCCATAGGTGAATGATTTTTGTCCATTCTCTTCCTACACCCCCCACACCCCTTTCCCCACGAGGATTGTCAGTCCACTCCCTTTCTATGCCCCTGATTCTATTATATTCACCAGTTTATTCTGTTCCTCAGATTTTTTTATTCACTTGATTTTTAGATTCGGTTGCTGATAGATATGTATTTGTTGTTCATAATTTTTATCTTTACCATTTTCTTCTTCTTTCTCTTCTTAAAGAATACCCTTCAGCATTTCATATAATACTGGTTTGGCAGTGATGAACTCCTTTAGCTTTTTCTTATCTGTGAAGCTCTTTATCTGACCTTCAATTCTGAATGATAGTGTTGCTGGGTAGAGTAATCTTGGTTGTAGGTTCTTGCTATTCATCACTTTGAATATTTCTTGCCACTCCCATCTGGCCTGCATAATTTCTGTTGAGAAATCAGCTGACAGTCATATGGGTACTCCCTTGTAGGTAACTAACTGTTTTTCTCGTGCTGCTTTTAATATTCTCTCATTGTCTTTTGCTCTTGGCATTTTAATTATGATGTGTCTTGGTATGGTCCTCTTTGGACTCCTTTTGTTTGGGGTTCTCTGCACTTCATGGACTTGTAGGTTCATTTCTTTCACCAGGTAGGGGAAGTTTTCTGTCATTATTTCTTCAAATAGGTTTTCAATATCTTGCTCTCTCTCTTCTTCTGGCACCCCCATAATTCAGATGTTGATACGCTTGAAGTTGTCCCAGAGGCTCCTTACACTATCTTCATATTTTTGGGTTCTTTTTTCTTTTTTCTTTTCCGATTGGGTGTTTTTTGCTTCTTTGTATTTCAAATCTTTGACTTGATTCTTGCGATCCTCTAGTCTGCTGTAGAATCTCTGTATATTATTCTTTATTTCAGTCAGTGTATGCTTAATTTCTAGTTTGTCCTTTTTCATATCCTCCAGGGTCTCACTAAATTTATAGGCGGTTTCTAGAAAATTCTTGAAAAACCTTATAACCATGGTATTGAACTCTGTATCCTCCATTTTGTTCATTTGTGACCCGTTACTTTTTCTCTGCATTTTGGTTACTTCCCTGTGTTGATAGAGTGGCTTTGTGTGCTAGGTGTCCTATAGGGCCCAGTGGCTCAGCCTCTCCAGTTACCTGAGGTGGACACTCTTGGTGCACCCCTTTGTGGGCTGTGTGCACAGTCTTGTTGTAGTTAAGCTTTGATTGTTGTTGGTATCAATGGGAGAAATTGACCTCCAGGCCAATTGGCTGTGAGGATCAGCTGTGTCTACGATGGGAGAACTTCTGTGCTGGAGACACCCTTATGAGGCAAGACTTGCTTCAGTGAGGCTTTGGTGCTCACTGAGTCTGCCCCCTGAGTGTGTCCCTTATGGATCTGAGGAGTTGTAATGTGGATGGTCCCACTCTGATCACTGGGTACACTGGCTCTTGGATCTCCAAGGAGGTGCAAATTTAGCCTTTGCCTCAGGCCACCCAGCAGGAGCTATGGAGAGATCTGTAGATTCCTCTTCTTTATTTGGGGTTTGGAGGTGTCCAGATGAGGCCCAGCTATGAAGCAATGCAAGCTGCTGTGGGGCCTTGGGCCTTCTTTTGGATGTTCTGGGGCTCTCTGACCCAGCTGCTGTTTGTTAGGTAATTTTAGATTTCAAAGGACCAGGCCATTCATATGCAACAGCCTATGTGCACAGCTTGGTGGGGCGGGGTCTCTGGGCGGAGCAAACAACAATGGCTTCCCATCAGCCCTTCCCTAAGAGGCCCCCATGTCTCAGTGTCCCTCGGTAATCGCTGCAAGCACCTCTGACAGAAAGCCGCCTTCAAGTTCCGCCCGATGCCAGAAAGTCCAGTTTCTCCCCGTATGAGTCTGTGTCCTCAGAGTCTCGCCCGGAACTGAAGTTCAGAGCAGTCAGGAGCTTGTGTCTCCCTCCCGATTGAGAAAGACAACCGCGTCCTCAGTTGCCAGCCTTTTCAGCTCGCGCGCCTCCGTACCTCTGCACTTTACTTCCGCAGCTCCTGTAAGTCTCAGTGTGCTTTCCTCTTTCCTTCTAGTTGTAGAATTTCCATTCAGCCAGCCTTTCTGTGGTTCTGGATGATGTCCATTTTGTCTTTTAGTTGTAGTTTTGAAGTGGTTGTGCGAGGCAGCAAGTTCAGGTGTTTACCTATGCCGCCATATTGGTTTCTCCAAAAATTTATATCTATAATTTCATTATTGATGTGACCTAAGCCTTAGCCAAGTCTGTCACCCCAAGGGTCACTTTTTTTCTAAAAAACTGGGGAACAAGGTCCCCCTCCCCACATTCACTCCTAAGTCAGATATTAATTGGAAAGCTATTTCTCTGGGGTTGGATCTCTCTTGACCAAACTCAGTGATTCTTCTGTGTAGACAACTGTTCACTGCCAAATTTATCAGCATGTGGAGTTCCTGGACAATGGTTCTTTCTGGTGCACTGCTCTCCTCTGCCTGGGTCTCAGCCTCAAGAAAACTGTAGAATAGACTCTCCTCCTGTCATCCTTACAAATTCCATCTCACAGAATTCTGTAGGAGTATCTGATTTTATCAGAGGGCTGAAGGTAAAGGTAGCTACAGAAAATTACAGTGAGGAAGAGAGGTGAAAAACTGTATACTAAAGTGCTTTTGCCTTTGTGTTGAACAACAGAGAAGCATGAAATAACCCCTACACAAGGATACATTCCAGTTACTAGCCTTGCTTTCCCCTATGGAAGTTGTGGTCTTCCTTTCTAAACAAGACCACCACATTGGGTTTTCCTTTCTAAATAACACCTCCATTTTCAATGTGGGACTTATTACCTTTCTTTAAGGAAATCCCATCCCATAATAGAAAACTCTGAGCACTTACCATCAGTCATGAAAACATAAAAATCTTAGGAGAAAATGTAGGCAGAAAAATAGCAGACATTCCACATAGCAGAATTTTTAGGTACAATGCCTAGGGCAAGAGAAACAAAGGAAAAAAAATAAACAAATGGGACTACATACAAATAAAAGGCTTCTGCACAGAAAAAAAAAAACAACACACAATAAAATGAAAAGGGAACCCACTGTATGGGAGAACATATTCACCAATGATACATCTGATAAGGGGTTAATTTCCAAAATATATAAAGTACTCATACAACTCACATATGGAAGACAAACAATTAAAAAAATGGGCAAAGGACCTAAATAGACACATCTCCAGAGAGGACACATAAATAACCAAGAGACATATAAAAAAATGCTCAGCATCACTAATTACCAGAGAGATGCAAATTAAAATGCCAATGAGATACCACCTTACACCTGCCAGAATGGCTACCATCAATAAACAACAGGTGATGGTGAGGATGTGGAGAAAAGGGAACACTAGTATACTGCTGTTGGAAATGCAGACTGGTGCAACGCCTGTGGAAACCAGTATGGAGTTTCCTCAAAAAATTAAAAATGGACTGCCATTTGACCCAGTGATACCACTTTTAGGACTATATCCTAAGAAGCCTGAAATACCAACCAGAAAGAATATATGCACCCCTATGTTCATAGCAGAATTATTTACAATAGCTAAGATATGAAAACAGCCCAAGTGCACATATATATAAAAGCCTAATAAGCTAAATGTCTGACTGATCGGTCATTCATTTGGTTGACCGGTCGACCAGTTGCTATAATGTGCACTGACAACCAGGGGGCAGACTCTCTGACTTCTCTGTTGTTCAACACAAAAGCAAAAGCTATATATGATAAACCCTCAGCTTGCTGCTGAGGTCTGGCCGATCAGGACTGGGTGAGATGGGCTGGACATGCCCTGGAGCACTCCTATGGTCCTTTCCTGGCTGGTCGGCTCCGATCGCCAACCAGGCCGAGGGACCCCACTCATGCACGAATTCGTGCACAGGGCCTCTAGTCAGTAGATAAGTGGATAAGAAAGCTGTGGTACATTTACACTATGGAATACTATGCAGCTGTAAAAAAAGGATCTTTGCCCTTTGAGACAACATGGAGGGACCTGGAGAGTATTATGCTAAGAGAAATAAGCCAGTCAGAGAAAGAAAGACAAATATCACATGATCTCACTTATATGTAGAATCTAATGAACAAAATAAACTGACAAATAAAATAGATCCAGACACATGGACTCAGACAATAGTGTGGTGAAAGCCTGGGAGAGGTATGAAATGGGAAAGAGAGGTTCATGGGGAGCGGGGGGGGGGGGGGGAATCTGTAATACTTTTTAAAATAAAGTGTGTTTTTTCCCCACAGGCATCCAAGCCAATATCCCTCATGAACATAGATGCCAAAATCCTCAACAAAATTCTAGCAAATAGGATCCAGCAGTACATCAGAAAAATCATACACCATGACCAAGTAAGATTTATCCCAGGGATGCAAGGATGGTATAATATCAGTAAATCAATAAACGTGGTACATCACATCAACAAACTGAGAGACAAAAATCACATAGTCATATCAATTGATGCAGAAAAAGCATTTGACAAAATCCAACACTCTTTCTTGATAAAAACTCTCAACAAGGTGCGAATAGAAGGATCATACCTCAACATAATAAAAGCTATATATGATAAACCCACAGCAAACATCATACTCAATGGACAAAAACTAAAACCATTTCCCCTAAGAACAGGAACAAGACAGGGATGCCCACTCTCACCACTCCTGTTTGACATAGTACTGGAAGTATTAGCCATTGCAATCAGACAAGAAGAAGAAATAAAAGGCATCCAAATTGGGAAAGAAGAAGTAAAGCTATCTTTATTTGCAGATGACATGATACTGTACATAAAAAACCCTAAAGACTCCATCAAAAAATTAATAGACTTAATAAATGAATTCGGCAAAGTAGCAGAATACAAAATTAACGCCAAGAAATCTATGGCCTTTCTATACACCAATAGTGAACTTGTAGAAAGAGAGACTAAAAAAGCAATCCCATTTACCATTGCACCAAAAAAATTAAGATACCTAGGAATAAACTTAACTAAGGAGGTAAAAGACCTATACACGGAAAACTGCAGGACTCTGAAATAAATCTTTATTGTTCAGATTATTACAGTTGTTCCTCTTTTACCCCCCCCCATAGCTCCCCTCCACCCAGTTCCCACCCCACCCTCTGCCCTTACCCCCCCCCACTGTCCTCATCCATAGGTGTAAGATTTTTGTCCAGTCTCTTCCTGTACCCCCCACACCTCCTTCCCCACAAGGATTGTCAGTCCACTCCCTTTCTATGCCCCTGATTCTATTATATTCACCAGTTTATTCTGTTCCTCAGATTTTTTATTCACTTGATTTTTAGATTCACTTGTTGATAGATATGTATTTGTTGTTCATAATTTTTATCTTTACCATTTTCTTCTTCTTCCTCTTCTTAAAGAATACCCTTCAGCATTTCATATAATGCTGGTTTGGCAGTGATGAACTCCTTTAGCTTTTTCTTATCTGTGAAGCTCTTTATCTGACCTTCAATTCTGAATGATAGTGTTGCTTGGTAGAGTAATCTTGGTTGTAGGTTCTTGCTATTCATCACTTTGAATACTTCTTGCCACTCCCGTCTGGCCTGCATAGTTTCTGTTGAGAAATCAGCTGACAGTCGTATGGGTACTCCCTTGTAGGTAACTAACTGTTTTTCTCTTGCTGCTTTTAATATTCTCTCTTTGTCTTTTGCCCTTGGCATTTTAATTATGATGGGTCTTGGTATGGTCCTCTTTGGACTCCTTTTGTTTGGGGTTCTCTGCACTTCCTGGACTTGTAAGTCTATTTCTTTCACCAGGTAGGGGAAGTTTTCTGTCATTATTTCTTCAAATAGGTTTTCAATATCTTGCTCTCTCTCTTCTTCTGGCACCCCCATAATTCGGATGTTGGCACTCTTGAAGTTGTCCCAGAGGCTCCTTACACTATCTTCATGTTTTTGGATTCTTTCTTCTTTTTGCTTTTCTGGTTGGGTGTGTTTTGCTTCTTCATATTTCAAATCTTTGACTTGATTGTTGCTATCCTCTAGTCTGCTGTTGGATCTCTGTATATAATTCTTTATTTCAGTCAGTGCATGCTTAATTTCTAGTTGGTCCTTTTTCATATCCTTCAGGGTCTCACTAAATTTATAGGCAGTTTCTAGAAGATTCTTGAATAACCTTATAACCATGATTTTGAACTCTATATCCAGTAGTTTTTTTTCCTCCATTTCTTTCATTTTTGACCTGTTACTTTGTCTCTGCATTTTGGCTGCTTCCCTGAGTTGATAGAGTGGCTTTGTGTGCTAGGTGTCCTATAGGGCCCAGTGGCTCAGCCTCTCCAGTTACCTGAGGTGGACACTCTTGGTGCACCCCTTTGTGGGCTGTGTGCACAGTCTTGTTGTAGTTAAGCCTTGATTGTTGTTGGTATCAATGGGAGGAATTGACCTTCAGGCCAATTGGCTGTGAGGATCAGCTGTGTCTACGATGGGAGAACTTCTGTGCTGGAGACACCCTTATGAGGCAAGACTTGCTTCAGTGAGGCTTTGGTGCTCACTGAGTCTGCCCCCTGAGTGTGTCCCTTATGGATCTGAGGAGTTGTAATGTGGATGGTCCCACTCTGATCACTGGGTACACTGGCTCTTGGATCTCCAAGGAGGTACAAATTTAGCCTCTGCCTCAGGCCACCCAGCAGGAGCTATGGAGAGGTCTGTAGATTCCTTTTCTTTATTTGGGGTTTGGAGGTGTCCAGATGAGGCCCAGCTGTGAAGCAATGCAAGCTGCTGTGGGGCCTTGGGCCTTCTTTTGGATGTTCTGGGGCTCTCTGACCCAGCTGCAGTTTGTTAGGTAATTTTAGATTTCAAAGGACCAGGCCATTCATATGCAAAAGCCTCTGCACACAGCTGGGGTGGGGTTGTAAATTGGGTGAGGCAGGGTCTCAGGGAATCAACAGGGCAGAGCAAACAGCAATGGCTGACCATCATCCCTGCCCTAAGAGGGTCTCAGTGTCCAGCGGTAATTACATAGGTCCCAGTGTCCAGCGGTAATCACTGCAAGCACCTCTGAGAGAAAGCCACCCTTGTGTTTCGGCCTGATGCCAGACAGTCCAGTTTTCTCCTGTATGAGTCTGGGTCCCCAGAGTCTCACCCGGAACTGGAGTTCAGAGCAGTCAGGGGCTTGTATCTCCCTCCTGATTGAAAAATACAGCCACGTCCTGAGTTGCCAGCCCCTTTCTGCACACGCGCCTCCATACCTCCGCACTTTACTTCCGCACCTCCTCTGAGTCTCAGTGTGCTTTTCTCTTTCCTTCTAGTTGTAGAATTTCCACTCAGCCTTCCTTTGGTTCTAGATGATGTCCATTTTGTCTTTTAGTTGTAGTTTTGAAGTGGTTGTGCGAAGCAGGAAGTTCAGGTGTTTACCTATGCCGCCATCTTGGTTTCTCCAAGATTTTTTTTTTAATAGGAAAGGAGCAAAAGAAAGCCAGACATTATAGGCATGTCATTCAGGCTGCTTCACCAGGAAGCTGAACTTTGCACTCCCCAGGAACTACCAGCCTATTTCCTGCAAAACACTGGAGGAAGGGATTCAACAAAGGGAAGATAGACGCATGCTCAATAACGTTGGGTGACTAGGGACAGTATATGTCAGTCTAACCTGGGGACAGAGATGGTTGGCCAGAATGAGCATGGCCACTGCAAGTCCTGGAAAATTTAGATATACATAGTCCCCTAAACAAATAAATTATCTTTCTTGTTGTGCTTGCCTCTTGGCTTGTGGGGTTCCTTTGCTCCTGCTTCCTTGCATTCCCACATATGACCCATGGCCATGCAGACATTGTACACAAAGGACTAATAGACTACAGTGGGAAACATAAGCTAAGCTAGCCTGATGCTGGACTGGACCCGGCTTCAACATAGAAAGGGAACTCTGGGCACTGGCTCTGATTTTAGCTCTATCGAAGCCCCAGATATACTTATTTTAGGGTATGACAAAGGGAAATGGGACTTTGAAAACCCAGGGATGTAATTCTATGGAATTTAAGCTTTCTATCTCATCCTCCCATGCAAGTCTCAGAAAATTCCTTTTCTTGGGATATTGCAAAAAATCCAGCAAATGGAGAAAGACAAGGCCCTCTCTACTCCATTAACAGTTAAATACATTTAAAAACTTCTAACAGAGATATCGAACTTTTAAATTGAACGCTGAGTAATATAATTTCACCTCTCTGAAGGTCAAACTTGAAAAAGTTTGTCTTACGTTTGGTTCTTTCCTACATGATACATACCATCTACACTGGTCTTTCTCCTGTATTTCTTTTTTTAATGAGCTATGTATTTTTAAAATCCTAACCAAGGATATGTTTATTTATTGTTGATAGTATTACAGATGTCCCCAATCCCCGTTTCGCCCCCCTCCACTCAGCCTCTCCCCCACCACAGGCCTTCACCACACTATTGTCTGTGTCCATGGGCTATGCATATAAATTCTTTGATTAATCTTTTCCTTACATTTCTTTTACGCTATTAGTTTTAGAAACACAGCACTGCTCTGCTTACCTTTAAAAATACTTTGAGACAATATCCTGTGATATGAAAAATGCAGCTGTGATGTGGAAAATAAGAAGCTGGGAATGGTGATAGGGGAATGTTGGGGGAGCAGAAGTTCAACGGGATGATGGATGTTGGCCAGGCAACAGGAGGATTATCTGGCAGCATGAATCAAGTAAAGAAAGAGGTGCTTAGTAGCAGGGCAAAATACAGAGGGCCAGAGTTACCTCATGGAACTTCCTGTCGAGACCTAGATGTATGTGTATGCACCTGTGCATACACGTGTGCATGTCTGTGTATGGTAGGTGTCAGGGGCACTAACAGCAAAATCTTAACCCAAAAATGAGATGTGGATGTAGGTCCTGGAAACGAAGTGGCACAAGGGATGTTCACATTCATCTGGCAACATGAACACTGCCTGGCCTTTCTGCCTTTCTGCTTCCTACTTCATTCAGTCACATGGAGCTGCACTGTAGTTATGAACCTACTAAGGCTTCAAACAATAAGTCCAAAGTCCACAGCTAATACCTGAGAAATTTTTAGTAAACTGAAGCAGAGGTGACTCAATCTACTGACATTGGTTAATTTTGAATGCCTAGTTTATTGTCCCAAAGTTACTTGGAAGCATTTCCTTAGGGCTCTCATGGGCAGGGTAATGCAATAGAAGCCTTCTAAAATCTGGGTCTGAGGCAGCCTCCTGCTTGGGGAAGCAGGACTTGATACCTTTTAAATTTTTTATTTTAAAAGGTGAAATGCTTTTCTTTTCCCTATTTCACAAGTACTACCTGTTCATCTTGAAATAAATTAAAATGTATATAAAAGCAGGAAGAAGATTTTTAAAAACAAATCTGTGGTAACCCCACGCCCAGGTGTAGCTACTGGTCATATCATGCTGTATGTTAATAGCATGTTTCCTTTTATATATTCATCACTCTTCCTGGCATTCTGCCAGTGAGAGGCCCACATGCCTGTGGACTCTGGTGCACACCAGCCTGGCAGAGAGAAGCAAAAGTTAAAACAACCCTGCCATCTGCTGCCCAACCCTCTCTCCTAAGCAGTTTGGTGGTTGTTTTTTTTTTGTTTTTGTTTTTTTGGTGTGTGTTTTTTCTCTTTAAAGTTATTTTTCTATTTAAAATCACTATTGTTTATATTTTTCTAATTACAAAGATAACGTGTGTTTGCTATAAAATTTCAAAAATAGACCTTTAATGATACCGCCAGAGCACCAAGCATTTATTCTCCATTGAGAAGCTTCCTGTGTAGGCAGCTTTATTTTGAAATTTCTATTTATTCTAGAATTGTTTAGGGTTCCTTGTGATTTCTGCTTTCAAGGATTCCAAGGCCACATTCCCTTGATTACCTGGTTATCACATGTATACAGGGCAAAGAAGTAGTATGATTCAAGAGACCCTGCAAAGGAACTTTCTGTTCTTGCATTAATACTGCTGGAATTGGAGTCACCTTCACATAATTTACAATGTGCTTTCTCCAAAAATAAAACAGGTTTTATGGAAAAGATGGGATGGCTATTCAATTGCTGTTGTGTGTGTTTTTCTATTTTATTACATTTTGAGAAGGGCATAAATGAAGATTTGCATCCAAGCAAAAATATGAAAGGGATTGAATTTAAGAAGTAGCAATGGGAGATGCAACATTGAATTTAATAGATGAATTTGAGGGTAGCATGATCAGGCTTTGCTGATTAATTGGTTAGTAGATATTGTCAAAAAATGAAGAGGGAAGAGTTTTGTTTTGTTTTGTTTTTTGAAAAAGGACTTTTGAGGTTCCGTAGAGAGTGCCTGAGAATATAGTGATACTATCATCAGACATAAGGTCTACATGGGTAAAGTCAAGTTGTTAGGAAGGACTAGGTACATGATTAGACATATCCTGCTTTAAGATTAAGCACATATTTTAAAATAGTGTTTATTGCTCCCATCATTTTTTAACACAATATAAATGTGTTAGAAAAATTTCCAATTAGGAGAGACTTGAGGTCAAATATAATTCACCTAGAAATCTAACAGGAAACACGTTTGTTTTGGATCTATTACTCTACAACAGTGGGCTGTTTCCACTGTATCTTGTTTCTTTTTATGAGCAGCATAGGACAAAATGATTTTCTAAACCCAGATTGATTGAGATCAGATGTTAGAATAATGGAGTGACAGGGGGAGGGAGGCTGGAGAAGTACAAGGCCCTATCTATCCCCTCCCTAGAACAACCATCAATAAAATTAGATTAAAAGCAATTCAAGGTCAGTTTTGATGGGGGAGAGAATTTACAAAAGACCAGTGTAGTTTGAGGAATAGGGAAAGAGCTGTGCTCAGGGGCTTGGGTTGACAGTGCATATGTTGATTAGGTATATTTATCTGTCTTAGGTTTGTGTTTTGTTTCATTTTATTTTTTAATTGCTAGAGCCTTCTCCTCCATCTCACTGAGAAGTGGTGCAGAGCAACTTGCTCATTTATTGATAAGGAAATGGAGAGCCAAGTCAGTTGCTGTTAGGTGCCACACAACTCAGTTTCTACATGTGTGTCTTTGGCACCCCCCCCCCCACCACACACACACACAAGCATGACTGGAATCCCTGGAGAGGTTGGTTTTAAAAGAGACTGCAATGCAGACCCAGACTTGTGTGGTTGAATCTCAGATTGTGTCTCAGTTGGGTAGGACAAGGCCTGATGGAGTCATCAGGGTGGAACTAGTGTAGCTCACCAGGCTAATGCTGTGGCAGGGAGGGCCCAACCCAGGAAAGATGGCATCAGTGGGCCATGTAGGAGGAGAACTCAACACAGTGACTTTGGTGGCTGATCTCTAGTCCTTATCCCAAAGCCACACAACTCAGTTTGCCCCTGTACCTGCCAAACTCGGAACCCAGGGTAAATGCCTATAAGCAAGAATTTTGTGAACTGTCCCTTTAAGAGGACACCTGCCATTTGACCCAGCAATCCCACTTCTGGGAATATATCCTAAAAATCCCAAAACACCAGTCAGAAAGAATATATGCACCTCTATGTTTATAGCAGCATTATTTACAATAGCTAAGATTTGCAAGCAGCCCAAGTGGCCATCCATAGATGAATGGATAAAAAAGTTGTGGTACATTTACACAATGGAATACTATGCAGCTGTAAAAAAGAAGGATCTTTTACCTTTTGAGACAGCATGGAGGGACATGGAGAGTATTATGCTAAGTGAAATAAGCCAGCCAGAAGAAGACAAGTAGTACATAATCTCTTATATGTGGAATTTAATAAACAAAATAAACTGACAAACAAAATAAGTATGGAGGTATGGAGGCATGGAACATATTGACATATCTCAGAATGGGGGGTGAGAGGGACGAGAAGAGAAAAAACAATCTAATCTAATAATAGACAAATATGCAAATTGACCATACCTCCGACACACCCACAAGCCACGCCCACAAACCACGCCCACCATCCAATCAGAGCGAGTATGCAAATTAACCCAAACCAAGATGGCTACAGCCACAGAGAGCAAGGTTTCCTAGGTAACAGAGGAAGCCAAGCTTTCTGTCAGCCGTTGCAGGCCTAAGCCTCCACTCAAGCTACAAAGTTTCAATTATAGAAGGTAAACAAATTCAAACAAATGGCGGCAGAATGGAGCTTGAGAGAGCAGGCCAGGGTTGCCGCCGGCAACAGGGGAAGCAAAGCTTTCTGCACACCCTGGCCAGGCCCACCCGCTGAAGGCAACAAAGTTTCAATTATAACCCCAACACAAATGGCTTCGGGCCTCGGAGGGAGCCCCAGGCTTGGCTCTGCTCCAGGCTACAAAGTTTCAATTGTAGAAGGAAAATAAATTCCAGATACCAAGGCCTCTGCTTGCATTGCCAGGGGGCATGGCCTGCCTGCAAACCACCACAGGCCCCTCGCTCAGGCCACCCCATTCCCCAAGGGAACCCCACCCTGATCAGGGACACCCTTTCAGGGCAAACCAGCTGGCCCCCACCCCTGTACCAGGCCTTTATCCTACCTAATAAAAGAGTACTATGCAGATTGATCATCACTGCAACACACAATATAGCTGCCCCCATTTGGTCAAAGATCCTGCCCCCATGTGGACACAATATGGCCACCACAAGATGGCCAGCAGGAGAGGGCAGTTGGGAGGCACCCGGCCTGCAAGGGAGGGCAGTTGGAGGTGATCAACCCTGCAGGAGAGGGTAGTTAGGGGTGACCAGGCCGGCAGAGGAGGGAAGTTGGGGGCAAACAGGCTGGCAGCAGAGCGGTTAGGGGGTGATCACGCTGGCAGGCAGAAGTGGTTAGGGGCAATCAGGAAGGAAGGCAGGCAAGCAGTTGGGAGCCAGCAGTCCTGGATTGTGAGAGGGATGTCCGACTGCCCGTTTAGGCCCGATCCCTGGGAGGGGTCCCAGATTGGAGAGGGTACAGGCTGGGCTGAGGGACAACCCCCCTCCGTGCATGAATTTCGTGCACCGGGCCTCTAGTAACTTACATAAATAGCCCAAGGACACAGACAATAGTGTGGTGAAGGTGTAAGGGAGGTTAGGGGCTGGGCAGACAGGTGGAGAAATGGGGGACATCTGGGTTTCCACCAGCTTTCCATTTCACCAGGGTAGACGGAATTCCCACAGATTTTCACTGCCAGAGGTTATGTGGGCTCCTCTTTCTGGCACTGGTGTTCTGGTCTGGGAAGCCTGGCATGGGGCTGATAGTTCATGCTCCTCAGGGGGTCCTCTGCAGCTGAGATATTCCTCTGGATTCTCAACCAGCACATGTGGGTGCTGGACTAGTTCATTTTGGATCTCCACCCCACCTACCAGTCTCAACATGGTTTCTTCTATATATTCTTAGTTATAGGACTTCTGTTCAGCTAGTCTTCAGATGGTTATGCAGGTTGATTGTTCTGTAATTTAGTTGTAATTTTGATGTGGTCATGGGAATAGGTAAGTGCAGCTTCCACCTACTGTAACATTTTGACCAAAATTCCTAAGTGGTTTTTTAAAAAAATTAATCCTTAAATCATTTTTTATGTTATTTTTAGACATCTATGACAAAAGGAGATGAAAACAAAGTGGCTGAGTTGTTTCTATCTATGAGTACTGGAAAGAAAAATAATGTCTAAATAATAGTAATTTATAAAGTGACCACAGCACAGATGCTAACATACTCAAACGTGAGTAAATAATTTCCAATGATTATCTCATTCATTTGTGCCAACAACCCTACATGGTTGATTCTGTTACACCCATTGGAAAGATGAAAAGCCTAGATTTGAGAAGTTCAGTAATCTGTTCAAGGTCACATAATTAGTTAAAGTGGTACAGCTGGGATTGAACCCAAATTCTGTCAGACTTGAGAATCCATGCTCTTAATTCCTACACTATACTGCTGCCTAAAATGCCTACTAAACTTTTCAAGTTACACCTTCTTAAACAACTGTTCCTATACATATGTCAGTCATTCATCATAATACTAGCTAGCATTTATTGAGCACCTACTATATGCCAATTAAATTATACAATTTCATTATAAGAACAACCTTGAAAGGTATGTAGTATTGCTATAATTATAATAACTACTTGTTGCAAAAATATTAGTATCAATATTTATATCAGATGAACAGGATAAAATTAATGATAATTAATTGTATAACCAGTGGTGATATCAAGCATTAAAGTGAATAGTGATTATTAATTATCAATAGTATCTAATATTATCATTTGTTATTAATTTGCCACAAATTGTTATTATTTAATAATACCCACATTATTTATTAATATTTTATTAATAAATATACTGTTTATGATAATTTTGCAGATGAGGAAAGTGAAGGACAGTGGTTTGCTGTAACTTCTCCAGGATTTCACAATTAATAATGGGCATTCAATTCCACCACAGCCTGATTCCAAAGCTTGTGCTCTTTTCACTCTACATGGAGCTTCCTATTGCAACAGGTGTAAAATGCCATTAGGAAGCTGCTGAAGCTTTATATTGGAAAATATATCTATAGTAATTTATTTTCAGTGTTTCAGAGGCCTTATATTTCTTTTGTTCCTCAAACAACTAGAATAGTGCTGGGTACCTACTGGGAACTCAATAATTGATTGATTGAGTAATTGACTGGTTGGTAACAAGCAATAATATCTTACTTGCACACATTTTTTTTCTGAAGAAATGATTACGGGCCTGACAATGACATGAATCTCATCATGATTTCCAAAATACATATTACACAGTCCAAGATAGTGGTGGAGTAGGTGGAAGGTACACTCACCTCATCCAAGGACCAAACTGGAATTATAAGTAAAATATAGAACAATCAACCTGAATGACTAGCTGAACACAAGTCTTATAACCAAAGATGTACAGAAGAAGCCACATCAAGTCTAGTAGGAAGGGAAGATACATAAAAAGGGTTGGCCCCACTTCCATGTATGGTGGCTGAAGTTCTGGAGGGATATCTCAGCTGCAAAGGTTCTCCCTGAAAAGCGTGGGGTCTCAACCCTATGCCAAAATCCCCAGCCCAGAGCACCAGAGCTGAGAAGAGGTGCCCACATAACATCTGGCTGTGAAAATCAGCAGGGATTCTATCTGCTAGGGAGATGTGAGAGTCTGTTAGAGACATAGGCACACTCTTAAAGGGCCAATACATACAATTTCATTCACAGCCACTTACCCTGGGTTCTGGCAGAGGGAGAGTAGAGCAGAGTAGAGTCATTTTGGAGAGATGGGTTTTGTGGCTCTGCAGAGAGAACTGAAGGGACAGCCACCAGGATCCCTGTGCTGAGACCTATTCCCACAGTGCAGACACTATCTTTCTTGGCTGCAGCAATCCCCTCCATACAACATCAGCTTGGAGGAAGGCAATAGTCCTATCCTCTGGACTCACTGTCACTCCACTCTGTTGATCTCACACCCTGATGAGGAGTCAGCTGCCTGTCCTGAGCTGTAGAGGTCCAGGTAGACTCAGGGGGTGTCAGTGACTGAGTTGTGTGCCTTTGGGGTGGGAACCATTCCCCTCACTTTCCCTTGAACCTAACCAGTGCCTCCTTCTCAGAGGAGATCCACTACCCCCACCCTCCAGGCTCCCGGGGCCCCACCCTCTTGATTCCTCATGACCTCAGCCTGTTGAGCACAGGATCCTCAAGAGATCTGGGTAGAATCCGAGACAGACTGAGTTGTGTGGCTCTGGGCCAGGGAACACTACACCTGCCTTCCTCCGAGCCTAACTGACACCTCTCCCTCACGGGAGACCTACTAGCCCCACTGTCTTGACTACTGGCAGCCCCATCCTGCTGAGCTCAGGCTTCTGGCAGAATATGGGATAAACTGAGTTGTGTAGCTCTAGGATAAGGGCCATTTTCCCCTCACATACCAGAACAGTGCTGAACTCTCCCTTCACATGCTCAAATCTTGGTCTGTTTGACCATGATAAATTCTACTGGCCTCACCCTGATGACTCCCTGAGACCCTATCCAACTACAAAGGTCTGTGGGCACCCAGTGAGGGGAAGCTAGTCTTGGTGCACCCTGCACCCTGGAACTTTTGCTGAGTAGCCTCAGACCCAGGACTGGCACTGAGTTTGAACCTGTATCAATAAGATGAACACCTCTCGTCCCTACATGGTGATTTACTAAGAACCTACCTCATGAAACTCGTGTACTGCCAGGAGCTCTTTCAGTGACTGAGAATGACAGGCAGCCAGCTGACAAAGGCAGGAGGAGGCAGACCTCAGGATGCCTTGGGCCTTTGTCTGACCTGCCCCCAGGATCAGGGCTGGTAGAAGCCAGCCTTGGTACACAGCTTGGCCCTTTGCATGCACACCAAGTTCAAGCAGAGGCAGCTACAAACTGTGGATTGCTTTGTAGTTCCAAACAGGTTGCTCAGGGTAAGTCACAGGCAACATCTGACATTGACCTGCAACAGAGTTCCTCCGAAGAAGCCCCAGAAAACTAATACTTACTAATTGTGTGTTCTGAGATCCTTTGTTGAAAATGCCCCCTCAAAATCAATATGTTGAAATCCTAACCATCAAAATTATAGCATTAGGAGGTGGGGATTTGGGGAGGTGATTAGTTCAAGAGTGTGGAATGACACTAGCTCCTTATGAAAGATACCCCAGAGAGATTTCTTGCCCATTTCAGCCATGTGAGGACATAGCTAGAAATGTGCTCTCACCAGACACCAAATTTACCAGTGCCTTGATCTCCAGATCTTCCAGTCTCCAGACCTGTGAGCAATAAATTTCTGTTGTTTATAAGCCACTCAGTCCATGGTAATTTCTTGTAGCATCCTGAATAGACAGGAGAGTTTTGGAAAAGCAAATATATTGCTATGTTGAATCCAAATGACTGAGGGGTTGAATATGTTTTACCAGCCTCTTTTCTGCAATGAAGATATGACCTGTGATTTTGCAAAAGACATCCATTTTCTATAATTTCACTCAAGGAGTAAGCAACAGAAACTTCATCCATTTTTATTATTCATAGCAATACTTCATACTTACATACAATGGCATTTTCATCAAAGGATCTCAGAACACACAATTAGCAAGTATTAGTCAGATTTCAGATGGGAAATCAGAGGTGCTGAGAAGGCAAACCCAGGTACAATGAGTCTGCCTGGGATGGTAAAGTTCTGGAAAGTACCTTTTCTAACTCTAGCCTACTCAGCCAGTTCAAAGTTGACATGACCTCCAGTCCAGATGCCCCATTCCAGTCAGAAGTAAAGAAAAGAGGAGGTCATGCTTTCATGGAATCAGACACTCTCATATTTGGAAGAGGACTTGGGGGGCAGATGGAGCCCAGCCTCCCACCTATTCATAACCTCTTTCCAGATTATCATCCATCATGAGTGGTCATGCAATGTCTAGAGGCTTAACACAATTTATGTCACTAAACAGCACATTTTTATTGTTGGAATCAGAAGGTTATGCTTTGTTGGAATACATCTTCTCCAGGGCAGTCATTCTTCTTTTTTTATTCACTCTCAAAGGCCTGTTATGTGACTGACACCCATCTAGTATAGGGATTCAGAGTGACTAAGAACTAGTCCCTGTCCTTCAGGATCTCAGTGTCCAGGAGAGGAAGCAGACATATCTGTCTATGGTAGGTGCTTTAGTGAAGGCGTAAACATGCGAGCTCAGAAGTGAAAATCCTTACCTTTCTCCAGCGAGGTCAGGGAAGTTCCGCTGGATGGGGCTAACCCCATAGATGATTTTTTTAAAAGATGAGTAGGAATCTGTCAGATGAACAGGATAAAAGAGGTGAGAAAAAGCATGATGATGAATTCCAGGAATAAAAAGAAGGTCACTATGACTGGAGCCTAATGTGTAAGGGAGAGAGAGCTCAAAGATGTGGATATAGACTTGGAGTCAGATCTTAGAGTCTTGTAGACCAACTTAAGGAGCTCAGACTATATTGTAAGACCAATGGGGAGTTTTAAGCAGGCAAATAAAGATTATATTAATATTTTAGAAAGATCATTTTAGGTGCAGGGTAAGTAATGGATTTGAGAGCACCAACAGTGGCAACAAAGATAACAAGTTAGGAAGCTATTACAATAATCCAGTGAGAGATAATGATGGCTTAGACCAAGGTGGTAGTGGTGGAGTTGGAGAGAACTAGATGGATTTGGGATATAATTTTGCGTTAGAACCAATAGGAACTCCAGGTGGAGCTATCCTGATGGTAGTTGGAAATAACTGGTGGTATCACCTCTCTTCCCTGCACCACCAATTTTTTTGTTCCCATTGCATCAAGGCCATCAATATTCAAACACACTCTAGTAATTCCTATCTTAAAACAAATTATCTTTTGATTCTACATACTCCTCTAGCTATTCCTTCTCAAAGCAAAATTTTTGCAAAAAATTGACTATACTCTCACTCATTAAAAAATAACTTTATTTATTTTTTTTTTATTTTTAAATATATTTTATTGATTTTTTACAGAGAGGAAGAGAGAGGGACAGAGAGCCAGAAACATCGATGAGAGAGAAACATCGATCAGCTGCCTCTTGCACACCCCCCACTGGGGAGTGCCCGCAACCAAGGTACATGACCGGAATCGAACCTGGGACCCTTGAGTCCGCAGGCTGACGCTCTATCCACTGAGCCAAACCGGTTTCGGCAAAAAATAACTTTATTGAATATATAATTCACATATTATACATTTCATCCATTTTAAGTTTACAAGTTAATGGTTTTTAGTGTAATCATAGAGTTGGAATGTTTTCATCCTCAAAAAGGAAGTCTGTATCCTTTTGCTATTACTCTCCCAACCCCTCATTTTACCAAGCCCTAAGCAACCACCAATCTATTTTTTGTCTTTACTAGTACATAATTGCCTACTCTGGACATTTCATATAAATGGAATCATGTAATGTGTTTTGTAAATTATTTATTGTTGAAAGTATTACATATGTCCCACTTCCCCCCCCCATTGTCCTCTCCCAGCCTGTCCCACCCTCCAGCCCCAACCTTCACCCCCATTCCATTGTCTGTGTCCATTGGTTATGCTTATATGCATACATGTTCTTTGGTTGATCTCTTACCCCCCAACCTCCACCCACCCACCCTCCCCTGCATTTCCCCTGAAGCTTGACGGTCTGTTCGATGATTCTATGTCTCTGGATCTATTTTTGTTCATCAGTTTAGGATGTTCATTATATTCCACAAATGAGTGAAATCATATGTACTTGTCTTTCTCTGACTGGCTTATTTCACTCAGCATAATGCTCTACAGGTCCATCCATGCTGTTTCAAATGGTAAGAGTTCTTTCTTTTTTACAATAGCATAGTTTTATACAAAATATGTTCTTTGACCAAAATCAAACTATAAATCAATAACAGAAAGGTAAAAGTGATATATCCAAACACTTGAAAACTAAGCAATGCACTTAATAATCCTTGAGTCAAAGAGGCAGTCTTAAAAGAAATTTTAAAAATATATAGAACTGAATAAAACTGAAAATATATCAACATATATGGGGTGCATGTAAAGCAGTGTTGACACAGAAATTTACAGCACTAAATGCTTACATGAGAAAAGGAAAAAAGTCTAAATTAATAACCTGATCATCTTAATAACATAGAAAATGAAGAGCAAGATAAATCCAAAGAAAGCAGAGGCAAGAAAATAATGATAAGAGCAGAAATCAATGACATTGAAAATAGGGAATCAATAGAGAAAATTAATGAAACAAAAACTGGTTCTGCAAAACAAACAAAAAAAAACCACAAACAAAACAAACAAAAAAACCACCCTCAATAAAATTGATAAATCTCTAGGAATTTTTGAAAAGATAGAAAAAGAGAAGGTGTAAATCACCGATATCAGGAATAAAATAAGGATAACACAGCATATCCTGTAGCCATTAAAAAGATAATAAGGGAATACTACAACAACTTTATTGTCCCAAATTCACCTGCAGGAACCTGTACACAAAAGTTTTTAGGATCTTTATTTATAATAGCCCCAAACTGGAAACTATAAAAATTTCCTTCAATAGGTAAATGGTTAAACAAACTGTGGTACATCCATACTATAGAATACTGCTCAGCAGTACAAAGGAATGCACTAATGAAATATGCAACAACTTGGATGAGTCTCAAGGGAATTATACTGAAGGAGAAAAAGCTGATCTCAAAAGAATATATTCTGAATAAGTCCATTTATATAACATTCTCAGAATGGCAAAACTATGATAGAGAACAGACTAGTGTTTGCCGGGTGTGTGTGGCGGGGATGTGTGTGGCTGTAAAGAGGTAACACAAGAGAGTTTTGTGGTAATGATACAGTTGAGTATTTTCATTATGATAGTGTTCATACAAATCTTCACATGTATTAAAAATATTTTGTACTAGAGGCCTGGTGCACAAATTTCATGCGGGGCGGGGAGTCCCCTCAGCCCAGCCTTCACCCTCTCACAATCCGGGACCACTGGCTTCTAACTACTCACCTGCCTGCCTGCCTGACCACCCTTAACTGCCCCCCCTGCTGGCTTGGTCACCCCCAACTCTCCCCCCCCAGCTGGCATAGTCGCCCCCAACTGCCCCCCCCCCGCGCCAGCCTGGTTGCTGCTCATTGTGCACCCCCTGCCGGTCTGGTCACCCCCAACTGCCCTGCCTGCAGTCCTGGTAGCCCCATGCAGCCTGCTTCTCGGTCATTTGGTCGCCTCTCACTAATCCCCCTGCCAGCCTGGTTGCCCCACTCAGCCTGCTTCTCAGTCGTTTAGTCGCCCCTCACTAACTCCCCTGCAGGCCTGGTCACCCCACACAGCCTGCTGCTCAATCATTTGGTTGCCCCTCATTGCCGCCCCTTGCTGGGCTGGTCACCCCCAACTTCCTCTCCCCCACCCTGTGGGCCTGGTCGCCCCATGAAGCCTGCTACTCACTCATTTGGTCGCCCCTCACTAATCCCCCTGCCAGCCTGGTCACCCCACACAGCCTGTTCGGTCATCCATTCGGTTGTTTCAGATGCAATTGTCACTTAGCCTTTTATATATAGAGAAAGAGCCCCTCCCAGACACACACACACACACACACACACACACACACACACACACACACACACGAGTACCTGTATTTAACTGGTAGAATTTTAATAAGTTCTGTGGATTTTACCAATATCAAATTCTTGACTTCGATATTGTATTATAGTTGAATAAGATGTCAACATCAGGGGGAGCTACAAGGCTGCTCAAGACTTCCCTGTGTATTTCTTGGCAATCGCCTGTGAATTTATAATTATTTCAACATAAAACATTAAAACAAACATCTGGAAATGAAGTAAGAGACTCCAAATATGAAGTCCTTTGTCAATTGAGAAGGTCTGTATACATGCCCATTATTAGTGCTATTACCTCTCACCTACCCTCCTAATCCAAACTTTCCGCATGTATAATAGGCTGAAATAGTATTGTCAAAGTAAGCAGCTTTGCCCATTGTGATCACTCCAAGGAAAACCAAACTTCTGTTTTGAACCTTGCTAAAGTCAGGCTGCCTCCTCTTAGTCCTTTCTCTTTGCTTCAAGTCAGCAACATGTCTAGTCAGGTAATAAAGCATATTTTTATTAACATACTAAGAAGCACTTATATAAGGGTGTCACATCTAGTCAAAACAAGAATTATCAAGAGTACCAGTACCCTGAACTTTACAGAGTATCTATATATACAATTGTATATATACTAGGTGTGATGTTTGTCATTAATTTACAGGAATCCAGACATAATAACAACACTTTGCTCTTTTGTTTTGGAAATTACCTTTATTATTAATTCAAGTATTTCCCACTCTCCAAGGCCTGGGTTAAAAACATGGGCACTCATACACAAAAATAAACTCAAAATGGATACAGGACTTAAACATAAGATGGGAAACCATAAAAATACTAGAGGAATCCACAGGCAGCAAAATCTCAGACATATGCCAAAAGAACTTCTTCACCGATACTGCCCCTAGGGCAATGGAAGCTAAAGAGAAAATAAACAAATGGGACTACATCAAAATAAAAAGCTTTTTTACAGCAAAAGAAACTATCAACAAAACAACAAGAAAGCCCACTGCATGGGAGAACATATTTGCAAATGGCATCACTGATAAAGGTTTAATCTCCAACATCTACAGGCAGCTTATACAACTTAATAAAAGGAAGATAAATGATCCAATAAAAAAAATGGGCAACAGACCTAAATAGAATCTTTTCAAAAGAAGACAGAAGGAAGGCCAAGAGACACATGAAAACATGCTCAACGTCACTAATTATCCACGAGATGCAAATCAAAACAACAATGGGGTACCATCTCACACCTGTCAGAATGGCTATCATCAACAAATCAACAAACGACAAGTGTTGGCGAGGATGTGGAGAAAAAGGAACCCTCGTGCACTGCTGGTGGGAATTCAGACTGGTGCAGCCACTGTGAAGAACAGTATGGAGTTTCCTCAAAAAACTGAAAATGGAACTCCCATTTGACCCAGTAATCCCACTCCTAGGAATATATCCTAAGAAACCGAGAACACCAATAAGAAAGGATATATGCACCCCTCTGTTCATAGCAGCACAATTTACAATAGCTAAGATCTGGAAACAGCCTAAGTGCCCATCAGCAGATGACTGGATCATAAAACTATGGTACATCTACACAATGGAATATTATGCTGCCATAAAAAAGAAGGAATTCTTACCATTTGCAGCAACCTGGATGGAATTGGAGAACATTATGTTGAGTGAAATAAGCCAGTCAATGAAAGAAAAATACCACATGATCTCACTCATTTATGGATAATAAATAACATTATAAACTTGAACAAAAAGATAGATACAGAGGCAGTAAAGCATCAAACAGTATGTCAAATTATAGCAGGAAGGTTAGGGAGAGCTGGGTAAAATAAGAGGTCAATCAAAGGACTTGTATGCATGCATATAAACATAACGAATGGACGCAAAACTCTGGGGGGTGAGGGCATGTATGGGAGTGGGGGGGCAATGGTAAGATATGTACACATATAATACCTTAATAAAAATATTTGGAAAAAAAAAAAAAAACATGGGCACTGGCATAAAGTAAATGTGTGCCCAAATTCAGCACTGACAATTATGGGGTATGAGAATGTGGGTCACTTGTGTTGACTTCCAGAAACCTTGTTTATTCATCTATAAAGTGGAGACATAATTACAACTACCCCAGAGGTTTGCTGGCATGAGCCAATGAGATTTAAAAAAATACTTAGCATGGTATCTCCTGGTATATAATAAAAGCTTAATACACAATGAAACTACTTGTAGTAATTATTATTATAATTATTATTATTTCACCACCCACCTCTAATGGTAGCAAATGTCTAGAACCCATGGTTTAAATTTCACTCCTTGTTGTAAATCTGAGTGCGGCTGCTCTTTCTATATGTACCCTCTCAATAACTTTGAGAAATTCTTCAGGTTTCAAGTAAATCTTCACTTCTTTGGGATATACACTATGGTTTTGATTAAATTTCACTCTGATATTTGGGTTCAGTCAAAGGTAGAGTTCAAAGTGAAAATTAAAGTTTCTTTTATGCAACTGTAACTGAAAAAAAATTTCTGCAAAATGGTAAGTGCTGAGTTTTGCACAAATCTTAGGTCAGTTTGTTTTCTTAAGTCACACAAATCTGTTTATACTGGTGGAGCCATAAGTCTAGAAGAGAGAAATGGCTATGGGAAGAGAAGAGGCCTCTTCCTCTACTCAGTAGTTATTCTGAGTGTGACAGAGAGATGATTGGAAGAAAGCTAAAAACATGATCTTGCCCAGTGGCTCAGTGTCTGCTGGATATATCAAGTCACCTTTAGGCAGTTGCTTTTAGTCAGAAACATGTTTGATGGGCATGGGGTTAATGCAAATGCCTTCTCTCCAATTTCTCAGATGGGAAGTCATTGTTGACACATGATAGAACTGTCAAAACCACATGATATCTGCTGTGTAAAGAACAAAATACAAGTCAACAATGTTATTAATTCTACAGCACTGTAAAAAGTAGTTGTTGCAATAGACTGAATGCACCCTCCCAATTCATCTGTTGAAACCTTATCCCCAATATGATGGTATTTGGAGGTGGGCCTTTGGGAGGTGATTAGGTCATGAGGGTGGAATCCTCATCAATGAGATTAGTGCTTTATAAAATAGGCCCCAGAGAGATCCCTCAACCCTTCTGTTATGTACAGACACAGTGAGAAGTCTGAAACCTGGAGGAGGGCCGTCACCAGAGCCCAACCATGCTGGTACACTGATCTTAGACTTCCAGCCTCCAGAACTGTGAGAAATAAATGTCTGTTATTCTTAAGCCACTCAGTATATTTTATTCTGTTATAGCAGCTCAAACAGATTAAGTCAGTTGTTTGTGACGATAGAGATTACAACTTTAAAATTCAATAATGTCATGTTTACAGAGAAAGACAAATTCCATATGATTTCATTTATATTCCAAACCTAAATTCAAAATAAATGAATGAACAAAATAGAAATAGACTCATAGATACAGAGGATAAACATATGGTTACCAGAGGGAAGAGAGGTTGGGTGACTGGGTAAAAAGTGTGAAGGAAGAAGTACTGATTGGTAGGTACAGAATAGTCATGAGGATGTAAAGTACAGCATAGGGAATATAGTCAACAATATTGTAATTGCTATGTATGATACCAAATGGGTACTAGAAACATCTGGGAATCATATAAGTTATACAAATGTCTGAACTATACTGACTCCTGAAATTAATACAAAATAATTTTGAATATAAACTGTAATTGAAAAATAAAAATTTTTAAATAATGTTATGTTTAAATAATCATCACTCCCACAACCTTTTAGACACATCATTCCCATGACTAAGGCCATATATTTACCAATGAAAATTCCTTCCTGAATTGCCTTTTGGGTATAATGCTGTAGATACACATTTAAATGATATACTAAAGAATATTTTGTCAGTAGGAGCCAAGAAATAAATCCCTGAGTGAATGGAAGATCCTGGAGTATAACTGAGCTATTATTAGTATAGATAACAAATTCTGTAATTATGAGTTTAGTACTTTTTTTCCCCTGCTAGATGGTATGCTCTATGAGTAAATGGACTGTGTCCATCTTAGTCACTGCTTATCAGAAACTCTTACCTCAGAACTTGGCTCATAGTGGATGCTCAGTAAATAAAAAAAGTATTTCTGAGTTAATTCAATTTATCCACCTATCCTTTATCTGAATTAGCTAGATGGGTTTCTCTTTCTTGCAAACAAGAAACTTGAGTAGAATGCAAAGTAACTAATAAAAACAGCAAAGTCTCTGAGAAAGCTTAGCCCAGGATTCTTTCCAAGAGTTTATTTGCAAAGGGATTAATTCTGTTTGTAACAGGAATGGCCTATATTTCACACCCCAGTGCTTAAATAGCTAGATCTGCTTTCTCTTTTCAGCAGGGGGGTAGAATGTTACACTACTTCTTTTCTTACCTCCATTCTAGTTTCATTTTTAGGTTGCTAATCTGACCTTTAATTTTCTTTTTTTAAGGCACCAAATGCAAAGAGAGAATGCGTATTTTCCCCAGATGTTATTATCAAAGTGAAACAACATCATTTCCTAGATTATCATAGTTGGGAACATGGTCACAGTTCCTCACACATATACCAGAATGTAATCCATCCTTATCTCAAGGCAAATTTTTTTTTTAAAAGTTAGGCTGTGGTGTTTATAGGAATGTATGTTATTGAGAAGAGAATGGTGTGGTTTGTGCTTTGTGCATGAAACCCAAGGGCTTAGCAAACACCAGCCTTTTGAATATAGGATGTAGTCATTACTCCCCCAAATGAAGGACTCGGTCCCATTTAGTTCAGAATTTAACAAATGCACCCAATTTACTCCACCTTCCCATTCCTATATTATTTAGGCAGAACTTAGAAGTCCTTACACATTGGGAGGCTGTCCTGAAAACTAACCACACCCACCCACCCACAAGGCAACATATCAAGTATTATATCAACTAAAAAAAAAAGAGTGTGGCACTTAAGAATTATTTTTAAAACAATTATTACTCTTTTTCTCTTAAGCATAATGTGGCTAACATATCTATATATATAAAAGGCTAATATGCAAAGTGTGCCCTCAGGAGTTCCATCGCTCGCTAGGATATATTCACTGACCACCAGGGGGCGGCATGGAGCAAAGGAAGACCCTGGCCAGTAACCGGCAGCCAAGGAAGGAAGGCCCCAGCTGGCAGCCAGAAAGCCTCAATCAGCACTGATTGCCGGCCAGGCCTAGGGACCCTACCCATGCATGAATTTTGTGCACCAGGCCTCTAGTTTTAATATATAAGAAGACATTAGTTTTCTGCCTCAGTTTCCAAAAGAGATGGAAACTCCTAATTATCTTTTTAAAAATGTCTACCTATTTTTTTAACTTCATTTTTATTGTTGACATTATTACAGATGTCTCCATTTCTCCTCCTACCTTTGCCCACCTCCACCCATCCCCCACCACTCCTTCTCTCAGGCCATCACAACACTGATGTCTATGTCTATGGGCTATGTTCTTTGGCTAATCCCTTCACCTTCTTTCACCCAATCCTCCCTCCCCCCTCCATATTTTCTTTTGATCTCAGCTTAAGATGCCAAATCACCTCCTCTATGAAGCCTCCCTGTACCCCGACCAACAGAGTGACCTTCTCTATGCTTCCAAGCAGGCCAAGCAGGCCCAGCAGAGCACTTGAGCCTGTATCTCCTTCATCCTATTTCTCATTTGTGTCTTCCATTAGACTGAGAGTCTTGAAGGTAATAAACTCAACCTTTTCATTCATTCAATTCTGTCCTATCTTGCTTCTGGACCTTCACTCCTAATCATCCTTTATGGCTTTGCTTAAGCACTGCCTCCTATGAAGCCTTCCTTAATACTTTCCCACACTCCTCCATCCTAGACCAAAATCCTATCGCCTTGTGACCAACTGGATTTACTGTAATCACCTATTTGCTAGTCTGTGTCCAGTGGTGTGTTGGTAAATGTTTAATAACTTGTTTTCTGAAAAAAATTCCTAGTTTATAGTGATTGCTGATTTCCATGGTATAAGTACTCCTACCACAGTCAATGTAGGAGTACATTGCTACTAATGTGAAGTCAGTCACTCAGCACTGTGTTGGAAAGAAATGCTCAGCAACACAGCATTATATAGTATTTCCATTATACAGATACAGTAGATATAGGTAATCTCAAAAGTATAGATAGTAATGAAAGTCAGAGCAATAATTAGAAAGCAATAAGCTTAGAGTTTGGTATTACCTTTGTTTTAACTATATTTGTATTTAATTGCGAGTTTATATAATTTAACTCTTAATAACAGTGTGTTTAATAATTGTTTTTGCAAAATTTATGAAAATTTATCAGTACTCATGAGCCAGTAGGACCTGACCCCAGCACATCACTGTCTCCCTGACTAGACTGCAAACTCCTTGTACACAAAATAATATATACTGATTTAAGAGTAACTCTCTTGTTACTCATTGTACCTACAGCACCTAGCATAGAGAAGTCACTCACAAATGTTCACTAGTGGCAACCAGGCAAATCCATACTTTTGTCTTCTCAATACTACTTGGACTTAGAAAAGGACCATTTTACCATTTGCAACAGCATGGATGGACTGGACTTGGAGATTATTATGCTAAGTGAAATAAGCCAGTGAGAGAAAGACAAATACAATATAATCTCTTATGTGTATAATCTAATGAACAAAATAAACTGACAAACAAAATAGAAACAGAGGCAGGTTGGGGTACTGGATGAAAGAAGGTGTAGGGATTAACAAAAACATATACACATAACACATAGACACAGACAACAGTGTGGTGATAGCCAGAGGAAAAGAGGAATAGGGTTAGGTAGAGGTGGGCAAAGTTGGGGAAAGTGGGGATGGAAAGAGACTTTGCTTTGGGTGGTGGGCACACAATGCAGTGTACAGATGATGTTTTGTTGAAGTGTGCCCTTGAAACCTGTATGGTTTTGTGAACCAATGTCAGCCCAATAAATTCAACTTTAAAAAAGAAGTTAAGAGAGAGCTCAGTGTGCTGTTTAACCACAAAGGCCACTTGGCAAACTCTCTAGAGGAAGGCAACCAACCTCAGCTAGGAACAAGGTCAGACCTCTGTTATATATAGCACCTTATGACCAACTTCCTACACACTCAACTAATGTGCCACTCCCTGTTGAGAAATTGAACAAGGCTCTGCAAGTGTTTTATCCTTTCCTTGAAGGGGTTAGCTTCAGCTTTCTTACTAAGAAATCAAGCAAGGATAGTACAGGTCTACTCTTAATGCCAAATTCACACCAAATCCCAATCAACAAAAGAGAACTTTTGCTGTTCCAAACCTCAGACACTGATTTAATTATTTCAAAACCCATTAGAGTTCACCAAATTTCAACCCAGCAGAAGAATTTAGACATTTTCCTAAGGTTTCTTTTAATGGTTTTGAGAGCACCAGGCTGGCCACTAGCAGGACAGAACCACAGCAATAGTCACAGTGTGTTTAAAGTCAAATCCTAATTGTAGTAAGTAAGCCTACCTTTCAGTCACTGGAAGTGAACTTTTTTGTAATTATAACAATAGTTAACATACAATGAGTGCTTTCTACCTCTGTGCCAAGCACCATGTGAGACCATCCTAATGGCCTAATTAATGACACCTCACATAAAAGTCCTCAACTGGTTGTACTCTCATTTAAATTGTTGCCAATCCAGTAAGATCAGATTTTGGTTGGGATCAAAAGGTTCTGCAGAACAAATTGATAGTTGTAGAATAGCCACAGAGATGTAGATTACAGCATAAATCAATAACCTATATATATATATATAAAAGCCTAAGCGACCGTTTGACTGTTCAACCGGTAACAATGATGTGCACTGACCACCAAGGGGCAGATGCTCAACACACAAGCATGGAAACATGGAACAGACTGATGAATCTCAGAGGGTAGAGGGGAGGGGGGAAAGAGATTAACCAAAGGTATTATATGCATACTAGAGGCCCAGTGCACAGATTCATGGACTGGTGGGGTCCCTCAACCTGGCCTACAGGGATTGGGCTGGATCCATGCACCGGGCCTCCAACATCCCCTGAGGGGTCCCGGATCGCAAGAGGATGCAGGCCAGGCCAAGGGATCCCACCAGTGCACAAATCTGTGCACCAGGCCTCTAGTATCATGATAAATATCTATGGGGCCAGGAGGGTACTTGAAGCAGCAGGGGGAACCACTCCATAAAGTACATGATTTTTCTAACCACTTTGCTGTACATCTGAAACTAATACAGAATGATATTGAATGTAAACTATAATCGAAAAATTAAAAAAATAATAAAAATTATGCTGTAGGTCTCTGAGAAATCAGTTAGAGGAAAAGTCTCTCAGAGACTATTTACTTTGTTGCCAAGATGGTACTATTCAAACTGGCAGGAGACATGGCTTCCTCAATAAGTGTGCTCAAGTGAATCACTCCATTGAGAAGCATGGCAGGAAGAGATCCTATGGGCTCAACTTTGTGCCTCTCTGACATCCGTTCAGAGTTGAAATCCATTGCTTTTTCGGGGCAGTGGGTGACACTACCCACGTTCCCCTACAGATCTTCAACAGGTTGACATTTCAAGTCATTTGAATAAATCAAAGTGACAAAGGTGCATTAAGTTGCTGAGTTAGGAAGATGATCATAGAGAACTGAACAAGACATTTTCATTTTCTTGCTGATAAGCAAAATAAGTTAATTTTGAAAAGGAAGTGGGATGTTTTGTGGGAGGAACCTTCTCAAGGAGAGAGCTGCAGTGGTACTTCTGTGTTGGCCAGTAATGAACCCTAAAAATCCAATATGTAGAATCCACACTTTCCCTTAAAACAAGAGAGCTCTGACTTGGTAAACCCTGACCTTGGAATAAAAACTCAGTGACACATGGAAAATTAGATCCAGTTTCCTTTAAGTGAATCTTGAGCCTTGGTCCACCATGGCTGTTGATCTTTATCTTTTCCTACAATAGGAAGTCATTTTTCTACCACTGTTGGAAACTGGATGAAAAAGGGGCCACATGCTAACCTGACTAGCTCAGGGAAGGCCTGCATGGTGGCCTTGCAAACCCAGAGACCTAAAGTAATCACAAAGGATGGTCTGAAATTAAAACTTTTAAAACCAAAAGCAGTTGTGGTGGATAGTCATGTCCTAGGCTAGTATCTTCCCTGACAAAGGTCAATATTTACCTTAACTGAGCCTGTTTATTGTCTTTTTGCATCTATGATAACATAACGTTGGTTAACAAAGTAATTTTCCTATTTCCAGACCCCTCAAAGCACAGCCACCACTCTGCAGAGACCACAAGTCCCCCTCACTGTCATTGAGTTAATTGTTGACTGTTAACTATCCAATACCCACTTATGTAAAAGAAGTATGTGTTTATCCAATTTTACTTTTTATCCAATCCCAGAGTATCCCTGCTTTGCTTTCTCCCACCCCTAATCTATTACCAATGGAATTCACGTAACTTACATATATCTCCTCTTTTGATTGTAAAGTATAAAATAAGGTGCAAAACTGCCATTCTCTGGAGCATTATCTCAATCCTTTGAGACTTTGCTTCCTGGCAATTGTCAAGTTTGGCTCAAATAAACTCTTCATAGGTTTGAATGTTTCTTACATTGACAAAACACAAGCTTAGAGAGGTACTCTTCTATTTGTATGCAGAAACAGCCTAACACTGTTTTCAAGCTACTTTGTTCAAAATGAGTTTTAGTAAAAACAAAAAGCAAGCAAGCAAACAAACCAAAACCCTAAATTGTTCTGCAATTTAGGTAAGAAGTTGAAAAGCACAATTGTGAGGCCTCATTGAGGAAGGAAGATCATTTTTATGCTAATCAACTACTAATTATAAAATCGGTGATAGCAGGCACTGTGAGGAACTAAAAAGGAGGGGGTGGGGTTGTGCTACTTCATAGTTTAGTCACCCTTGATTGGAAAGTGGGCGTTCAGAATTTGGCACCAAACCCCAGCAACTCACTCTGTAGTGTGGGTTTCTCTCACTTTGAGTTTTCAGTTTGGACACAGAAAGAGCAAGCCAAAAATTAAAGCCAGAAGGGGTGATTTTTAAAAGGCCAAGTTGCAAAGAAGAGTGGGCTTCAGAATCGTTTGCAAATACAGGTGGAATCATAGGAATAAATTCTCAAAGGCCTGGGGGGAAGGAAACTCCTAGAGGTGGTCAGCTATCATTCCAAAATAATGCCCTTAGAGTAGCCTCTAAGATCCTGGGCATAAATGGAAGTCCTGATTGGGGGTACTAAAGCCATTATAAGATACCAAGTCATAGTATTGCCAATGTCAACTGCCCAGAACCAAGTCAGGGGAAGTGTATTTGGTGTCTAGGAAGTAAACCTAAGGCAAGTGGTCTCAATTTTGCCTGCATATTAGAATCATCTGTAGAGATTTAAAAACTCTTAATGTCCAGGCTATGATCCAAATGGATGAAATAAAAATCTCTGGGAAAGGAATCAGTATTTTAAAATGTATTTATTTAAATAAGTAACTTTTCTGATTGATTGATTGATTGATTGATTGATTTACTTACAGGTATCAGTATTTTTAACTCCCTAGGTATTTTCAATGTATAGCCAAGGTTGAGTGAAAATCATGAATTAAACAACAATAAAGCATTGCTAAAATAATAAAATATTCTATTACTTATATAGTCTTGTGTTTTTCCAAATGGTGCATTCTTTTATAGCTGGCATGCAATATAGAAAATTACTGTTAGTGTTGGTACTTCATTTTATTTAATTAATTAATTTTTATTACATAAGTTTCACATGTACAACATTATTAATTTGACATCTTATACACTAGAAAATGATCACCTCCAAAAGTCTAGTTATTTTTTTATGTAAAATAAATATTTTTATTTTTTATATATTTTTTATTTTTATTTTATATTTTTTTATTATTTTTTTATTGTTTAAAGTATTACATATAGTGGTACATATATCTCCTTTTTTTTCCCCATTGACCTTCCCCCAGCCTCCCCTACTCCCTGTCGCATAACCTCATCCCATCGCCCCAGTGTCTTGTGTCCATTAGCCGTGCTTATATGCATGCATACAAGTCCTTCAGTTGATCTCTTCCCCCCGCCACCCCAACCTTCCCCATCCTTCCCGCTGTAATTTGACAGTCTGTTCCGTGCTTTACTGTCTCCGTATCTATCTTTTTGTTTATCAGGCTATAATGTTCTTTATTTTCCATAAATGAGTGAGATCGTGTGGTATTTTTCTTTCATTGTCTGGCTTATTTTACTTCACATAATGCTCTCCAGGTCCATCCATGCTGCTGCAAATGGTAAGAATTCCTTCTTTTTTATAGCAGCACAGTATTCCATTGTATAGATGTACCACAGTTTTCTAATCCACTCATCTGCTGATGGGCATTTGGGCTGTTTCCAAATCTTAGCTATGGTGAATTGTGCTGCTATGAACATAGGGGTGCATATATCCTTTCTGATTGGTGTTTCTAGCTTCTTGGGGTATATTCCTAGAATTAGAATTATTGGGACAAATAGGAGTTCCATTTTTAGTTTTTTAAGGAAACTCCATACTGTTTTCCACAGTGGCTGCACCAGTCTGAATTCCCACCAGCAGTGCACCAGGGCTCCTTTTTCTCTGCATCCTCGCCAGCACTTGTCATTTGTTGATTTGTTGATGATAGCCATTCTGACAGGTGTGAGATGGTACTACATTGTCCTTTTGATTTGCATTTCTCAGATAATTAGTGACTTTGAGCATGTTTTCATGTGTCTCTTGCCCTTCCTTCTGTCTTCTTTCGAAAAGATTCTATTTAAGTCCATTGCCCATTTTTTTAATGGATCTTTATCTTCCTTTTATTAAGTTGTATATGTTCCCTGTAGATGTTGGAGATTAAACCTTTATCAGTGATAACATTTGCAAATATGTTCTCCCATACAGTGGGCTTTCTTATTGTTTTGTTGATGGTTTCTTTTGCTGTACAAAAGCTTTTTATTTTGATGTAGTCCCATTTTTTTATCTTCTCTTTAGCTTCCATTGCCCTAGGAGCGGTATCGGTGAAGAAATTGCTTCGGCATATGTCTGAGATTTCTCTGCCTGTGGATTCTGAAAGATGAAACAGAGGGCCGGAGACCATGGGATACCAGGATACAGGCTTTATTGGAGATCACCATGCCGGCCGCTTCCAGAGGGGAAAAGAAGAGAGAGAGAGAGCGTGCCCGGGTGAACAGCCCTTTTGAGGGCAGGAAAGGAGGGGACGGAGCTTAGGGCACTCAGCACACGCTGATTGGTGGTTTCATACAGGGCATTTGATTAGGCACCTAGGGACTTAGGAATCAGGGGCTTAGGGTATTTGGCAGGTGCTGATTGGTGGTTCAATGTACAGTCCATATAAGGTGTTCAGGAATGTCCGGCTGCAGGTGGAGTTTACATCATACTCCGTCCATCAGTTGGGGGAAGGGAGGATCTATTATTCCAGGCTTTTGTTAACCTTTTGCACTCAGATGTGGAGTGTGACTCGACACGGTTAGCATTAGAATAAATGAATCGAGAAAAAAGCAAGCGAGTGCAAAAGGTTAATATTTTAAAAAAATTGAGAGTCCGGGCAGGGTCAGGGGGTGGAGGTCCATATTCCGTAACTGCTTCCAGCTAAGAGGGGTGTTGTTAGGGGCGTCTACCCGGGGTCTCAAGGATTCTGGTGTTAGGTTCTGAATTCAGTGCCAGATAGATCTCTCCCACCTTCTGGTTGGCGAACGCCTGCATTCTGTTCTGCAAGAGACTAGAAAACAGAGCATGAGAAATGGGCCAAAGAGCAAAATTAAGAGTATAAATACCAGTGGGCCTAATAGTGAGAGGCAAGAAAAAACCAGGTAGTGTTTTCCGTGCTTCACGAGGGGTGCAGCTGCATGATTTCCCCAAGAGACTGGTTGGTGAAGTCTTGAGAGCGATCCTGTTGAGTCACTTGGAAGGTAAAAGCTGGTCCTGAGGCTGCCACAGCGTCACTTGTCTGTTTTTGCTGCTTTTCTGGACCTGGAGCTGAAATACAACTGAGACTTATATGTTATTTTTAGGGTGAAAAAGAGTAGGGGTCTCAATTGCCTCACTAGTGATATGAAAGGGGAGAAGAGGTTACCCTGGGGGTGAGGTTCTTGCTTTCCCAGTTTTGCCCCTTGTTGGGCATTCACATGCTTCTTGTAGGTCCTGAGATAGGAATTCAAAATAGGTAGAGCAGTGGTTAAGCTTCCTGTGGCAGTTCCGACTCCTGCGGTGATGCTGAGGATTAGGAGGAGAGGGATGATCTGGACTGCCCTTTTGTGTCAGATATGGTGGGTTATGGGGACAAGTAAACACTGATTATTGGGGCTGCATCTACATTGGGTGAGAGATAGATGAGAGTACAGATTCCTGTCCAGCTGATGGGGAGACAGATGTATGTGAGGAAGAAAAATCCCTATCATGGAGACAAGCTGAAAGGTGTAGGGAGAAGAGGTGGGCTAAAGGGTATGAGATTCCTTTTTCTAGTTCCGCACTTCAAGCTGAGAGGGTGGTCACCATGGAACTACCAATAAGGGGTGACAGATGAGTGATTGAGATTGTGTTCCAGTGAAATTGGGAGGGAAAGGAAGGAAAGGAGCAGTGGAAACCAGGGACCTGGATGGTTGGATAAGAGGTTAGACACTGAATATTCTGGTTTAGCTTAAGAAATATCCAGCAATCTTGTCCTGCCAGGCTTGGAGACTGAAGCCTCACTTTAAACATGTCTAGATGCTAGAAAAGGCAGTGGGGGAGGGAGCAGGCTCTGAAGACCATTCCCAGGCTAGCCAGGCCTCTAGCCCCTTCAGTCCCAAATGGCCACATTCTTCCTACAGATAATGATCATAGAGGAGATAAGGAGATAAGGCGTTTACAGTCCAAGGAATGGCTTGGCCTTTTGGGGTAAGAGAGTGAAACTGAGGTAGGTGACTGTGGTTTGGGACAACTGGGTTTTATGAGGGGATGCACGGTAGCCTTGGCTGGGCACCAAGGTAGAATGAGAAAAGAGTGAATGGGGAATTTAGTAAGATGTAGTGTAGACATGAGGTGGCTAATGGCTGTGAGACTAATCCGTCAACCCCCGTAATAGAGACTGAGGAGTGGACAAGGGTCCCAGCAAATTAGGAGGGCAGAATAAGTGGCCCTAGTGTCAGTTAAAATGGAGATCGACTTACCTGCCACCACAGTGGTTACCCGAGGCTCTGTCCTCATGATGTAAGTCTGTGGGGCCCTGTCAGGGCCTAGGTAGCTTCTTCGGTGGCCAGTCCCAAGAGGTCTGGGAGCTCCAAACTGGATCCAGAGGGTGGCCTGCTGGACTGGCTGAGGCCAGACCCGGAGGAGCCCGACTACAGTCTGATTTCCAGTGGCCTTCCCTTCCGCACCTTGGGCAGGGCCCAGGCGGGGGTCTTGGGTTTGAGCAGGACTTGGCTCAATGTCCTTCCTTGCTGCATTTGAAGCATGGGCCCGGAGGAGGCTTAGCCCCTGACTTACCCGCGGTTGGAGGACTGGCACTTCCTTTGGGGTTTGAAAGAGGTGGCTAGGAGCTGGAAGGCTCCCTACTGGGCCTCTGCCTTGGCCTGATCTTGCTTGATTTTGGATTTGGGTCTCCTTGTCTCTATTATTAAAGACCTTAAAGGTCAGGTTAACGAGGTCTTTTTGAGGGGTTTGTGGACTTGTATCTATTTTTGAAGTTACGGCGTATGTTGGGGAGTAAAGGTGGTCAGGTCAGTGGAAAAAGAAACCTGAGATGCCTCTCAATCTGTGAGGCTGGACATAGAGAATGGGACGTGGACTCAGACTATGCCCTCAGTTCCTGCTGCCTCCCTCAGGGGTAGAGTGGACGTGGGAATAGAAGAAGCTGTTGAGGAAGGCAGTCTTTGGGTGGCCTGAGAATGAGTGTTAGATGGGAAAGGCTGTTTTGGAGCTCAGGTTCTCAGGGTTTGGGCTCAGGGTCTGGGGAGAAGGCAGCTGCTGGTTAAGAGGGTCTGAAGAGAAAGAGCCTAGGTGGTTTTCAATTTGAGAAAGATCAGAGAGTGAGAAGGGAAATGGCCAGCCACCTGTGAATTTGTTTGATGGAGGCCACAGGAGCAGAGATTAGGCGGAGAGCACAGGGGAAGGCGGGAGTGGGGGTTGGGGGGTGTTAGAATTCTCAGAGGTAGAAATGCCCAATCCTGCCTCCCATAATGAGGGCGGGACCAGGAGGGGCTTTGCAGGGAGACTCAGGAAGTGAACACCCTGAGGGAGAGGAGGAGCGTGTAAACGCTGCCGCTACCGCAGCCGCTTTTCTGGCTCAGCTGCTACCACCGCTGCAGGTCAGTGGGCAGGACCAGTGTGTGTTAAGGAAAAAAAAAAAGTTAAACGTACTCCCAGAGTCCTCCAAGGACTCCTGCACTCCGGCATTGACCTGGGAAAAAAAGTGCTTAGTCAGAGAGGGACAGGTTTAGGATTGTAAGGAGGTGGTGAGATTGAGACACGTGGAGAGAAACGATCCGCTGAGCTGGGTTGAAAGAGTCAGAAGACAGAGAAAGGAGTTTGAGAGGGCAAAGAGGACTTTGTGAGGAGGATCTGATGAGTGGAACATGAGGAATAAAACAAGGGGGGAGAGCAGGAGGTGGGTAGGAGAAGCCTGTTCATAGGAATCTCGAATGCTTCCCAATCCGGTGGCAAAATTATCTAGATCTTGGAGGATATTGGAATTTTCAGGCCACAGAGAGACATTGTCGAGTTTATATTGTGGCCAGGTAGAGCTTCTTTGAGGTTATGAGAGGGTTTGGATTGAGGGGTTCCCTTCACCAGAGGGAAAGGGCCACTGAGAAGTTGGGGAAGGAATAAGAAGCGTCCTTCTTTTCCCTCTGCCAACCTGTAGATAAAAGGACGAGAGAAGGTTGCAAGGTCGTCACCCTGAACCTTTCCCGTGGAGTAGAGCAGAGTTTTCCAGGCCAGGTACCTGGACTTTCGTAGAACGTAGAAAGTAGTAGAACGTGTAGCCTTGTAGTCGAGAAAACTCTGAGGCCCTTCCAGGTCAAGGGAACCAGGGGGGCAGGGAGTCTGGAAGGTCCCTGAAGCCTACTGGTTAGAAGGAAGCGACGAGATTACCACATGTCCTGGTACAGCAGGGTTTGAGAAGTGTTCTGAGCAGGCCAATCAACTCAGAACCATGCCGAGGAGCAGAGCTAGAGTAGGAGTCAGAAGATTGGGGCTATGTTCGAGGATAGTCCATGCTCACCCAGGTTCGGCACCATAATGAAAGATGAAACAGAGGGCCGGAGACCATGGGATACCAGGATACAGGCTTTATTGGAGATCGCCATGCCGGCCGCCTTCCAGAGGGGAAAAGAAGAGAGAGAGAGAGAGCGTGCCCGGGTGAACAGCCCTTTTGAGGGGAGGAAAGGAGGGGACGGAGCTTAGGGCACTCAGCACACGCTGATTGGTGGTTTCATAAAGGGCACTTGATTAGGCACCAAGGGACTTAGGAATCAGGGGCTTAGGGTATTTGGCATGTGCTGATTGGTGGTTCAATGTACAGTCCGTATAAGGTGTTCAGGAATGTCCGGCTGCAGGTGGAGTTTACGTCATACTCCATCCATCAGTTGGGGGAAGGGAGGATCTATCAGATTCCTCTAGTATTTTTATGGTTTCCTGTCTTATGTTTAAGTCCTTTATCCATTTTGAGTTTATTTTTGTGTATGGTGTGAGTTGGTGATCTAGTTTCATTTTTTTTTTGCATGTATCTGTCCAATTTTCCCAACACCATTTATTGAAAAGAATGTCTTGACTCCATTGTATGTTCATGGCTCCTTTGTCAAATATTAATTGAGCATAGTGGTTTGGGTCGATATCTGGGTTCTCTATTCTATTCCATTGGTCTATATGTCTGTTCTTGTGCCAGTACCAGGCTGTTTTGAGAACAGTGGACTTGTAATACAGCTTGAAATCTGGTATTGAGATCCCACGTACTTTGTTCTTCTTTCTCAGGATTGCTGTGGCTATTCGGGGTTTTTTTTCATTCCAGATTAATTTTTGGAGAGTTCTTTCTAGGTCTGTGAAATATGCCATTGGTATTTTAATGGGGATTGCATTGAATCTATAGATTGCTTTGGGTAGTATGTACATTTTAATGATGTTGATTCTACCAATCCATGAACATGGTATGTTCTTCCATCTCTTTACATCTTCCTCTATCTCTTTTTTCAGTGTACTGTAGTTTTCCGCATATAGGTCTTTTACCTCCTTAGTTCAGTTTATTCCTAGGTATCTTGATTTTTTTGGTGGGATGGTAAATGGGATTGCTTTTTTTAGTCTCTCTTTCTGTAAGTTCACTATTGGTGTATAGAAATGCCATAGATTTCTTGGTGTTAATTTTGTATACTGCTACCTTGCCAAATTCATTTATTATGTCTAATAGTTTTTTGATGGAGTCTTTAGGGTTTTTTATGTACAATATCATGTCATCTGCAAATAAGGACAGCTTTACTTCTTCTTTTCTAATTTGGATTCCTTTTCTTTCTTCTTCTTGTCTAATTGCAATGGCTAATACTTCCAGTACTATGTTGAACAGGAGTGGTGAGAGTGGGAATCCCTGTCTTGTTCCTGTTCTTAGGGGAAATGGTTTTAGTTTTTGCCTATTGAGTATGATGTTGGCTGTAGGTTTTTCATATATGGCTTTTACTATGTTGAGGTATGATCCTTCTATTCCCACCTTGCTGAGAGTTTTTATCAAGAAAGGGTGTTGGATTTTGTCAAATGCTTTTTCTGCATCAATTGATACGACTATGTGGTTTTTATCTCTCAGTTTGTTTATGTGGTGTGTCACATTTATTGATTTGTGGATATTGTGCCATCCTTGCATCCCTGGGATAAATCCTGCTTGGTCATGGTGTATGATCTTTCTGATGTACTGCTGGATCCTATTTGCTAGAATTTTGTTGAGGATTTTGGCATCTATGTTCATGAGGGATATTGGCCTGTAATTCTCTTTCATTGTGTTGTCTTTATCTGGTTTTGGTATTAGGGTGATGCTGGCTTCATAGAATGAGCTTGGAAGTGTTCCTTCCTCTTGAATTTTTTAGAATAGTCTGAGGAGGATAGGTTTTACTTCTTCCTTGAATGTTTGGTAAAACTCCCCTGTGCAGCCGTATGGCCCCGGGCTTTTGTTTGCTGGAAGCTTTTTGATGACTGCTTCAATTTCTTCCATAGTTATTAGCCTATTGAGCTGTTTAGATTCTTCCTGATTGAGTTTTGGAAGGTTGTATTTTTCTAGGAATATGTCCATTTCCTCCAGGTTGTCCAGTTTGTTGGAATAGAGTTGTTCATAGTATTTTTTAATAATCCTTTGTATTTTGGTGGGGTATGTTGTTATTTCTCCTCTTTCATTTCTGATTTTGTTTATTTGTGTCCTCTCTCTTTGCTTCTTGGTGAGCCTGGCTAGAGGTTCATCAATCTTGTTTATCCTTTCAAAGAACCAGCTCTTCGTTTTGTTGATCTTTTGTATTTTTTTTTTTTTTTTTGGTCTCTATGTCATTTATCTCTGCTCTGATCTTTATTATTTCCTTCCTTCTGCTTACACTGGGCTTTTCATGTTGCTCTCTTTCTAACTCTTTGAGTTGTTGGGTTAGGTAATTTATTACCATTGTTTCTTGTTTTTTGCTGGTGACTTGTGGAGCTATGAACTTCCCTCTCAAGACTGCTTTCGCTGTGTCCCATAGATTTTGAATTGTTGTGTTTTCATTGTCATTTGTTGCTATGATGTTTTTTGTTTCTTCTTTGATCTCTCTGGTAACTCAGTCATTGTTTAATAGCATGTTATTTAGTCTCCATGTGTTTGATTTTTTTGGATTGTTTTATTATAGTTGATTTCCAGTTTTATGCCACTGTGATCTGAGAAGATGCTTGATATGATTTCTATCTTCTTGAATTTGAAGAGACTGCCTGTGACCCAATATATGGTCTATCTTTGAAAATGACCCATGTGCACTTGAGAAGAATGTATATACTGTAGCTTTGGGGTTAAATGTTCTGAAGATGTTGATTAATTCCATCTGGTCTAGTGAATCATTTAGGATTGATGTTTCTTTGTTGATTTTTTGTTTAGAGGATTTGTCCAATGGTGATAGTGGTGTGTTAAAGTCTCCTACTATAATTTTATTGCTGTCAATCTCTCCTTTGATATCTTCCAGGAGTTTTTTGGTGTTTTTTTTTTTTAATGTATTTGGGTGCTCCTGTATTTGATGCATATATGTTTACCAGAGTTATTTCTTCTTGTTGGATTGCTCCCTTTAGTATTATGAAGTGACCTTCCTTATCTCTTTTTATGTCCTTCACTTTGATATCTAATTTGTCAGATATAAATATTGCTACCCCAGCTTTTTTTTTCATTTCCATTCGCCTGAAAAACCTTTTCCATCCCTTTACCCTCAGTCTGTGTACGTCTTTTTTTCTGAGGTGGGTTTCTTGTGGACAGCAGATATATGGGTCATGTTTTCTTATCCAATCTATTACCCTATATCTTTTGATTGGGGCATTTAATCCATTTACATTTAAAGTTATTATTGATAGTTACTTGTTTGTCGCCATTTTTATTCTATACCCTGTGTTCTTTCTTCCCTTTCTATTTCTTTCTTTTTTTTCTTTTTTTCTTTTCTTTTCTTTTTTTACAGCAGACCCTTTAGCATTTCTTGCATTGCTGGTTTGGTGGTAATAAACTCCCTTAGTCCTTTTTTGTCTGTGAAGCTCCTGATTTCACCTTCAATTTTGATTGATACTCTTGCTAGGTACAGTATTCTTGGATTCAGACCCTTCCTTTGCATGACTTTGTATATTTCATTCCATTCCCTTCTGGCCTGATGAGTTTCTGTTGAGAAATCAGTTGCTAGTCTGATGGGCGATCCTTTGTAGGTAACTTTCTGTTTTTCTCTAGCTGCTTTTAAGATTCTTACTTTGTCATTGGTGTTTCCTAATTTAATTATAATGTGCCTTGGTGTCGGTCTTTTGGGTTCATTTTGCGTGGGACTCTGTGAGCTTCTTGAATTTGTGTGGGTTTTTTCTTCCCTATATAAGGGAAGTTTTCTGTCATTATTTCTTCAAACATGTTTTCTAGTCCTTGCTCAGTTTCCTCTTCTTCTGGAACCGCTATTATGTGGATGTTGTTTTGTTTCGTGCTGTCCCAAAGATTCCTTAGGCTCTCCTCCTGCTTTTTTTTTCTTTCTAGAAGCTGTTCTACTTGGCTATTTTTTCCTACCTTGTCTTCTAGCTCACTAATGCGGTCCTCTGCTTCTTCTAGTCTACTCTTGATGGTTTATATTGAGTTCTTTACAGTAGCAATGTCATTTTTCATTTCCTCTTGGTTCTTACACATATTGTCTAATTTGTCTTCCATTCTTTTCATTCACCTTATTACCATTTCTCTGAATTCTTTCTCTGACAGGTTGCTTGTTTCCATTTCATTTAGTTCCTTTTTTGGTGATGCCTGCTTTTCTTTCATATGCGGGCTGTTTGTTTATCTCCCATGATCTCTCTTCTCCAGGTGTCTGGCTATGTAATTTTCTCTCTCCTTTCCTTGAGGGAGTGTAGAGCTCCTCTGAATCTGTGTGCTTGCACCACTTGGGGACCGGTGTGGTGTTCTTGGGTTCTCAGCTGTTCGGTGAGTGCCATAGTTGTAGATTCCCCAGGTTTTTCAGGCTTCCAATAACATCCACTTTCCCCTTCAAGATGTTGCGGTCTCCGTGTCCGAGCCGGTCGCTCCGGGAGGGAACTCAGCAGCAGTGGGAGCTGCCCAGTCAGGGGAGCCCTGTCCAGCAGTCCCCGACAGTCTCCTGGAGTATAGCTGTCCCTCAACTCACCAACAAACACTCCCCGTGCAACCACACACTCTCCCTTTGTTTTCTCACTCACACACTATCTTGCAGTCTGCCTTCCCATCAGCAGCCATCTTCCTTCCCTCCTCAAAAGTCTAGTTATTATCCATTACTATACAGTTGACTCTTTTTAACTCTTTTGCCCACCCCCAATTCCCTTCTCCTCTAGTAACCACTGATCTATTTGTTCTCTGTATCTATGAGTTAGTTTTGTTTTATTTTGTTTGTGTTGTTTTTTTTTCCATGTATAAGTGAGATCATATGGTATTTGCCTTTCTGTCTGCTTTATTTCACTTGGCCTTATATCCTCAAAGTCCATCCATATTATCGCACATGGGAAGATTTTCTTTTTTCATGGCTGATTAGTATTCCATTTTATATGTGGTATCTCATTTTAGTACTGAAATAAATATATTTAAAGTGAATACCTAATCAGGAAGCCAAGTCGGTGACTTGACATTAAGCAAACAGTAGGCTGGCAAGGCTGATAACCATCACAGAGATATTGGCTCCTGAGAGCTTGTGGTCTTGGAACTTGGTATGGTTGGTCAATCAGTTGCTATCAAATAATCAAGGTGTATCCAAAGTATGAGATCCAGGCAGGTATATAGAGATTGGTCAGAGCAGGCAGGGTTTATTTGATACTGAAGTTTGAGACAGTGTGGAGAAGCATGAAACATGTATGTCCAAGAGATGGGATAGAGCACTGGAAGGGGCTCAGAGAGAGTGAGAGTGCTTCACTTTTTGCAACACTACAGTCTTTATTCAGGTGCAGACAGTGGCTTCCCTTCTCTTTGGAAGTTGTTTTTGAAGTTTCAGGGGAAGCACCTGCTAAGGCATCTGCTTCATGGTCAGTCTTAGTTTTATGTTCAGTGTGTTCTAGTCAAGAGCCTCTAGTCTGCTTGAGGACAGTTCTGAGGTGCCTGGGAGTTTCCTGGCTAGAGAAGCTGTATGCTGGTATGGTGAGACTGGTTATGCCAGGCCCTTTCTCCATGGTTGAAGTCATTATCTATTCTGTCCCAGTTGCCTTCACTGTCTGACTGTTAAGATGTCAACCAATAAATATTGTATTTTTGAGGATATTCATTAATTTATTCACCCTACAACTCTTTATAGAGGGCATAATAAGTTTCAGGTGCTGATGAGAGATGAATTAATCAGCTAAGCAGAGGGTGAGGGTGAGGGGTGTCCCAGTCTTCTGGGGAAGACAATTCCAATAGGGCTCAAGGAGTACACAAAGCAAGAGAAACCTTGTATAAGAAGAGTTCCTAGAGGTAATGAATCCTTTTATTAAATTTTATTTTATTTGCATCATTTATCCTCCCTGTACCCTCTCCCATCTCCATCCACACTCCTCCCCACACAGTCATCACACTGTTGTCTGTGTCCATGAATTATTTCTCTTATTTTTTCTTTATTGTTCAATCCCCTAACACCCCCAGTCTCTCCCCGCCTCCCGCCAGACTCTATCTATGAGTCTATCTCTATTTTGCTTGTTAGTTCAGTTTGTTCATTAGATTCCAGATATGAGTGAAATCATATGTCTTCCTCTGACTGGCTTATTTCACTTAGCACAATGTTCACCCAAAACACTAATTTGAAAGAACATATGCACCCTATGTTCATTGCAGTGTTATTTACTACTAGAGGCCTGGTGCATGAAATCAGTGCACTGAGGGGCGTGTCCCTCAGTCTGTCCTGCACCCTCTCCAATCTGGAACCCCTCCAGGGATCAGGCTTAAACCAGCAGTCGTACATCCCTCTCACAATCTGGGACTGCTGGCTTCTAACCACTCTGCCTGCCTGCCTGATCACCCCCTAACCGCTCCCCTGCTGGCCTGATCGCTCCCAACTGCCTTCCCCTGACAGCCTGATTGCCCCCAACTGCCCTCCCCTGCAGGCCTGGTCACCCCTAACTGCCCTCCCTGCTGGCCATCTTGTGACGATGTGGGGGCCGCCATCTTGTTGCAACCATCTTGTGACGACATGGGGGTGGCCATCTTGTGACAATGTGGGGTCAACCATCCTGTGGTGGCCATTTTGTGATGATGTAGGGACAGCCATCTTTGTGAGGGTGTGAGGGTCAATTTGCATATTAACTCTTTATTATATAGGATACCCAAGATTTGGAAACAGCCCATCAGTAGATGAGTGGATAAAATAGCTATGGTACATTTACATGATGGGATACTACTTTGCCATCAAAAGAAGAAAATTTTACCCTTTGTGACAACATGGATGGACCTGTGGGTTCTGAATCTTAAAGAATGAGTAGAAGCTCCCTAGGGGAAGAGACCTGGGGAGGATGATCCAGGCAGAAGAGACAGGGAAGAAAAAACATGTTTCTGCGGGATACCATGTGCAGATCAGTGTGGCTGGCGTATTTAGTGTGAGGAAGGGAGAAACAAGAGATGCAGATAAACAGGTATAAGGGTGCTGATGATGGACCTCTGGGCCATTAAGAATCTTAAACTGTATCCTAGGAGCAATAGGAAGCCACTAAAAAGCAGTGTTTCTCCATTTTGGCTTCATATTTAAATCACCTGGAAAGATTTAACACTATTGATTCCTGGATCCAACCCCAGACATTCTGACTTAATAGGTCTTGGGTGCAACCTGGGCATCAGGATATTTTAAATCTGTCTTGGTGATTCTAATGCATAGCCAGAATTGAGAGCCACTGCTTTAAAGGACTTCAAGTAGGGTTATGATGTTGTCAGATGCCTGTTTTAGAAATCTCTTTCTAATAGCAGGTAAAGGAGCAGTCAGAGGCAAGAGCCAATTTAGAGACTATTGCAATATTCCAAATGAGAGATGACATAGGACTGATCAAAACAGTAGTACTAGGACTGGACAGCAAGGGACAGTTTTGAGAGATGCTTAGGATGTTAAATTGGCAAGACTTGGGTGATTGATTAAACGTGTGAACTAAGGAAAAGGGAGGAATGAAGAATGACTCCAAAAGAATTTTGACCATCATACATTACTTGTGGGGTTGTAAAATGGCATATTAATTTTGGAAAATAGTTTAGCTGTTCCGCAAAATCTTAAGCATAGATTACCATATGACCCAGAAATTCTGTTTGTAGAGAACTGAAAACAAATGTTGCACAAAAACTTATATGCGGATGTTCATGGAAACTTAATTTATAAAAACCAAAATTGGAAACAACCAAAATGTTCCTCAACTTATAAATGAAAAAAGAAAATGTGGTACATATATACAATGGAATACTATTCAAACATAAAACAAAATGCTACAACATGGACAAACCTTGCAAACATTAGGCTAAGTGAAAGAAGCCAGTTACAAAAGACCACATATTGTATGATTCCATTTATATGAAATATCCAGAATAGGCAAAATCCACAGAAGGTGAAAGTAGATTAGTTGTTTCCAAGAGTAGGAGGGGTAACTGCTAATGGATATGAGAGATCTTTTTGGGGGCAAATGAATGTTCTAAAACTAGATTGTGGGGTTGGTTGTACAACTCTGTGAATTTACTAAAAAGCACTAGGTTGTACACTTTAAAAGGATGAATATTGAATTATGTCTCAATAAAAAAAAAATGACTTCCAAGTTCTTACTTTGGCTGGCTGGGTTAATGATGGTGTCATTTAAACAGTGCAGAGAAGACAGGTGGCAGAACACATTTAAGAGATACTAGTGTCTGTGGGATCTTGGGTACCAATGTCCAATAGACAGGTGGATAATGAGTCTCAAGCTCCTGGGAGAGGGCTTGGTGGGAGATGGAGATTTTGAAGTAATCAATTTGGTCATCAATTCTAATTAATGTTGTGGGAAAGAATGCAATCACTTAGGAAGAGGGTGTAGTGTATAAAGGCTGTAGGCAAAGAAAGATCCCTGGAGAATATAAACATTTAGGAGATGGTAGAGAAAGAAGAGCTCATGAAGGAGCTAAAAGAGGAGACTCAGAAGAGTTGAGGAGATGCAGCAAAGTGAGAAAAGAAATTTCATGGGATCCCAGATAGATAGAAGATCCAGTTCAAATCATCCTACCTAATAAAAGGGTAATATGCAAATTGGCCGCACCTTCGCTACGCCCAAGCCACGCCCACCAACCCAAGCCACGCCCACCAGCCAATCAGGGTGAGTATGCAAATTAACCCACCCAAGATGGCGGTTAATTTGCATACATAGGCACCCTGAGCGGACCCCCTGAAATGTCCGCCCCAGAACCAGGCCAAAAGCCTTCCCTGGAGGCTTTTGGCCTTGTGCACGAGCGGACCCCCTGCGATCGATCACGGGGAAATGGGTGTCCGCTCCAGCACCAGGCTGAAAGCCTATGGCAGAGGCTTTCGGCCTGGTCCCGAAGCAGACCCCCTGCAATCAATCACAGGCAGCTGGGGGTTGCTTCAGCCTGGTGCATGAGCGGACCCCCTGCAATCGATTACAGGGAGCTGGGTGTCCACTCCGGCACCAGGCTGAAAGCTTCCACTGGAGGCTTTTGGCCTGGGGAACGAGTGGACCCCCTGCAATCGATCACAGGGAGCTGGGTGTCCGCTCCGGCACCAGGCCGAAAGCCTATAGCAGAAGCTTTTGGCCTGGTGCCGGAGCAGACCCCTGCAATCCATCGCAGGGAGCTGGGTGTCTGCTCCGGCACCAGGCCGAAAGCCTATAGCAGAAGCTTTTGGCCTGGTGCCAGAGCAGACCCCTGCAATCGATTGCAGGGAGCTGGGTGTCCTCTCTGGCACCAGGCCGAAAGCCTCCAGTGGAGGCTTTTGGCCTGGTCCCAAAGCAGACCCCCTGCAATCGATCGCAGGGAGCTGGGGATTGCTTCAGCCTGGTGCACGAGCGGACCCCCTGCGATCGATCACGGGGAGATGGGTGTCCACTCCAGCACCAGGCTGAAAGCTTCCACTGGAGGCTTTTGGCCTGGTGAATGAACGGACCCCCTGCAATCGATCGCAGGGAGCTGGGGGTTGCTTCGGCCTGGTGCAAGAGCGGACCCCCTGTGATCAATCGCCTAGGCAGGGAGCTGGCGGTCTGCTTTCGGCCTGGGCAGGAGCAGACCCCCTGCAATTGACCGCAGGGAGCTTGGTCCACTCCTGCCCAAGAGGCTTTCGGTCTGGGCAGGCCTGGGCAAGGGCTGAGCTGGTGATCAGAGGGAGCTGGAGGGGCCTGCCCAGGCCTAAAGCTTTGGCCAGAGGCTTTAGGCCTGGTCAGGGCCTAGCCCTCCATTGGTGTGAAGTATAGAGGAAACACCTTTTCTGACTGCACATTGGCTAAGCTTCCTGTATGCCACTGGTAATATTCTTAGTAACTTGGGTAATAAGAATCCAAAAAGCTGATCTAGTTTTTCCACCACACTTCTGGAGAAAAAAATGAAGGTCTGCTGCTGGAGGGCTAAGAAATGTCATATCCTGCCCTAGGCGCTTTGACTCAGTGGATAATGCCTCAGCCTGCAGACATCAGGGTCTGGGTTCATTCTGATCAAGGGCATGTACCTAGGTTGCAGGCTTCTCCTGGCCGGGGCCCAGATCAGGGCTCATGCAGGAGGCAACCGATCAAAGTGTTCCTCTCACTTTGATGTTTCTCTCTGTCTTTCCCTTTCTCTTCCACATTCTCTAAAAGTCAATGGAAACATATCCTCAGGTGAGGATAAGAAAGAAAGAAAGAAAGAAAGAAAGAAAGAAAGAAAGAAAGAAAGAAAGAAAGAAAGAAAGAAAGAAAGAAAGAAAGAAAGAAATGCATATCCTATGAAAGACACATCTTGAAAATGCCTAAAGAAAGTTGTCATTTTTTCTTGGTGAAGGGACTGGAGTCCGTGTTGATGAAAACACCTTGGTGGCTGCAGTGACTGATAGTGGCTGCAGCAGTGGGGTGATGGGGCTGGTGCCTTCCCCTGACCAGCCTGGTTGCCTCCCACAAAGAGAGACCAGACTGCGGCTTAGGTACACTCCCTGTGGGGCGCGGGCCTAAGCCGTCAGTAGGACATCCCCTGAGGGCTCCCAGTATGTGAGAGGGGGCAGGTTGGGCTGAGGGACCCCCGACCCCCAGTGCACAAATTTCGTGCACTGGGCCCCTAGTAATAATAATAATAGGCCAAGAGGTGTCACGACCAAAACGACCAAATGACTGGTCACTAGGAGGTGCATGGAGCACCTCTCAGCCATAATTACCTAACAACCAGTCACTATGATGCCCACTGTGGCCAGCGAACCGGCTTGATCAGGGGGTGGGGCAGGCGGCCAACCTTGTGGCCCCTCCCCCTTGCTGGCCTGCCCCTGATCGGACTCTCCCACCTCGATCAAGACCTGGGCCTGCCAGCCAAACGCCCCCTCTCTTCACCCCCCCACCAGCTGCACCCCCATCAGCCCGCCCCACCACAATAGGCCCACAGCCCCTCCCCCTAGGCAGCCCGCCCCTGATTGCACCCCCCCACCCCAATAAGGGGCAGGGTTGAGCAGCCAACTTCCTGCAGCCCCTCCCCACAGCTGGCCACGCCCCCAATGGGCCCCCACCATCCTGATCGGCCCACAGCCCCTCTCCCCAGCCAGCCCCACCCCTGACCTCTCCCCTATCCCAATAGGGGGTGGGGCTGACTGGCCAATCTCCTGCAGCCCCTCCCCCCACCCGGCCCCACCCCAGATCAACCCCCCCACCTCAATCAGGGTCAGGGCCCGCCAGCCAACCACCCATGGCCCCTCCCCCAGGCTGATGGCCCCCAATCGGCACCCCCCCCACCCCATTCGGGGGTGGGGCCAGTCAGCCCACCATCCACATCCCCTCCACATGGCCAGCCTTGCCCCCAATCAGTCTCCCATCCCCAATCAGGGGTAGGGCCCACCGGCCAATTGCCTGCAGCCCCTTTCCCCAGCTGGCCTGGTCCTGATCGGGGGTCCTGATTGGGCCCTGATCCAGGTGGAATGGCTGGTCAACTTCCCGCCATCTCCTCCTCCCGACAGGCCCAGCCCTGATCTGCCCTGATTGGGGCCGGGATGGCTGGACCCCACCCATGCATGAATTCATGCACTGGGCCTCTAGTACTATTATATAATTCTTTGTCCACATTCTCAGTATCAGCCCTTGTTTTGCAGATATGGATAAGATGAATTTTGTCCAATGATAAATTCTCTATAATTTTTAAATTCTCTTTAACAAGGTAACTTTTTCAATAAAAACATTTAAACTATATTTTTATTGATTTCAGATTGGAAGTGAGAGGGAGAGAGAGAGAGAAACATCAATGATGAGAGAGAACTATTGATTAGCTGCCTCCTGCACTCCCCACACTGGTGATTGAGCCCGCAACCAAGGCATGTGCCCTGACTGGGAATTGTACTGTGACCTCTTGGTTCATAGGTCGACACTCAACCACTGAGCCACACTGGCTGGGCTCAATAAAAACATTTTTTAATTCTTTTGTTTTCCTTCTGCTACAAAATTCACTTATTTTCAGCCAGATAAAATTTTCCAACTGCATACATAGATATATATTGTAAGTTCCTTCATTGATAAATGTTCTGTTAACAAGAGCCATTTCTAATTATTAAAATGCATACCAAACATCTCATCTCTTAAAATTCAACTTAATTAATTTGCCCTGGCCAGTTTGGCTTAGTGGATAGAGCATTGGCTTGTGGACTGAAGGGTCCCAGGTTTGATTCCGGTCAAGGGCACATACTCGGGTTGCAGGCTTGATCCCCAGTGTGGGACATGCAGGAGGCAGCCGATTGATTATTCTCTCTCTTCATTGATGTTTCTATTTCTCTCTCCCTCTCCTTTCCTCTCTGAAATCAATAAAAATATATTTTTAAAAATATGACTTAATTAAACTGCTAATGTATACTAGTAAGCTATAATTCTGGTCATTGACATGAGTGGCATGTGATTTTTCACTGATGAGTCTAGAGCAATATTGACATATTTCCTCTCAATGACATTTCGTTTAACATGAACATTTTAAAATTCTATTTTACAAGTCCTGGTCCCTCTGGCAGTTTCCTCCTTACCCCTGTGCCTAGAAAGACAGAGGTTACCTCACTAGGGCAGACTTTGTTCCTCTACCCTTTGTAGCCCTGTTATTTTTACAGGTACTCCTAGAGACAAGAGGAAGAGGTATTGTCTCTGAAAGAATGAAAAATGAGCTATCAAGAACGGACTCTTCACACGTTGCCAAAGTTGTCTGCCTCATGTGTTGAGAGTGATATTAAGAGCTAATGTTTATTAAGTGTTTACTATTTTACTGACATAAGCATTTACTCATTTAGTTCTCATAATAACCTTATAAGTTAAGTACTGTTATTATTCCCATTTAAAAGATGGGGAACATGAAGCAAAGAGAAATAATTTGCCTGGCACTGTCTATAGAGAGTGGTTGGATGCTAGGAACACTTGGCCTCAATCATTACTCTCCTTACATCTCAGTAAGCAGCACAGAGCAGTGTGGTGCAACAGTCATGGGAATGGGTTTGAAGTCAGACAGTCAAGTCCAAGCTCTGTAACCTAAGAGCCAACTATGTATCATATAGCACCTCATGCAACCCATCTGAGCCTCAGTTTCCTAATCTAAATAATGGGGATATTAATATTTGGTCTGCATATCTCACAGGTTTGTTGTGATAACCAAATGAGATGTGTACTAAGGAATGTTTAAAACAACAAGCTCTGTGCAAATGCAAATAGGTGGCATTATTGTTTTCCCAGAACCTCACTTGGAAGTTGACACAGAGCAAGAGCTCAGTACTGCTGATTGAAGGAACACACATATCCTGTTTCTTGCTTTATTGTGACAATAACTGCACTTTATTATAATTCTGTGTCTGGGAATCTGTCTTCCCCATCATATTGAGTTTGTCAAGAACACTGACCAGAACTTGTCCCATCTGTTTCCACTGCACCTAGTTCAGTACCTGGCATTGGAAGGGCACTTTATATGTGCTACTAGTTTAAAACAATAGGAAGAGGAACCCCAGCAGCAGCATTTTGAATGAGTCACTTTTTCAGCAACTATAGCACCAGCCTGTGGCCAGCAGAGAGCAGCAGAGACTCCCCACCTCTTACCCCAAGCATAGACCTCTCTTCATGCACACCCCCGTATCCGGACCAGGTTTTCTTTTATCTCTAACCTTGCACAGCATTTGGCCTCTCTCCAAAGAAGTGGAAATCACACTCAGTTTGACTAAAATGTTTCCCCGAACCTAAGCAGTTTGCAAATTTTGGCCTGAAACTAGGGCAACAGGAGCAATTTTAGTCACCAAGGCCATTCCCAATGTTAACTAAGCCAAAGCATCCATGAGGTTGAAACTCCCCAGGGAAGGACAGAACTTACCACTTCCATCACACAAAGCTCAATGAATTTGACAAATTTGAGAACTGGAGACTTCTGCTTTTTTTTAAAGTAGTATTTTTAAAGGTCCTATCTACATATTATTCTGATGTTCTACAATTAAGTAGAAAATCAAATGAAAGCCCCACAAGTCCAGGTTGAGAATCATTCAAGTGATTAAATAGATGGTAATTATTTTAGGTAGCAATGGGGAGAAGGGCCCAGCATATTGGTAGAGTGGCCTATCTGCTTGTACTGATGGGCCAACATTATTATTTTTCTATTTGACACCAAAAGGCTGCTGAAACTAATGGCCTCTTAAGAGAAGGCAAAAGCTTTTTATTTATTTATATGGCTTTTACAAGGTTCCATTTTAATACCCCTTAATTATTCTACAGCAGTTGAGTGTAGAGGTTAAGAGTATGAAGTCAAACAAAATCAGGCTTGAATCTTGGCTCTACAATTTACCAGCTGCAGGGGCTGGGCCACTTACTTCACTACTCCAAGCTTTAATTTTCTTATCTATAAAATAGCAACACAAATCCTTGCCTTTAAGGGTTATTATGAAGATTCAATGAGATGATGCATCTAAAGCACTTAGGCCAGAGCTTGACACACAATGAGTGCTCAGTAAATCATAGTCCTTATTACTCAAATATTGTAAGAATTCTAAACATACAAGCAATTATGAATTCACCTTGAGCATAGTCAATGGCAATGATAAGATGTTCAGAACAAGCCCTGTTAAAAGAAATGGGGCTCTAGAGCAAGCATGCCAAATTCGTGGCCGGCCATGAGTTTGACATGCTTGCTTTAGAGCAGAGTTCTCAACCTTTCTAATGCCGCGACCCTTTAATACAGTTCCTCATGTTGTGGTGACCCCCAACCATAAAATTATTTTCGTTGCTACTTTATAACTGTAATTTTGCTACTGTTAATGAATCATAATGTAAATATCTGTGTTTTCCGATGGTCTTAGGCTCTACAGCAGCGGTTCTCAACCTGTGGGTCGTAACAGGAACTGTATTAAAGTGTCGCGGCATTAGAAAGGTTGAGAACCACTGCTTTAGAGGTATGAGGTAATTGTCCAAAGTTAGAATATACTAGAGATTGACCTTAAGCCCTGTCTGAAGCCAAAGGCCCTACTTCTAATCATAAGAACTAAGCCTCCCCTGTCAACTTTGTCTGGAAGGACAATCTATTCTTCCCTCCAGCCTTAGATCACTCAGAGTACTAGTGTAAGAGAATGCCTTGTGCCCCCTTCAAAGTCTGTCACCGAGCCCACTGCTCTAACTGAAGCTGGCTCCCAGGAAGCCAAGTTATTTGTCTAAGTTCACAGATTTGGCTGATCAAGGAAACCTGGAGAAAGAGTGGCAAATATAGTATTCCATAGCCTTGTACTTCTTGAACATAGAGTATAATTACTATTCTATACATTCAATCATTCATAAACATGGCACTGGAGTGCAGTAATGATTAGGGCAGACATAGCTCACAGTCTAGTGGGAAAGACAGACAATGAAATAGTCCATTGGGATCAACACCTGTGACCAGCACTATGATTGGGGAAGCTCAAGGAGCCATGGGAGTTCAGAAGAAGGCAGCTAACCCTGCCTTGGGTAGAGATCCAGGAATGATCCGTACAGATTACTGGTTATATTTGTTGGCCAAAAGTAATATCAATTTACTGAATGAGATGTCCCTGTGCCAGGCACTGTAGTAGGCAGAGATGGGTATTGCCCTTCTGAAAGTTACCTCTTTCCTTTAAGAAGTGGGTGGCAATAATGCTTTTTTGGTTTATTTAGAATTATCAACTTCATCAGCTTCAGGTAACAAGTTGCAATAACTAAGTCTGAAGAACACATTGGTTGGATTTTTGCCTGGTTAAAACATCTGTTGATTGTTCTTTTTGTGTCACAAAATGTGTTGGCTCATGAGCAAGAAAGTGTACCTGAATTTCTGGAACCTCCTGCCATGGTTATATGTTATGGTATTAGCTAATGGAGTTTTGAAAGACCTACCTTCAATTTTTGAGGATGAAATCAAACTCGACATCAGTGATATGAGCAGACATGTTAACACTGAGGTTTGTCCCACCTACCATGGTGCAGAGCACTTGGGTAGGATGTATTAAATTGCTTTGATGGGATGTTGGCACAAACTCCTACCTAAGCTTCTTGGGAAATGTTTAAATGGTGTGCTTATTATTGATTCCAGAATGTTCCTTCATGGCACCTCTTAAGTGTACAGTTTCCTACACTCTTACAGTGGTTTGGAAGGCATTGCTAGTTCCTCTGTTTACTTGTTTTCATGTACTTCTTTTGCTATTTCTGCCCATATGCCTACTGAAAGTTCCATCCTGGAGCTTCCAACCTTGCATTTCCTCCTAAGACTTTGAGTCTATAATAGGATCCTGGCCTTATATACCTTAAAGATAAAAAAATAGTCATGAAGTTGATTTTCCAATGAAAGACAACAGTGCTCCCTGCTAGGTCTTTGTGGGTCATTTGGGAAAAAAAACACACCAATAATTAGCTCAAACTGTGACTGTGATTCTGAATTTCCACTCTGGGTGGAGTTTGGCCATACTACTTTGTAGGTTATCTAAAAATTGTTGTCAGAGGAAATTCTTTCAGCCTTCTGGGAATTTTGCCCTTTGCTAATGAATTTAACAAGTTCTGGAGTAACTCTGCAAAGCTTACTCCCATTGGAAGGCTTTAACGGATACCTTGACCAGAATGATTGTGCTGAACCAGAGTTTTCAGTTCCAGGCCATGAAAGTTATCCCAATTTGCAATTTGCACTTCTTCCAGTTGTCTTAAATTCTCTGAGCAAGTCAAAGAATGTCTTTTGTAACAGGAGGACTTCAGTAATTCAGTCCTCATTGACTTAGGTTACCTGTCTTTTTCAGCTCTCTGCTAACTTTGGAGTCAGTCCCATTAGGACTAGAGTTGAAACTTTACTACTTCCTAGCTGTGTGACCCTAGACATGTGACTTAACCCCTCTGAGCCTTCATTTATCATTGGTAAAATGACAATAATAATAGTACCTCCTGTATAGTGTTACTGTAAAGGTTAATGAGATAATACATGTAAAGTGATTTAGGGTGACTAATTATCCTGGTTTGCCTGGGAATGAGGGGTTTCATGGGACACTGGACTTTCAGTGCTAAAACCAGGGCAGTCCTGGACAAACCAGGATGGTTAGTCACCACATGTGAGTATGAGATAGGTGTTTCCTTTCCTTGTTGTTATCACTAAATAGCCACCATCTCCAGGTTAGGGGACTCTCTCTCGACAAATATCTCATCTACAACCCCTGTCTGATCCAGGCAATCTGTTGTACATACATGAAAGTCAGGAATTGAGAGTCTCAAACTGTAAAGTGCTATAGGTGTTTAAATTATTATTATTACTCTTATTATGTATAATGTCACATTCTAATAATGGCAGGTTCAATAATAGAATACACAAAGCCATTAAAAAAGATTCAACATTTATTGAGTCCCTACTCTGTGAAAGATACTATGCTAAGCATCAGGGGAAGGATAATGTACTAGGGAAAACTGAATAATAAAATTATAACTTCTCTTTTGATAAACTTATTTTTAATATTTTAATATATTTTTATTGATTTCAAAGATGAAGGGAGAGGGGAGAGATAGAAACATCAATGATGAGAATCATTGATTGGCTGCCTCCTGCACATCCCCTACTGGGGATTGAGCCTGCAACCCAGGCATGTGCCCTGACCAGGAATAGAACCCTGACCTCCTGGTTCATAGGTTGATGCTAAACCACTGAGCCACACCAGCTGGGCTTGAAGGTAAATAACTTTGAGAGAAAATGTACTGGATAATTTTTTATTTTTTAAACTAATCTAGGAAACATGTAACACACTGGAAAAACTATTCTTGAGACAGGAGGATTACTGCATTACTACCCAAGTCAATGATTCACACACACAAGACCTGTGGTCAATAAATATATAGCAGATGGGAGAAAAATGATCTAAGAGTCATTTTGATGTTGATAAGTATTATGTTGGAGAGAAAAGAGCTCTGAGGTCAGACATGTCTTCAGCACTGGCTCTACGATCTTAGCAGACCATTTATCAACCCTGATTCTCAGTATCCACATGTACTATGTGAAGATAATAATGCCAATCCCAGGGTTATTGGAAACTTTGCATGAGACCATGGATGTGAAAGAATTTAGAATTAAGAATAGTGCAATCCAGCCCAGCTGGTATTGCTCAGTGGTTGAGCATTGACCTATGAACCAAGAGGTCATGGTTTGATTCCCCGTCAGGACACATACCCCAGTGTGGGCCAAGCAGGAGGCAGCCGATCAATGATTCTCTCTCATCATTGATATTTGTTTTTGTTTTTTTAAAGATTTTTACATATTGAACTTTTTAATAAAGTGGGGCACATCTTTATGCTTTTTAAATGTATCTTTATTGTTGAAAATATTACAGATGCCTCCCCTTTTTCCACTGATCCCCTCCACCCTGCACCCATCCCTCCCAGGCCTTTAACACACTATTGTCTATGTCCATGGACTATGCATATAAGTCCCCCCATTAATATCCCACCCCACCCCCAAACCCCCTCTGAGATTCGTCAGTCTGTTCCAAGCTTCTATGTCTCTGGATCTATTTTGTTCATCAGTTTCTATTTTTCTCTCCCTCTCTGAAATCAATATATCCTACCTAATAAAATAGTAATATGCAAATTGACTGCACCTTCACTATGCCAAAGCCACGCCCACCAGCCAATCAGGGCGAGTATGCAAATTATCCAACAAAGATGGTGGTTAATTTGCATACGCTGAGGGAGGGAGGAGTGAAGACTGAAGACAACTTAGAAGGAAGACGAGGAAAAGCGGAAAGCAAGATGGCTGCCAGAGGGAAAGCCCGGGAGGGGCGGGGCGGAGCAGGGCAGAGCGGGGCCGGTGGCAGAGGCGCACGGGTGCAGGCGCGGCGGCCGCAACAGCGGCAGCAGTGGCAGCGCATGCGGCCGCAGCGGCTGCTTGCAGGATTTTTCCTGCAAATGGGCTACTAGTATATAAATATTTAAAAAAAGAATAGCACATTGGCGAGGATTCGGAGAAAAAGGAACCCTTTTGCACAGCTGGTGGGAATGCAGACTGGTGCAGCCACTGTGGAGAACAGTATGGAGTTTCCTCAAAAACTAAAAATGGAACTCCCATTTGACCCTGCGATCCCACTTCTAGGAACATATCCCAAGAAGCTAGAAACACCAGTCAGAAAGGATATATGCACCCCTATGTTCATAGCAGCACAATTCACCATAGCTAAGATTTGGAAACAGCCTAAGTGCCCATCAGCAGATGAGTGGATTAGAAAACTATGGTACATCTACACAATGGAATACTACGCTGCTATAAAAAAGAAGGAATTCTTACCATTTGCAGCAGCATGGACGGAACTGGAGAGCATTATGCTAAGTGAAATAAGTCAGTCAGAGAAAGATAGATACCACATGATCTTACTCATTTATGGAATATAATGAACAACATAAACTGATGAACAAAAACAGATCCAGAAACAGAGAAGCATCAATCAGACCATCAAACCTTAGAGGGAAGGTAGGGGAGGGTGGGGGTAAGGGGGAGAGATCAACCAAAGGACTTGTATGCATGCATATAAGCCCAACCAATGGAGACAGACAACAGGGGGGTAAGAGCATGAGTGGGGGGTTAATAGGGGGATGAGAACACATATGTAATACCTTAATCAATAAAGAAATTAAAGATTGAAATAAAAGAATAACACAATCCAGAAAAGTGAAGTTTTATTATTCACCCTCTGAGTAGTACACAGGAACAAGTGAAGTGTGAGTGGGGAACATTGACTGCAGGGGCTTCCAGTGTTGTCACATGGTAAGTACCAAGCTCACAGTGGACGCAAGGTTGTCTACTACGTTAGAGAGATTATTGAGTTTGGAGAAATTTGTCATTTTATTAGGAACAATCTGCAGGGAGGTCTTGCCGCTATGTTTTGGACCAACCCTTTCCTTTCACCTCTAGTTCATCTATGATACAGTGTGTTACCTACATGGGTGGCCCCAAAGGTTCTGTGCTGAAAAAAAGTTAATTTTCCCAGATGCTACTAACAGTGAAAGAGCTAAAGGAAAGTTTATGGAAGTTAGGTTGGCCCCTGTGGAAAGCTGCAAGGTGCCGCCAAGGTCCAAATGAATACGCCAGAGTCCTCACCCTCAGGCTTAGGGCAGACAGGAACTCATGGAACTGCGGCTAAGAAATGCTTGGGATACAAAACTTACTCCAGGCCCAACTTTGAATGAGGCAGTTTGCTAACTAACTTCCAATAAGTTAGTCCTCGGATTTCTCAGCAATTCCAGTTGGAATCAATTTTTTTAGAACTGAGGAACCCAAATTTCCAAGTGAAACTATTTCATTCATCAGGGTCATCCTGAGACCTTCTCATTTTTCTTCCAGACTTTGAGGATGAGGGGAATGGCCAGCCTCAACCCATTACCTTGCCTACCCCATTTTTTCATTTTGATTTTGGTAAAGGCAGGAGTGAAGTTGATCACAGTCTGGTTAAGCTTGGAAAGCTTAATGCTGATCCTGGTATCTCTATTCAATTGGAAAAGTAGGACAACCTCATAGAATACCCCACAGTCAGTCTTGGTTTGAAAGACCCTGCTAGTAGAGAGTAAAAGGACTATGATTTCTAAGGAGGAGAGCAGTGGTGCAGTGGCAAGGTGGGATGAGCAAGCAGGTGGGCCTCCATGATTTTATGTGCTAGGGATCACTTAACAAATTCTAAAACACCTGCCATAGGGTATAGGTGCCAAGGAAGAGAAGTGTACAATTTTAGGGAGAATGGAAACTTGCTCCAGACTCAGTGCTCTTTAGTGACAAAAAGAGAAAAAGACCGTGCTGTATTTAGACCGTCTGGTTTCACAGTAGAAAATCATAAGCAGGTTTGGAAAAAGGAATTCTTTTCTTTAAACTGAAGTTCAGTAAAAGAACAAATCTTTTCTTCTCTCTGGAGACTGGCTTTCTGAAAAACAAGATAAGCATGATGAGGAAGAAGCTGGTTCTGGGGGTTAAATGAATACAGGTTTGACTTGACCTCACCATTGCCTAGCTGTGTGACCTTGGGCAAGTTAACCTAGGCTATCTGAGCTCCACTTCCCCCGTTTGTTAAATGTGATTGCTAATGATACCTGCCTCTTAAGATCCTGGAAGGATTAAGTGAGTTAAACACATGTAAGGCCCTTAGAACAGTGCCTGGCATATATATGCTCAGTAAATGTTAAGCTATTATTTTGTTAAAGAGGCAGTGTCTTTATTTGTAGTAAAGTGGAATTTGTGGTCACACTACAGCTTAAGCTTACTGGATAAGACCAAGACTTTGAAGTCAGAAAAAAATTGACTCTGGCACTTACTCACCTTAACTTTGGGCAAGTTACTTAACCTATGTAAACCTCAATTTTTCTATGTGTTAACTGCATAGTAATAGCACTTCTATTACAGGTAGATATTGGTTCTTATTTTGCTTCACTTCTGTGATTCCTGCCATTCTCCCTGATGACCTTTTACTTCACTCTACCTCAATCAGACATTCCCATAGTCACATATTAGACTTTGTCATCATCTATACAGGTGGTACCCTTGTCATCTCAATTTCAAACATCTACTCTCCAACCACCACTTCCAATTTCATTGGCTTAGTCTTATTACTGCATTTTTACATAATCTAATCCTCCATTCCATCAACCTCCACTACCCATCACCCTCCATCTGTCTGTTTCCATCTTTGTGCAGCTTAGACACCATGGTCCCTTGTGATAATCACTCACTTGCAATACCCTAGACCCATGGTCGGCAAACTGCGGCTCATGAGCCACATGCGGCTCTTTGGCCCCTTGAGTGTGGCTCTTCCACAAAATACCACGGCCTGGGCAAGTCTATTTTGAAGAAGTGGCGTTAGAAGAAGTTTAAGTTTAACCTTTTGCACTCGGATGTCGAGTGTGATGGTTATTGAATGTATCAATAATTTGAAATATTAAAAAATCCAAATAAATAAGTTTGTATGAAAAGAAACTCCAGTTTTTTATTCTACTGCCGCGCTTTGTAAAATCTGGGTATTTAAAAAATTAAATCCCGAGTAGAATAAAGGAATCGAGAAAAAAGCAAGCGAGTGCAAAGGGTTAAAAAATTTGGCTCTCAAAAGAAATTTCAATCGTTGTACTGTTGATATTTGGCTCTGTTGACTAATGAGTTTGCCGACCACTGCCCTAGACTCTTTTTCCTCTTTCTTGATCCATCATACTCACTTGCCAAAACCTCAACCCTGGCTGAGCCTCACCATTTGCCTTCTCTGTGCATTACACTAATGTAACAACACTGGTGAAAATCACACAACCCAGCTAACTATTTCCACATAAAACTCATGATCTCAGACTTGAGATTAGCACTCAGAAATCCTGCTCATATTCATCTACCAGAAGGCTTGCTTTCCCAGTGTCCAATATCACACATTCTCAATCTCAGCTAATGATCTTGTCCCATATTTGAATGAGAAAATATAAATCATTTGGTTAGTACCTTGTAATTCCCCACAAACAAGCCTGTAAATATATTTGTACCTGTATCCTTTTTTTGGGGGGTACACTTTCAACAGTAGAATGTTCTCTCTTCCTAGCAAATGGCAATGCTTCCTTATGTCCCTTAGATCCCCTCAAAGACCTCACTCATGAAGTTATCCTCATTCGCCTCCATCATCAAACTCCTTTTCCTTGCCACTCTCATCCAGAGCATTAGAAAATCCTAAGAGCTAAACCTCCCAAATAGATATCAAATACATATACTTCTATCTCCACTCCTGCAATCTAATCCAGGTTAACGTCTTCTCATGCTTCTTGCCCCCAACTGGTCTGTTTTCATTCTTGCCTTTCTTCAATCTATCCTCTCTACCACAACTTTTGTGACCTCGTTAAATGGACATTGAATTTAATAAGGGTCTTCCAGGGCTCACAAAATCACTTAGAAAATAAAATCCAAATTCTCAGCATGACCCATAAGACCCTCTGTCATCTGGTCCCTGTCTACCTCTCCAGCCTGCTTTTGTGTTACTCTATTTCTCACTACACTGGCCACACTGACCATTTACCCATTCCTCTCATACTTCTGGGTCTTTGCAGGGGGCAGCTTACTCCACCTCCCTCCATCTCTATCCCAACTCTTCCTAAAGCTGGCTCCCTCACTTCTTTCAGGCCTCTGTTCACATGCCACTTACTCCAAGAAGTCTTCTTTGACCACTTTATACAAAGTTGCCCCCCATCTTTCCCTATTTCAACACCTTGTATGTTCCTTCACCACACTTAATCATAACTTACAAATTTGTTGTTTTTCCTTTTATTGGGGGGGGGGGTGCCTTTCCCACTAGACTCTATGAGGAGAGAGACCAAGACAGTTTTATTCATATGTAGTCTGGCAAATAGTAATACCAATGCTATTATTATCTATGGACATAGAAGCTATATACATCCAGTGTTATTTCTACCAATGAAAAAAATAAAATTCACTAAAAATTTTGGCACCAAAGTTTTTAAATCACCTTGAGAAAATCTGACCACCCTTCTGGCTGATTGCTCTTCTCTTCCACATGGTCACTGCATCTGAGGTACCTGACAGCCCACATGTGGGGACTAGGCCATTTTAGAAGGACAGGAGGAGACTCTGCCTTCCTTCTTTTGACAAAAATTTATCTGGGGCCTCCCATAGGAAATCTTTCAGAACTACCAAAATTCCTACTGAAAAGTTCATCCAGTTCACTTTGAAATCAGGTTAATATAAAATATATAAAGAATCAAACATACAGAGGCAACTGAGTCCCATGCCAAATCTATCAAACCAAAAAGTGAGGGTGCAGAGTCTGCATTTCACAAACTCCCCCCTGTGGTTCTCACCATCAGGCAAGACTGGGAGACTGACTAAGAGCATGCATGGGCTTTTCTGTGTTTCCTGATCCTTTTATTCAGAGCCCTAAGTTGCCCCTTCCCAGTTGCCATGTCCTTCTGCCTCCCTCTGCTAAGAGCCAAAGTGGCAGGATAGCCACCTCTCCTTAACTACTCTCCACATGAAAACTCATTCCCTGCCCCTTTCCTAAGGTAATATTGCTCCTTTGCATGCTTTCTAAGCCTTCTACATTCCTCTGCTTATTCTAGGATAGTGTCCTGGCCACAGGTAGACATTGAACCCAGATACAGTAAAACAATATTAACAGTTGCTAATTTTCACTATTGTACATATTTGATTTAAGTTGGAATTCTTTTTTATTATTGTAATTTATGATTTTGACCATATTTTGACACTGTGGAAGCAGAGATACATCTGCTGCTTGCTGTGATCTTAAAGCAAGTCTTTTCACCTGTTTGAAACTCAGTCTTTTCATCTATAAAATAGGAATATTTATTCATTTGTTCAATCCCTATTTACTGAAAACCTAATGTGTAAAGCTCCTAAGATACACTCATATGCCTACCATGAGGTTATTGTGAGGATTGAGCAGGATGGTGTGTGGGGTATCTGGCTCATAGTCACTACCCATACATGCTGCTATTACTTTTGGCCTAGAACAATTAAACATCTCAAGTTTTCAATAATTCTAAGGCTTACAATTTAAAAATGTATAAATTATTAACGAGTATTTAGGAGATTTTATAATCCTGACTTCATTAATTAGAAGACCAGCAGAGCTCACTCACTTGGGCAGAGACTGATACAAAATCTGACTCAGCCATGCTAAGGCTCTTGAACCAGCCCTAAATCCATCTCCTCATTTGGGCATGCACAATTAAGCACTCAGGGTGGTTTGTGGCTTGTTTATTTGTTACTCTCAGGCAAGGGCTTCAAACAAAATAATTTGTACTACATTGGCAGATATATTTGTACCATTTCCATTATCAATGTTTTTATTGTTTTCAGCATTCAGTCATTGATAAAATATGCATCGATCTCTATGCTAGGAACTATTGCAGGTGCTGGCTATGTGGATGTGGCAGCATACTCCTCAAAGTCTCTGCCCTCAAGGAACTGACATTCTAGTAAGGTCTATATGTTGCCCTCCCCCTTCACATTAGACTGTAAAGTGCCTGAGATCAGGTGCCATGGTGGTAGCTGTTCCTTTTGTTCCTCTCAAAAACAGCACGGAGCACAGCTTTTGGCACACAAGATGTCGTGTGTGTGTGTGTGTGTGTGTGTGTGTGTGTTTGGTGGCTTACTGTGGCTAATTTACATTAGGATATAAATTCAAAGCGTTTACATATACACTGAATGGCCAGATTATTATGTTCTCTGAACACATAATAATCTGGCCACTCAGTGTATATCCTATGTAATAAAAGGCTAATATGCAAATTGTCCCCTCGACCAGGAGTTCGACCAGCAGGCCGGCCGGCCAACCGCCCATGTCCCCTCCCCCTGGCCAGGCTGGCCGGACCCCACCCATGCACGAATTCATGCTACATATACTGAGTGGCCAGATTATTATGCATTCAGAGATCATAATAATCTGGCCACTCAGTGTATTATCATTTAATATTCACAGAAACACTGAGGTGGGCACTATTTTAATCCTCATTTTACAAAGGAGGCAACTGAGGTATGGAGAGATTAAGAAATGGAACCAAGTTCTTGAAATAGTAAGTAATGAAGCCACATTTGAACCCAGGCCATGAAGATCCTCGTGTCGAGGCATGGCGCGGAGGGAGGAGGCAAAGCCTCGCAGTCTCCAGGTCCGCTCTAGGTCCAGCTGCCACGGTCTATTGCACTGCCCACCCAACCCGCGCCTGCCACCGCTGCTATGGGAGTGCAGGTGGAGACCTCTCCACTGGAGAGGGGCGCACCTTCCAAAAGCGCGGCCAGATCTGCCTCGTGCACTACGTGCACTACGTGGGGATGCTTGAAGATGGAAAGAAATTTGATTCCTCCCAGGACAGAAACAAGCCCTTTAAGTTTATGCTAGGCAAGCAGGAGGTGATCCGAGGCTGGGAAGGGGTTGCCCACATGAATGTGGGTCAGAGAGCCAAACGATCTCCCCAGACTGTGCCTATGATGCCACTGGGCACCCAGGCATCATCCCACCTAATGCCACTCTCTCTTAGATGTGGAACTTCTAAAACTGGAATGACAGGAATGGCTACTGCCTGAGATTCCTGTGTTTGCATGTGCCATGGAGGGATCTGGCGCCCCCAACGCGCACACGCAAATCAGTGCGGAGCTTTTCCTGATGTTCCACTACACTTTGTATAAATATCTGCTCTGACTGAACGTGTTCTGTCACCCAGCTTTGCTCTTCCCCTTTCTCCTCGTATGTGTATTGACCTAAACTACTTGCCATAAACCTCAAGTTACTCTTGTTATTTTGGGGTGAAGATTCAGTTTCAGTCTTTTGGATCTAGGTTTCCAATTACCTATTAATCAAGTATTGTCAGCACAAGTAATGGGTTGACTTTAGACTAGATTGATGTGTGGGGGATGCAAGAATCTTTATTTTTTTTTGGATGAAATTTATTTCTATTATATATTAAACATTCTTGCTGTTGCCCTGCAAAGCCATAGCAGACTTGAGGCACTGTTGAGGGCCAAATTATCTCCAAGTTGCGATATGTCTTTGGATTGAATTAAGAGCCCTACCCAAAACTGAAGTGGGGAGGGGAGAGCCCATGCCTCCTCTGCCCCATCCCACTCTCCCTAAACCCTCTGCCTTTGAAAAGCAAATCATTTTCACTGCGATGTTGGACACTACAGGCCTCCAACCCCGGGCCAGCAGAGACCTCTGAAGCCTTCTTCGTGGCCTGGCTTCAGACCCTCCTGTGAGGGGTTTTCCAATAGATAGTCACAACTTTTAGAATGTCATAGCTATCCAGGCTCCACTCCCTAAATTTTAAGAACTTTAATCGAAAGTTTAAATTGAAGGTGCTGTTTGTAGACACTTAAAACCCAATAAAAGTCCAGCCATCATGACAAATCCTTCAGTGTTGTCTTAAGAAAATGATGCTGGTCATCACAGCTTCAGCATCTCCTGTGTTTTGATGCTCACCTCCCCCTGCTGAGCTCAAAGTTTCCTGGGTTTATTTCCCTCATCTTATTCCTTTGCTGTCCTGTGTAGTGATTTGGTGAAAGAAATTATTGCTGCCTACCTCCCACCCACCTCCCCTGCACTACATATGAGTTTCAAGTTTTATTATTGCAATAACAGTTCTTGACACTGGCTTTTCTAAAAAAACAAAAAAAAAGATCCTCATGTCATGTCATTCCACCCAGATTGTCCTCATTTGTAAGTTCCTACTGACACCACTTTCATGTTGAGTGTGAAGCCCATAGTCCTGGCCTTTTGTCTCCAGTGTCATTTTCCCTGACTGTAGAGTTCTGGGGTGGCCCTGTGTTCTTGGCTGAAAACTGGACATCTGGGACAGAGCAAGCTAATCTTATGAACTTGTTCATTTTTCTGAGTCACCTCAATAACCTCAGTTAAACACAGCTCAGATTTTTACAAAAACTCAGAAAATGGTCAAGAATTTTGTAAGATTCCAAGTGAGTGGAATCTTTGAGATTCTGATGAAACAAGTTCTAACTACGAAAATACTAAATAATACAAATGAGAGTCTTTTCAGTCGTTAAAAATATTGGTTTTTACATTACAAGCTTCTCCTCAAGTTTGTTCTCAGGACACAGAGCAGGACCATATACTTACTTCCACTTGCAAGGCTGGCATTGGCAAGGCTGGCACTGGCAGATCCACGATCTGGGCGGAAATATTTCTTACCTAGTAAAGAAAAAATATGATTGAAAATGAAATTCGTAGGGCTGGGTTAGTAAGTGCTCAGTTGTACCCCAGCACCTCCAAATCAGCTGCTCCTCGGTTTATGGACACCTGGCATATTTTCTCTCTTAGATGCTACAAAAACAGAAAAGCATCTGTTTTTAAGGTCCCCTGGGCCTTGTCCCCATCTTCTAGGCAGTGTTTCTGAGTAAGGGTCACTAACTTCCTCAACAGATATAGAAGCATCAGTCACTAATTAATATGACTAATATCAACATTAGCAGAAAAGTGCTAAGAGTTTGCAGCAGTCGAGACTGTAGTGACAAACATTTGAGAATGTGCCTGCCTTATACTTTTGCCTATAGTAGAAGCTCACTAAGTATTTGATGGATTGGATTTAAACTATATAGAGTTATGCTTGGGAGGCGATAATTTAAGCCATATGTGTTCTAACCAACTGTTGAAACAGGGCTCTGCTGTGTATATACACAGGCATATACACAAACACAGTTGGCCTAATCTTCCCTCTGAATATAGTAGAAACAGATTTTTGACAAAGAGTATATGGTGGGAATTTTCATAGGTTTCCCAATCATGACATTTTTATAATTTACTCTTTTTAAATATTTACATTTTTAATCAAACTCTGGAAATGATGGACTGGTATCTTAATGGGAAATTTTTTCAACATTAGGATGGAACACAAGGTCTGACTTAGGAAGGCTATGCTGAACAGACCCTTTGTGTACTATATACTTAGTTCAGAGTAAAGGCAGCTTTTAGCAATTTATTTCAGGCATGGGGCACTAGAACCACAGATATGTATGGATTTGGGAACTATAAAAGAAAATTCACCCAGAGTGCAGACTTGGCCCCATGAAACTATTATATATACACTGAGTGGCCAGATTATTATGATCTCTGAACGCATAATAATCTGGCCACTCAGTGTATATCCTATATAATAAAAGGCTAATATGCAAATTGTCCCCTTGACCAGGAGTTCGACCAGCAAGCAGGCCGGCCCCAACCCATGCATGAATTCATGCACCAGGCCTCTAATATATATATATATATATATATATATATATATATATATTGAGTGGCCAGATTATTATGTGTTCAGAGATTATAATAATTTGGCCACTCAGTGTATATCTCCAGTATTTCATGTGAAAGGCAAATCCTAGAGCAGAGTGGGTTGCTCTTTTGGTGAAAATGTACCCCGGGGCCAATTCTTTCCCACATTTTTACAAAGAAAGGAATCTTTTTATGGGTCTTTTTCATCTAGTAGGCACTAATTAAATATTTGTTGAATGAGTGAGTGAAGAAGTGTTTTAGTTCAGTGGGATGGGTTTTAGTTCAGGGAACAGGACTCCAAGGAAAACCAAGCAGGAGGAGCCAAGTGCACAGGCACTGTCATGGTCTCCAGGCAGCAATAGGATGCTTCTACAGTTGCTTTGAATTTTAATGTGTGGAGCAGATGGCTGGTATATATTGCCCTTGTTTTTGCCTGAGCCTGACATCATTGCAAGTTGCCAACCTGTTTGGAGAATAGAGTTTTAGCTTAGAGGTATAGCACCAAGTCCTGTTGTTTTTTGTTGTTGTTGTTGTTGTTTGTTTTTTTTTGTGGGGTTTTGTGTGTGTGTGTGTGTGTGTGTGTGTGTGTGTGTGTTTAAATATATTTTATTGATTTTGTACAGAGAGGAAGGGAGAGGGATAGAGAGTTAGAAACATCAATCAGCTGCCTCCTGCACACCCCCTATTGGGGATGTGCCCACAACTAAGGTACATGCCCTTGACTGGAATCGAACCTGGGACCCTTCAGTCCATAGGCCAAAGCTCTATCCACTGAGCCAAACTGGTCAGGGCAGGAGTCCTGTTTTACAAATGTATTATTTGGTGGCTCACAGTGAAGTGAATACAGACCCCTACAATTTTAGGCAGCAACCCATCATTTTTCTAGGATAAGTCCAAGTCAACAGACTGGATGAATATTCCAGGTCAAGTTCATCTGACTGGCTCTCTATATAACCCTTTATTCATTAAACTGTGAATGTCATTGAAGCCTAGTGAAGCTATATGGAACATTTAAGCAGAACATTCTGTCCCTCAGAACCTCCATGTCCAGAGTAACAGCAATTAATCTTGACAACCCACCTTATGCCAACTCACTCTCAACCCCAACCAACCAGAGGCAAGCATTTACTTACAGTGGACTGAGCTGGAAGGCAGGTTGAAGGGCAATCCCGTGCTTCTGGCTGCCTGGGCGGAGTTGCAATTCTCCCACATGGCAGATTGCTGAGGATAGGCTACACATCTCTCTTGCTGGAGGAAATTTAGGAGGGACTCATATTTCCCATTAGGCTGGACCTCTGGAGCCAGGTGTCCAGCAGAGAAGGCATGAGGGTATTCTGGCTCTGGAGAGCCTTGGCTCGTTAGGGAGGAGAAATGCCACAGCTCACCAGACTGAACAGAGGGACTCCCAGTCAGGGGCAGTGGGTACTGATCCATAGCCATGGGACCAAACCCATTTGTGATGCAGTTGACAGTGCCATTTGCAAAAGATACTTCTGGTTGTGGCTTTGTCCACTGAGAAGAGAAACGCCAATGATTTGGAGGCATGTCACTATCTGGGAAGGAAAGATTTAGAAGATACGTTAGGTGTGTATTTATTGTTTTCAAAATGGAAGTAACTTAATTTTTCTGGTTAATACATAATGTATTTTTTAGTGTGAAGAAATGTAGAAAAGATTAAAAAATAACTCATCATAATATCCAGAGACCACCATTGTCAACCTTTAGGTGTATTTCTTACTAGGGTTTGTTTGTATTCATGTATGCATTGTATTATTTTTATTTTTATTTATTGATTTTAGAGAGAGGAGAGAGATTTTAGAAAGAGAGAGAGCGAGAAAGAGAGAGGAGAGAGAGAAACATCAATTTCTTGTCCCCCCCAATTCATGAATTCATTGGTTGATTTTTATATGTGCCCTGACTGGGGATCAAAGTACAACCTTGGCATATTGGGATGGCATTCTAACTAACTGAGCTACCCAGCCAGGGCTGCATTGTTTTCACATCACATATTGTTTTTAAGGCGGCTTTCACATCATTAAAATACCACAAATATCCCCCATAGAGATGAATGGAGCCAACATCAGCTTTTTAAATGGCTGCACAGTATTTTATCATTAGGTAGTAACATGACTAGCAAACATTGTATTTGTGAGCAACTCAGTTATTTGCAATTTTGTTATATTAACAACATTGTGATGAACACTTTTGTATATACATTTCTGCATCCTTGTCCAACTAGCCACTCAGGGAAACTTCTAGAAGGATTGCTTGATTAAAGGTGATTTGTGTGTGGTTGTTGCTGGTGTTTTGCTTCATTTTATAGCTGATCCTTTAAGTACACAGACTATAAAGACTCCACAGAACTTTATAAGGGGTGTAACACTTGCCTATGTCCATAACTTACACAAATCTAGGGGTTGAAACCCCATTTTCAAGAGGGATTTGGGGCACAAGGATGTTAGGAGACTGGACCAAGTTAGAAAAGCAGATTAGCCAAGTAGGGATCTAAGCTGGAGTGATAAGTAATGGGGTAGGGAAATGGTTGTTTGGACCTCTTCCTACATAAGCAAAGCATTCAAGGTCAAACAGTAACTTAGTTTTTTTCTGGCGGACTAACTAATGAGGATAGAGGCACCTTTGGTCTCAGAAACACTAATTCTAATTGTACCTATAAATAGCAGCAGAATTTCCGTTCTCAAGAAGTCTAGGATAGTTCATGACATGGATGTTTCATGATGGATGTTTTCTCTATTCTCAATACCCACTGAAGCAAAAGGAGAAGAGGGAGAGAGTTTTGGCAGATACTTAAAGCTTGGAGCCTCTCAACTATCCAAGATAATGAAGGGGACATGGATGTAGAGACAGAAGATTGAAAGGCTGGAAAGGCTGTCTGGTCTCTTTTCCCTCCACATGTGCTTCTCTCAGCTCTTCTGAATGTTCAGTTTGCCTGGATTCTGTACAAGAAAAAAAATCTGAGAGGTCTACTCGGTGATACTGGAGTGCTCCCACCCACACCATAGCTTTTCGACGTCATAGAGATGATAAGAGCAAAAAAGCCCTAGCCTACGTGGCACAGACATTCTGCCCAACATTTCACATCATTTACAATAGTTGGCTTCTTTCAGTGAAATCAAGGGCAAGGAAACATATAATAAGATTTGATCCTGGGGATGGATGCTACTTTTGAAAACTGATATCTGCAGGCCAATAGCAATACAGGGCACTATATAGCACTAATATAGTGATTAAGCTAACTAAGTATAATCATTGTCCGTTCTTTGTATTCAATGAGGGTACTACATGTCTTAAGAACAAATTAAAAACAATGTATACCCTCTGACAACTGAACAGTTTCCATCTGAACTGGCCTTACTGATCTCGTACATATGACCTAGGCACTGAATGCACTCTCTCAGAAAGGATCTCCCTGACCCTCCAATCTAGAGTTTGTTATCCTGCTATTGACTGTGACTATGTTCTGTTTATTTCCTTCATAGCAGTAATCCTGACCTGTAATTTCTTCATTTATTCATTCACTCAATATTGGCCTTCTCTGTTAACCAGTAAACTTTGAGAGGACTGAGATAATTTTTCTTTTGTTCACCACCATATTCTCGGGTACTTGCACAGTGCCTGGCACTTAGTAGGCCCTGACTAAATATTATTCTAATGAACGTACACATATGCTTACACATACATGTACCCATTCTCAAACATATGAACACACACATACTTCCCCATTAAATCTTTCTACACTGATGAGAACAGCATGAAAAGTGGTTAAGAGCACAGACTTTGATGTCAGATGTCAGACAGGCTTGGAGTCTAATCCCAGCTCTGCTCCTTCCAAACTGTGTGACACTGAGCATGTCCCCTCCCACCTCTGAGCCTCTGGGACTGTTGTGAAATTAAATGAGACAACCCATGTAAAGGACATGGCACAGTTCCTAGTACATAATGGGCCCTCAATAGTAATAGCTGTTGCCATTATTGTTAATCATTATTTTGGTTTATAAACCCAGTTTGGGCTCATATTCATAGGTTTCTTTCCTAGTTTGCAACACTCATGTAATTAACCTAGGAAAAAGCAAAATGGTAATGTATGAGGCCTGAGTGTCCTGCCCTCAGTGCCAAAAAGGGAAGAGAGGAAAGGACTAAACAAAAAAACCCACAGCAGCAGCAGCACTTCAGGAATGATGTGGAGGATCGAATAGATACTGGCTCTAAAAGAGATTTCAGAAGCCTGTGCTCAGTATTTGTCCATTCCCAGAAAAGATTATGTCAGAGATGGGCAGGAACAACTATAAATCTAAAAAAGCTTTTCTTTATTGAGCACTTACTATGGAGCAGACACTTTGCTTAACACTCTGCATACATGGTCCTATGCAGCAAACCAGATGAAAAAATAGAGACTCAGAGAGGTTAAAGTAATTTGCCTAAGTTCACACAGTTAGCAAGTGATAAATCTGTATGATTCCAAACCTCATGCTCTTACTGGCTATGCTTCTCCAACACTGCAAAGAGTACTCTGAGATGGGCATTTCCCCACACTACTAGGGTTGGATAGGTGGCAGATGGGCATAACACTTCTGGGGAGCACTTTGTCAGTACATGTCAAAACCCTAAAATCAGTGTGTACTCTTTGACCCAATCATTGCACTGATAGCAATTTAAAGATATAACCAATGATGTATGTAAAAATTTAGCTACAATGATTCAAAGTGACATTTATAATACAGTTAAAGATTGGCAATAATCTAAATGTCTAAGACTTTTAATAGATTTGGTATGTCTATAAGGAAGATATTCTTGATGTTGTAGTAGAACATATAATGGCATAGAGAGATATATATGACTATTGTCGATTAAAAAAAGTTACAACCCATTTTGTGCAAAATAATGTTATGTTGCAAAACTTAGTATGTGTGCATAGATGCACACGTGGTTTTGTGCCCTGATTGCTTCCCGTGTTTTCTAAATTCTTCAAAAATTAACACATTATTTTTTTGGTTAGAAAAAGTTATTTTAAAGTAAAAACTTAAAAAAAAACCTCTTGACTCATTGACTCTGGGTCACAATTATGATAAGACCAACACATGAATGCCAGATTCCCTTCCATCTATCCTTTCTTCTTTCCTTCCTTCTCTCTGTCTCTGCTTTTAATACAAATCCTGCTTTGTGATTAAATTGAAACTGAGATCCCTCAGAACACACACACACATCTTGCACCATGAAAGTCCAAACTTTGGCCTGCCCAATCTGCACACATTGACTCTCTCCTCTCTGCCTTCTTTGCATTATATTGTTTGTATTAGCCAAGATAAAAATAATACCGGAGATAGAGGGACAGTTTTTAGGAGACAGTCCTGTTCTTAGGCATTGGGAGTGGGGGTGGGGTACTGTTCAGTCCCTCACCATACTTCACAATCACTTCCCTGAGATACCTAGTATTTTGGTGATTTATCCAGATTCCTTTTCCCAACTGAAAATGGAGATGAAATACAGAACATGTGAAATACAGAAAGTGGCTAAGAGCTCAAAATCTGCAGTCAAACTGATTTGCTTGCGAATGGCTGCCCCTTTCTATCTGTGGGATCCTGGACAAGTCACTAGACGCTTTGAACTTCAGTTTCTTTACCATGAAATGGACACAGTGAGAGTTAACCAGTAAGTTGGTATGAGGATTCAATGAGATCATCCATGTGACATCCCCTAGCAAAAGGTCTTACTCACAGATAGTATGTGCTCAATAAATGTTAGCCATTGTAAACAGTATTAGCTATAGTTCTTATGGGCATTATTAACTCTCTTGCCAGGGTGTTGTCAGAGTCTACAAAGGCAGGACAGTGAAGTGGACTGGCTCTGGAGTCTGACTGACCTGGATTTCAGTCTCTATCACTCGCTTGTGAGATGCACTGTGTTATTTACCCTATCTGGATTGCAGTTTCCTATTCTGTGAGGATATAGAAATCCACTGTAAAGTGGTTTTGTGAAGTACAACACACATGCAGAAAAACGTACAAATATAAAGTGTATAGCTGGGGAATTTTCACAAACTGAGTAATGAGCACCCAGATCAAGAAACAGAATATGACCGCCATCCCAGAAGCCCCCCTCATGCCCACATCCAGTCACTAACCCCCATCCCCAAATTACCCCCATACCCCAAAGTAACCCATTTCCTATCTTCTAACAACATTGATTCAGTTTGTCCATCTTTGACCTTTATAAACCACTGAAGTGGATGCAGTAATTGTAGCCTGGTGCCTGGCATCCAATAGGAGTTCAATATACATTGGCAGTTTCCTCTCCCTGGCTAAAAAGGAAGATACCAAGTTGTCAGTGTTCACAAGAGTCATAAAAAACTAGGATGACTCTATCTCATACAGCTATTCACATTAAAAAAGAAACCCGACATTTATTTCTCACCCTCACTAGACCATGGAGCAAGGGAGGGAGGGTTTTTCGACCCTTTTAGAAAGACTATAAAAGGCCCCTAGGCACTCAGGTGTGCACCATCACCTTCTCAGCAGCCCTCAAGCAATGTTGCCAGGCCTGGGGCTGGAATCAGGGGTGCAACAGGAAGAATGTGGGGTGGGATGTGCACCAGGACTGTGCCTTCCATAATGGTAACTACTGAAGCTTCTTGAGTTATCTATTCTGAAATCATCAATGTCCTTTTTTTAAAGGGAGAAGTACAGCCAGTATAAATTATACATACGCAAACTTACTTAAACAACAACAACTTTGATTTGGGAAAAGCAGCCAGGAAATTCAATGGCATTTTCTAGCCACAGAGACCTGTGTTTGGGATTTGCATATTTGGCTTGACAGAGCACCCTTAGAATGTAGGCCAGTCAGTGCTGGGAGCCCACGAATGGAAGCCTGTTCTAGGCATGGCTCAGGGACTCAGAGGATGCTAATGGTCAGTCAGGAATGGCCACCTTACGGATTTCTCATTGTTCTTGAAGCTGCAGGTATCTCATATAACATCTCCAGTGAGAACCATGTGGCCCTCTCCTGAGGCAGAGCTTATGAGAAACATGACTCCTAACTGCAATAAGAGAAGCCTTGAGGAAGACTGGATTTCTCCTTCCTTTGCACAACTAACTGTACAAACATTTGCCTAGTCCACACTACACTCTATGAGGAAGACATCTTCACAGTCAAAGGATCTGAGATTCACTTTAGGGAAAATGCAACAACCAAGAAGTTAGGTGGAGATGAAAACTGCCTCTCTGTTTGGCTTGGGAAGGCTGGCTTGGGCAACCAATGGCTACGTGCCAGAGCTTTAGTGGACCAGGGCTTTATGGAATAGAATGAAGTCAAAATACATGAGAAACAGTACAGCTGCCACACAGCAGAAGCCCCGGCACATCTTGGAGACTTACAGCAGGGGCCTGCTGCTCTGTGATTCTAATGTTTTGAACACAGACACTCATATCCACTCTAGACAATCAAAAACACATGTCAAGCTTTGGTGCCACCACCACTAACAACTCATGACACTTACTATATGCCATTTGACATGAATTATCTTATTGACTCTATAGTTAAATAATACTCAATTTTAGAGATAAGGAAACTGAGGCACAGAGAGATGAAGTGATGTACATGAGATCACATTGTTAATACATGTTGAAGCTAACTTGACCCCAGACTGCCTAGTTCTAAAGCTGTATACCACATGATACTCCCTCTCTACAGTGATTCTATCTGTGGCAGACATCAATACCCTATGATCCAAGTCACAATCTCATTAATCCAAGCTATATTTATTGAGTACCTTTCATGTGTCAGGCAGGCATTGGGCTAGGTCATTGGAAAGCAGCAGTTAGGAGGTTGAGTTCCTGATGCCATGAAATTTAGAGTATAGGATGTGGGGAGAGACAAGATGCACATAAATATATAATACTAGAGGCCCAATGCGTGAAGATTCATGCAAGAATGGACCTTCCTTCCCCTGGCTGCTGGCACTGCCTTTGCTCTGGCCCGGAGCTGCCTTTCCGCCTTCCCATGCTGCCCAGAGGCCTGGAGCAGCTGGGGAGGTGCGGAACGCCTCCAGCCTCTTGGCACCTGTGTATGGAAATTAACCCACCATCTTTGTTGGGTTTATTTGCATATTCACTCCTGATTGGCTGGTAGGCATCATGAAGGTATGGTCAATTTGCATCTTTCTCTTTCATTAGTGTAGATGCTTAATGGTGACAAATGCTAAAAAGGTAAGACACAGGGTTTGGGGTTCTATTTTGTAATAGATTGTTCAGAGAAGGATTGCATGATGAGAGGACATTCAGATGGAAACTTGAATGAAGAAAGGATAAGTCATGTAGTTATATTGGGAAGGAGCATTTCAGGGAGAAGGGAGAGATGTTGCAAAGGGCCTGAGGCAGGATTGTACTTGGCATGTTCTACAAATAACAAGGAGGATAGACCAGAGTGAATAAGATGGGAAGTAGCAGGATATGAGATCAGAAAGATAATGGGCCCAGATGAAGTAGGGCCCCATTAAAAACTTTGGATTTGATTTCAAGTGAGATGGGAAGCTGTTGGAGGGTTCTGAACAGGAGTGCTATGATATGGCTTTTACTTAATGGTATATTCTGATTTCTATCATGAGAATAGACTGAAGGAGATCAAGGGCAGAGGCTACTGCAAAAATCCAGGGGAGAGATGATGGCTTCTTGGACCAAGGCGATAGCAGTGAAGATGGGGTGAAGTGGAAAGACCTTGAAGATATTTTGAAGGTAGAACTTGCAGAATTTTTTGAATAATTGGATATGGGATGTGAGATAAAGAGAGGAGTTAAACATGACTCACAATTAATTAGAAAGATACAGCTGCCATTTACTGAGATGGAGGGACTATGAATGGAGCAGATTAAGAAGATTAAGAGTTCAGCTTGGGACTTTTTTTGTGTGTGTTGTTGTGTTTGTTTTGTGGTGTGTTTTTTTTTTTGAGATTCTTATTAGATGCATAAAGTGAAAGTATCAAGTAAGCAGCTGGATAAATGGATCTGAAATCCATCTTTGACTGGAGATATACATTTGAAATTTATCAGCATACAGATGGTATTTAAACCAAGAGAAGAAAGAGATCCCATAGGGAATGGATGTAGATAGAGAATTTGTCTGAGACCTGAGTCCTGGAGCCTCAAACATTTAGAAATTGAAAAGAAAAGAATATCCAGCAAAGGAGATTGAGGAGTAGTAAACAGGGAAGTAAGAGGAAAATGAAGAGTATGATGTTATAGAATGGGCCTTCCTTCCAAGTGAAGGAGGTATTTCTAAAAGGAGGGAGTAATCAACTGCAGCAAATGTTGTTCATAGGTCAAATAAGATGAGGACAGAGGACTATTGGAGTTAGAAAGTGGAGGTCACTGGCTCATGTTGATAAAAGTAATTTCAAGGAGTGATGAGGATGAAACTTGAGGAGTGGATTCTAGAGAGCAGGAGAGGAGAGGAAGAGGACAGAGTGTGCATGGACACTACTTTTGAGTCTTGCTACACAATGAAACACAGAAATGGATCAATAGGCTAAGAATTGGTTTTATCTCAGGTTGGGTTTTACCAGGCAAGCAGGATAAAGGAAGTGAGGAACTATGGATGGATGGTACTTACAAATGAATGACTGTAATGAATCCAAGCCAATGTATTTAGATCTAAATCAATAGACCAAAATTAGTAATATCTTGTCTGTGCATAAAGAGCCTGGGGTTTTGTCCCTTCTTTGGGGCCAGATAGATCCTCTGAATCCCAGTATCCACCTATCAATTCCCCAAATGACTCAAGATCAATCATTCCCTCTCCTGCTCTGAAGTACTCAGCACACTCTTGAACATCACCTCCTCACCTCTCCATCTACCTCCTTGTTCCCATTTTAACAAGATCTACAGCATTTCCTTTATTATATGCTACTACCACATCCCCTTCCACATGTTTACTTAATTCACAAGAGTCTCTAAGAAAATCACATCTCCTGAGTGGAAAATAAACTTCTTAAAGAAAAGTAAATTCTGTAAAGGTGAGTAAATACATCAGATGTATACCAACTCCTTGTCCAAACCCAAAGAACAAAGCCCGAGTGATGGCATCTAAAAACAGAGGAGCTCTTCCTATGGGGGCAGAGGCCCTGAATGGCTGCTTTGCACAAAATGTCCAATTTGGAGGCATGTACATTTTCCAGTGGAAGCAAGGCATTCAATGTGTGCTCAGCAACTGCAATGAAGAGCTCTTAAATTAATCAGACCTGCCCTGGCTGGTGTAGCTCAGTTTGTTGAGCAATATCCCATGCACCAAAAAGTCACAGGTCAGGGCCAGATGTTTTTCTCTCTCTCCCTCTCCCTTCCTCTCTCTCTAAAAATCTATAAAAACACATTTTTTAAAAAAAATCAATCAGACCCTGGTCTATTTGCACATTTCAAAAAGGTGATAAAGAGCCCTATCAAATCACATCCATCTGGCAAGGTGACTTCTCATTAGGCACAGCAGGTACAGTGTCTAGGGCCCATGAATACTTTTAGGAGTCCATGAAAATAAATATTTTAACTGCTTTTAAAATTGGAAGAAAAAATAAATATAATGATAATGAATATATAAAATGAATGCAGCCTGGATTATATTTGTTTTTATGCCATTTTAGGACAAAATGTCCTTTTTCATATCTTTATGGAGGAATGGGCCTATGAAGCAAAGTGTCTAGGGTCCATAAAAGCCATACTGCAGGCCTTGTCAGCTTATTTATGGCTTTCTCCAAACTTATATATTTTGATGAGCACATTTTTACATAGCTCTTGAAATAATTGTTTTGAGATATAAGAATGTATATTTTAAAATAATTACTAAATAGTTAATGCAATAGCCATCCCTGATACTGTTAAGGGTGCGAAGAGGGTTGTGGTAAGGCTCCATCTACCTCTCTCTGGCCCCATCCCTGACCATCAGATCATCCACTATTAGTAGAGAGGAGTCTGGGTGTACCTATATGGGACATGCTTTTTTATATCGTGAATATTTTGGTCTTCCTGCCCCTGTGAGGCCAGTAGTAGTAGTAGTAGTAATAATAATAATAATAATAATATAATGATAATAATAATAATACTGATAAAGGTAATAATAGCAAATAGTTATGGTGCTCTTATTGTATACCGAGTAGTTAATCCAGCCAGCATTTGACACAATTGAGAAAAAATTAAATAGGTGAACTAATTTGATTAAACAGTGTCCATTATCACATTAAACTTCTAAGAAAGGGTTGCCAGCATCTTTCTGACAATGTGGTTTGCCTTCAACAAATATATACATGTCTATGTGCATGAAGAGAATCAGAGAACTATCTTTCAGTGATAGCCTTGATTGGAAATTCCAGCCTCTTCCCCCACAACATGCTCACCATTCTTCAGGATCACATCTCCATTCTGGCTCAAGGGGCTCAATTCCTGGGGGCTCTTGACATTGCTCAGAGCTCTGGAGAAGTGTTCATCCACTACGCTGCTGATGTCCCCTTGAAAATAGGTGAAAAGGACACACCGAGAATTCCACTCAGTCTTTATAGGCTTCTGCATCTGGGTGGCACGCATACTCATTTCTTCCATTGTGACACAGGTGATAGCTGCAGATCAAATGTGAAATATTACTGGCACTATTTTTCCAAGTGGCTTGGCTAAAGTTTGGATGAGCAGCATCCTTGGGGGGCAAGCAATTAGCTCCTACCAAGTAAAAGTTCAACAACCATGCTGTGCTGCTCTGGGGACCAGCTGAGGTGCCTGATTTGATCAATGTTTAGGAAACAACTGAAGGGGCCCTTTCTTACAAATTAGAAGAATTTTCTGGCAACATGACTAAAAGAGCATTAGGAAATGAAAGAAAAAAAATAATAATGAGGCCAAATCATGAGGTTACTTGCTTTCTGGGGAAGTGCCTTCCTCCTCCCAGAACTACATGATCCCCCTGGAAAAAAGGGGTGAGGTTCCCTGACTCAGCAACCCAGTGTGTATTGACAATTTCAATTGTCATAGTCATAGTAAGCATTGCTTTCCATCTTGACCACTTCCATGCAAGAGAATAAAACATCAAGTTCTCCCACTCCCTCTGATACCAAAATCTATGTATGATGGTGGCCTTCACTCACCCACCCCATCCCAATCTTAGAAACTAGCATTTACAACTAGCATTACCACTCCAGTCATAAGGCCTACATAGAGATATATTCTGAACCAAATGCAGATCTCAAAACACACACATACACATTTCTTGCAAATGTGAAAGATAGCTCTGCTCACTACCATATCTTCTGCACCTAGATCAGGGCCTGAAATAGAGCAGATGTTCATAACTGTTTACTGAATTGTCTTAAGCTTGGCCTCTATCATTGTATTCTACCTTGAACTTCCTGAGGGCAGAGGCTATCCTTTTGCACCCAGGCCAGTAAATGGCACACAGCAGGCAATCAAGACATGCTGTGGCCTTCCTTTAACTGCAGAAGTAGCCCATTGATTACTTCTTTACCATTGGCCACCTTTGTGCTCAGGCTAAAGACACCTTTAATACATTCATTCTTGTGAATATAATGAAATGAGGGGAGTTGAATAGTACTGTCTATGAGATCTTTTAGGATGGGACTTTTTCTTACTCATTTCTTTAACCCTAACACCTAGCACAATATAGGTATTCATTAAACAATGGCTGAATAGCTGAATGCCATTTCATGCTGAGACAGCACAATGCAAGGAAATAATATCAGAGGAGTCAGAGAATCTGGGGTTGACTTTTGGGAAATCACCTGGCCTCTTTGGGCTTCAGATTCCTCTTGGGTAAAATGAAGAGATTATAGTATATGAATTCTGCAGACTATTCTTTTATGGTTTTGCTAGAAGTGTTAACAGATTATGATGGGGACATTAGGAAGGAATCTGGCAGTCAGCGGGAGACACTTTCTAAAGAATTCTCCTTTCAGAATCACTCTAGCCTCAGTCATAACTGGACTATATTGTCTCCAGAAGCCTTTGATTGAGTACATCAATCTGTTCCCCCTGGTTGACGGACACACTAAGTATAATCAGACACTACTTGAAAAATGTATCTATTATATCATTATTTCAAAAAACATGTGGACAACTGCTTTGAAAAAATGTTTGGTAGTTGTTTTATAAAGTTAAACATACCCATACCACATGACCCAGCAATCCCACTTCTAGGTACATATAACCAAAAGAAGTGCAAATATATGTCCACACAAAGACTTGTACGTGAATGTTCATAGCAACTTTACTTAAATAGCCCCAGCCCTGGCCAGCTTGGCTCAGTGGATAAAGCATCAGCCTGCGGACTGAAGGGTCCCAGGTTTGATTCCCAGTCAAGGGCACATGCCTGGGTTGCTGGCTTGATCCCCAGTAGGGGGTGTGCAGGAGGCAGCTGATCAATGATTCTCTCTCATCATTGATGTTTCTGTCTCTCTCTCCTTCTCCCTTCCTCTCTGAAATCAATAAAAGATTTAAAAATAAATAGCCCCAAAGTGAAAACAACACAATCTCTGTCACCAGGAGAACAAATAAACTAGCTGTGGCATTTTCACACAATGGAATGTTATTCAACAATAAAAGGAGCAAATCCACACATCATGGAATAATCACAAAAACGTGTTGAGTGAAATAAAGCTGGACACAAAGAAACACATTATATGATTCCACTTACATGGAATAGGCACAATCTCTAGTTATAGAGGTCAGAAAAGTGGTTGCTTGTAAGGTAGAGATTGGGAAAAGATAAGAGGAAACTCTCAGGGGTGCTGGGAATGTCCTACATCTTGTCGAGGGTGAAAATTATACATGGATGTATACATTTGTCAAAAATCATCAGATTGAGCACTTAAAATTTGTGAATTTTGCTGTAGATAAATTATTCCTCAGTGACAGAGCACATTATATATTTACATACCCAGAGTTGTAGAAATAAAGCAAAGGTATTATCCTTGAGCACATTATGAGATAAGTCAGAGAAAGACAAGTACTGCCTGTTATCACTTAGATGTGGAATTTTAAAAAGCCAAACTTGTAAAAACAGAAAATAAGATGGCGGTGATCAGAGAACAGGAACAGATGTTGTTTGAGAGTATAAATCTACAAGTTGTATATAAGCCCTTGAGATCTAGTGTACAATACAGTGAATATAGACAACAATGCTATATTATCATCATCAAAACTGCTAGATACTAGAGCTTAATTATTCCAACTACTAAAAAGGGTAATTATATAACACGAGAGCTGTTAATTGTGGCTACCATGGTAATCATATTATAATATATAAATTTACCAAATTAACATGTCGTACACCATAAAGTCACATAATATAATGTCAAATATATTTCAAAAGATAAAGCAAAGGTGTTATGAATTATAAATAATAAATGTGGAGGCAGCACTTTTTCCAAAGCTACAGTTTACAGAATACCTACTTTGTGACAGAAACATAACATATTTTCTCCAATCTTTACAACCCTCATAGTTGGTATCATTATCCCCATTTTATAGATGAGCAAATAGGGGCTTAGAGAATGTGAATAAACTGCCCCAGCCACACAGCTAGGTGGTGGCAGAGCTGGGATTTAAACCCAGGTCACTCTAGCTTCAATGTCTGTCCTTTTTGCATTGTCCCTTAGTGTCTACCTGGTGGAACTAATAGTCCTTTTCCCTCTGTGGGCCTCAGTCTCCCCATCTACCAAATGTGAGGACATGGCCTCTAATTTCTAGAGGACCTTGAGCTAGGACCTTAACCCAGTCATCTGGTTTCTTTTACAGAATGCAAGCAGAACATTCTTGCACTCCCTTGGGGCTTCTCTTTGAAGCCTTTCCCTTCAAGAGCCGCTTAGCACCTTTGTAAGACTCTTAATCTCTGAACTGCCTGTGGCCACTGCTCCAGGCTAAGGCTTGACACAGCTTGCTTTCTATCTTTGCCAAGTCTCCCTCAAGCCACAAGAGAAACTGCTGGCTTGATCTGTGGGACCTCAGGGCCCTAAAGCATGTACTCTCCTTGGGAAGAGACCACAGGCTACCTGGCCACAGGCAGGAAAGGGTAAAGATAGAGAAAGTCAGAGGCAACATTTCAGCTTCATCATCTTGAAGGGCTCAGACCCTAGAACTGGGGATCCTAAATAAACCACAAGTACACCTCTGTCCCTCTGTTCCTCCCCAAAACACTGACATGCTTTCAAAGAAATGCCATGAGTGACTTTTCTCTATCCAGCTCACAAACAGTTCTCTGGGCTGCACTTGGATCTCAATGGACAGGATCTGTATTAGAGAGATGTTGAAATTCAGAGAACTGCTACATGACTTAATCTTTTGAAGAACTGCATCTCACTGCACTTTTGGAGAAACTTGAGCAGTTTCGTCCTCCAATGAGCCTTCTGTGAGGGGTCTCTATTAATGAGTGAATTGGTCAGGATGGGTCTTGCTTAGAAATGGATGCTGCAAAGCGGGAACTGAGGGGATATCAGTGAAGCAGGAGAAAGGATGGGGACTTTCCTAGAGAAGATGTTTCTGTATAAGTACCTGGCTTGTAGTAAAAATCCTCTTGCAAATAAAACCCCAAGGCCAAACTTTGCTAGCTGTGCAGTGAGAACAGCAAACTTACAAAAGTACACCGAGCTTACAATTTCCCCAGTGCACAAAATACAGTGTTCAAATAGACCTCAAAAATATTGCCCAATCCTCTGCACAAATATTTAAACATGGAATCCCATACCAGCTGTTTGGCTTCAACTCTACCACAGTCTGCATGCACAGACACACTTACCACCCTTCTGCAAACCGGTACCCAGCACCCGGGGGGGTGGAGTGAGGAGTCAGAGACTGTCACAAGGATCACTTGGAATAAAAGCCCCAAAGGGGCTAGATTGTATCTCGTTGAGCAAAGCATATGATGCTCACGGCTCCCTACCCTCCTACCCCTGCGCCCATTCCTTTCCATTTGAATGTCCATCCCTCCTCCACACACAAAAAAAAAAAAGTTCCTAGCTTCTCTTACCTTAATTACAATTACCGACCATCAGCTGAGCCAGAGCAAGATGCAGATGCCGAACTATGGCTGGTCAAAGGTGCGTTTTGATGCCTGGCCCCCTTTATAGCAACTCGGCGCTTGCGGAAGCAGGGGCTGGGGATTTTGTACCCTCCCCTTGCTGCTCTCTGCCACTCTAGTGGGGCTATAAAAGGCATTTCCTGCTAGCTATCTATTAAGAATGCAGAAAATGCACTCCAACAAGTCAATCGGGTTGGGCACCTGCAGGAATGAGGAAAATAGGTAGCTCTTTTTTATTTCTTTCTTTTGCATTAAAAAAAAGCACTTAGCGATATTGTCTCTTAAAGTAGGCAGCCAATTGTTTGCCAGGAAACCACACACAGAGTCAATAACGTCTGAAGCATCAGTTGTGGGGCTTGGATCAAACTGATGTCACTTTGAATCTCAGGAATTGAGAGAGTCCTTTAATTTATCACTATTTTCTCCCTCTTTCCCTCTGCTAAGAAAAGAGCCCAGACCCCCAGGATTCTAGATTTGTCACAGGTTTCAGTGGGCCCGAGAGGAAGTCATTACATTGCTGAACCTGCAATAGATGAAGCAGTTCAAGGACTCTAGCTGGAAGTTTGGAGCAGGGGGTCCCAATACTCATTTTGAAAAATCTTTAATATTACTTCAGGAAGTGGCACCATCATTCAGGCTCCAAACCCTGAAGCCACTCTTTGCTCCTCTCATTCTCTGTTTCAACAATATTAATTTAACAAGTATTTATTAAATACCTGTGTGCCAGGCACTATTTTGGGAGTTCTGGTCTAGAGTGAACAAAACAGACCACATCTCTGCCTTCATGGAATAAATACAGACACGTTACATGCTTGTATGTACATATATGTATGTATATTAAATATCTATGTGGGGTGGCAATAAGTATTACAAAAAGATAATCAGGAAAATTCAGAATGTAGGGGTGAGGTGATAATTTATATAGGGTGGTCAAGGACTTTCTGATAAGAAATTTGAGCAGAACCCTGAAAAGGGGGGGGGTGCAGGAAACCATGTTGATACCGGCTTTCTGACATTTGAGGGAACATCAAATGCAAAAGGTGGGACCATGCTTGGTCTCTTCACAGAAGAGAGAGAAGGCCAATGTTGCTGGAGAGGAGGGAGCTAAGAGGGCGGCAGGTGGGGGGAGGGCAGATCATATAGGGCCTCATCGATCAGGTTAAGCCTTTTGACTTTTCTAAACCCACTGGTGGGTTTAGAGAAACACATCAAAATCCTGAAAGCTCTACCTTCAAAACGCACTCCAATCTGTTCTTTCTCACCATGCTTACCCTAGTCCAAGTCCCCATTATGTCTCCCCAGGACCACTGCCACAGCCTCAGCTAGATTTACTTCCACCATTAGTTCTCTCCAATCCATTCATCTCAGAACAGTCAGAGAGATCATTTTAGAACATGTATAGAATTATGTCAATCACTCCTTGTTTTTCCCCTGTGAGATAGATGTTTTAAAAGTGAGATAAAATTGACATATAACATTGTATTAGTTTCAGATGTACCACATAATCATTCAGTATTTGTATATATTGCAAAATGATCACCACAGTAAGTCAACGTCTATCACCATACGTAGTTACAATTTTTTTCTTGTGATGAGAAGAATTTTTAAGATCTACTCTCTTAGCAGCTTTCAAAAAAAAATACAATATTATTAACTACTAGTGGCCAGGTGCACGAAATTCATACATGGAAGGGGGGTGTCCCTCAGCTTGGCCTGCACCCTCTCCAATCTGGGACCTCTCAGGGGATGTCCGACATCCTTCTCACAATCCGGGACCACTGGCTCCTAACCGCTCACCTGCCTGCCTGCTTGATTGCCCCTAACCACTCTGCTGGCCTGCTTGCCCCCAACTGCCCCCCCACCGACCTTCTGGCCCCCAGCTTCCCCCCACTGCCAGCCTGCTCACCCCCAACTGCCCCTCCTGCCGGCCTGATCACCCCCAACTGCCCTCCCCTCCTGGCCTGATCACCCTTAACTGCCTCAGCCCTGCCACCATGGCTTTGTCCATAAGGTCTCCTGGTCTAATTAGCATATTACCCTTTTATTAGTATAGATAGCTCAGAGGTAGAGCATTTGACTTCAGGCACTCCTTGTTTAAAAGTTTTCAATGACATCTCTCCCTGTCTCATGGCTACACTGCCCTGAATGACCTGGCCCCTCACTCTCTGTCCTAATCTCTTACCACTCACCCCTTTGCTCCACTCCAGCCCCACTGAATCCCTGGCTGTTCCTCAAACAGGTTAAATTCCCTCTATCTTTACCCTCTCTATTTTCTCTCCCTCAAATTCTCACCACCACCACCCCAGACATCCTCAGGACTTGCTCTCTCGCTTCATTCGAATCTTTTTACTTCTTTTTACTTCTTCATAGCACTTTTCACCTCTTGACGTCATATTGCTTATTTTTTAGTTTGTCAACCTTTCTAAAATAATGCCTAGAATATAGGAAGGAGTATAGTAAATATTTGTTGAGTGAATGAATGAGTAGTGATGAAGAGAAAAAATTACTGAAGTATTCACACAAATGCACAACTGCAATGGTAATAAATCAATATCTGGTACTAGTAGAGCTCTGATAAGGATACTTGACTTCATCCAAAGTCTTCCCTGTGGAAATAATTCTTGGGCTTATATCTGAGAGGCCTAGAAGGAGTTAACCAAGAAAAGAAGGAAGAGATGAGTGTTCCCAGCTGAGGAAACCACCTGTGCAAAAGCCCTGTGGTAGGAGGTTTCTGATAATTATACTCAAAAACAGGAAAAAATGAAGCCATGTGCATTTAGAATGACAACTGTGGAAGGGAACATGGTACAAGATGAGCTGAAGAAGTAGGCAGAGGCCAGAGCAAATAGGGATTTCCAGGCCATATGAAGGAATTTTGTCTTTTTCCTGAGAAAAACAAGAAGCTTTTACAGTGTTTTAGAGATATGTTTTGAGGAGTGTGGGGAAGGGGAGGGTGAGGGAAGTGACATAATCAGATGTGAATTTTGAAAACATCAATCTGGCTGCAGTATAGACCAAGGATTGAGAGAGCAAGTAGATGTGAATAGACCAGTTAGAGGGGTATTCTCTTAGTGGGGAGATGATGGCAGCAGCATGTAGGGATTGGGGAAGGAGGTGGAAGTAGAGGGAAGTGGATGGATTTAAGATGTAAAAATAAAATAAAATAATAGATTTGGTATGGAATTGATAAAAGAAATGAGGAATATCATGATTAGTCCTAGGTTTGGGGGTTGTATAACCTGATTGATGAGTGTGACTTTCACTGAGCTATAAAACATTTAATAGTGTCATCTTCAGTAAAGAAAATAAAGATTTCTGTTTGGACATTTGATTTTGGGGAGTCTTTGAGCCATCTAAGAAGAGATGAGCCCTAGCCGGTTTGGTTCAGTGGATAGAGTGCTGGCCTGTGTACTGAAAGGTCCCGGGTTTGATTCCAGTCAAGAGCACAAACCTCGGTTGCAGGCTCTCCCAGGCCTGGCCTGGGCCCTGGTCCTGGCTCATGCAGTAGGCAACCAATTGGTGTGTTTCTCTCACATCTATATTTCTCTCTGTCTTTCCATCTTTCTTCTACTCTCTTTAAAAATCAATGGAAAAATATCCTCGGTTTTTTTAGAAAAAAAAACCCGAGGTTTAAAAAGAGAGAGAGAGATGACATTTTTCAGTGGGGAGAGAGATCTATGTTGGAGATATTAATCTGGGGGCTGATGGTACACAGATAGTTATTGAAGCCTTGTGCTCTAACTCACCCAGGGAGAGTAGAGAGTGAGACATAAAGAACTAATACCAAGCCTTGTGTAACCACAGCATTCACTGGCTAGGTGGAATTGATGAGCCAGCAAACATTACTGAGTGGGGGGGGAAATGGGCAAAGAGGTGGGATAAAAATCAGGAGAGTGTTTGTACACTAATGCCCAAAGAAGAACATGTTTCAAGATGGTGGAGCTGGTCACATAGGTCAAATGCTGCTGAGAAGTGGAAGAATCTGATGCCTGAAAAATTTCTGTTGGATTTAGTATCATGGAGGTCATAAGTGACCTTAGTGAGAAATGTTTGCTGGACTGTGAGGTCAGAGACAGAGTCAAGTGGGATGAAAGAAGAGGAAAGCACTGATAGTATGGAGAGTACTTTGCAAGAGTTTGGAGGTGAAAGACTGTGAAAAGATAGAGCAGAATCTGGTAGTGGGAGTATGAAGGGTCAAATGAGTATGCTCTTCCTTTTTCTTTTTTTAATATATATTTTTTACTTTTGATAGTATTACAGATACATTCCATTTTACTCCCTTTACCTCCCTCTTCCCAGCCACAACCCACCCACCCTCAAATCGTCACTATCCTTTTTCTTAAAGTAATAGATTTTGACATGATTAAAGGTCAATGGAAATAATCCAGTTAAGAACAAGAGGTTGAATATACTACAAAAGAAAGAATTATTAATAATATGAAATTCTGGAGAAAGTAGGAGGAGAGGATGGGATCAACGTACAGGTGGAAAGAATGGCTTTAAATAGGAGGAGGAAATGAGCATGGGATGAGCACAGACATATGAAATGTGTAACCTTGGCACCTATGGTAGATATTTATTTACTTGTTTTTAGTGGTAGGAGAATTGGACTAGGAGGCAAGAGATCTTGTATAAGATCTTCCCCTAGAAAGATTTGCTCCCTTAGGGAAGTTATTTCTCATTTCTTTGCTCAGTTTTAAAGTGAGAGTGCTCTATTAGATGATCTCTAAGGTTTCTTATATCTGTGCCACTCTAAGCAAATCAAAAGAATATGAAATTCAAAATGGCAGAAAATTAACAACCTAGAATGTTCATTTTATTATCAAATTCAAGTGCTCACTTTCAGTTCAAGGTGATGAACTGAGCCAGTGTGTTTAATCTCATCTTCCTTTTAAAATCCCACTAGCCCTACCTGGTTTGCCTCAATGGATTGAGTGTCAGTCTGGGGACTAAAGGGTCTCCAGTTCGATTCCCCAATGGCACATGCTCAGGTTGCAGGCTTAATCCCCAGTATGAAGTGTCAGGAGGCAGCTGATCAGTGATTCTCTCTCATCATTGATGTTTCTATCTCTCTCTCTTTCTTCCTCTCTGAAATCAATAAAAATATATTAAAAAACAAAATAAAATCCCACTAAAATGCCTGAAGAAATATAAAAATAATAAGAAAAATCCAGAGCAATGCTACAAAGCCAGAAAAGATATTCAGACCAGAGAAACAAAATTACTGATAGTTATTCAGTGCTTTCAATGGGGCAGATACTGCACTAAATAGTTTACATGTATTAAACCACATAAATAACTCTACAAAATAGGTACTATTATTATCAAAGTTTAAAAATTAGTAAACAGAGCTACAATGAAGTTAAGAGCTTGTCCAAGCCAGGCAGTCTGATTCTGGAGTCTGTATGGTAAACCACTGTTATGTAATCTTTCAGCAACAATAAGAAATTTATGCAAGTTATAATGTGTAATCTACACTTTGCTAGCACAGGAATAAGAGAAAGATATTGGAGAAATGATTATATAAGTCTTACAAATAAAGCCCCAGAAATAGCTCAGAATTATTAGGGGCTAGCTAGTAGCTAGAGTGAGTCATGGAGCAAAAAGCAGAGAGAAGTTAGTTAAAGATCTGCCAAAGCAACTGGGCCACTCTCCAACTCTGTACACAGTGAGAACCTCTTTCTCAATAAAGTATTTCTTGTGCACAGAGACAGAGTCTGGTGTGGACTTTGTCATTGGATAGAGAAGTTGGGAGAGCCCAGGTAATTTGGGGACCACCATAAGGATATGGACTCAAAAGGCATCTTGGCACAGCAGTTCAATCCTCTAAAGAACTATATATCTAATAAGACATTTTCCCAACCTCTGACTCAACCTGTTCCTATCCATGCTTCATAAATGGGAATCCTCCTATTGGCACACCCCTAGCCATTCACCTGCACCGCTCTGTCGTATTTAGAGAAAAAGTCTCTCAGATGAATAGTGACCTTCACAATGGCTGAGGGCTCCAAATTAGTCACCAAAATGTAGCAATCTAATCCTTCATATGAATGGGCAATCATCAGACATTTAAGAAAAACCAAGAACATGAAAGAAAAACACTAAGATGAACAAGCAAAACAACTGACTTCTGAGGGAAAAGTTAATGTGCAAAATTTTTTAAATTTCTAACTAGTATCTTGAGAGATGTCCAATAAAATATTGCATCCATAGAACAAAATTAGTCCACTATGAAAAAGAAATAATCAGAGAATAAGACAGAGTTATTACAAATTGAAAACAACTGCTGAAATTAATAAAGATAAATAGCAATGGACATCATTTGAAAACTATTCTAGTACCTCCCAAGCCCAAGTCATGGAAAATTAGTGGGACAGACTATAAAGTACAAATAGGAATTTCATATTTTTAAAGATTTCAAATTGGTAGAGAACAGATGGATTAATCAACTGATGGTATTGAGAAAATTGGCTATTTCTTTTGAAACAAATCAAGTTAGAGGCCTATCTTAACCCTGTTATCCCATTTCTCTCTCACTTCAATTTCTCCATCTCTACTGAATCATTTCTATCATCATTCAAATATACCCATGTATTTCCCATTTTTAACAACCCAAACACCTTTATTTCCTTTCCTCTGTTCCCCTTCACAGCAACACTTTCTTGAACTTGTTGTCCATGGTTGGTCACCATCTCTACTTCTCACCTTTTCTTGTGATCCTAAACCTACTTCAGTGGGGTTTCCATTTTTACTACTCCAATGTATTTATCTTGTCAAAGTCACCAATCCCATCAATGTTACTAAACCCAATGACAACTCTATGTGCTCATCCTACTCAACCTCTTAGAGGCATTTAGCAGGATTGAAAACTCATTTTATTCTTCATACATTCTCTTGGCTTCTTCCATGACACCACTCTCTCCTGTTTTTTTCCTAACTTCATTGGCTACTTTCTAATCTTCTTTGCTCAATTTCGAAATATTGGATTGCCTCAAGGAGTGACTAGTTCTGAGCTCTCTCTTTTGATTCTATTATCTCTCCTTTGATGATTTCATCCCCAGAGGGATTTTACATATCTTCTATGTTACTATGACTAACAGATTCACATCTCTAGCCCTGACCTCTCCTCTACATTTAGGCATCTCACATATAATATGTCTAAAACTGAGTCTTAATTCCCCCACTCCAATTTGTTCCTCATGTTTTATGCAAAGGTAAAAACCATAAGGATTAAATATAAACATACAAGTTAAACTTTAAACTACAAAAAGAATAGATAGAAACACATAAATGGGAAATATATTACAATAAGTATAATATTGAGCTGGGGAAGGTCTTTCTAAGCATGACACAAAACTCAGGAGTCATAAAGCGAGTGTTTTACCAATTGACACACAGTGAACATGTGTGACTAAAACCAACATAAAGTTTCAAGGGTTAGGACAGGCTGAAAGCAATTTCTTGCAGTACCTATAACAAATGGTTACTATCTATAATACAAAAAGAACTTTTACAAGTCATTAAAAGACAAACAAGCCAATAGAAAACTTGATAGTCTATGAATAACCAAATGCAAGCTAAATAAGTACAAATAGTAAGCATTTGAAGAGCTGCTTAACTTCTCTAGTTATTAAGGAAATACAAATTGAAATAAGATACCATTTTCTTTTTTTAATTTTTTCAATGATAATATTGGCAAAAATTTTAAAGATCAATAACTATTAATAACAATATGGGAAACGAACACTTTTACACACTGTGAGTGGTGGCGTGAGTTCAATATTTCTGGAGGGCAATTTGGCCTAATGGATTGAGACTTAAAATTCGGGATTTATGATGCATTAACCCTACTTTATAAAATATTTTTATATATATTTTATTGAATTTTTACGAGAGGAAAGGAGAGGGATAGAGAGCTAGAAATATCGGTGAGAGAGAATCATCGACCAGCTGCCTCCTGCACACCCCCCACCAGGGATGTGCCCGTAGCCAATGTACATGCCCTTGACCGGAATCGAACCTGGGACCCCTCAGTCCGCAGACCGACGCTCCATCCATTGAGCCAAACCGGTTTTGGCTATAAAATATTTTTTAATACTAAAAGATATTTTAAAATAAACTGGCATTTGAAAAAACAAATTTCTGATTTAACTGCAAGTCAGCTGTGAAATTTTAGCATAAACACGGCTCATCTGTGCAAACCATGAGAGAGACTGATAACACTGTTGGTATTTGCTTAATTTAAAAACAAAACTAAGCCAAACTAAAGCATGTCAGTCTATAGAGAGGTAGAGTGAAAAATCTCTCTTTATTGGATGGGTAGAGCCTGTGGCAATTAAATAAAGCAAAGTTTTCCTGGGGAGGGTTACAGGGGAGAGAAGTTGCTGGGTAAAAGGAACTGCTGTGCATAGGCCTTCAGTAATGTGGTGGTGAGTTGGAATGGATGGAACGCATTTTAAAGTCCTGTGATTAGGTCTCAGTCTTTCAGTGAGCCTGTGCTCCTGGAATGTGAACTTAACCAGTATTTCTCAGGGCTCTTCCCTCACCGCTTAGATGCTTAGGTGGTACAGAGTAGTTAGAAACTCAGATCAACATAAAGAAAAGAAGAGCATTGGAGAAGGAATACGTTTAGAAAAAAATCTTTCCCTTAACCTTATATTCTCCTCTAAAATTTGCCCCATTCTCTGCAAAAATCCTCCAAATAATCACCTATATTTGTTGTCTCCACATTCTTGCCTCCCATTCTCTTCTCACCCTCTCCCCAATTTAAGCATTCTGCTGAAATGGCTCTTATCAACTATCACTGACCACCTCCAATTTTCCAAATTCAATGGTCAATTCTCTGTTCCCATCTTTACCTCCCAGCATCCTTGGGCACAACTGATCACTTCTGCCTTCCTGAAATACTGTCCTTTCTTGGCCTCCAGAAACCCATAGCTCCCCTTTTTCCTCCCATATCACTGGCCACTCATTCTCAGTCTCTTTTTCTGTCCCCTCTTCCTTTGTCTCACCACCAAATACTCACATACCTGAGGGGTTGACCTGGTCCTTTCAGTGTGTCCTGGTATTACTGGACAGAGGACCCAGCCCTGCGTGATTTTGCCTAAGGCAGGTTGGTAGGTAGTGTGTATGTTCTTGACTTCATGCAGGAAAAATTTCACAACACGAGTCCAGGTGACTATGAGGGAGCATTTATTAAAGCTTGGGACACAGTGAAACAAGAAAGGGCTTGGTAAGAAGCAACAGAAAAGCCTAGGCTGGTCTGCCTTAGCAGTCTGGGAAGTCAGAGAAAAGGAGCCTTGGGAACAGGTTCAGAGGACTAGCCTGTAAAGAGCAGCCGCTGCCCACTGCTCCCCAAGTTGCAAGCCTCCTGAGGTCTCTTGGAATTTAGGAGATGGATGTCTGTGGGGGGAAAGTGGGGGATGGAGAGGGGGAAGAGAAGGTGGGGGCTGCTCCTCAGAGAGAGAGCACAAGCTGGGTTCTTTGTCTTGAGGCTTTATGTCTTTCTCACAGGCAGGAATCTTAGGGGAGGCCTCAGGGGAGTGTTTTAGCAGAATATTAATCAATTTTTTAGGTGTACTCTACCAGGGCCATGGTCTTCACTGATTGGTCAGTGGTAGGGCAGGGGGTTGTCAGTCATTACAGCTGGTCCTGTGTCACCCACCCAGTGTTGCTGCTTTTCTGGGTCAGGAGCTGGAATACAACTGAGGCCTAAGTGTTGTTTCTAGGAAGGTGACCATTCTCTATCTGCTGTAAATTGCTCTGTCAGTTTGTTCAGCTATCTGTCTCAGTTTCCCTATTCCACTTGTCCTGGCTTACTGACCTGTCTCATTGGGGACTCCTCACCCTGTCCCCTGCTTTAAATGTCATCTAGATGCTGTCAACAAATTTAACTTTCTAGCTCTAACTTTATCCCTGAGTTTCAGAGTCATATCTCAAATTGCCTATTTGATACATCCCCATAGATGTCATATATACATCTCAAACTTAATATGGCCCCAAGTAGAGATTAACTCTACCCGCAAGCCCTGTGCTTTCAAAATCTTATCTCATCACTTTTATGTTACAGATAACTATTACTCCTCCTCCATTGCCATACTTGAAGTTCTGAACATTCTTTTAAAAATATGGAGCTCCTCACAGACTACAATGCATTCATTATGATTATTATCAAAACTGGAAAAAATATTTGGTGGTCTATTATATGCCAGTCACTGTTCCAGTGACTAGGGAGACAGCAGAGAACAGGAGAAAGCCCTGGCTATTACAGAGCTTGCATGCTGCTAGAGTGGTGAAAGGATGAGATTGGGGGACAAGTAAGCAAATAAACAAGACAATTTGTTGCTCAAAAGGGTTCAACATTAAGCATCAAGGGAGAGAGGTGGAGTGGCCAAAATTCCCAAGAAAGGTGATACTCAAGCAATCTGAAGGATGAGAGAGATCCATCCAGCTTAGTTGGGGAAAGAGCATCCCAGACTGAGGCATGTGCAAAGGTCCTGAGGTAGGAATGTGGACCCAAGATAATGTTAGTGTGACTGAAGAGTGGTGCACTAGGAAGAGTTCTACAATTAGTCTGCATAGATAGGCAGGGCAAGATCATTCAGAGTTTTGTGAGCAGGCCATCGTAAGAAGTTTGGATTTTATTTTAAGTGCTACTGGAGTGTTTTAATGGAAAGCCATCAGGGTATTTTAGGCAGTGATTTTTTTTTTAATCACCCTGGTTGTCATGTAGTACTGTGGGGGGAGTGGACATGAGGAGAAGTATTCAGATTTTGGGGGTTTTTGGAGTTAGAGCCAACAGGGCTTGGGGGTGACAAAAAAAAGGAGAGAGATAAATCCAAGATGATTCCTAGATTTTTAGTTTGGACAGTTGGGCTACTGAGCTGGGAAGACTAGAGAACAAACAGGATTATTTACTTTGATATTGAAATAATCAAGAATGGTGATGAGGAAGGAATGCCCATTTACTTGCTAGATGGGATGTTGCTTAATAAAGTCAATTGAATCTTCAACTTAACAAAAAAGAATGGTGATGAGGTAGTGGTGAAGCTAATACCTCTGCAAATGAATGGGAGTGTGCATCCAGCATATCCATAGGATAAATTCATTCATTCAACAAGTATTTATTGAGCCTCTATTATGTGCCAGGCACTGTTCTAGGCTGTAGAAGTGGTATTACTGAATCAATGCCACATTTTTTTGGCTGTCTTGTCTCAATATAGATTACAATTGCTATTTGAGGAGGGTCCATGTCTAATGCTGCCTTTATCCTCACTGCTCCACCTCATCTAGCATACTCTTGGACATACACTAGCCCAATATATACTTGCTAATTAACTGAACAAAATTACATTGAAAAGATTTCATAGTGAGTAAAAATACACTAAATCAATAGTCTAACACTACCAGTATCTCAATATGGTAATCAACATATTCTTAGCAAGAGGTGATAGAAAAACATTAAATGGCAAAATTTTAATAGCCCAATCTATAATTTCTTAAGAATCACCTAAAAACAAAAGCTTATATTGTTTATTTAAAAGGTAGCATAGCCCAGCCCATGTACCAAGAGGTCACTGGTTTAATTCTGGTTTAATTCCCGGTCAGGGCACTTGCCTGGGTTTCAGGCTCGATTCCCAGTAGGGGATGTGCAGGAAGCAGCCAATTGATATTGCTCTCATCGATGCTTGATGTTCCTCTCTCTCTCTCTCCCTGTCCCTTTCTCTCTAAAAAATCAATAAAAACATATTTAAAACAAAACAAACAAAAAACATACTAGAAACCTAAAATAAATAAATAGACAAACAAATAAATAAATAAATAAATAAATGGTAGTACAAGTCGTGGCCAGGTAGCTCAGTTGGTTAGAACATTGTCCCAATTTGCCAAGGTTTTGGTTCTATTCCTAGTCAGGGCACATACAAGAATCAACCAATAAATGTACAAATAGGTAGAACAACAAAAATTGATGTTCCTCTCTCCCTTTCTCTATCTAAAATCAATCAATCAATAAAAAATTTAAAAATTAAATACCTGGACAGGTGGCTCAGTTGATTAGAGCATCGTTCCATACACAAAAAGGTCGCAGGTTCGATTCCAGGTCAGGGCACATACCTAGGTTTTAGTTTGATCAGTTTTGGGTTCATACAGGGGGAAACTGATCAATATTTCTCACTCACATCAATGTTTCTCTTTCTTTCTTTCTCTCTCTCTCTCTCTCTCTCTCTCTCTCTCTCTCTCTCTCTCCCTCTCTCCTTTCCATTCTCTCTAAAATCAATAAACATATCCTCAGGTGAGGATAAAAATAAATAAATTCATAAATATATAAAAATAAAATATTTTTAAATTTAATTTTATTGCTTAAGGTATTACAAATAGTAGTACATATGTCTGCTTTTTTTCCCCCTGACCTCCCCTCGGCCTCTCCTACCCCCCATCACTTGCCCTTGTCCCCCTGCCCCCAGTGTCTTGCGTCTGTTGGTTGTGCTTATATGCGTGCATACAAGTCCTTCGGTTGATCTCATACCCCCCCTCCCCTCCCCTACCTTCCCCCTGTAGTTTGACAGTCTGTTCGATGCTTCTTTGCCACCGTGTATTTTTGTTCAACAGTTTGTAATGTTATTTATCCTATCTAATAAAGAGTAATATGCAAATTGACCATCAGTCTAAGACACAAGATGGCCACGCCCATGTGGTCAAAGATGGCTGCCCCCATGTGGACATAAGATGGCCACCACAAGATGGCCGGCAGGGGAGGGCAGTTGTGGGCAGTTAGGGGTGACCAGGCCAGCAGAGGAGGGCAGTTGGGGGTGCCAGGCCAGCAGAGGAGAGCAGTTGGGGGAGACCAGGCCAGCAAGGGAGGGCAGTGGGGGGGGGGGACCCAGGCCTGCAGGGGAAGGCAGTTGGGGGGGGACCAAGCCTGCAGGGGAAGGCAGTTGGGGGGGGACCAGACCTGCAGGGGAGGGCAGTTGAGGGGGTCCAGGCCTGCAGGAGAGGGCAGTTGGGGGGGAGACCAGGCCTGTAGTGGAGGACAGTTGGGGGGGACCCAGGCCTGTAGGGGAGGGCAGTTGGGGGAGACCAGGCCTGCAAGGGATGGCAGTTGTGGGCAATCAGGCCAGCAGGGAGGGCAGTCAGGGGTGACCGGGCCAGCAGAGGAGGGCAGTTAGGGGTGACCAGCCCAGCAGGGGAGGGCAGTTAGGGGCAATTGGGCTGGCCGGGGAGCAGTTAGTTGTCAATCAGGCTGGCAGGGGAGTGGTTAGGGGATGATCAGGCTGGCAGGCAGAAGCAGTTAGGGGCAATCAGGCAGAGGCAGGTGAACGGTTGGGAGCCAGTAGTCCTGGATTGTGAGAGGGATGTCCCAGATTGGAGAGGGTGCAAGCTGGGCTGAGGGACACCCCCCTCCCAACCCACCCCCCGTTCACGAATTTCATGCACCAGGCCTCTAGTTATCTATAAATGAGTGAGATCATGTGGTATTTATCTTTCACTAACTGGCTTATTTCACTTAGCATAATGCTCTCCAGTTCCATCCATGTTGTTGCAAATGGTAAGAGTTCCTTCTTTTTTATAGCAGCATAGTATTCCATTGTATAGATGTACCACAGTTTTCTAATCCATTCATCTGCTGATGGGTATTTAGGCTGTTTCCAAATCTTAGCTATTGTAAATTGTGCTGCTATGAACATAGGGGTACATATATCCTTTCTGATTGGTGTTTCTGCTTTCTTGGGATATAGTCCTATAAGTGGTATTACTGGGTCAAATGGCAGTTCCATTTTTAACTTTTTGATGAAATGCCATACTGTTTTCCACAGTGGCTGCACCAGTCTGCATTCCCACCAGCAGTGCAAGAGTGTTCCTTTTTCTCTACATCCTCTCAAGCACTTGTCGTTCATTGATTTGTTGATGATAGCCATTCTGACAGGTGTGAGATGGTACCTCACTGTTGTTTTGATTTGCATCTCTCAGATGATTAGTGACTTTGAGCATGTTTTCATATGTCTCTTGGGTTTCTGAATGTCCTGTTTCAAAAAGTGTCTATTTAGGTCCTTTGCTCATTTTGTGATTGGATTGTTTATCTTCCTTTTGTTAAGTTGTATGAGTTCCTTGTAAATGTTGGAGACTAAACTCTGATCAGAGATACCTGGCGAATATGTTATCCCATGCATATATCCTTGCATATATATTCTCCCATGCATATATGTTCTCCCATGCATATATCCTTTCTTGTGGTTTTGTTGGTGGTTTCTTTTGCTGTGCAGAAGCTTTTATTTTGATGTAGTCCCACTTGTTTATTTTCTCTTTAGTTTCCATTGCCCTAGGAGCTGTATTGGTAACGATATCACTATGACAAATGTCTGCTATTTTGTTGCCTATGGCTTCTTCTAAGATTTTTATGATTTCACATCTTACGTTTAAGTCCTTTATTCATTTTGAGTTTATTTTTGTGTATGGTGTAAGTTGGTGGTCTAGTTTCATTTTTTTTTGCAAGTATCTGTCCAGTTTTACCAACACCATTTATTGAAGAGACTGTCTTGACTCCATTGTATGCTCTTGCCTCCTTTGTCAAATATTAATGGAGCAAAATGGCTTGTGTTGATTTCTGGGTTCTCTGTTCTGTTCCACTGGTCTATATTTCTTGTGCCAGTAACAGGCAGTTTTGAGAACAGTGACTTTGTAGTACAGCTTGATATCTGGTATTGTGATCCCTCCAACATGGTTCTTCTTTCTCAAGATTGCTGCAGCTATTCGGGGTCTTTTTTATTCCAGGTGAATTTTTGGAGAATTTATTCTAGGTCTTTGAAGTATGCCGTTGGTATTTTAACGGGGATTGCATTGAATTTATAGATTGCTTTGGGTAGTATGGACATTTTAATGATGTTGATTCTACCAATTCATGAACATGGTATATTCTTCCATTTGTTCATGTGTTCCTTTATCTCTTTTTTTAGCATCCTGAAATTTTCTGAGTACAGGTTCTTTGTCTCCTTGGTTAAGTGTATTCCTAGGTATCTTAATTTTTTGTTGCAATGGTAAGTGGGATTGCTTTTTAAATTTCTCTTTCTGTGATTTCATTATTGGTGTATAGAAAAGCCATAGACTTCTGGGTGTTAATTTTGTATCCTGCTACATTGCTGAATTCATTTATTAAGTCTAGTAGTTTTTTGATGGAGTCTTTGGGGTTTTCTATGTACAATATCATGCCAACTGTGAATAAGGACAGTTTTACTTCTTCTTTTCCAATTTGGATGCCTTTTATTTAGTCTTCTTATGTGATCACAATGGCTAGTACTTCCAGTACTATGTCAAATGAGTGGTGAGAGTGGGCATCCTTGTCTTGTTCCTGTTCTTAGGGGAAATGGTTTTAGTTTTTGCCCATTGAGTATGATGTTGGCTGTGGGTTTGTCATATATGGCTTTTATTATGTTGAGGTATGGTCCTTCTATTCCCACCTTACTGAGAGTTTTTATCAAGAAAGGGTGTTGGATTTTGTCAAATGCTTTTTCCGCATCAATGGATATGACTATATATTTTTTAATCTCTCAGTTTGTTTATGTGGTATATCACATTTATTGATTTGCGGAAGTTGTACCATCCTTGCATCCCTGAAATAAATCCCACTTGGTCATGGTGTATGATCTTTCTAATGTAATGCTGGATTTGATTTGCTAGAATTTTGTTGAGGATTTTGGAGTCTATATTCATGAGGGATATTGACCTGTAATTCTCTTTCATTGTATTGTCTTTATCTGGTTTTGGGATTAGGGTAATGCTGGCTTCATAGAAAGAGCTTGGAAATTCAAGCTTCCTCTTGAATAGTTTGGAATAATCTGAGAAAGATAGGTTTTATTTCTTCTTTGAATGTTTGATGAAACTCTACTGTGAAGCCGTCTGGTCCAGGTCTTTTGTTTGTTGGAAGTTTTTTTTTATTACTGCTTCAATTTCCTCCACAGTTATCAGCCTATTCAGATTTTTTTTATTCCTCCTGGTTGAGTTTTGGAAGGTCACTTTTTTTTTTAAGAGTATGTCCATTTCTTCTAGGTTTACCAGTTTGTTGGAGTAGAGTTGCTCATAGCATTTTTTTTATGATTCTTCATATTTCAGTGTGGACTGTTGTTATTTCACCTCTTTCATTTCTGATTTTATTTATTTGGGTCCTCTCTCTTTGATTCTTGGTGAGCCTGGCTAGAGGTTCATCAATCTTGTTTATCCTTTCAAAAAAACAGCTCTTGGTGTCATTGATCTTTTGTATTGTATTTTTTTTATCTCTGTCATTTATTTCTACTCTGATCTTTATTATTTCCTTCCTTTTGCTCACACTGGGCTTTTCTTGTTGTTCTCTTTCTAATTCTTCAAGTTGCAGAGAGATGTTTTATTACCAGTTTTTCTTGGTGTTTTTTGTTTGTTTGTTTGAGGTAGGCCTGTAATGCTTTGAACTTCCCTCTCAGGACTGCTTTCACTGTGTCCCAAAGTTTTTGAATTGTTGTGTTTTCATTGTCATTTGTTTCCAGGATGTGTTTTATTTCTTCTTTGATCTCTTTTGTAACCCACTCATTATTTAATAGTGTGCTATTCAGCCTCCAAGTGTTTGATTCTTTTATTGTTTTTATTGTAGTTGATTTCTGATTTTATGCCATTGTGATCTGAGAAGATGCTTGATATGATTTCAATTCTCTTGAATTTGGAAAGACTTTGCCTGTGTCCTAATATGTGGTCTATCTTTGAAAATGTCCCATGTGTGCTTGAGAAGAATGTATATTCTGTAGTTTTGGGGTGGAATGTTCTAAAGATATCAGTTAAGTCCATCTGATCTAGTGAGTCATTTAGGATTGATGTTTCTTTGCTAATTTTTTGTCTAGAGGATTTATCCAGTGGTGTTAATGGGGTATTAAAATCTCCTAGTATGATTGTGTTGCTGTCAATCTCTCCGCGATATCTTCCAGAGTTTTTTATGTATTTGGGTGTTCCTACATTGGGGGCAGAAATGTTTACCAGAGTTATATCCTCTTGTTGGAAATTCGTGCTCGAGGGTGTGTGTGTCCCTAAGCCCAGCCTGGACCCTCTCCAATCTGGGACCTCTCGAGGGATGTCCGACTGCCCATGTAGGCCCGATCTGCTTCTGTATGCCAGCCTGATCACTCCCTAACCACTCCCCTGCCAGCCTGATTGATGCCTAACTGCTCCCCTGCCAGCCTGTTTGCCCCTAACTGCCCTCCCCTACAGGCCTGGTCACCCCTAACTGCCCTCCCCTGCAGGCTTGGTCACCCCTAACTGCCCTCCCCTGCAGGCCTGGTCACCCCCAACTGCTCTCCCCTGCAGGCCTGGGTTCCCCCTAACTGCCCTTTCCTGCAGGTCCAGTCACCCCCAATTCCCTCCTCTGCTGGCCTGGTCACCCCTAACTGCCCTCCCCTGCAGGCTTGATCGCCCCCAACTGCCCTCCCTTGCAGGCCTGGTCCCTCCCAACTACCCTCCCCTGCTGGCCATCTTGTGGTGGCCATCTTGTGTCCACATGGGGGCAGCCATCTTTGACCACATGGGGGCAGCCATCTTGTGTGTTGGAGTGACGGTCAATTTGCATATTACTATTTTATTAGATAGGATAGAGGCCTGTTGCACAGGTGGGGGCCAGCTGGTTTGCCCTGAAGGGTGTCCCAGATCTGGGTGGTGGTTCCCTTGGGGTGTGGGGCTGCCTGGGCGAGGGTCCTGTGTTGTTTTGCAGTCCGGCGATGCCCCCCGGTCACCCAAGCAGAGGCCCTGGTATCTGGAATTTACTTATCTTCTATAATTGAAACTTTGTAGCCTTGAGCGGAGCCAAGCCTCCTGCTTACTCTGTGGTCACAGCCATTTTTGTTGGGATTTATTTATCTCCTATAATTGAAACTTTGTAGCCTTGAGCAGAGGCCAAGGTAGGCTAGGGCTGTGGAAGCTTGGTTTCCTCCATCGCTGGGGACAACTCAAGCCTCCTGCTCTCTCCAGCTCTGTGGCTGCCACCATTTTTGTTGGGATTTATTTATCTTCTATAATTGAAACTTTGTAGCCTTGAGTGGGGCCTGGGCCTGCCAGGGTGTATGGAAAGCTTGGCTTCCTCCATTGCCAGGGATACCCAAGCCTCCTGCTCACTCTGTGGCTGCAGCCATCTTGGTTGTGTTAATTTGCATATTCGCTCCTGATTGCCTGGTGGGTGTGGCTTGTGGGTGTAGTTGAGTGATGGTTAATTTGCATATTACTCTTTTATTAGATAGGACAGGTACTTGTTTGTAGCCATTTCTGTATTTTATGCCTATGTTCCTTCCTCCCACTCTATTTCTTCTTTTTACAGCATTTCTTCCATTTAGCATTTCTTTCATTGCTGGCTTGGTAGTGATCAACTCCCTTAGCCTTTTTTTTGTCTGTGAAGCTCCTGATTTCCCCTTCAATTCTGATTGATAGTCTTGCACGATAAAGTATTCTTGGATTTAGTCCTTTGCTTTGCATCACTTTGTATACCTCCTTCCATTCCCTTCTAGCTTGGTGTGTTTCTGTTGTGAAACCATTTGATAATCTGATGGGGGATCCTTTGTAGGTAACTCTCTTTCTCTCTCTTGCAGCCTTTAAGATTCTGTCTTTGTCATTAATATTTGCCATTGTAATTATGATGTCTTGTGAGTCTTTTTTTAAAATATATTTTATTGATTTTTTAAAGAGAGGAAGAGAGAGGAATAGAGTTAGAAACATCGATGATAGAGAAACATCAATCAGCTGCCTCTTGCCCACCCCCTACTGGGGATGTGCTCGCAACCAAGGTACATGCCCTTGACCGGAATCGAACCTGGGACCCTTGAGTCCGCAGGCCGACGCTCTTTCCACTGAGCCAAACCGGTTTCGGCATTGTTGTGAGTCTTTTGGAATTCATATTGCTTGGTATTCTCTGTACTTGTGTAACTTTTTTCTTCCCCATATCAGGAAAGTTTTCTGTCATTATTTATTTAAATAGATTTCCTAATCCTTGCTGCTCTTCTTGTCCTTCTGGCAGCCCTATTATACATATGTTACTTCGTTTTGTGTTGTCCCAAAGTTCCAATAGGCTCTCCTCCTGCTTTTTAATTTTTTTCTCCAGCTGCTGTTCAGATTGGGCTTGTTTCTCTACCTTATCTTCTAACTCACTAATTCGGTCCTCTGCTTCTTCTAGTGTACTGTTGAAACCTTCCATGGTGTTTTTGATTGTAGCTATATCGCTTTTCATTTCTTCCTGATTTTTGCATAAGTTGTTGATTTTCTTGTCCATCGGGTGTATGAACTATAAGACCATTACTCTGAGTTACTTTTCTGTCATGTTGCATGCTTCCGTTTCACTTATTTCCTTTCTTGGTGATTCCTCTTTTTCTTTCCTCTGGGAATTGTTTCATTGTCTACCCATTCTAACTATCACCAGAAGGTTCAAACGTTGAGTTGTGTGGGCCTGGGCTGTGTACAGTGGGAGCTTCACACCACCCAAGTGTCACTGAAGAACTCCAACACCAAGACGTGTGGCTGCCATGGGTTGGTGGGAGCCACATTTGCCCAGGATCAGAGTCACTGGCACTCAGTGTGGCCTCGTGCGCACACCTAGAATCAGGGACCCCGCCTGCACTGCACTGAAATAGAGACCACGCTGGCGTGTGTTGATAATCAGAGTCCCCTAGCGCATGCCAGGAGTCAGAGTCCCCCTGTTCCCACACCAACAATCAAGTATCAGAGTCTCTGTTGCTTGGTGAAGCCTCATGCAGAGAATCAGGGTCCCTGCATGTGCATGTGCCAAGAATTGGAGTCACTGGCTCTTAGTGTGAATGCATTGGGAATCAGGGATCCTAGGTGCACAAGATGAGAAACAGAGTCAAGTCACTGGTGCTCAGTGCTGCCTCTCGTGCAGAGAATCAGGGTCCAAGGTCTGCTTGGGGGACCGGTTTGCACAGTAGCACTGTGTCTGCAGGAGGTCCACTCCTGCGCTGTGGAAAACAGATTTCCATGTGTGCTTGCCCAGAATCGAAGTCAGGTGGCACTGCCGCCCTGCGTGGGCGTGGGATTTGGTCGCCTGATTGCGTTGCGGGGAACAGATTCCCAGTGTCCGTGCGGGTGCCCAGGCTCAAATTCCCATAGGAGCCACAGCCCTGTGTGAGGGGTGGGTCTAGCTGTTCTTATGACACTGCAGCAAGCCTGCATGGAGGGGGATGGGCTCTGTGACTCACAGAAATCTGAGGCCAGGATTTCTGGATTCTTGGTGTCTCTGGGTCTGCAGCTGTGGTGACAGGTCTTTGTCCCTGGTGGCTGTAGGGTCCTCGTTTGTATCTGAGACCAGATTGGGTGATGCTGAGGCCAGGATCCTAGACTCAAGCAGCTCTGTTTTTCAAGGTGGCGTGGTCTCTGTGCCCGCCCTGCCGGCCCCAGAGTGTCTGTGGTGGCAGTGGGGTTTTGCCATCTAAGACTGCCCGGTTTGGCAGCCCCTTGGAAGACCTGCAGGATCTAACTATCTATAGCTCATACACACACATGCCACACACGTCCACACACTTCCACACTCCTCTATCGCTCCCTCACTCTCTCACACTCTCTCTCTCCCTACCTTCTTGCTGGTCGCCATCTTAATCTCCAAAATAAAATTTTTTAAAGGAAAAACTCCCCTTTACAAAAATAAGGTAGGAGGTTAAGATATCACTTTTTATTTTTTTATGTAGTGATTTGAGAGAGAAAGGGAGATGAGAGAGAGAGAGAGAGAGAGAGAGAGAGAGAGAGAGAGAGAGAGAGAGAGAGAGAAACAATGATTTGTTATTCCACTTATTTATGTATTCATTGGTTGAATCTTGTATGTGCCCTGACAGGGATGGAATCCATAACCTTGGTGTATTGGGATGAAGGTCTAATCATCTGAGCTACAGGCCTAGGGCTAAGATATCACATTTTCAAACTTTAAAGTTAGATATACAGTTGAGCCTAGAAATTTTTACATTAAGGTGTTACAAGTTTATCACTAGAAATTAGACTTAAATAATTTCTATGAGAAAGCTGGAAATGGCGAATCAAAAGTACTTATTCTTAGAACTTTACTCTTCTAATATTATCATGGTTATTTCAGCAGAAACATTCAGCAGAAGTGGTACAAAAAGTAGAGTCCTGGCAGCACAAAAGCCACCATTGTGCTGCTGTTGCTGTCCTAGCTTTCTTTATTGGCCTGGGACTGCCAGTGCATTTTAATATCACAGCCTGTAAAGTCTACTGACAACTAAACTATAAACACAAGCCAACCTGCTTATGCTTTCTATTTGAGAATAATGCAGCTGACAAACCATAATATCAGTATCCTATTGGTTTCAAATGAAAAGTAAAACTTATCTGTAGGTCTCTGAACACCTATAAATAAACTTTAAATTATGAGAAGTATTTTTCTCAATCTATTCCTGTAATAATTATTCAAGAATTTCAGGCTATTTGCAATATCAATTTGTGATTTAGGAAAATGTTTAATACTTAATTTTTGTTATTTTTCAATTACACTTGACATGCAAAATTATATTAGTTTCAGGTATACAACACAGTGATTAGACATTTATGTAATTTACAACATGATCCCCCCAATATTTCCAATATCCACCTGGCACCATAGTTATTACAATATTATTGACTATATTCCGTATGCTATACTTTACATCTCCGTGACTGTTTTAAAATTTATTTGTTGATTTTTAGAGAGAGAGAAACATAGATTTGTTGTTCCATTTATTTATGCATTCATTGGTTGCTTCTTGTATGTGCTGACTGGGGATCAAACCTGAAACCTTGGCATATTGGGATGAAACCATAATACCATGAACTACTCAGCCAGGGCCTCTGTGACTGTTTTTATAAGGGGCAATTCGTACTTCTTAATCCCTTTATCTTTTTCACCCAGTAACTTTTTTCTTACATCAGGTTAGTATTTTACATAGAGATATAAAGCCAGTCATGTAAATGACGTGTGATAAGAGGAAAATTAATTTGAGCAAACTGATTTTAAATGAAGTGACTGGAAAACAACAACCACTAGAAAGGCATGCAGTTTATATCTGAAAGAGGCCCAAAAAGGACAAAACAATGTATGGACAAATATTTACAAAGGGCAAGTTGATAAGCCTTCTACTGTTCTCCAAGCCATGGTTTTGTTCAAACAATTTAAGAGCGCTTCTGGGCATTACACTGAAAGGTTGGTTTACTTAATGGACACAGACAACAGGGGGGTGAGGGCATGAGGGGGGAATAGGGAGGGTAATGGGCGAATAAGGACACCTATATAACACCGTAATTAATAAAGAAATTTTAAAAAATTAGATTCATGTTATTTCAGAAAGGCGTATGCAGAAAATTAGCTAAATCCTCCCTTTTCCAAGCCTCAGAAACACCAGATAATTTACATCAGGAAAAGAGGTTCCACTCCAAAAAGGAAGAGGCAGTGTGGCCCAAATGGATCAGATTTGGCAACTCAGGGCTTCAGGATGAGTCCAGGGCTATCATTACTTGAGAAGGAAAACAGAGATCCTTGGAATAAATTAGTCTAATTTTGCCATCAGATTCTTTTGTAGAAAGCAGTAATGATTTCAAATATTTCATTACTACTGGCAAGACCAATATTTTTATCTTCTAAAATCAAGTTTCAAGTTTGTTTCTATGAAGGTACTTTTTAGACTCAGCAGGGCATAAAAGCCTTTCAAAGGCATCCCTGAAGACACTTTTGGTTCACACATTCAGAGCTGAATACATTATTTGATATTTATATAGTTTATATATACTCTTAAGGAGCTTTACATTTAGAAAATGCTGGGTTAATTGTTGAACATTGCTGTGTTTAATATCCAACCCTCTATTTTTCTTTTCTTTTGATAAGAGGATGTATTGTTGCCTCACAATAAACTTTATTTTCAGGAAAAAGAAAACCTGATTACTTAGACAACAGGTGACTGTGTGTGCTTCTTGACACTTAATTTATCATTAACACCTCATAAATTATTAACCAATTTACAGGTGTTTGCAACTTTAATTTCCAGGTGTCTATGTGAAAAGAGCATGAGTATTTTGATACCAACCAAATTAGTGAGCAGGGAAGTCAGAATGAAAACAGCCCCTTTCTAATGGTCTTCAAGAGCTCATTTACAAGTTGTAGTTATATGTCCCACTAATTGTATACATGGAAGATAAAGCTTATTTTCCTTTCACTTAGAAAACCAATTTTCCAATAAATTGTGTTTTGGTGCTTCTGGCTTATCTTTAAAGGGAATCCTATTTTGGTTTGCAAACTTTCAATTTAACTCTTTACCTCTTTTACTGACTTACCCCCGGTGAAAATCCTGCAGATCTTAATAAATTCCAGACATCAACTAAAATCTTCTCTGAAAGCTGGCTTTAAGTACAAGAATTCTTTTCGATCTGAAGGGGGTAATGATTACACTTATAGGCAGTATAATGAAAAAGCATCAATGCAGTTTATTTCAATACTTCTAATTTATGAGAACAACTTTGTAATGCTACATCAGAAGTCAATTAATCAGTACTTAACTTGGAAAGCATAAGCAAGAAAGACCCAACATTTTATTGGGACTACACAATTTAGCACAGTACTAGGCACCATATTAGAACAAAAACACACACAAAATTGAAGTATGAATGATGACAGACATTCTTAAACTCCAGGGGAATCAATGAACCTCCCAAAACTGTATACAAAAAGTTGTGTAGTGCATGCACTTTTCTGGGGAGAGGTTCCACAACTCCAACTTCTAAAGGGGCCAAACAGTACAGAGCAGAATTCTAATGCCCTTCCCTATATTTTCAGTAAAGAAAGCTGTGGATGGACCTCAGGAAGTTCACTCTTGCACATCTAAGAGTCAATTTTCATGGAAAGAGGGTAGAAAAGAAAACAAATAAAAGTAACTTGCTAGGACTGGGTAGGAGAAAACTCCGAAGTGCTGTTTACATTATTAGTTTAGTAACATGTTCTGGTTTAGAGAGGAGAAATGGGGACCTAAGTGGTAATATAAGCTGGAAGCAAGGAGACTCCTATAGGATTTTTCAAATCCTTAAACAACTAAAACCTTAAGTATGAATAAAGCAATAGCAAGAACTTAATATGCAAATTTAATGTAAGTCAAATTTTCAGTTTCTGCATATTAACAACATATTTCTGAGTATCACAAACTTCAATCAGAATACTTTAAAAAATATTCTGCATGCATTTAACAAATGTGACAAAGGACGAGTAACCAGTTTAACTTATATTATACTATGAAGTTTTAACTGAATAGCCAATTAACATACATTTGAGATCATTAAGTACAGGTAACAATGCAAAAGTAAATGCATTAATCTGATGGCATCCTATCACTATGCAAAGTTTATGAACACTAGTAGTAATTACCCTGGAGAATAGGCAAAATGTAGATGGAGGAATTTCCCTCAAAAGCAAGTTTAAGGGATTAAATATCATCATCATCATCACCATCATCATCATCATCATCATCACCATCATCATCATCATCATCACTACTGAGGATAAAGCTGCTGCATGTGGACAGGGCCCTTTCTTCCCGAACATTCCCCATACGACACACAGTCCCTTTCTCATCAGAATCATCAGACTTCTCAGAGGAATCCTCATCATCTTCGAACATGTTTTCATCTATACCTTCTTCATCCTCCTTTGCATCTACTTCACCTTCTTTTTCATCTGAATATTCAAACATCTTCTCATCTGCATCTTCTTTGCTCTCTTTTCCATCAGACTCATCATCAAAAACTTTTTCATAAGTATCTTCTTCTCCGTTTTCATCTGATTCTTCATCGTCAAACTCTTTCTCAGAGCCTTCCTCATCAATAACTTTTTCAGAGCTGTCATCATCAAATTGTGATCTTTCAGAGTCATTTTCTTCTAATTCTTTTTCGAGAAAGCTTCCACTAAAATCATCAGAGCCATTCTCATCAAATTCTTTTCTGAGGCCATTTTCTTCAAATTCTTTTTCAGAGCCATCTTCAAACAGCTTTTCAGAGTAGTCTTCTTCAGCTTCTCTTTCTGACTCATCTTCTTCAGACTCCTTGTTGGGACCATCTTCTTTAGACTCCTTTTTAAGGCCATTCTCTTCAAAATCACTTTTGAGTAGCTTCTTTTTGGATTCTCTTCCGGGGCCATTCACTTTGGACTCATTTTTAGGACCACCCTCTTCAAACTCTTTTTGGGGGCAGCCTTCCTCAGACTTTCTTTCAAGGCAGCCTTCTTCATATTCTTTCTGGGGGTAGCGTTTCTCAGCCTCGTTTTTGAGGCTACTTTCTTCAGTATCTTCTTCAAATTCTCCCTCATCTTCTGACTTTTCAAAATTCTTTTCATCTACAGGCTCTTCAAATTCCATTTGAGTATCAGCTTCTTCATCATTCATTTTAGATGTGCTAGGGCACTCTGAAAAATGCCTTACTCTAGAAGGCCCTGCCCTTTCTGAAGCACAGATGGAATTTGAACGCCGAAGGCCTTTATTGGCCTCGGGAGACTCGAGGAAAGCCTCCCATCCTTTTAGCCTTTCCTCCCTTTCTCTTGTGGTCTCCTCCACCTGTGCATAAATGGAAATTGCCATTAAAATAAGTTTTAGGCTAAAAGTAACAACATCTCCAAGCATTACTAATATTGACAAAAGTATCCTGATTTTATAAGGCATTGCTTCTTAGGAAATCAAAGCAATTCCCTATCTTCAGTTTCAAAACTTTACATCTTGATTTACTAGAGTTGACCTTAAGATCATTTAAATAAATTCACAACACCACAGTACTGCAGAAATGTCTCATCAATTAAAAAGTTAATATATTAACTCTGCCTTTACAACACAGAAAGGAAGAGGAACGTTTTGATTAATATGTTCTTTTCTTATCATTATTCTGAGCAAGCCTCAAATTTCAGACTTGTAAAGTGAAAAGTTGAACATTTTTCTTTCTATGCTCTGAATACAAAATAGTATTTAAAAGTACTACTATTAGCCCTAGCCGGTTTGCCTCAGTGGATAGAGCATCAGCCTGAGGACCAAAGGGTTCCAGGTTCGATTCCCATCAAAGGCACATACTTTGGTTTCAGGCTCCTCCCCAGCCTGGGCCCTGTTCAGGGCTTGTACATGAGGCAACCAGTCGATGTGTCTCTCTCACATCAATATTCCTCTCTGTCTTTCCCTCTCTCTTCCACTCTCTCTAAAAATCAATGGAAAAATATCCTCAGATGAGGATTTAAAGTAAATGAATGAATGAATGAACTACTATTACAATACACAGATTAAACCAAATCCAAAACTTATCTGAAGGACTGCTAGTTCAGTGTTTGTTGGTAACAAATTATGTTCCCTTGATAGTTGCAGAATTTACCTGGTAATCTGTAGTTCCATCCCATACTTGGGCAGTGATTTGACGACCTCCAAACCACCGTCCATCCAGAGTTTGAATACAATAATCAGCTTCCTCTGGTTCCCTGAAGGACACAGAGGCCACACCATCTGGGTGTCTCTAGAAAAAATAAGGAAGAAAACAAGAGAGTAAGTGTGAAAATTCAAAATAAAACATACACATTTGACTAGGTAAGTGGGAGTTGTGTTTTTCTGATAAACTGAGTAAAAGATACTATGTATGAAGCCTTTCTTCCCTTTTACCCCAGCCAGTAACACACAGCTAGCTGCCTCTTCAGCTTAATCTTTTCTAGCAAGAACCAAGCATGATGTCATTGGAAATGTTTCTGCTAATAACATTGTCTAGGATAGGCGAGACAGTATAGTTGTTAAATGTGGACTCTGAAGTTGAATAGCCCTGGGATTCAATCCTGGCTCTGCCATTTAGCAGCTGAATGATCTTGGGAAAGGTGCTCAATCTCTAAACTTTCAACATCCTCATCTGTAAAATGGGTATACTAGCACCTACCTACCTCAAAGGATTGAAGATTAAATGAGATAACATGTAAAGTAGCTTGAAGTACGTAATCAATAAATAGCGACTATTTTATTATAAATGTGTCAAATAAATAGTGACTATTTTATTATAAATGTGTCAATTTTGGAAGTAAAAAATGGCTGAGAAGGGGAAACATATAAGAGAATATTTTCCTTGATTGTTTTTCTACAAATATAGAGGAGAATCATTCAAGAGGGGAAAATATGGGCAAATAGGGAATCATACATTTTTCTTGTACTTTCTTTACCTGATCATATACTCTAGAGCCATGGTTGGCAAACTGCGGCTCGCGAGCCACATGCGGCTCTTTGGCCCCTTGAGTGTGGCTCTTCCACAAAATACCACGGCCTGGGCGAGTCTATTTTGAAGAAGTGGCATTAGAAGAAGTTTAAGTTTAAAAAATTTGGCTCTCAAAAGAAATTTCAATCGTTGTACTGTTGATATTTGGCTCTGTTGACTAATGAGTTTGCCGACCACTGCTCTAGAGTGATGATAAAGGGAAATAATCACAGCATACCAAATCTATCAAAGCCTTGACTTATAATCCATGTTCATCTAATTATTGCTAACAGATGCCTACCACTAGATGGAAGACCTACTAGGTAAGAACATTAATGTAAAACTTAGGGCATACTGACAACTGGTAATAACTTTTAACTGGAAGAATGATTTTTTCAGAAATCATTTGTCCAAGCCATGAACTTACATCAAACAGAAGGAGCTTCCTAATTTGTCCAAACTTCGAACACTCTACTCGAAGATCTTCTCTGATCTCATTTAGCACCAATGGATCATCCTGCAAAAATACAAATTCCGATAATTACATGTCCTGCTTTGACATACCAACAAATAAAAAAGGCTTTAAGTTATTTATATTTGTCTGTAGTCTACAAAATTAAAAAAAAAAAAACCATGAGCCTAGATTCTACTATATTGGACAGGTCTATACTATATACTTTGAGGTTCAGGCCCACAGAGACACTGAACAAAAAACAAGATTGTCTGTAGTCCCTCTGACTGACAGGCTCTCATTAAGTTCAGCAGATCAAACCAGACCAAGGCAGGTGGGCAAACAAGGACAGCACCAAAGGTTTCTCTACAAGTCTACTATTGCCCTTCCAGCTAGGTGGCATAAGCATATGAAAAGAAAACTTTCCTTTATGTGCAAAGATGCTAAAGAGAAAATGTTTTTATCCATTCAGGAATGAAAAGATTGTCTTGTGATTAAAAGGGGTTTCATTCAATCATTCTTGTACGTTTTCTTCATATAAATACCAAGGACCTATTAATATATTGAGAGTCTATTGTGGTGCCAGGCACAATTCTAAACATGGGGAATATTAATAGCAAACAAACAAGGTAGACAGAGTCCTGGCTCTCATGGAGCACACATTGAAGCAGAGGAGATCCAATTATTTCCAATAATACGAAATGCAATGAAGGAAACAAAGGGTATAATATAAAGCTCTATAACTCTAAAGTAAAATTTACACTAAACCAATAAGGGTGTTGTTTTTTTTTTTTTTTTTTTTTTTTTAAATATATTTTATTGATTTTTTTACAGAGAGGAAGAGAGAGGGATAGAGAGTTAGAAACATCGATGATAGAGAGACATCGATCAGCTGCCTCTTGCACAACCCCTACTGGGGATGTGCCCGCAACCAAGGTACATGCCCCTGACCAGAATCGAACCTGGGACCCTTCAGTCCGCAGGCCGACGCTCTATCCACTGAGCCAAACTGGTTTCGGCAAGGTGTTGTTGTTTTTTAAAACAATCAAAAATTTATAAGCATGAAACTTCTATCCTTAAAAAATATCCACTGGAGGGAATTTCTAGGAGTCAAGGTAGAATAAATGTGGCTTTTGGAGGAAAGAATATTTAAGGTAGGAAAAGCTAAGTATGGCCAGGGTGATAGCTAGACTCAAATGAGGTGTCTCAATGAGCAAGACAGGAGGCAGAAGCAGGAACAAAAACAATGTAATTACACAACAGACTCCTTACTTGCAGACTTTCCAGATACTTTGAGTTAGGTTTGCATTCATATTCACATTCAAGTGTTAGGAGTATGCAATGTGTGTGAATGTATCATTAAACTGTAAAGCATAAAAAAAAAAAAGGACCTTAAGTCAGATACTAATAGGTCTCCTAATTTAAAAAATCAATTATTACCAGGGGGTAAAATGTGATTTACTGTAGTCAATTCTGGACTTGTACCCAGTAGACTAGATATCATGATCCATCTATGCATTCCTTTTAAAGCCCCACCTGACAAGGACTACATTTCAAAAAGCATTTAGTGTGCATGTGTACACGTGTACTTTTTAAACATACTTCATTATCACTGCAAGTCTAAAGCAGCTCTGCTATATTTCAAGATTCTTCAGAATTTCAGTCAGAAGAGACATAAAAAGTCTTAAATAGACCACATGTATCTTACCAATGATCTCAAAAGATACACAGACTCCATAGGTGCATAGTAAACCCTATCATATCACGATTCACCCAGATAGAGCTCAAAGACTAGTCTGGGGCCCTAGTATCTAAGGAGAATAAAACGGTATTTCCATTCTGACTCTGTTTAAATGCACAAAAGGAACAAGAGTGGGCTTTGGTTGCAACTGGATCATTCGTAAACCTGGAATTCTCATTATGAACATTTTCTCTTATGTGTAAGTTATCATTATTTCAGATCCCAGAAAGATAGTAAAGACTTGTTCTTCCACAAATAATTCCATTGGTCTCTGCCAAAAGACAGAGATAAGAACAAGAGGCAGAATGCAATATGAAGGTACCCTGATGGCAATTAACATTCCTTAAAACTCTAGGCCCTAGCTGATTTGGCTCAGTGGATAGAGCATCAGCCTGCGGGCTGAAGGGTCCTGGTTCAATTCGGGTCAAGGGCACATGCCCAGGTTGCAGGCTCGATACCCAGTAGGGGGTGTGCAGGAGGCAGTCAATCGATGATTCTCTCTCATCATTGATGTTTCTGTCTCTCTCTCCCTCACTTCCTCTCTAAAATCAGTAAAAATACATTAAAAAAAAAAAAACTCTCTAGTAGCCCTTCCTTTATTTTCTGTTCCTGGAATTTTACCTGGGCATTAATATTATAAAGTCCTCCTAACAGCCACCAAAGACTTGTGTAAAAATCAGGTCCTGAAAAACAACCTTCAATATTAAAACATCAGGGGTTTTATTTCATTAACCTAAGGAATTCTAAGACAAAACTTTTAATACTAAAATGAAGTTTTCACTTCAAGTGTGAAACTGGTCCTCCCCACCAAAATCAACCCGTACTTGCAGCTCCCATAAATCTTTTAATGATTATATTTTTTATAATTTCCCATACCAAGTAGCTGTCATTTGGGGCCACAGTATAGGTATTAAACAGTCTTACTTAAGATACAATTAAAGAAACACTGAGCTAAACATGGGAAAATCTGAAAAGTTTGACTGATTCTTGGCTACGTTTTCCTATCTTGAAGACTACATAAATGTGCAGGATGTGACATGAGAAAGATGCGGGGAGGCAAGCTTGGGCTCCCTTAAAAGAAGGCATATCAACGTTTTAATCAGTAAGAATATTGTACCCTACCTCAAAATCCATAGGATGAAACATATTTTTGATGATGACAACTCGTTCATGGCGCATTCGGATTGACCCATCCTTTCTCTCAGGTCTCCAATCCAACTGCCTAATGCCATAAAGTAGAAATAATCCTTTATTGATTATTTAAAAATGATGATTATTTGATTCCAAAACAACAATGTATATTTTAGTCACAGTTCTATTCAGAGAACTTTCTGGAATAAAAATAACAGGCAGGTGAAAGATGGACCCAATATCTGAAATCCCCAGAATATACAGGGTGGGGTAAAAGTAGATTTACAGTTGTTCATATGGAAAATACAATAATTAATAAATAATAATACAAAAATAAACTATGTTTTGAATACTCACAACTGGAAACCTATTTTTGCCCCACCCTGCTTTTTTTTCAGAGCTGCTGTCTGGTTACAAATATTCCAATGACATTCCTGAAAAACTGCTAATTATTCACTGTTTGATTATCTAGGAAGATATACTCAAGCCAAAAAATATGTTCAAATTGTACTGGTTTTTAGGCACTTTATGATTATGACAAACCATACTGAAATATGTAAAACTACTCATTCTTTGTTATAATCTTAAATTTTACTGTTTATAAAAATTGTAGGTATCTGTTTTAACTATTCCTGTAAAAAACTATAGGATATCACCTAAATGCTATCATAATCATATTATCAATAGTTTAAACAGTGTTAAAAATGTTATCAGAACTCTCTGTGATAAAGGTACTTATCACTTTGGCTAATTTCTTAAAACTAGCATACTTCAAAACACATATTAAACAAATGGGTTAACAGAAACTTGATAGCATTATGCATATACTACTAGTATATGTAATCCTATATAATAAAGAGGTAATATGCAAATTGACCCTCACACCCTCACACAAGATGGCCGCCCCATGTGGTCAAAGATGGCTGCCAGAAGAAGGCCACCAGGGGAGGGTAGTTGTGGGCCATCAGGGGATGGCAGTTAGGGGCAACCAGGCTGGCAGGGGAGGGCAGTTGGGGGCGACCAGGCTGGCAGGGGAGGGCAGTTGGGGGCGACCAGGCCAGCAGGGGAGGGCAGTTAGGGGTGACCGGGCCTGCAGGGGCGGGCAGTTGGGGGTGACCAGGCCTGCAGGGGAGGGCAGTTGGGGGCAATCGAGCTGGCAGGGGAGCAGTTAGGCGTCGATCAGGCTGGCAGGTAGGCAAACGGTTGGGAGCCAGGAGTCCCAGATTGTGAGAGGGATGTCCAACAGTCGGGGGAATCAGGCCTAAACTGGCAGTCGGACATCCCCCGAGGGGTCCCAGATTGGAGAGGGTGCAGGCTGGGCTGAGGGACAGGCCCCCACCAGTGCACCAATTTCATGCACCGGGCCTCTAGTACGTTATAAATAGAATGATAAAACCTATCATTTCAAATTTCTAATACAAACCTCTATGTAAAAATTTAGCTCCTGGTGTAGCTGATTTCAATGCACATTGAAAATGAACTCATGACTCTGATATACAAGCCTAAACTATCTTATTTAATCTGATGTTCAACAACTTCCGAAGAGATAGTTTTGTTATCTCATTTAAGTCCCTGTTGTATTACAAATGAACACCCCAGAAAATGAAAAACACCACTGCTGAAAAATCATCCTGTGGTACAGATTACTGAGGGTTCCAGATGACCTAAAGTTCTTTAAAAATAATTTGTAGGTATATTTATATGATGTCCTATATGAACAAAACTAGGTGGCTATTACCAAAAGCATACTCTAGGATATTTATAAAAACCTTTCAAAGAAGAAAAGAACACAAACTTTTGTTGCTGAGTCAGCTTTTTCTTGTAATCCTTGCACTTCTTCTTCTTCTTAGAGGCATCATATTCTCCCTTCAGTTGAAACTTTGCCACCTCGACATGTAATCTGTAGCCTCTAATTTCATCTTCATCCAAAAGTTTTAATGCAAGATCCACAGATTCCCTCTTTATTAAGGGAAAACAAGACAGTCAGAAGGTACACACTGAAATAAAACTTCACGAGGTGTTTTTTTTTAGATGAATGATGACTATATATGCAATAATAATTTAAGCATAAATACCCAGTTTGGGATAAAGAACTCTAGAATGCATATCAGGAAACCTGCATTCAAGATATAGCTACCTCCAACCAGCCATGTGAACTTGGGCAAGTTATTCAAGATTCCTGAACCCGTTTTTTTCATTTGTAAAATGGGAATAGTAATGCCTTCATCATAAGTTCTTGACAAAATTAAATGGAATACACATAAAAGCTAGTGATTGGCATATAGTTGCTCAATAAATTATCATTATTAAAGTAGTTTTGTTTCTTGGCATCTCCATTTCTCAACTAGAGAATAAGGCAAATGAACTTGTGTGATTTCTAAGGTGCATGCCAGTTTTAAAATTATAAGGTATTCCCAAAAAGCTGTCAGCTTAATCCTACCACCTTCTAATTTCATTGATATGCTGTATAATCACAACACACCCATGGTGTTGGTACTGTTGTTTTATCACTATGATTTTACTTTGTAATTATTTCCAGGTTTTATGACATATGAGTATGTCATCATCGTACCCATTTCTTTTATACCCTGCAATAACGGGTAGCACCTGCTAAGATGATAGGTGTTCTAGAAATGATGAATGTCTTTAACATGAAGTTTTCCCTGTGCAATTTATGACACCATGAATAGAGTTCTACCAATTTATGTTAATATCATACTCTCCCATTAAAAATATTTTGAAGTAGTAAGCATAAGCTATCATTCTCCTTTATGGTCTAACTCAGGGGTCAGAAAACTTATTTTGTAAAAAGCCAGTTAAAAAATATTTTAGACTTTGTGGGCCATGTGGTTTGTGCTGCAACCACTCGACTCTGCTGTTCAAATATGTAAGTAGACATACCAAATGTGTAAATGAATGAATGCAGCCATTTTAATAATAAAAAATTTATTAACAACATCAGGCAGTGGGCTGGAGTTTGCTGATCCTTGGTCTAATTCGTTCAAATAGGAAAATAAAATATTACTGGCTTTCTTTTCCTTGTGGATTTTGAAAATGTGTTCTGAATTGATTATATGCATACACTCTGAAAGAGCTCTTTGCAGTGAGAATTCTTTTTAAGACAAAAGCACTCTGGTCATATAACTTACATAATACTTTGACCTGACAAACAAGTAAATAATCTTACCAATTACCCACAGGCACAATCTGAAATTTCAGTCTTCTTCATGTCCTGTTTTGAATAGTTCTCCTCTTAGTAATCATCAATATAAAAATTATAGCCATTTCCTGATTTAAAAATGGAAGAGAAACTTATCTGACCACATAACTAACCTTCAAATAACAGCAAAGCCCATCTCCTTTGAGATTTCCTTGATTATCTTTGTAAAGTTTGACCTTAAATTCTTCTGTTTGAGGATCTCTCATAATAATGCCAAACTTGGACATGAGCTGTATAAATTCATCCAGTGTAATGTCTGGAGGCAAACCTATCAATAATAGGAAAATTTTATTAATTTATAAAGGCATCTAAATAAAGGTGAAGGTTATTTAGCATTCTACTAATTAGAAAGCTACAATTTAGATGAGCACAATTTTGAATTTCTAAATGTATGTAAAAATTTCACATATATAGAATTGAGGAAATTTCTTTTTTCAATGAAACTGAAGGGACAAACTGCCACAAGTAACCCAAAGCACACAAAAAGGATGGCATGCATGCAAAGTTACATACACTTAATTTTTCTTAGTTTTGTAATAAACAACAAACATATTCCTCACTAATGCAAACAACTGAACAAAAATGGCACAATAATAACAGGCTTCAGAGAAACTGAAAACTAAAAATGACTTTGTGAAAAATATAAAAATATTTTCTACTCTAAATCTGTTTAAAAAGGTATACATACCAGACACATATACATTTGTATTTCTGTCTTCTTCAACATGAAACCACCCTAAAAATCAAAATGAATAAATAAAACGCATGCAAGAAAAGGTAAAAGTCACATTATAAAATCTTGGCAGTGTGGCAGTCTCTCAACACTTCCAGGAACTTTTTCTTACCCTGAGAACAAGAAATATTCAAACTACTGTCCAACTTTCAATGTATTTGGTTCTTTTGACAGATAATCAGTTTCAGAACTCTGTCTAAAAAAAAAGAGAGCTATTTATATTTTTTAAAAATTGTATTGTATTGGAGTGACATCTATACTAATAAAAGGATAACATGCTAATTACACCGGGTTGACCGGCCATCTTCCGGATGTCCAACTTCCTTCTGGACAAAGCGTTGGTGGTGGGGGCCAAGGCAGAGGCAGTTAGGGGTGATCAGGTTGGCAGGGGAGGGCAGTTGGGGCAAGATCAGGCCGGCAGGGGAGGGCAGTTGGGGGCGAGACCTGGCTGGCAGGGGAGAACAGTTGGGGGTGAGATCAGGCCGGCAGGGGAGGGCAGTTGGGGCAACCAGGCCTGCAGGGGAGGGTAGGTGTGGGTGATTAGGCCAGCAGGGGAAGGCTGTTGGGGGCAAACTGGCCAGCAGGGGAGGGCAGTTGGGGAAACCAGGCCTGCAGGAGAGGGCTGTTGGGGGTTACCAGGCCGGCAGGGGAGGGCCATTAGGGGCGACCAGGTCGGCAGGCAGAAGTGGTTAGGGGCAATTAGGCAGGCAGGCAGAGGCAGTTAGGGGCGATCAGGCAGGCAGAGGTTAGGGGCAATCAGGCAGGCAGGCAGAGTGGTTAGGGGTGATCAGGCAGACAGGCAGGCAGGCAAGCAGTTAGGGGCGAGGTGAGTGGTTAGGGGCAATCAGGCAGGCAGGTGAATGGTTAGGGCAATCAGGCAGGCAGGCAGGTAGGTGAGTGGTTAGAAGCCAGTGGTCCCAGATTGCAAGAGGGATGTCCGACTGCTCAGACATTCCCCAAGGGGTTCCCGATTGGAAAGGGTGCAGGCTAGGCTGAGGGGAACCACCCCCCTCCCCAACGTGCAAATTTCATGCACTGCACCTCTAGTTGGTTAATAAAATTATATGGGTTTCAGGTGTACAATTCTATAATGCATCATCTCTATACTGTATTGTGTGTTCACCTCCCAAACTCAAGTCTCCTTCTGTCAACAATTATCTCTTTTACCTTCTTCTCTGTCCCCTCATCCCCCTTTCCCTCTGGTAATCACCTGTTGTCTGTGTCTATGAGGTATTTTTTAAAATTGATTTTAGAGAGAGAGGAAAGGAGAGGGAGAGAGAGAAAACACAATCAGTTGCCTCCAATATGCACCCTGACAGGGACCAAACCCACAACCTGGGCCTGCCCTGACTGGGAATTGAATCAGTGATCTTTTGGTGCAAGGGACAATACTCAATCAACTAAGCCACACCAGCCAGGTTTTTTTTCTAAATCCCTTCACTTTTTCACCCAGCCCCCAAATGCCCCTCCACTCTGGCAGCTGTCAATCTGTTCTCTGTATCTATGAGTCTGTTTCTATTTTGCTTTGCTGGTTAATTTTCTTTCACATATAATGAAATGATATGGTATTTGTCTTTCTCTGACTGGCTTATTTCACTCAGCATAATACTCTCTAGGTCCATCCATGCTGTCTCAAAAGATAAGATTTCCTTCATTTTTTTTTTTTTTACAGCGAGTAGTATTTCACTGTGTAAATGTACCACAGCTTTTATATCCACTCACCTACTAAAGGGCACTTGGGCTGCTTCCAAATCTTTGCTATGATTCTGATGCTTCCTTAACCTTTTGCACTCGGATGTCAAGTGTGACTTGACACGGTTAGCATCGGTAGCAGCTCTTTTTATACTCTTTGAATGTATCAATAATTTGAAATATAAAAAAATCCAAATAAATAAGTTTGCATGAAAAGAAACTCCAGTTTTTTATTCTACTGCCACGCTTTGTAAAATCTGGGGTATTTAAAAAATTAAATCCCAAGTAGAATAAAGGAATCGAGAAAAAAGCAAGCGAGTGCAAAGGGTTAAAAAAAATCATCCTGGCACTGACTTTAGACCTTCTCATTAAGTTGCTTCTGACTCCAATCTACTGTGTTAGACATGGCTAAGCTGAAGCAAAACTGGCTTAAGTTCCATTTAATTAAACTCAAAAACTGTAAAATATAACCTTACAAACAGAACTTTGATAATCCCTCAATAATAGCTCTATTTTTGCAAAGGAAGCAACTGAGGCATAGAATTGAAACAACCCACTCCATGCCCATAAGTTAGTGTGAGAACCAACATATGAACCCAAATAATTTTTAAATACCCATCTCAATGATTCCTTCAGAGCCATTATAATTCTCCAAAAACACACATTTTTTTCACACTCATGTTTTGCAAGCTAAATTCCACTTGCCTGATTCAGCCTTCCTCTTTTCTCCTCTCTTTTTGGGATCAGTGGGTTCAGGGTTTTTTCTTTGTGGAGGTTCTTCTGCAGGCCTAGCATTAACATCTTGTACATTTGCAGTAGAGCTAGACGCACCATCATTAGAAAAGCCATAATTGGCCTGATATGTAGCAATGAAATCTTCAGTGATCTGAACAAGAAATTCAACACACACACACACACACAGAAATTAAATTATTTTATCCTGTAAAAAGTTTACAGTGTTAAATTACAGCACATTCAGTTATACAACTTAACATAGAAGTGTTGTGGCAATAAAGTGTAAATGCAAGAACAGTCACCTTAGGGGTGGGGCAAATGTAGGTTTACAATTGCTTGTATGGAAAATAATACATCAATTAAATATCATTTTTAAAATATGTTTTTATTGATTCCAGAGAGAGGAAGAGGGAGAAACATCGACTGGCTGCCTCCTACACGGATCGAGCTAACAACCTGGGCATGTGCCCTGCTTGGGAATGGAACCAGCGACCTCCTGGTGCATGAAATGACGCTCAACCAACTGAGCCACACCAGCCAGGCGATAATACATTAATTAATAAATAATAATACAAGAATAAACTCTCTGTTGCATGCTCACAACTGTAAACCTGCTTTTGCCCCACCCTGTATATAGAAAACTGTGTATGATAAAAAATAAGACATGGGTACTTGGATTACCAACACAAAAGTCTGAGATATTACTGTTATTTTAAAAGATAGTGACACCTTTCTAGTTGTTTCATTTATAAATTACTACCGCTCCACAGTCTACTTGAGCAAGGCTATGAGAACATATAAAAAAGGAAGTACCAGATAACAATAAAATAGAATAAAAACCAATAGCCAACTAGTAATCTAACAACAGAATTCTTTAATGTTTTATTTATTTCAAAGAGAAGAAGGGAGAGGGAGAATTAGAAACATCAATGATCCGCTGCCTCCTGCATGCCCAGTGGGGGATCGAGCCTGAAACCTGGGCATGTTCCCTGAGTGGGAATCTAACCAGCAACCTCCTGGTTCATGATCGATGCTCAAACACTGAGCCACACTGGCCAGGCCAGAATTAATTTTTCTTTAACTATTAGATAGATGTACAAAGTATATGTACACTAAATATTTATATATGCAAAAAGAGCAGAACAGAATTTTTATTTGGTGTTTTTAAAAAAGGGCTAACAACAGTAAATCTAAATGCTTGTTTTAACTTTATAATGAATTAAATCACTTTATTATTTACTGTAAAAAAAAACTAAGAACTAATCCAACTTACATCTATCCTGGCTTTTAGGGGGAAAAAAGCACAATTTCACAATGCAAGAAATGTAGTTATGTCTTCATACCAATTGAGGTTAGGCACACATAGGAATGGGAAACAATTTAACTCAAAGTTTGAAGAGATATGGGCTTCTGTGGCATAAAATGACAGAGTAACAAGTTAATCTAATTATCAGACTATTGTAAAAAGAACTCAGAAGGCTGAAGAAACCAAATCTGCGCTAGGGCTAGCACTACCAGTACACAAGTGAAATATAGTTGACCCTTGAACACAGGAGTTAGGGACGTCAACACCTCACTCAGTCGAAAATCTGTATATAACGTTTGACTCCCCAAGAACTTTACAACTAATAGCTGACTGTAGATCAGAAGCCTTACTGATAGCATAAAGTCAATTTACACATACTTTGTATGTTATACATAGGATATCCCCAAAAAATGTATACACACTCTTTTTTTTTTTTTTTTTTACAGAGAGGAAGGGAGAGGGAGAGAGAGTTAGAAACATTGATGAGAGAGAAACATCAATTAGCTGCCTCCTGCACACCCCCTACTGGGGATGTGCCCGCAACCAAGGTACATGCCCTTGACCGGAATCGAACCTGGGACCCTTGAGTCCGCAGGCCGACACTCTATCCACTGAGCCAAACCGGTTAGGGCTGTATACACACTCTTAACAGCTGGTACCTTATTTACTTTTCACTCCTTTTCAGGTTTAACTAATTTGAAATAATGGGTGAAGCCAGACCAATCTTTGAATACAGAAAGTTTATCCTAAAGCGCCACTAGACTTTTATTAATATAAAAGATAATGCTTACAGTACAAAACTGGCATCAGTCAACGAATTGAGGGCATACAAATACCAAACGAAATGATTCTTGTTTGTAATTCCATTGCTTGGCATTATAAGCAGTGCCTGGACCAGAACAGTCATTAGTTTGAAAACAGGCATTGATGAAAAAATTATTCAGTTCTGTTGATTCTTTTAAAATTTAAAAATGAACTATATGTTAATAAACACTGACTTTATAAGCATTCAAAGTATGTATACATTTTTGGGACACCCTGTATATTGTATACTGTATTCTTTTTTTAAATTGATTTTTAGAGAGAGAGGAAGAGAGAGGGAGAAAGAGAAACATCGATTTGAGAGCGAGACATCGATTGGCTGCCCACGGCACATCCCCTACCCAGGATTAAGCCCACAACCTAGGCATGTGCCCTGACTGGGAATGGAATTGGCAACCCTTCAGTGCATGGGATAATGCCCAACCATCTGAGCCACACTGGCCAGGGTGTATGCTGTATTCTTAAAGCTACAGAAAAGGTGATTAAGAAAATCATAAGAAAGAGAAAATACATTTACAGTACTGAACTACATTTACTGATACCATATGTTTATGTGATCTGTTTACAAGATGAAAAAAAATTTGTGTTTAAGTGGATCCAGTTCAAACCCTGGTTGTTCAAGAATCAACTAGTACATTTAACAATTTGGAAGGATTGGAACATACACAAACACAAAATGGTAAAGAAAGAAGTTGAATAATTTTTAAAGTTATGCAATGGAGACATGGTTTATTTCAGGCTTCCAAGTCAATTAGTGTGCTATTGGTATCCTTTTTTTTCCCCAACCATATGAGATTCTGGTTAACAGGATACTTTTACAGAAAAGTTTATAGAACCAAGTCTAACAGCAGTTATTTTACTGAAATTAAGCTGAAGTAAAATGCTTAACCATTTCCAAATACTCTAAATAAATATACACATGTATTTCCCATTCATATTTTGTGCACCTCTAGTCATATTCCTGTGGTTATATGGTTCAAACATGTGTCTAGGGACAAAACTTAATAGGAAAATAGAGGTGCAAAATTCAATCAGTAATGCTATATAAATGGCTAAATTTTAAAAAATCAAGAAGCTGCATTTTGCACATAGTATATAAGCTAAACACCTGAATTCCCAGGATAAGTGAGGTTGGCTTCCTGAGAGTAGCAGCTACCAAGTTTGTTCTTGGTGTTTTTCCTCTTTGCAATAAAAAGCAGTCACCAATGTAAGACCCAACTATGACCTTCACAGATAAAATTAATAAGGCATAGAAAAAAGACGAGAATTAAATTACATTTACGACATCTCCCTAAAGATTTCCGTTCCTTTACACACGGGTTCTGCAACAACAGAACAAAAAGAAAAGCCACTACTAATGGGGGCTCTACCCCAAGACCTCGAAAAGAAAATGAGCGGCCTGCTCTGCAGGGGCACTGGCGACACACACTTACCTTGGGGAACCAAGCCTTCTTGTCCAGGTCCCACTCGTAGGGAGTGTCATCTAGCTGCTGCCCGAAAGAATTGTTTTCTCTACCGGGACCTTTCTGGGAGTCTCTGTCCTGGGTGTCTCCATACAATTTTTGCATTCGCAACTGCTCATCAAAGTCGTCTTTCCCATCCAAGTTGCTGCGGCTCATGTTGCCGACTTAGCCCAGGGGGAACAGTCCAGGGGAGCTCAAAAGCCGAGATGAGACTAGGGGGGAATAGAGAAAATGAGGTCTGCCAAGCTCGGCCCGGCCCGGCCCTCCCCTCCCGGCGCGCCTCCCCGCAGCCCCCAGGAGGTCTGGCCACGCAGCGGCCACCCCGCTCCTCCGCCCCCGCCCCCGCCCGTCCGCCGCGCGGGCCCGGCTGTGCAGCCGCCCACCTGGCTCGCTTCCCGGGGTCTCTGAGCAACTACTACCCGCAGGGCGCGGGCCACCGCCTACTGAGTCTGAGAAGATTGCAAATCCCCAGGCAATGTCGGGAATTAACTTGAGAACCGTGGCCCGCTCACACTGACGCAGTCGCCATTGTTGGCGCGTCGAGACGTTGCGGGTCGCGCCGACACGCCCACGTTGGCGTCACGGAGCGCGGACGCAGGCCTGGGGGCGGGGCCCAAGGGGCGGGACGCTAGGGGGCGTGCGCGGCTGCCACGCGCAGGTGCCCACGCGGACCGCCTTGGGAGGGCGAGGGGCACGGGGTTTTGGGTCCCGCGACAGGTAGAGCTGGGCCAGGCCGGGGCGGCAGCCTGAAAGCACTGGAATATTCGCACCCGGCGGACGGATGTCGGAGCGCCGCCATTTTGGGGGCGGTGCTTGGGACGGACTGAAATGGATTGTGTTGCTGAGAAACAGCCGCGCCTCATTCGCCCAAAGGCCCCTCCTCCGCGTGGGAAACGTCTTTTACTAGTTTCTTTCTGATTCCCTAGGATAGGCATTGGTTCTGATGCATCTTGGTAGCCTAAGCTCCTAGCATGGATTCTGATGTCTAATGCGTTGTGAATGAGGGAATGAACGAAGGAGCGACAGGTGGAAGCATCAACCTTCTCCAAGCCTCAGCCCCCTGCTTTATTTCTTTGGTACTTTCCTCAGGCTGACGTTAGACTCTGGGGAAAGGGAGGGCGGGCAGCTTGCCTCTTGCACTCCATGATTCAGAGGTGCGCAAACTCCAATCCTGAAACATAAACACCAGCTATACTGGCCAACTAACTTCATGGTTCTTGTCTTTGAGAAAGACACAGAATGTTTCTCCCCCGAACAACTTGTTTTTCCTAGAAATTACACATGTCGCTGAAAATGAAGTGTATAACTTTTAATTGGGCAGATATTTATTGAGTTCGTGCTAAGTGCCAGGCACTGCTCTGGTGACTCAACTGTCAACCACACAGGTACAGCTCAGGGGACACACATTCATGGTGATTGGGAAATGATAGGGTGGAAGTACTGGATGCTGGCCAACAGCAGTTCTCAAATTTTTAAATCTCAGAACCCCTTAACATGCAAAAATCATTGAAGACCTCTAAGAGTTTTTGTTTATGTGGATCATACTTATCAATATTTGTCACACCAAAATTAAAACAACCATTTAAAATTATTTATTAATTCCTTTAAATATAATGAACCCATTATGTGTAAACATAAAGTTGGAGGTGGGGAAAAGTGTCCCAAAAGAAATAATTTCTACTATTTCTTTGCTTCTAAACTTCCTGACTCCCCAGTTACTAGCTGTGTGAATATGGTTTCCACCATAACAAAAATTTTTAAATCGTATCTTGGGTTTTTGGTGTGTTGTTTCAATTGCATTTTTTAATGAAGTTCTTGTGTTAGGAACTATTGGAGAACTGAACTTGCATGCATTTTTATAATATAGATGACATGAGTTGTGTTAGGCTCATTTAAGCATCGCTAAATATTTGTTCCTGGATCCAAAAATAGTATACAGCTGTTTTCAGCAATGTGTTATGGAATACTTTTCATTCCTGGGTGAGTTGATAGCATAGGTGATAATATGCTACATAGCCCTACTGCATGTAACACTCTGAGTGCCTGCTGTATCCACAGGCTCCTCTGAGTAGGTGGTCACAAAGGTTCCTTATGCCTATGTCCCATGTGACCCAGCCACCCTAGCCCAAAGGCTATCCAGAGGCCTGTGAAGTGACTTGGCAGGGTAGCCCTGCATTCTAGACAATTTGATGAATTGAGCCAATAAGAGCCTCTCAATGAGAGGAATGAGTCTGGAACAGACAGGGACATGGTCCAAGTAGCACAGAAGCAGGGAGGCTCATATAGGAATTGTAATAAGCAGAACAGTGGCCTGCTGTGAAGTTTCCCAGAGATGAGAGGAGTAGCTGACACAGTGACAGAGGGTCACTGAGTCACTGTAATAGTGGAGTTGGAAGCTAAGCACACTTGTACCTAAATGGTATTCTATTTGACCATGAGACCTGACAGTTATTTTTTAAACAATGCTATTGTCTATATGAGGCCTGGCTTCTCTTTGTTCTTATTTCCCTATGTATTCATAGAATTAACTAGCTAGTAACCAAGGTAATCTGGAAGCATCTCTGTCTTGGTAACCTGTCTTTTTCAAGATTTTTTACAAGTCACAGAAATACTCAAGATAACAAGCAAAAAGGGGACTCATTATTATAAAGATAGAGAATAGCTCCTGAAACTCCAGGACCAGAATGTAGATGGGCCACATGAGTGGCTGCCGAACCCAGGAAGCTAAACCTATCTTGGAACCCAGACAGGTGGCTTATTTCTGAACATCTTCATTCTTCTTCTTTGACTTCTGTAAGTGGTGATCTGTGCTATACTCCCTGGTCTGACAGACCACAACCTTCTTGGTAGATAAAAATACATTAACCTACAAAAGCAGAAACTGCTTGGCCAGAGAAGTCACCTACCTGGCCTAGGGACTTTTTCTGGAGAATTACTGAACTACACCAAATGAGATTTATTTTAATGGCCTTTTCAAGCTAACTCTATTTGGAGATTTTTCTGTCCCCACTTCCTATAATCTCAAAACTTAGTGAAAATAAGTAACTCTTTTTGACAAATGATTGATGGATTCCCTGACCTAAAGTGGTTATAACTATGGAAATTCTTAAACCCAAATTTGCTATTTTCAGTAGATATACCATGTTTAATGTTTTGTGGCACTTTCAACTTCATTGACAATTACTCACTGAACATTTTGGTTATACCTAAGTCTGTGCCTTTGTTTTCCTGCATTAGAGCATATTCTTATGGTCCATTATTCTTAGTCGTGGTCAGGGCAGACCCTGAGCAAAACTGAGAAGTATATAAAATTTGTTTTTCTTTTTTAAAAAATATATTTTATTGATACTTTTACAGAGAGGAAGGGAGAGGGATAGAGAGTTAGAAACATCGATGAGAGAGAAACATTGATCAGCTGCCTCCTGCACACTCCCTACTGGACATGTGCCTACAGCCAAGGTACATGCCCTTGACCAGAATCGAACCTGGGACCCTTGAGTCCGCAGGTCGACGCTCTATCCACTGAGCCAAACTGGTTAGGGCTAAAATTTGTTTTTCATGTGTCCCATCTCTCCCTCCATTTAGGACCCTCTCCAAAGAAATGAAATCTTCCATCATAACACTTATAGCACCACAATAGACAATGACAATGTGAAAGACAATGTAGATATTGGAGCCTACTTGTAAGGTTAGCCCTGACAAGAATAATATGTTTTTAAAAAAAGATCACCCCCTAAAAAACAAACAAACAAACAAACAAACAAAAAACACACCACAAAGCCACAAAGTTTAATCCCAATTCTTTAACTCTGGAAGGGAGACTGATGCCCTATTAAACGAGGGAATTATTTTATATCAGATCCATAAGTCACCTTGGGATTACTTAGAATGAAGAAAACGAAAGTTCTTTGAGCTCTAGTTTTATCAACTGCTAAAAGGCACTCTCTCAGCTTTTATAATCTGGTACCTATATCAAGTTATTTCTAAAATGTTGTACTTAGGAGAGTAAAGATGTAATTTTTACCCAAAATGAGGAAAACAGTAAAATATTTGGGAGCTTTGTGACTTTAAAAAACTTAAATTTGGGGATTAAAGTGTGTTCCCAGTTATATTCTGTCAGAAGTATTGTTTTAGAACATAAAGTTACACAAAGTTATTTGAAACTTTAATATTTATTTTTTTTGCCCCACTTATTACAATGTCCAACTTAAAACAATACTAATACAATATTGGCACCCTCACTTAAGTAAACCAATTTTACAGAAATGAAAAGTCTAGTGGTAATATATATCCACTTTTGAACCACATTATCCAAAACTTTACAATACACAGCCATTTAAAGAAAGCTCAAAAGCACACCAGAAAATCAAGTTTTTGAAAATGCAAATGTAGCTATTCTCTAGTGTCAAACATATGCTTTAAATTACTCCAAGAAAACATTCTCTGAAATCACAAATCTAAATCTGATGTCTACTGACAACAGTTGTTTGAAATAAAAATGATTAACAAGTTTATAGCGATAGCAAGTAGGAGCAGAGGGTAGGAAACCAGAACCTTACATGTGACTTCCAAGGGCAGAGATTAAGTAGGTCATACTCTTACAGGACTTAAGCACCCCATCAGCTTTAATGAAATCAAGCAGGAATATGATCTGATAGATAACAACTGCACACCCCGGTGTTAGGGATTTCATGTGTACTTCTGCATTTTTTAGAAAGAGGGCACTGCTTATCAGAAAGAAATGAATTTCCTTAAAGGAAGCTTTCAGACAGGCAGGCTGGCAGATTTTTTAACAGGGGTTTGTCCTTCTCTGGGGCTCTCAAATGACACCATAAATGTGTCCACTTATTCTGCCTGTAAAGGCAAGTTCTTCAGTATTTGTGAAAGAAAACGCTGCCCAATTATCAACCAATGGTAGTTTTAAATAGAACTACATTAGGTCAGTAAGTGTTGACCCAGTAAGGCAAGCTCCTTGTCCCAGATCCTTACTCATTACCTTATACTCACTGACCCCAAAACATTTTCATTGCAAATGCTCAGGTTTAGTTACATTGGACTAGAGATTAATAGAAAAGGGCAGTCAAAAAAACCTGTTAAGGTTTATTTTTTAGGACTTTTTAAAAAAATGTATTTTTATTGATTTTAGAGAGGAAGGGAGGAGGAGAGAGAGATATAAACATCAATGATGAGAGAAAATCATTGATTAGCTGCCTTCTTCATGACCCCCACCCCACTGGGGATCGAGCCCACAACGCCTGCATGTGCCCTGACCAGAAATCAAACCATGACCTGGTTTAACACTCAACCACTGAGCCACGCCAGTTGGGCAAGGACTTTGCTTTTTAAGAAAAGTGCAGAAGAGATGTTTTTTATCCCCTTTTCATATGCAAGACATAATGTCTAGATTTACAGCACATAATAAACACAAACACAGTTTATGAAAATCACGGGAATATATGAGTAATTAAAAGCATTATAGATGGGATGGAAACAAATTAGATTTTTAAATGTTATCTTGTTTGTTTTACCTTCCCTTCTATGCAAGCTCCCTTAGGACACACCGACATATATAAATGTATCTTTCTAACCTAGGGGGCTTCATTTTATTTAGAAAGCCCAAATAACGTTAATACTTGTACATTTTAAAAATCATGGTTTGTCTTTTACTTATAAGGGACCTTCACTCCTAAGATTTCAACACAATTTACAAACAACAAAAATCCTGATAACATACACCTACGCACAGCTCAGAATCAGATACACATGCTGGGAAGAAAAAATACCAATTTAATTTAAAAGCTAGACTTTGTCATCTTCCTCTTTCACACTACACCCAGTGAACAAAGTCACACTAATTTCAGACACCTGCGTGCTCCCAGCACAGGGGACCCTTCCCATCACAGACAGGTTGTCAAGCAGGGTATCTGCAGGAGGAGGGTCAGGCAGCTCTGCCTTGCAACAGAATAACTGAGCTTTAAAATGCTTCTGGAAGGTTTTGCTCAGCCAGTAAAGAGCAAAGGGGTTTACACAAGAATTGCTGAAAGCCAGAACCTGAGAGAAAATGGTGATTATAAAGTGAATGGCAGAGGGGTCCACGTAGGTTTGATAAGTGAAGGAGCGATAAAGATATAAGAGGTGATTCGGCAACCAGCAGAGAGCAAACAGAGCCACCAGCACCAACACCGTTTTGGCAATTCTCTTCCGGGATTCAATCTATAAGAGGGAAGAAAAATGGCAAAAGAAAAAAAATCATTTAGCTTGAAGATTTAAAAAAGCCATTCTCTAGATTTACCTAGAAATTTGTAGTCAACAAGCTCATGTCCCTTTAAACATGCGTTTATGAGATAACTGCCTGGGATGTGTGGGAAGGCAGCCTGTGGCTATAGAATACATATGGTAACCCATGATCTTGGTTTCATTACCTCCAATTCAGAGACTCCAACCCCTGGTTTTGAGGTATTCTAGGATGTCTCCAATGATCTCAAGGAGTGTTATGGAATTTTGGAAATTTTAATTAAATTAATAATAGAGAGAGATACTATACAAGACTGCTTTCACCATATCAGCAGAGGCTGAATAGGTTAGAATATTATTCTGGGGTTTATGAAAGTTGCCAAGTTGGTATCAAAAACTGCTTTTAATCTGTAGGAATTATAAATATATAGTCAAAAAAATAAATATCAATGTTCTTCCTTCATATGTGAAAATAATCTTACACCTATTTAATATATTGACTTTGAGAAAGAGAAAAAGAGAAAGAGAGAAACATTGATTTGTTGACTATGCTCTAACCAACTGAGTTAGCTAGTCAGGGCCAGTCCTACACTTATTTATTTTAATAATACATTGTACTATTTAGGCACTAAGATTTGTCCATCAACATTCATCATGAGATAAATGAGTGATGAGAAATCTGTGGTGATTTGAATCCATAAACAATTCTATACTTATTTCTGACTCTGCATTTTATGATATAACTAGAGGCCCGATGCACAAAATTCATGCAAGAGTAGGCCCTCGCAGCCATGGCTGCCACGGCCCTCACAGCCCCTGCTGCCTTGCAGCCCCACCCCCTGCCACTGGTCTTTCCGGAAGGTTCTCTGGAAGGTCGTTCCAGAAGTTCGTTCCACCGTCCGGTCTAATTAGCATATTAGCTCTTTATTATATAGGATGGCAGAAAGAACATGACTAAATTATCTAGACAAATATAAGGTAACCTATCTTTATTTTTCCTTTCCAGTGAAGAAGTTATTTTTATTTCCATCTAGGAAAATTACTGTAGAGTAGTAGTGTTCAACAGAATATAATGTAAGCCACAAAATAATTTTAAATTTTCTATAAGTCCCACTTAAAAAAGGTTGAAAGAAATAAGTGAGGCTAACTTTAATATTATGTTTTATGTAACTCAATATATTTGAAATATTACCTGATAAATGCATTAAACAAATTAATATACTAAGTAGTGAAGTTTTTTAATGTTATAAACTTCCAGTCTTTCGCAAAAGTTTTTTCTCTGATCCCAAAAGAGTTCTTCTTAGCTGTCTTTTCTCCTGGTTCTCTTTGGTCAACTTCAAGGTGGTTTACACTTCTCTTAACTATCCGATCTAATAAAGAGGGAATATGCTAATTGACTGCCACACCCTCAAAGATGGTGGCACCCACAGCCACAAGATGGCAGCGCCCAATCCCCTCAGCCCCACTGGGGACTGGGGACTGGGGACTGAGTCCCCCAGTCCCCTCAACTCCCCAGCTGCCCAGGGCCAGCCTAAGGCACAGGCAAGCCTCAGATGGCAGCTGCCCAGCCACCCAGGGCCACCCAAGGCTCAGGTAACCAGGTTCGGCCAAGGTTTGCACTGCTGGCAGTGGCAGCAGCAGAGGTGTGATGGGGGTGTCACCTTCCCCTGATCACCGGGTCGCCTCCTGCCCCTGAGGGCTCCTGGACTGTGAGAGGGGGCAGGCCGGGCTGAGGGACCCCTGCTCCAGTGCATGAATTTTCATGCACCGGACCTCTAGTTAATAAGAAAAATGAACCAGATGAAATAAAGACATTGCGTGTAGTCACAGATAGAGCAAAGAAACTGTTCACATGGGCATTAAATATGCAACTTTAGTCTTATGAGCACCACTGTTTAACTATCCAAATGAACCAGCTCCAAAAAAGGCACTGAGCTCTCTGCAAACATGTCAAGACATAAATGGAATCTTCCCTCTCCCCCAAGAAATATAGAAATCCTGTTGCATTTTTAAAAATGGAACAATGTTTTGGCAACACTTTTTATTTATGGGAGGAGAGCACACCTGGGTCTTGCAATAGTCTTTTAAACTTGCTTGCTATAGTCTTAAACAAGTGTCTGTGAATCACTGTGTTCTCTTACCACTGACCCTTCATACCTGCAGACCTCAGTTTACTCATCTGTGTGTATGTGTTTTGCATTGAATAATGTTATGGCTTCTTGCCAGTTCTATAATCCTGTGTTTTTCTTTCATTCTGTTACACTTTTTAAAACAAAATATACTTCTATTTATAGAACTACCTTGTACAATGTTCCTCATTATTCCATTATGTAAATAATTTTGACTGTTCCTAAACTTCAGCTATCCCTTTTCTAATAATAGTAGTTCTACCATTTATTGAATTCTTACTATGCACCAAGAACTATGCTAAGCATTTAATATAGAACATCCACTCCCCATGTTCATTTTACAGACCAAGAAACTGAGGCTCAGGGAGGTTAAGTAAGTTGCTCAAGATCGCTCAGCTAGTATGTGATAGAGCTGGAATTAAATTCTGGGTCTGACAGACTCCAGAGGCCATGACTGTAACAAAATACCATACTGCTATTGTATTTATTGCTCACAGGTGCTAAACTAGGACCTTTGACTTATAAATTCATGCATGAGTCCTGATTAATACACACCTGCTTGCGGACATGGCTTTGTTCTTCAGTAGGTATGTTCAAGGTGCTTTTGTAAAGAGTCTTAGCAATCAAAGAATAATAGACAGAAATAATAGAGAGTGGAATAATGTAGAACACTAAAAAGCACAGCAGAGAATGTATCTCTTGCAGGAGCCTCTCTGAAACAGGATAAGAGGCACATGATTCAAATGTCATATTTTTGCTGGGATCTTGAAAAGTATATACATTTGAAAATATAGCCTCTGGTAGAGCAATTATCATAGACATGATCCAGATGCAGCCAGCTTTGGCACAGGTCTTCAGGATGGCATTGGAGGGCTGTCGCTCCAGAGGCTTCACAACTGCCTTGTATCTAGGAACACATAAGCAGAGGCAAAGATCAAATAAATATCAAAATTACAGACTCTGAGGGTTAAAAGTGGTCATCCAGTTCCACTCCTATCTGAATGTATATAACTAAGCCAACATTAACCACCTGGAATTAGTTATGGTTTCAAATACACATAATACATCCCAGTATTTTTTATTTGTGCCAATCACCTTTTCCCTTATTCACCAGTATGAGATATTGCAGGTTTGCAATTTTATAATTTTATGTGTAGATCTTTTATTTAGTACAAATAAGTTTTTTTCCAGCATAATTTTATGTGTGATTGAGAGTAATTCATTACCTGTGTATTACTGTAAGTATTCTAAAATACTTTTTATATCAGTGACTGATGTTAAACCTAATTCTCCTTTCTTCATGAGTGAGCAGTCATGGAATTACTAGGAAAGTAATTCCACGAATTTATGCAGTAAAGAGGAGATGGTTAATTTCTCCCCTGTTGAAAAGTGCTAATTTGTTGCCCAAGCCTGTTGTAGGTAGATTTGGGGCAAAGCGAGGGTGAAATCAGAAGCCCTGTCTGTACCCATGCAAAGATGCCTCTTTATTCTGACATATCCACCTTAAAAATCTACAGCCTTTCAATAAATCTGTCCTCTGATAGAATATTAAAAATCAGGATCAAGAAAAGGCATCAGGAAAGCCTTTCCTCCGCTCAGATTCCAGAATCTGAAGAAACTATTCCTTCTGGTATTTCCAGGCATTGATTACTTATTGGTTTCTTGCCGCCTTTCTTAAGCATCACTTTGAACATTTAGAGCCTCAATTTTGTTCATGTTTTCAGTTACCATTCTACAATAGGAATACAGAAAAACAGTACTTAGACTGAAAATATCCTAACAGAGCCTGAACACTATAGCTGCCAGAGGTTCTCACATGCTTTATACGTAGAGATCTAAAAGTTAAACAAGATTAATTTATTTCTCTGGAAACGACAATGTTGTTCAATGCCTAAAGAGAAAACAAATACAATTAAGTGATGATATTACACTGAGTTATCAGGAAGCTGAAAACCTCACTGCTTTTCTGTCACTAATTAATTTGATGAATTTAAAATAAATTAGATACATTTTGTTTGTTTGTTTCTTTTGGTTTTTTTACTGGTCTTCTGGTAGTCAGTAATGCATATGTGGTCAATTTCACACTTAGGCTGATTTTTAAATGTTGACAATATTGCACCACTAGGCTGCACTAACGTATAAAGCATGAATTGTTTTTCTTTTACACCTGAAACAATTTTCTGTTATAAACTGGGGGGGGGGGGGGGACGACGACGACATCGTTCACATATTCTTTCAAGCAAACAAATTTCACTTCAAAGAGAAAACATTATCCCTAAAACATACAATTTCAACCTCTCCTCTGATGCTAACACAGGAATTTTAACATTCTTACACCAACTTTTATTTAAAATGCCCCCAGTTTTCTATCTTACATCCAGCTTACAATATGAGAAAAGCAGAGTAGCCAGTGAATGCTAAGTACAAGCTTTCCTTTTTTCATCTCATTTCACACTCTGGCAAATATAACTGAGAAAAGAAACCCACCTGTCAGCGCTGAGAATTGTTAAGGTGAACACTGATACACCAACAGAAGTGAGCCGAATGAAAGAGAGCACCTTACATCCAATTCTTCCGAACAGCCATCCTTCTGCAAGGTAATGGGTTGCATCCACCGGCACACAAGTTAGCAGAAGTAAAAGGTCTCCAAAAGCCAGGCTAGTGATGAAAATATTTGGAACAGTTTGCATGGATTTAGTCTTGAAAAATACTTTGATGAGAATAGAATTTCCAAGGATGCCCACTGAAATGATCACAGCATACATTATATAGATGGCACACAATGCTTCTATTCCTGGAGAGTTGTCTCCGGTCCATCCTTTATTTTTGTTATCATTAGGAACAACAGAGCTGGATGATTCTGTGTCATTTGTGATTGAAATGAAAGTCTGATTAGGTGACTGAGGCTGTCTTTGAGGCATTTCTTCTGAAGATTATGCTTTTAATATTTCTTCTGTTCAGTTCAAGTGTGGTTGACTGTCACGTCTAATGCCCATGTCTAGTTATGAGATGGTAGAGGAACACAGCAGAATGGCAAGCAAATTCAAGACATCCGGATACTGCTTTACTTCAGTTGCTCTGTGTCTCCCAGCATGCTTGGCTAAGTGCTTACGAATCTGGCACTGAAGAGTCAGAGGTGGAGGAGTTTTATTGGTGTTTCTGTGACAGAATGAGGGGGGGTGGGAAATGCTCTGCAGTTGCTTGTTCTTCCCTGTTGGGGAATCTTATGAATAACAAGATAGTTTAGAATAATACCTATTGTTTATTAGAATCACTCTGTTTCCATATTGAACCACAAAAACCTATATAGATCTTGTCACTTTTCTACTGGGGCTCATCATTCACTTTTCTGCAATCAGAGGATGGTTTAATGCATTCTTTTAGATGATAAATAAGTATGTATGTTCCCTGAAGCACAAACTCGAATCCACTTCTCCAAATTTCATATCAGTGAGGTGCTGAAGCAAACAGCACTCACATTTTGATAGGGCTGATGTCACCTCCAAGGAGGGATAATTCAGGTGACCTGAGCTTGTCACTTTGTTCTGACACATGGTAATTCCCAACTTTGTGCGTATTACTTGGGCTGCACTGCACAATTGCAAAGCAACCTTTATGAGATGAAAATGCAGGCAAACCACCAGTTTCTTTGTCCATAAATATCCTAATAAAACAGTTTTTACTGTTTGATTGTCTGTTTTAAAGATATTTATTTTTAAATGCTTTTTAGCATTTTTCTCTTTATAAATGGTTATAATGAATCTGCCTTGTTACAAAACAAAATAACACAGAACACAGCTTAAGGTTCTGACACAGAAAGACTTGTAAGAATGAAAATCATTCTTTTCAAGTGAGGGAATATCATAGGTTACTCCAGAGGTGACGAGCATATAGATGATATCAATGGAAAGAGGCAGAAAAATGAAGACAATTTACCTTAGTACCTGCAAGAAAAGACCTTTGTTACAGAAAATGTGACTATGTGATTTATGTGTGTATGTGGGGTGGGGGGTTGTTTGGGAGTGTGCAGCCAACAGTTTGAAGGCATTTAATAATATAACCTGCTAAAAAATATTTTTTGAAATGATCAATTTCAAAGGATAATCTCTCAGCTAGGAGAAACTTTTTGTAGTAAGGTGTTTATAAATATATCTATATAAGAACTAACCTGGGGAGTAAAATGAAAAGCTAGCTAGTGAACAGGAGGGACAAAGAAAGGTTGCTCTTTATACTGACAGAATAGTTGTAATAAATTCTACAGGGAAAATGAATTGGACGAATTGAATCAATTATCTGGTTAATTTGAACCACCTAAACCACACCTATCCTCTACCCTTCATGAAATTATCTCCAAAGCTTGAATTACTCAGCTAAATAACTGTTTTAATGGGAATGGGGAAGGGAAATGTTTGGGTAAAACCAAATCCCTTAGCTTTTAGTATATACACTTAAGTAATTTCATAGTTCATATCTTGTTTCAACAAAGCTAATGATAAAATCTCTCTGGGATTCCTACATATCATTTAGCAAAGACCAAACAGTATCTCCCAATTCACACCTCAACTGATAGCCACACAGCAAGAAACAAAGCCTGCCAGTGATTTCCAAAATCATCTGGATTCCAAAGATCTAGGGCATGGTTTTCATCAGCCTGTAGCCACCAGCCTGTCTTTCCTCCTCCTTCCTTTTAGTCAGGAGAGGTCAGGAGAGAGCAGTGATATTGGGGTGCTGTTGGTGCAATGGAGTTCTTATCTCTAGAATCCTAGAATCCCAGAATATCAGAGATTGAAGTGACCTAAAAGGTGATAATATCCAATCCTCTATTTTTTCAGAGGCAGAAATGAGGTTCAGAAGGGGAAAGTATCTCATGCAAGGTCACACAAGTATTTTGTAGCTGAGATGAAATAGGTTATCTCTTTATTCCAAAAGATTAAAAATCAGTGACAAGAGCTGAAAATCATGGTTCCTGACCATAAGTCATATTTCCTCATTTGGCATTGCGGACTTAGGTTTTCTGTATGTTTTATTAACCAAATAACAAGAGATTTCCTGCCTAAGAAGCAAATCATGATAGTTTAAATGCATCTGCTTTAATATCTACTTCTTTTACCTTATAATTCACCCATAAAACACAATCATGTCTTTTGTAGTTAAAGTTACAGGGCACTTAGTCTATACAAAATGATGAAATATTTTTGTTTGTTTGTTTTTAGTGCTTAATTGGTCAATATCATCATCCAAGGTTTTCAAAACCAACTACTTGGCTATAGATTAAGCAGCGGTAATACAATTTAATGTAGCCTTTTAATTTGAAGGAAGTAGTGGATATTGAAAAAACAAATTAGCATTTTTCTGAAGTTGGGTTTCCTGATTCAGTCCAATTCACTTAGTGTCAGCAAAATCTTTTTTTAAATCTCCAAGGAGCTGGAGATCTAAGGATGCTGAAGAACTCTTCTCTGCCTCTTAAGAGTTAGGGAGAGGGATTAGAAAACGGTTGCTAGAGAGACTGAAAATTTAGCCCCAAGGGTTTCAGCCATCAGTTACACAGAAGTGTGGTTCTCTCAAATTATGGCTTGCATCAGAATCACCAGGAATGCTCATCAAAATACAGATTGCGGGGTTTCACCTCCAGAGTTTCTAATTTGTTAGTTTTGGGTGAAGCCTGAGAATTTGCATTTCTAACAAGTTCCCAGGGGATACAGATAATGCTAGTTGGGAACCACAATCTGAGAACTACTTATGTAGGATAAAAATAATTCAGTTGTTTAAGAGAAGCCCGGCTTTTCCTGATATTGAGGTCGAAGAGATATTTCTGTTGGTCCTTTTTTTTTTTTTTTAAAAAAAATGTATTTGTATTGATTTCAGAGAGGAAGGAGAGGGAGAGAGAAAGACATCAATGATGAGAGAGAATCATCAATCGGCTGCCTCCTGCACGCCCCCTACTGGGGCTCAAGCTCACAACCCAGGCATGTGCCCTTGACCAGAATCAAACCCAGGACCCTTCAGTCCACAGGCCGACACTCTATCCACTGAGCCAAACCAGCTAGGGCTTTGTTGGCCTTCATTAAAGAAAAAGGAATTTCCCCAGCTGGTGTGACTCAGTGATTGAGCATCAACCTATGAACCAAAAGGTCAGGATTTGATTCCTGGTCAGGGCACTTGCCCAGGTTTTGGTCTTGATCCTCAGTGTGGGGCGTGCAGGTGTGCAGGAGGCAGCTGATCAATGATTCTCTCTCTCTCTCTCTCTCTCTCTCTCTCTCTCTCTCTCTCTCTCTCTCCCCAAAATAAATCTTTATTGATTTCAGAGAGGAAGGGAGAGGGAAAGAGAGATCAAAACATCAATATGAGAGAGAATCATCAGGCATGTGTCCTTGAGCAGAATCAAACCTGGGACCCTTCAGTCTGCAGGCTGATCTCTATCCACTGACCCAAACCAGCTAGGGCCAATGATTCTCTCTAATCATTGATGTTTCTATTTTTCTCTCCCTTTCCCTTCCTCTTTGAAATAAATAAAAATTATATTTTAAAAAATGAATTCTGTATATTGATGAATACTTCAAAAATGTTCTCTATATTTTTCAGTCCCTGATAAGCCAGATCTGCTGAACTCTTGGGTACCTATGCTCAAATTACCCAATATGTTTGGGGTGATCTTTTCATTGGGAGAAAGATAAAGTGGATAAACTTTTTGCCTATAACTCAAGTGCTAATTCTGGTTGTATATTTGAGAACTGAAAAATAAATAACTAGATTTCTCAACCCATAAGTCTCTAATTACAGAAGCCTCTTCTTTTTCTGTTAATCCTCAACTGAGGATATCGCTTTATTGATTTTTATAGAGATAGAGATAGAGAAGAGAGAGAGAGAGAAAGAGAGAGAGAGAGAGAGAGAGAGAGAGAGAGAGAGAGAGAGAGAAACATCAGTCAGTTGCCTCCTTTACATGCCTAAACTGGGGATTGAACCTACAACCTAGGTATGTGCCTTGACCGGGAATTGAAACCACAACCCACACTCCAACCAAGGCAGATATATATATACACTCTTTTGCTGGGAAATAAGATGGATTTCTTTGTTATTAATTAACTGGATTAGATCAATTTTAAGAGGACACAATTTGACTTGTGGGTGTATTTTGATCTATATAATAGTGATTTCTGTTGTCAGAATTCTCTGTTCTCCCTCATAATTTCTAGTACAGTTTCATATTTCAAGGGGAGACTATTCAGAATGGCCTCTGCAGAAACCAGCTAGAATAAATACAAACTGTGTAATAGTAGGCTCTATAAATAGTACAAATTCCAACTGAAATTTTTAAGTGCAATTTTTTGTTAAAGCAAATTCTTGTCGTGATTAAACTAATGGCTCCCTAAAAGTGGACAACCATGGGCTGTTCAGATTTAGATGTCTTTATATGCCCGAATCACTGTACTTGTCCACCCACACATGCCTAATATTGTGTGCTGGGGTCAATGTGAAGTTCTATAATTATAATAGAGTGAGGCAATTTTGCAGCAGTAAAATGTTTAGGCTTCCTGAATACTGAGGTACAAATTATGAAGTAGATGAATTTATCTCTTAATGCATTTCTACCTCTCTTCTCAGTAATCTCCCTTTTCTTAGAATTATCTCATGTCCCTGATCATGTGTTCCATTCCCACAGGGCTTACTTTCAGCATCCTGCAGGTTAATTCATGCTAAAGCACTTTAACTCAATAAAGACTATACACTAGTCATATGGCCCCATAATTCCACTCCTATGTATCTACCGAAGATAATTTAAAGCATATGTTTACATGAAGATTTGTATATGAATGTATATGGAAGCATTATTCATAAAATAAACTGGAAACAACCTAAATACCCAGCAGTTAGTGATTGGGTAAACAAAATGTGGCTTATACAATGGAATATGACTCAGCAATAAAAAAGAATAAACTAGTTTTTAATGCAGTTCATTGGTTATCAATTTTACTTTTTTATGAGACATAAATATTAACACTCTGTGGCTATTTAGTTAGTGATATGAAACCCTTTCATGATTTAGAATTTGTAGTGGGAATTGTCCCAAATCAAAATAGTGACACTTGCAAATTGGAAATTGCACATTATCAAAGACACAAATGGTTAAGTGCATTTTTATTATTCTCATCTCACCTTCACTGTAGGATGAGAATATCAAGAGATTTGGTTTCCTTACATGTTAGCAGTAAACTCTTGTGAGTTCAGACTTGTAACTAATCCCAAATAAGAACAAAATATTGGTACATGTTACAAAAGGATGAATATAAAACATACTCAATGAAAGACACTAGGTTCAACATATGATTCTTAAAACGAGAAAAGTCAAAACTAGGAAGGCACATCAGTGATTGCCTGAGTCTGGAGGTTGGGGCAAGGATGACTGCTAAGGAACACAAGGGAAAATTTGGGGATGTTCTGTAATGATGGTTGCATGATTGCATACATTTATTAAAACTCAAACTGTACATGTAAAACAAGGTGGATTCATGTTATGCAAACTATACCTAAATAAAGATGAAAAAATAGTAAGCCCTGGGCTAGATACCCTTAGAGGATAGAAATGAGTAACATGTTTCTTCTACAGGGATGGTGGGGCAGGAGAATGTCACCTGTGCTCAGAAACAAGTCTGCTCTTCCTGGAACCGCTGCTTCTCTACTGGGCATCAGACTCCACCCTATAGCATTTTATCCAGACTAGAGATCATACTTTTGGGAGATACAGAGATGAGTAGAACTCAGAACCTGTCCTCAAAGAACTTAATGAGAGAGATAAGATAAGGATACAAATAACCAGAAAACCTGAATTTCTCTGGCTCCTACACACACTTGCTCACACAAGATATTTAGCTTCTTGCAAAGTCCTCCACCTCCAGCACCTCTGGTAGCCCCTAGGGATGGGAGTATTACATGTTGTTTGGTACTAAGGTTGTGGGAGAGATTATGGCAATAGTTTAACCCTTTAAGGTCTTTCCTGGGGCCTTCCCAGTGCTTACAAACAAGTAAATTCCCACCAACATGGTTGCTGCTCCTCTGGGTGCTCCACACTCTCCCCCCTGCCCCAGTTCCATGTCACTCTGCTGGACTTTGTAGTCTTCTCCATTACACCAAGCACAGGAGTCACTCTCTTGTGATCACCACTGGTCTTCTGGGAGCTGCTATTATAATAGGATATGATAAGCCTGCAAATTAAAAATAAGGTCTCCTTAAATCTTAAAAGTTCTTATCATAAGAAAAACACCCTATCTAATAAAAGAGTAATATGCAAATTGACCATCACTCCAACACAAGATGGCTGCCCCCATGTGGTCAAAGATGGCTGCCCCCATGTGGACACAAGATGGCCACCACAAGATGGCCAGCAGGGGAGGGCAGTTGAGAGGGATCAGGCCTGCAAGGGAGGGCAGTTGGGGGGGACCAGCCTGCAGGGGAGGGCAGTTAGGGGTGACCAGTCCTGCACAGGAGGGCAGTTAGGGGCAAACAGGCTGACAGGGGAGCAGTTAGTCATCAATCAGGCTGGCAGGAGAGTGGTTAGGGGGTGATCAGGCTGGCAGGCAGAAGCGGTTAGGGGCAATCAGGAAGGCAGGCAGGTGAGCAGTTGGGAACCAGCAGTCCTGGATTGTGAGAGGGATCCCAGATTGGAGAGGGTGCAGGCTGGGCTGAGGGATTACCACCCCCACCCCGTGCACAAATTTCATGCACCGGGCCTCTAGTTTTTTAAATAATGTAACAATGATGTTAACTAGACTTATTATGGTGATTATTTCACAATATATACAAATATCAAATCATTATGTTGTACACCTGAAACTAACATAATATTATATGTCAATTATACCTCAATTTAAAAATAAGGTCTCTTATTTTTCAGTATTCAAATTACAATGGCATTGGCATTGAGGCCCCCATACAAACAAATTTTATTTTCTTAAAAGAATTTTAATGGTCTCCACCTTAAATAGGCCCAAAATTCTGTATGGTTGTGTCTATCTATGCACAAATCAGTCCTCTACTTTATTTGTTCAATCTAGTTCTCTGGGTTACTGACAATTTAAAGTTGCCTCTTGAAGTGTACTTCAGCACTGCTAATATCAAGGTGGTCCCGCTTGCTGCTCTGTTAACTGATTCAATTATCCCCACTTACATATGAGGAAATTATTGAACTCAGGTAGCTGGTTCCAGAGTCCATGCTCCAAAGCACTATCCCTATCAAACAGAGGTGGCTCCAATCAAGCCACCAGTTTAACTGGTTCCAGCACAGAATGCTGACTAGAACCACTCTCATCAAGATGGTTTCTCAAGGTGTCATCTTTACTCTCAGTATCAGGTCAGAAGTGTCCTAAAGAAAGACCGCCTGGGTTCCTAAGGATTCTAACTCTTTAGTGGATTAGATGCAGCTATTTCCTTTGAGGAACATCCACGGGATGTTCAGAATGACTGCCTTTCCCAAACAAGACCCCTCCAGTGACCGGGACTCTGATTCTCAGTGTGGATCATCTGTGAAGTGACTCACGTCCCATGTCCCGCATGGTTCAGGGTTCAGGCTCTGGAAGAGGGGCTGCATGCAAATGAAAGAGATGAGACAAGAAATAATAATTTGGAAATATTGGGGAACCAGACGGGAGCCCAACTCAAGAGGAAGGACTCTGGTTGGGCTCAGGCTTTGCCATCCTTTTATTCAATTTGGGATACACCTATAGCCCTTAGGCAGGAAATTTCCAGATTTACATGACTGTCTGGTGGGGAAGTTGCTTCAGCTACCATTGTCTCGACTAAACAGTGGGTGCATAGCCCTGACCTTTGCCAGGGATCAGGGTTACCAGCATTCCGGGATCCTTGTCCACACCTCTCTGCTAGTGAAGACAATAGGCGGTTTCCCACATCATCCACTTTCTCTTTCCATAGGAAGGCTCTCAGAGCACTTCCCTCTTGTTCCTTCTCTGCATTTTTACCTCATTCAGGACCATCCAGGACATTAGACATCATTTATGCCTTTGAACATCAATGGGCTGTGTCAGAAAGAGAGATTCAGGATCTCATTCCCTTTGTTGCCAAGATAATCCTTTCTGGATGCAAATAAGTCCTTGGATAGGATGGAGGCAAGCATCCAGGTAGGCTGGGCTATGGCAGATTCAGCCATCATATTGTACTCCAATTCATTGCTTTCTACTGCAGACTTGAGATTTGTGCTTGAGTCAGCTCTGACATGCCTTGTTCTTTTATCCTCTCAGGAGGACTTATCTCTTTAGAGGCCACCAGCTCCACTCCATTCCCCCACTTTACCAGACTGTCCAGTATGTCTTAACCCCCAACAAGGGCCACAACCTAGACTCAAGCTAGAATCTATGCCACAAGCAAGGTCTAAAGTAAATTCTATTATGGTTCAGGAAAGTAAATTCTATTATGAAGGGTCAAGAAAGCATTTATGGGAGATATTCCCTTTTTTTTTATTTCAGAGGAACTCTAAAGAATTTCAGTAGGTAGAGTTGAGGGATAAGGAAGAAGTCATAAATAAAAATAAACAGCAAAGACATAGGGGTGGGAGTGTTTGGGGCCATGTTCAGGAAATAAACAGTGCAATTTGGCTGAAGTATTGGTGTAAATGGGGAAGCAAGGTGAAATGAGCCTGGCAAGATAGGTTTACGTTAACTTGTGAAAAACATTTGAATGTTGTGGGCTGAGATTACACTTAATTCAATGGACAATAAGAAGTTATTTCAGCCATAACCAGTTTGGCTCAGTGGATAGAGCATCCGCCTGTGGACTGAAAGGTCCCAGGTTTGATTCCGGTCAAGGGCATGTACCTTGGTTTCGAGCATATCCCCAGTAGGAGGTGTGCAGGAGGCAGCTGATCGATGTTCCTCTCTCATCGATGTTTCTAACTCTCTATCCCTCTCCCTTCCTCTCTGTAAAAAATCAATAAAATATATTTTTTAAAAAGTTATTTCAAATTTGAGCAGAAGAGTGATATGTACAGACACCCTCTTACAATCTCAGACCAGAAGCCCAGGGGGAATTCTCATATATTTTGGTTGACAACTTAGGGATACAGCAGCCACACTATACTTGTAGTTGGGCTGTGTACTTGAGTGAATTAAAGTTGGTGTCTGGATTAGCTTGGCTCCTTTAAAACCATACAAGGCACATTTGTTTTTTCAAGAAGTGTACTGAACCATATCTAAGAGGTATACTATGGGTGCTGACCTATGTTCCTGGAATCATTTCTGAACATCACCTTGACCTGCCAAAAAGCTCATCTTATTTTTGACTACATTGTCTCCAAGTAGTCTTATTTGACTTTAATATCCGGTCTTGTTTTGCTTTTCTAGTTCCCATTTTCTGAATCCACCCCGTACAAGCACTGCTTATTGAATTATAGTGAGGGGCTGGAAATGAGGAGGGGCTTAAAAAAAGAGGTTTTTAGGGCCACACCAATTTTTTAAAAGCCTGTTTGTTAGAGCTTCGCTGGTGGAGAGAACTCACATGGTTGTGGAGGGAAGTGCTCTAGCTAAAATATATATATATATATATATATATATATATATATATATATATATATATATATATATTTAAATCCAGCCACTATATATATATATATATATATATATATATATATATATATATATAGTGGCTGGATTTAAATATTAATTGCAGAATGTGCATTTTGTTCATCCTCTCATTTGACCACAACTAGGCTTACAGTAAGTGGAATAGGTGCTGCCTCAATAGCTTGATTTGAAGTGGAATAACAGCCAAGATGCACTGAGCACCGACTGTGCATTGGGTGCTGTAATGTATCTTCACAGGTGTTATGGCACTTATTACAAAGACAGGTCTGAGAGGTAGATGATATGCTTTTACATTTTAGAAATCAATAAAGGCTTAGAAGATAAATAAATTTGCTTAAGGTTACAAGCATTTGCCAGTGGAAGAGTAGAATTCAAATACCAAGGTCTATTTCTCTCTTTTTCTTTTTCTTCTATTTATAAGGCCAGACAAAAAGGGAAAAAGCATAAAATAAGATGGAAGCAAAGCAAAATCAGATGCAAGCAATGAAGGCTGTTAACAGCTGAGTCTGTACTGGAGCACGCCTTTTCTGGGCAGTTCCCTGGTGCACAGTATAGGGGCCAGTGTGGCTACTTAAAAGATCTACTCTCTAGGAGCCTGGCCTTTCTGGTTAATGGCCTGGATGATCTTTAGTGTAGATTCCTTTGGCACTATCTTGGTACCCCTAGGCCCTTGTGAGCAGCTCTGACTAGCTGAATCTGGCCTGGTTTCTGTAAGTTGGGCTCATATACGGGAGGGGGACGTGTGGACAATAAAGTTAAGCAGCTAGACTCTAGGAGGAAGATGAGGTATGTAAATCAGAGAAGATGGGATACGTGGAATGGGGAGGTTAAGGATTGATGATTCTGAGCTATTTCAAAGATTATTCTAGAACCTCACAATTACATTCCAAACTATGATTCACCCACCTCTACCTCCTACCAAGAAACAAGAGAACTCCCCATCTGGGGAATAAAAATGAAGGGTACTTTGTAAATTATCAAGATAAGGACTTAGGCAGGTCCAAGTTTAGAAAAGGTAGGAAAAAGGTAGGGTTGAAGTCATCTAAATTAAATGCAAAGGCAGAGCCACAAAAGTAAGAAAGGTAGCTTAAAGCTGAGACCAGAATGCTGGTCTGGAGTTCTTTATATACCCCTTTGCCTCAAAGCCACGATTTGACATATGAACAGGGTACTGAGACTGAATGCACAAGTGGGAGTCTTACTGTCCCAGGAATGGGGACAGGAGGACATCAGAGTCTCAGAGTATGACAGGATCTGCACTGCCCCTCTCACAAGCCATATAAAGTACTTTAGAGTCTGGTGCAAGAGAAGAGTGACTCTCCTGGCAGTGCTTCCTCCTGAACTCCCAGGCTCTAGAGACCATGCCTGTGGCATCTTTACTACTGAGTGTTATTTGGGTGTCTAAAACACATTTCTAGTAGATGTGCAGAGGACCTGAATAATAAAACATCAGTTACCATGACACAATCTAAATATCGTAGCTAAGAAAATAAACATGTAGATGAATTGAGATAATAGTTGTGAGTAATAAAGATAGTTTGAAACTCTGCACACAGATAATAAATGGACCAGACTCCTGACAAGCAAAACAAATTGCTATGGCATTGTGAATTGGTAAGCACGCTCCAAATCACATTTTCTCTCTTTTGTTACACTGAGACGCTATTCCCTCAGTTTTCACACTATGCACTTACTTTCCAGTAAAGTGCTGGGAGAAATAACAATCTACATTATCTAGCTTACAAAAGCAAGGGGCCCCCTTTTCCCTCCCCAGGAGAAGGCATAGTGCCTCAGCATCAGCAAGGGGAAGTTACTAGGGGTCACAAGCTCTTCACAATTTTTGTAAGAATGGCTTGGACTTGGCTGGGATTCCTCCTCACAACTGGCCTTTCCTTCAGCTTCCTAGGGCAGGCATTTGTTAAACCAAAAGTTTTCATTCTTTCTTCACATTTAGGATTTGAGCCTGACAGACCCTCAAAGAAACTGGTCAGGCCTGTTCCGTGAAGTGGGATAAAGTTGTGTTCCCAGTTACTTAATTGGGATGGTTATGTGGACTTAAATGCCAGTCTGAGTCTCACAGCCCTTAGCTAACTAGTGGTCCATAGTGGACATGAGGTTGGGGAATGGACAACCCCAGATTAACCTGAGGTTGGCTAACAGAGGCAGGATGAGAAAAAGGCTGCCAAAGGAAGACTCCCCACACCTCCAATTTTCCTGTGTTTTAGAGTATATAACAAGCCTGCCTTAGCAATTTTTGTACAAGGGTAATGAACTGTTTTGTAGTTCTCTTTCACACACACTACATGTTCAAGTGCACATCAATATGCAAAGTTACTTACATAATCTCAAAAATGATCTTTTAGAAGACATTGAAAAGGTTATATGATTACCACAATCATGAGTATGGAAGGGAGATAAATTGGTGAGCATGGAACAATTTGCTAACATAGCAGTTCTAGAGTCCTTTAGAACTGAGATTCTACTTCTCACAGGTCTGGGCACTTGGAGCCATCTGCCTTGCTCCATTCTTTAACTCCCTTGTAAATAAAAGCAACTGTGGCCCTGGCCAAGTAGCTCAGTTGGTTAGAGCATCCTCCCAATATGCCAGGGTTATGGGTTCGATCCCTGGTTGGGGCACATACAGGAAGTATCCAATGAATGCATGGATGAGTAGAGCAATGGATCTCTCTCTCTCTCTCTCTCTCTCTCTCTCTCTCTCTCTTTCTTACTCTCTCAAATCAATCAATCAAAAATGTTTTAAAGAAACTGTGTTAGGGCTTTTACAGGGCTAGAGTAAGGAATTTAGGTAATGTTTTACACTTTCTGCTGAATCTATTATGGACAAGGGGTCACAAGCTCTTCGGGTTTCTAAAATGAATAAATCAAGACTAATCTTTTAATCTTTGGAAAGTCAAACTTTTTCCAAACTGAGTGATCCTCTTTACCAAAGGATCAATACACTTTTTTTTCTATACAAGCTCCTCCACTCCATTTTATTCTCTCTATCATGTGAAGTCTATACTGTGGGCTCTCTAGACCTCACCCACCTCTTGGATAGACTGAGATTGAGCAGTTATATTTGTGCCTTTACAGAGTCTTGGGACAGAAAACACCATCAGCTTTTCCATTTTACTAGAGCTTGATCTATTTCCAGTAGAAACAGTTGGGGCACTGATTATTACGGGGATGGATCGAGAGTCATCCCCCCTTGCTTGACGGGTGGGTAGGCAGCCCAAAGGGAGAATTAGAGGGAGCTTTAGTCCAGAGAAAGTAAGTAGCAGTGGAGAAAATGTTGCTGTCCTGTGAGGTCCAGAACCACATCCACAAGCCTCTGAAGACCTCTCCTCTAAGAGAGACTAAGATTTAACAGTTGTCATAGGATCTATACCGAGGCTGGGACTGGAGATATCATCGCCTTTACTGTTTTTCCAGAGTCTGACTTGTTACCAATAGAAAAAATGATGCACTAACAGAGTGGGATGGATCAAAAGACATCCTACTCTTGCTAGGTGGTCAAGAAGAAGCCCAGAGGGACACTCAGGTAGATTGTCCCAACAAGGAGATTTGGTATTAGTTAAGAAAATGATGAGAACAACAGAGACACATTTTTTGCCCTGTCCACATTAGCTCCTCCTTTATAGGTGTTACCCCAGGGGAGGAGATTTAGTGTGAAGTCTCAGACAGGGAACTCTGATATTGTTCCTCCAGAGTATGGTAGAAATAGTGGATAACACGTTTTAGCTCTGGACCAGGGGGTGTGGAGGATCTCTTTTCTGGGATACAGCAACTGTGTTCCTGCCTGTACAGAGGCAGGTGCCTGGAATTACTCATGGCATTTCTGTCATCTTTGAGCTTTAACTATGTGGAAGGGATGTGTGGGTGGTGATTTGTAGTAGAACAATTTGCATCAATAGTGATCATTGTCTTGTGAGGTAAGTAGGCTGGAAGACAGCTCAAAGACTGGTTTACTAGAGGCCAACACTGTTTAGGGACCTCTGAAAGTATTTTGCGAAACGGTAGGAACAGTAATGGAAATGTTGTTGCCTTGTACCTCCTTTATGAGACATTTATAATGTGCCAATAGACCCACTCACTCCATACCTCCCTGCTTTCTCCTTTCGCAAGCATTTCTAGGTTTTTGCCCTATTGATGCAGGGGCCTAGAGTACCTAATGCCTTTTATGTACATTGGTTCTTAAGGGAAATAGACCAATTAGTAGATTATTTCTTTTAGGGCTTTAACAAGGGCCTAAAGGAGGATAGCTCTCAGGAGTAATTGAGTATTCACCTTTGGACTAAATTAGCAGTGGTGGAATTAAAGGCTGAACAGGTAGAAAAAGTTTAATTTGTGGTGCACACAAGTCTTTTCAAAGTGTACCTCCAATTAAACAGCATAGACTACAACTATTTCTGATGCTATCCATCAGATAGAATCTGGGGAAAGCCTCTGGCCTAGCCTCCACTCCCCTCCCACTGCCATTCCCTCTAATGCCCCACCTCTGCCCTTTCTGCTTGGTGGCTTCCACTATTTTGCCACTCCTATTGGAAGGAGGTGTGGCCTTGGGGATAAGGGGAAGGCCTCCTTTCCCTAACCCTACCTCATACCCACTCCTCCCTTCTTCCTTGCTAAGGCATTCAGAAGCAGGAAAGGGAGCATTCGCTGAGGCACTACAGGATTAGGCTTAGGTACTAGCCTTGTGGAGGGGAAGGAGGGCCTCTTATTCCCAGGTTTACTTCACAGTGCCATTGTCTGTGAGAGGTATTTAGCCTCTTCTCAGCCCCTCAGCCCCTATTGACTATACCCAATGGAAGAGTTGGCACCTTTCATCTCACTGGCTGACCTCTCCCTCCCCCTGCCTCTAAGGCCCCCATCTTCCCTCCCTCCAGTAGTCTTTCCTTGCTTCCTCTCCCTCCCCCTTCTCTCCTCCCTCCTGTCACTCTAATTCCCTCTTTGCCTTCCTCCCCTTGTCTTCAGGTTTGTTAGGTTGACTCTTCTAAAACAAGATTGTAGCTCAGGAATAGGTGTTCTGACACTTTGTCAGGGGACTAACAACATACCTCCAGGAGAGAAGCGCACTTTGAGTGGCATATGCAATCTGCTTTAGTTCCTGTTGGCTGTGACTAGTGGTCTGGTCACATCACCCAGAGCTGGACCACCTGCACTTAGGTGGAGCCTCTGTCCTTTAAAGGATACCTTCCCTGACTGGCTTCTTCTGGAACATTTTCTGTTCCTAGACTTCGTGCAAAAGTGTGTGTGGGGGGAGAGTCTTGGAAAGCCTGGTATGTGCTGCCTTCATGGGTCTGCTTTAGCTGCCCTGAGCTATGAGGTTCTGAGGAGCACCACGAGAGACACAGGGGGATCAGGTAGGGCCAGAGACAATCAAGTGTAGGTGATACTTGTAAGTGTTTGGTGCAAATACCTGTGCTTTTTATTTTTTTTAAATATATTTTATTGATTTTTTACAGAGAGAAAGAGAGAGGGATAGAGAGTTAGAAACATTGATGATAGAGAAACATTGATCAGCTGCCTCTTGCACAACCCCTACTGGGGATGTGCTCACAACCAAGGTACATGCCCTTGACCGGAATCGAACCTGGGACCTTTCAGTCCGCAGGCCGACGCTCTATCCACTGAGCCAAACCGGTTTCGGCTACCTGTGCATTTTAAAACTTCAGGTCTGACATGAAGGCCAGACCAGGAGGCAAAGAATGACCATAACAGGCAAATGGCATGGGCGATGTAGTCAATATCTGTGCCAAAAGAAATGAGGGGGAGGTCTGACAGATAGGGGAGGAGTGCACTACAGCAATGAAGAATCTGAGATACAAGAGAAATCCAAATAGACTGACAGGAAACTATTAGCAGGTATCAAAGTCTAGAAGTCAGATTATGGTTCCTAGAAGAGAATCCAGCAAGAGCAAGGCCAGTGTTGTGACATCACAAACAGGATATCCAGACCATGACACAAAGTTCAGGCTGGTCACAGTTTATTTCTTGCTCTTGGCTTACTAGTTAGATAAGCACAATTTCCCAAAAAGTTTAGAACAGTTCCCTTGACTACTGGTGAATGCTTGCCCTTATTTGTACCACACTCTATGACTTGCATAGGATTTTACCTAGCCCTAATTGTAGGATTGCAGAGCATGAAGGCATGATTAATCTGATAGACACCCTTGTTTAGAGTGAGGTAGCATTGTTATATCTAAGTTGGTCCCCTCCTGATAGTCAGTCGTTTCCACAGAGGGCTCCCCCAAGCAAATCACCCTTGGAAAAGGCTACTGGACTGTGGCATACTGAAGTCCATATTTCCTTATAGGTTTGGCGACAGAAAAAATTTCAAAGCCTTTAGGGTTTATGCTGTTGTTTCTGTCTCTGCCTCTAACACAAAGAAGCAGAACCTCCAAGGTCTAGTGAGACCCATCCATGGTGCCCCATGGCAAAATCTTTGATGTCATCCAGCCCTGAATGTTTAAATCCCTGAGATCCTGTTAAGAGAGTGAAAAGACCAAGAAGAGACTAGGAAAAAACATTTACAACAATTAGTTTCTTTTTTTTTTCTTAAATATATTTTATTGATTTTTTACAGAGAAGGAGATAGTTAGAAACATCGATCAGCGGCCTCCTGCACGCCCCCTACTGGGGATATGCCCGCAACCAACGTACGTGCCCTTGACTGAAATCAAACCTGGGACCTTTCAGTCCGAAGGCTGATGCTCTATCCACTGAGCCAAACCGGTTTCGGCACAATTAGTTTCCTAGGGCTGCCATAACAAATTCCCATTAACTTGGTGGTTTTAAACAATGGAAATTTATTATCTCACAGACTGGAAGCCAGAACTCAAATATCAAAATGTCAGTAGCTTTCTATGAAGGCTGTAAGCAAAGGATTCTTCCTTGCCTCTTCCTAGCTTCTGGTGGTTGCTAGCAATCCTTGGTGTTTCTTGGCTTATATCTGCATAACTCCAAGTTTTGCCTTTGTCTTTTTGTTTCTTTTTTTTAAAAACATTTTTAAAAATATATATTTTATTGATTTTTACAGGGAGGAAGGGAGAGGGATAGAGAGCTAGAAACGTCGATGAGAGAGAAACATCGACCAGCTGCCTCCTGCACAACCCCCTAGTGGGGATGTGCCCACAACCAAGGTATATGCCCTTGACTGGAATCGAACCTGGTACCTTCCAGTCCGCAGGCCGATGCTCTATCCACTGAGCCAAACCAGTTTCGGCTTGCCTCTGTCTTTACATGGCACTCTCCCTTATGTGTGTCTGTGACTCTGTGTTTTCCATAAGGATACCAGTCATTGAATTAGGGCCCACCCTAATCCAGTATGACCTAATCTTAACTAATGACATCCGCAAAGAATATATCTATATGTATAAAAGGCTAATATGCTAAGTGTCCCTCCAACCATCCAACTGGTTGCTATGATGTGCATTGACCACCAGGGGGCAGACGCTCAACACAGGAGGTGCCATAAAGCACACTGGCCATTTACAAAGAAATGGCACCATGGACCTGGCACCAACAAAGCAACACTCAGCTTCCCCCAAGTGGGACACAAGCCGTGCCACGCCCCCCCCCCCCCCGGAGTGACAGCCCACCAAATTGCAGCCAACACTTCCAAGACCCCATGGTGCAAAATGCAGCCCACAGCCCAGCCCAGCCTTACCCAGACATGGTTGCTCTGGGCGCCGGGTAATGACATCATGTAGCAATGCCCGACTTCCTCTCCCTAGTGACTGGCCTCCTTGGAGTTTCTTCAGCCCAGAAATATGACTTTCTTTATAGCCAGGTGTGAACATTTTACACTTTAACCAAATATCTGTGTAGTGCTTTCCTGTGTCTCATCTCATTTCATCCTCACAGAAGTCCTGGAGTAGGTAGATAGGAGACTCGGTAGAATCCTATTGTCTTTTCATTAGCTGGAAAACAGAGATTTAGAAAGTTTAGAAACTTGACCCAACTGAAAAGAAGTAAGAAATGGTGGATCTTGAAAATGACTTCAAGTTTTCTCACTGCGCAGAATATAGTCAAACACTGCTGCAGTTAAATATTTTACCCTTTGTTCTCCCTGCATGATCTATAATAATAATCTGCTTTGTGTTGATATTTACTGCTGTGTTGCTGACAATTACCTGAAAGAGAAGGTGGGTGCTTCACTGGGCTGGAAAAAAGTTTAGCTAAATCAGAAAGCAGGTTTAATTAAGCAAGTTTATTCTCTATATATAAAAGGCTAAGTTGACTCACGCATGCATGATACATACAAAGCTCTTGCTGACACCAATCGCACGCATGTGTTTTGATCTGTCATTGTCAATCATGAATTTGGTTGACACTTCTATTGTAGATAAAGGGCATATAGCGATATTAAAATATTTTTTCTAATTAATTTCCTTTCAATGTGCACGAATATGTGCACTGGGCCACTAGTTTTCAAATAAGGTCACATTCAAAGGTCTCAGAATTTGAGACTTATATGATTTCACTCATATGTGGAATCTAATGAACAAACTGAACTAGCAAGCAAAATAGAGACAAGCTCATAGAAAGGCTGACAGCTGTTGTGGGAAAGGAGTTGGGGTTGGGTTGGGGGTGGAGGGATTGAGCAAAAAAGAAAAAAAAGAAAAACTCATGGGCACGAACAACAGTGGTGATTGGGAGGCATGGGGTGGAGGGAGGTGAAAGAGGGTATAGGGGAGATAAATGATGATGGATGGAAATTTAACTTGGGATGGTGAACACACAATACAGTCTACAGATGATGTGCTGTGTAATTGAGCACCTGAAACCTGTATAATTTTGTTAACCAGTGTCACACAAATAAATTCAATAAAAAGGAAAAAGAATTTAAGACTTGAATATATCTTTTGGGGGGGGGACACAATTTAGATCACAGCATATACCATGTATTTAATAAAGGCCTTATAGTCATAATATATAAAGAACTGCCAAACTCAACAGTAAAAACACAATCTATCCGGTTATAAAATGGGTGAAATACATCAGCAGATATTTCACCAAAGAAGAGACATGGCAAATAAGCACAGAAAAAAAAAGTTCAAAATCAATAGCCACTAGGAAAATGCAAATTAAAATCACACAAGGAGTTATCACTATATACCTATTAGAACAGCTGAAATAAAAAAATAGTGATGCCCTAGCCAGTTTTGCTCAGTGGATAGAGTGTTGGCCTGTGGACCAAAGGATCCCAGGTTCGATTCTGGTCAAGGGCATGTACTTCAGTTGGAGGCTTCTCCCTGGCCTGGGCCCTGGTTGGGGCATGTGCAGGAAGCAATCAATCAATGTGTTTCTCTCACATCGATGTTTCTCTCTGTCTCTCCCTCTTTCTTCCACTCTCCCTAAAAAGCAATGGGAGAGAGACAAAATGGTGGCAGAATAGATGAACGTGTCCTAAGCCTTGTCCTGGAGCAGATAGAACAAGCAACTAAATCAAATAAAATCCACCACAAAGTGGCAAAGTAGAAATAAATTGCAGTCAGAAAGGGCACAGGACACTTGGAGAACGGAGCAGCAGCTGTGCGAGTGGACCACCCCCTGTCCAAGGAGAAGCAGCCTTGCACAACTTTGTGTGCAGCCCACCCCCATCCTAGGAGCAGCAGCCTCACAAGCAGCCCATCCCCGTAGAGGAGCAGCAGCTGCATGAGCAGTGCCCCCCCCCCCCTGGTCTGAGGAGCAGCCCACCCCTGCACAAGGAGCAGCAGCCGCGTGAGCAGCCCACCCCCATCTGAGGAGCAACAGTCCTGCAAGCAGCCCTCCCCCATTTGAGGAGCAGCAGCTGTGTGAGCGCCCCCCCCCCCGTCTGAGGAGCAGCAGCCTCACGAGCAGCCTGCCCCCATCCAAGGAGCAGCAGCTGCACGAGCAGCTCGCCGTGGTCCAAGGACCTGCAGCCACATGAGCAGCCCACCCTGGTCTGAGGAGCAGCAGCTCTGCAAGCAGCACACTCCTACCCAAAGGAGCAGCAGCCTCATGCAGCCCGCACCCATCCAAGGAGCAGTAGCTGCATGAGCAGCCCGCCCCCATATGAGGAGCAGGAGCCTCGCACGCAGCCCACCCCCATCTGAGGAGCAGCAGTCGCGTGAGCAGCCCGCCCCCATCCAAGGAGCACCAGTCACGCAAGCAGCCCACCCCATCCGAGGAGCAGCAGATCTGCGAGCGGCCCACGCCCATTTGAAGAGCAGCAGCCATGCGAGCAGCCGGCCCCTGTCCTAGAAGCAGCATCCCCATGAGAAGCTTGCCACCATCCAAAGAGCAGCCTGCCCCCATTTGAGGAGCAGAAACTGTGTGAGCAGCCTGCTTCAGTCCAAGGAGCAGCAGCTCTGAAAGCAGCCTGCCCCCATTTGAGGACCAGCAGCTGCATGACCAGCCCATCCTGGTCTGAGGATCAGCCTGCCCCAACCCGAGGAGCAGCAGCTACACACAGCCTGCACCCATCCAAGGAGCAGCAGCCGCACAAGCAGCCCACCCCTGTCTGAGGAGCAGCAGCCCTGAGAGCAGCCCGCCCAGATCTGAGGAGTGGCAACTGTGCGAGCAGCGCCCCCCTGTCTGAGGAGCAGCAGCCTCACAAGCAGCCTGCCCCCATCCAAGGAGCAGCAGTTCTGCGAGTGGCCCACACCCATTCGAGGAGCAGCAGCCGTGCAAACAGCTGGCCCCCAACCTAGGAGCCGCAATAGTGTGAGCAGCCCACCCCTGTTTGAGGAGGAGCAGCTATGCAAGTGGCCCCCACCATTCGAGGAGCAGAAGCCTCACGTGCAGCTCACCACCATCCGAGGAGCAGCAGCCTCACAAACAGCCTGCTCCCATCCGAGGACAACAGCTCGTGAGCAACCTGCCCCCGTCCCAAGAGCAGCTCCCACATACAGTCCACCCCCTTAAGAGGAGCAACAGCCTCATGAGCAACCCACCCTCATCCAAGGAGTAGCAGCTGTGTGAGCAGCCTGCCCAGGCCAGCCAGAGGAGCCAACATTGCTGTAAACAGTGCCCACCAGAGGAGCTGCTGCCAACTGAGGAGAAGCTGCTTCCACGACTGCCTGAGGAGCAGCCACTGCTCGAGGAGCCACTGCCACTCAAAGAGCAGCCACTCCATGACTCGACACCTAGATCCTTCAGTGAGAGCAAAAATAGATAGACAAAGAAACCCCCAAAGGAAAGAAAAGAAGCAATCGCCAGAAAAGGAAATAAATGAAATGGAGGCATGTAGTATGTCAGAAAAATAATTCACAATAAGGTTCATACAGTTCAAAAACCAGATGGATGAGAAAATTAACAACTTACGTAAGAATCAAGAAGAAATAAAGAGTGATATAGCTGCAATAAAAAATACCATGGAAAGTTTCATCAGTAGACTAGGAGAAGCGGGGGACTGAATTAGCGAATTAGAAGACAGGGAAGCAAAACACAACCAAACTGAACTGCAATTGGAAAAAAAATGAAAAGACAGGCAGAGAGCCCAAGGGAGCTTTGGGACAACATGAAATGAAGAAACATATGAAAATAGGGGTGCCAGAATGACAGGAAGAGGAACAAGGGTTAAAAAACCTATTTGAAAGCTTCCCTGATGTGGGGAAGAAAAAAAGTCACACAAGCACAGAGTCCCAAACAAGATGAACCCAAAAAGAGCCACACCAAAACACGTCATAATTATGATGGCAAACGTTCAGGACAAAGAGAGAATCTTAAAGACTGCAAGAGAGAGACAGAAATTTATGTACAAGGGATCTCCCATTAGATTATCAAATGATTTTTCAACAGAAACACATCAGGCCAGAAAGGAATGGAAGAAAACTTGCAAAGTGATGCAAAGCAAGGGACTGAATCCAAGAATACTCTATCCAGCAAGGCTATCATTCAAAATTGAAGGGGAAATAAGGAGCTTCACAGACAAAAAAAAGCTAAGGGAGTTTATCACTACCAAGCCAGCAATGCAAGAAATGCTAAAGGGAATGATGTAAAAAGAAGAAATAAAAAGGGAAGAAGGAACACAGGCACAACAAAGAAAAATGGCTACAAACAAGTAACCTATCAATAATAACTTTAAACGTAAAAGAAATAAATTATCCAATCAAAAGACACTGAGTGGCTGAATGGATAAAAAAAACATGACCCATATACATGCTGTCTACAAGAGACCCACTTCAGAACAAGGGACTCACACAGACTGAAAGTGAAGGGATGGAAAATATCTTACAGGCAAATGGAAAAAAAAAAGAAAAAGCTGGGGTAGCAATACTTATATCTGAAAAAATAGAACTCAAAGTGAAGGCCATAACAAGTGATAAGGAAGGCCACTTCATAATACTGAAGGGATTGATACAAAAAGAGGATATAACCCTGATAAACATATATGCACCCAATGCAGGAGCACCCAAATACTGTACTTTCTGGCATCTAAGACGACTGGGCATATAAGATTTTCCTGGGTTAAAAAGTCATTTTATACGCCAGAAAATATGGTATATTGGACTATATTGATGGGATTAGATGTAATGGATTAGATATATTGGACTACTGTATTTTCCAGCGTATAAGACGACTTTTTAACCCAGGAAAATCTTATACACCCAGTCGTCTTATACGCCGGAAAATACGGTACATTAAAAAAAAAAAAAACTCCTGGAAGATATCAAGGGAGAGATCGACAACAGTACAATCACAGTAGGTAACTTTAATACCCCACTGACATCACTGGATAAAACATCTAGACAAAAAAATCAGCAAAGAAACAGTAATACTAAATGACCCATTAGATCAGATGGACTTAATTGACATCTTCAGAACATTTCACTCCAAAGCCATGGAATATACGTTCTTCTCAAGAGCACATGGGACATTTTTAAAAATAGACCACATATTGGGTCATAGGCAAAGTCTTTCCAAATTCAAGAAGATTGAAATCATATCAAGCATATTCTAAGACCACAATGGCATAATATAAACTAATAGTAGGGTAATATGCAAATTGGTCAGGACTACATCACGTAACGACCAATCAGCAGGCTGCATGCACAGCAGGCACAGGTAGGCAGGGACTTGCAGCATTGGGGACGGGTGTGGGGCGGCAGTGGAGTCTTTCTGTCCACCTGCACCAGGGATACTGAGGCGCATGGATTCTAGCAAATCGAATCCAGCAGTACATCAGAAAGATCATACACCGTGACCAAGTAGGATTTATCCCAGGGATACAAGGATGGTACAATATTCGCAAATCAATAAACATGATAAATCACATAAACAAATTGAGAGATTAAAATCACACAGTCATATCAATTGATGCAGAAAAAGCATTTGACAAAATCCAACACCCTTTCTTGATAAAAACTCTCAGAAAGGTGGGAATAGAAGGATCATATCTCAACATAATAAAAGCCATATATGACAAACCCACAGCCAACATCATACTCAATGGGCAAAAAATAAAACCATTTCACCTAAGAACAGGAACAAGACAGGGATGCCCACTTTCCCCACTGCTGTTTGACATAGTCCTGGAAGTGCTAGCCATAGCAATTAGACAAGAAAAAGAAATAAAAGGTATCCAAATTAGAAAAGAAGATGTAAAACTGTCATTATTTGCAGATGACATGATACTATACATAGAAAACCCTAAAGAATTCATAAAAAATTATTAGACTTAATAAATTAATTTGGCAATGTAGCAGGATACAAAATTAATGCCAAGAAATCTTTGGCATTTTTATACACCAATAGTGAACTTACAGAAATAGAGACAAAAAAAACAATTCCATTTACCATTGCACCAAAAAAATTAAGATACCTAGGAATATAGGTATTAGACCTAAGGAGGTAAAAGACCTCTATTCAGAAAACCACAGGACACTGAGAAAAGAGATAGAGGAAGACATAAACAGATGGAAGAACATACCGTGTTCATAGATTGGTAAAATCAACATCATTAAAATGTCCATACTATCCAAAGCAATCTATATATTCAATGCAATCCCCATTAAAATACCAACGGCATATTTCACAGACCTAGAATGAACTCCCCCAAAATTCATCTGGAATAACAAAGACCCTGAATAGCCACAGCAATCCTGAGAAAGAAGAACAAAGTAGGAGGCATCTCAATACCAGATAACAAGCTGTATTACAAAGCCACTGTTCTCAAAACAGCCTGGTACTGGCACAAGAACAGACATATAGACCAATGGAATAGAATAGAGAACCCAGAAATTGACCCAAACCACTATGCTCAATTAATATTTGACAAAGGAGGCAAGAACATATAGTGGAGTCAAGACAGTTATCTCTGATAAGGGTTTAATCTCCAACATTTACAGGTACCTCATACAACTTAACAAAAGGAAAATAAACAACCCAATCAAAAAATGGGCAAAGGATCTAAATAGATACTTTTAGAAAGAAGACATAAGTCAGGCCAAAAGGCATATGAAAACATGCTCAAAGTCACTAATCATCAGAGAGATGCAAATCAAAACGACAATGCGGTACCATCTCACACCTGTCAGATGGCTATTATCAACAAATCAACAAAGGACAAGTGCTGCCGAGGATGCAGAGAAAAAGGAACCCTCATGCACTGCTGCTGGGAATGCAGACTGGTGCAGCCACTGTGGAGAACAGTATGGAGTTTTCTCAAAAAACTAAAAATGGAACTCCCATTTGACCCAGTAATCACACTTCTAGAAATATATCCCAAGGTACTAGAAACACCATTCAGAAAGGATATATGCACTCCTATGTTCATAATGGCACAATTCACCATAGCTAAGATTTGGAAACAGCCTAAATTCCCATTAGCAGATGAGTGGATTAAAAAACTGTGGTACATCCACACAATGGAATACTATGCCGTGGTAAAAAAGAAGGAATTGGTGTTTGTTTTTTAAAATTATTTTATTGCTTAAAGTATTACAAAGATTAGTACATGTGTCTCCTTTTTTTACACGTTGACCTTCCCCCAGCCTCCCCTAACCTCCAGGTATCTTGCATCCATTGGTTATGCTTATATGCATGCATACAAGTCCTTCGGTTGATCTCTTACCTTCCCCCGCACCCAACCCTCCCCAGACTTCCCGCTGTAGATTGACAGTCTGTTCAATGCTGCTCTGCCTCTGTATCTATTTTTGTTCATCAGTTTATAATGTTCTTTATTATCTATAAATGAGTGAGATCATGTAGTATTTTTCTCTCATAGACTGGCTTATTTCACTTAGCACAATGCTCTCCAGTTCCATCCATACTTTTGCAAATGAAAAAGAAGGAATTCTTATTATTTGCAACAGCATGGATGGAACTGGAGAGCATTATGCTCAGTGAAATAGGCCAGTCAGGGAAAGATAAATATCACATGATTGCACTCATTTGTGGAATATAATGAACAACGTAAACTGATGAACAAAAACAAATCCAGAGACAGAGAAGCATTTATCAGACCATCAAACCTCAGAGGGAAGGTAAGGGAGGGTGGAGGTAAGGGGGAGAGATCAACCAAAGGACTTGTATGCATGCATATAAGCCTAACCAATGGACACAGACAACAAGGGGGTGAGGGCATGAGTGGGGGCGTTGGCGGGACAATGGGGCGATGAGGACACATATGTAATACCTTAATCCAGTGATAGGCAACATTTTGAGCTTGGTGTGTCAAACTTCGCCAAAAAACTGAGCATAACTCGGGTAGTGTGTCACTTTGAGGAAAAAACATTATTTTGCAAATGTTTCATCCTCAGGAGCAGCGAATGTTTCATCCTCGGCACGTGGCCGCCTATGCGGCCGTGTGTCATCAGAAATGGCTACGCGTGTCAGTGCTGACATGCGTGTCATAGGTTCCCCATCACTGCCTTAATCAATAAAGAAAAAAAATTTAAAAAGCAATGGGAAAATATCCTCAGGTAAGGATTAACAACAATAACAAAAAATAGTGATAATAGTAAATGCTGATGAGGATGTGGAGAAGTTGAATCACTCATGCACTACGGGGGTCAGTGAGATGTAAAATGGTACAGACACTCTGGAAATTAGTTTGACAATTTCTCATAAATTTAAACATACACTTATCATATGATCCAACAATCACACTCCTGAGCATAAAGAAATGGAAACTTATGTCCACACAAAAAAGTATACACTATAATTTATAGCAGCTTTACTTGTAATAGAACATATTGGCATGTTCTTCAATGGGTGATGGTTGCTTAAACGCTGATATATCCATACAGTGTAATCCTATATAATAAAGAGGCAATATGCAAATTGACTATCACTCCAACACACAAGATGGCCACCCCCATGTGGACACAAGATGGCCACCACAAGATGGCCAGCAGGGGAGGGCAGTTGGGAGGGACCAGGCCTGCAAGGGAGGGTAGTTAGGGGTGACCAGGCCTGCACGGGAGGGCAGTTGGGGGCAACCAGGCCGGCAAGGGAGGGCAGTTAGGGTAGACCAGGCTGGTAAGGGAGGGCAGTTGGGGGTGACCAGGCTGGCAAGGGAGGGCAGTTGGGGAGGACCAGGCCTGCAGGGGAGGGAAGTTAGGGGCAACCAGGCTGGCAAGGGAGGGAAGTTAGGGCTGACCAGGCCATCAGGGGAGGGCAGTTGGAGGCAACCAGGCCTGCAAGGGAGGACAGTTAGGGGCAACCAGGTCAGTAGGGGAGGGCAGTTAGAGGCAACCAGGCAGGCAAGGGAGGGCAGTTACAGGTGACCGGTCCAGCAGGGGAGGGCAGTTAGGGGCAATTGGGCCAACAGGGGAGCAGTTAGGTGTCAATCAGGCTGGCATGGGAGTGGTTAGGGGATGATCAGGATGGCAGGCAGAAGCAGTTAGGGGCAATCATGCAGGCAGGCGAGCGGTTGAGAGCCAGCAGTTCTGGATTGTGAGAGGGGTCCTAGATTGGAGAGGGTGCAGGCTGGGCTGAGGGACACACACCCCCATGCACGAATTTCATGCACCAGGCCTCTAGTACAACAATAAAAAGTAATGAACTACTGATGCATACAACAATATGAATAGACCTCAATGGCATTATGCTAAGTGAAAAAATAAATCTCAAAATATTATGTAATGTATGATCCATTTATATAATATTTTAAAATGACAAAATTTCTGAGATGGTGAACAAATAAGTGATTGCTGTGGGACAGGGATGCAAATTTAAAGTTATTTTGTGGTAATGGAAACAGTTCTCCATTTGATTGTGGTGGTGGTTACATGAATCTATACTTGGGACAAAATTGCATACACATGAGTTAATGCAGGTTTAAAAATTGTGAAAACTTAATAAGGTCTTTCATCTAGTTAATGGCATAATATCAATGTTAATTTTCTGATTTTAATATTGTACTGCAACTATATAAGATGACACCCTTGGGGAATGGGGTGTGCAGGGGGTGCGGATCTTTCCACTGTGTCTGCAACTTTCTGTGAATATATAATTATTTTTAAAAGGTTTGAATGCCAGAAGTGTGGATTCTAGTAAATTGTCTTAATCATCTTTGGCAGCGTTAACAGAGGTATTTATTATAAGCTCTGTGTAGTACTAATGTAGATTTCTTGAGCACTTAGGATGTGTGAACCATTGTACTAAGCACTTTACACTCATTATCCCCTTTGACCTATGCTATAGCTAGAAGAAGTAGGTAGTATTATGACACCTGCCTTATATAGGTCAGTAAACTGAAAATCAGAGTTTAGTAACTTGCCCAGTTCACAGAGCTATAAGTGGCAGAACTAAGGCTTGAATCTAGATCAATCTGACTCCAAAGCTTGTGATAAAAAACAAATATGTCATAATGACTACCACACGTTTACTGTCATCATCTTTATTATTATTATTTAGTAACTGTGGCCTTAACCTTAGCATTGAGGAGCACCTTGTCCTTACACCTAGGACAGTGTGAATAGTGTCAGAAAAAAATGAGTCAGATCCTTATCTATAAAATCATAAAAATCTCTACCACACAGGGTTATTATTTATGAGTTTTGAGTAAAATTAAAGGTAACAATGTAGGTGGAAAGTGCTCGGTAAACAGGAAAGCTCCCTGCATGCTAGCCGCATTGCATTTTATTCTATTACTTCACCTCTAGATTGCAGCTAAAAAGCTTTTGCCTGTTAGCCATGCCAACATCCCCAAGCTCATCACCCTACTTGCTCGCAGTGTGTTTCTATGGAATCAGTCACCATAGTTTCTAGATTCTCTGACAGAAATATTAGGTGAAAGGCAGTTTAACAGAAGGAATCAGTGAATTTGATTCAAAGAATTGTATCCTTTCCACCTCAAAGCAGTGTGTAGCTGAGCAGCAGCAGGTCACATATTCTTGCCTTCCCATTCATTGCTTCCAGATTCCTTTTGCAAAACTTAAAATGATGAATTTAGAGTTACTTTTTTGAGACTTTCAATAGTTGATAGCCTTCAAAAATCATCTTTGTTCCTGGAATTAAATTTCACAGACATTCCTGTACACAAGGGGTTGGCAAACCATGACCCATGGTCCAAATCTGGCATGTTATTGGTTTTTGTATGGCCCTCAAGCTAAATGGTTTTTCTTTTTTACATTTTTTAATGTTTGAAAAAAGTAAAAAAGAGAAACAAATATTTGACAACACATGAAAATTAGATGAAATTCACATTTCAGTGTCCATAAAATAAAGTTTCATTGGAACATAGAAACTCTCATTGTTCAGGCAGAATTGAGTAGTTGTAAAGCTGAAAATATTTACTATCTGGCCCTTTACAGATAAAGCTTGCCAATCTCTGCTCTACATAAGAAAATCAGTGATCCAATATGGAGGCCAATAAAAGCTAGCTAGGTCTGTACTCCATCTACATTTAGCCCCACCACCTATCCCTACATACCACTGTCCTCTTCACTGCCCGCACCCCATTTTTAAAACATATCTATTTCCCACACTGTATTTCAAGCTCTTTGGAGGAAAGAATTCATTTTTCCCCTCTTTCATATTTGTTTCCCACAAAGTGCCTAGCACAGTAGTTTACTCATAATAGACAAGTGAGGAGTGTTTTTTTAAACAACAGAACTGGATCATGTTTCCATAGCAACTGAGTTTCTGAAGTGTTGCCATGTAGAATCCTTTATACCCAGTCCATTCCATTCAGTGCTGGAGATCAGATGTAGAGATCCCACAGGTAAAATAGTATTTACACTCTATAAACAGTAAGATTTGTGAATCACGATTTTATTTAAATGTCTGTTGTTTTTACTCTTGGAGTAAAGAAGACCTTTCTAAATATATCAAAACTGTAAAAGAAAAGATTGATACATTTGACTACACAATAATAAATAATTTCTTTTCTGATGGTTGCCCAAAAGATGGGTAAAAAGGGTGAAGGGAAATAAGAGGTACAAACTTCCAGGTATAAAATAAATAAGCCATGGGGATGCAATATACAAGACAGGGGATATAGTTAATAATATTGTAATAAATTTGCAGTGTGACAGCTACTAGACCTTTTGTGGTGACCATATTGTAAGGTATATAAATGTTGAATCACTATGTTGTACAACTGAAACTAATATAATATTGTATACCAACAATACTTAAATTAAAAATTTTAAAAAGAATTTCTGCATGGTAAAAATCACCTAAATGAACTAAAAAGAAAAATGAACTGAGGGGAAGTGGGATTAACATCAGATAAAGAGCAAATTTCCCTAAAAAACAGCTTTTACAAATCAATAGGAAAAAGAGCAATAAGCCTTATAGAAAAATAGGTGAAGATGAACAAGCTGTTCATAGAAGAGCAAATACAAATGATTATTGACATATGAGAATATGTTCAGCTTCAGTAATAATAGGAGAAATGTCTACATTTCATAGTGATATCTTTTTTTTTTTACCTATAACACTGACAAAGTTAATGACACATTTCACTGACAAAAGTTTGGGCAAACAAGCACTCTCATGCATTGCTGGTAGAAGTATAAATTTTCTTTGTATAAAAATATACAAGCCTACCACGTGTCTAAAGTTATCATCTTTGTGTCCCTGTATGAATTCTAATAGTGCATGGGGCACAGGGTGTGGAGATCTGGACTCAACTGTGGGCCTGACTGCGACAGACATCTCTCCTCTCTACCCACCTGCCCACCTACCCATTCACCCAGGTGTCCAGGGCAGTGCTGCACAGAAGGGCAGCCACAAAACCCAAACTCCTGCCATCACTTTTGTTTCCTGATTTAAGACACTTCCCTTCAAATATGCACTAACTTTCTGAAGTTTCTTTTCCAGGTAAATGGGCAGCTTTTGTAAATGCTGTGTGAATGGCACTGCGAGTTTGAGCTAGGTGGGAGGGAAAACTTATGGTGTGTGTCTGAGATAGTTATTACTCCTATCATGCTGAGTGTCAAACCGTGTCCTGCACCTGGCATGCAGGTAGGTCCTCACAGCATTCTGCTACTGTCTGAATACCCTCTGTGACATGCCTGCCAGTGTTCTCACCAAAGAGGGATGCAGGGCCTAGGATCCCCACACAAGTTCTTCTAGATCAAGAGGCCAACATTAAAGATTAGATTCTCCCTGAATTAATTCCTTTTGAGAAATTGTATCTCAAAATATAATCTGGTATTCTAACTGAATAAAGCTTATTGCTTCTCCTTGCCCACCTGGCCTGTCCCTAAATATGAGCTGGCTCTGTTCCTTGTAGAAGGGGACACCTAGCTCTCTTCCTGCATAGGCTGGACCCACTAGGATAAATGACTAAGAAAGAACACACAGGTGAATGTAGAATTGCTTCCCCAGTGGAAATCTGGCTTGGCCAAATGGGAGATTGGTAAGACACCTGGACATAGGAAGTTTAAGAAGATGCTTGACAGAGAGAACCAAGAAGGCAGCATAGGTAAACACCTGTACTTTCTGCCTCCCACAACCACATCAAAATTACAACTAAAATACAGAACAACTATCATCAGAACCATGGGAAAACTGGCTGAGTGGAAGTACTACAACTAGAGACGTAAAAAAGAAAGTGCATTGAGACTGGTAGGAGGTGCGGAGGCACGGAACAGGCTGGCACCCAGGTGAGCTGCTTTTTTAATCAGGAGGAAGATACAAGCTCCCACTTTCTCTGAGCTCCAGTTCTGGGTGAGACTATGGGGGACCCAGACACATATGGGGAGAAACTGGACTGTCTGGCATCAGAGCAGGAATGCGGGGTTGGCTTTCTTCCAGACAAAGGTGCTCGCAGCAGTCATTGTTCCTGTGCTGGGACCTCTCCAGTGCAGGGCTGACTGGCAGCCGCTGCTGTTTGCTTCACCCTGGAGATTCCCTGAGAACCTGCCCCACCCAGTTTACAACCCTACCCAAGCTGTGTGCAGTGGCTTTTGCGAATAAATGGCCTGTCCTTTCTCAGTCTAAAACCTGTCAAACAAGCTGCAGCTGGATCAGGGAGCCCTAAAGCTATCAAAAGAAGGCCCAAACCAGCACCAGCAGCAGCCTGCCTTGCTACACAGCTGGGCCTCATCTGGGCACTTCCAAACCCGATACAAAGAGGATGAATTTGCAGATCTCTCTGTAGCTCCTGTTGGGTGGCCCCAGGAGTGGCTGACTTTGCACCTCCTCGGATATCCAAGAGCCAGTGTACCCAGTGGTCAGTGTGAGACCATACCAGATTAGAAGTCTTTACATCCATAACTGACATACTTAAGGGGCAGATTCAGTGAGCACCAAAGCCCCACTGAAGCAAATCCTGCCCTATAAGGGTGTCTCCTGCACAGCAGCTCTTCCATTGTAGACACAGCTGGTCCTCACAGCCAATTGGCCTGGGGGTCAATTCCTCCCAGTGACAACAACAACAATCAAGGCTCAACTACAACAAGACTGTCCACACAGCCCACAAACGGGTGCACCAAGCGTGTACACCTCAGATGACTGGGGAGGCTGAGCCACTGGACCCTATAGAACACCTACTACACAAGGCCACTCTATCAACTCGAGACTTAGCAGCTACCCAACACATAGAAACAAACACAGGGAAGCAGCCAAAATGCAGAGACAAAGAAACATGTCACAAATGAAAGAAATGGAAGAAAGCAAACTACCGTATTTTCCGGTGTATAAGACGACTTTTTAACCCAGGAAAATCTTATATGCCCAGTTGTCTTATATGCTGGAAAATATGGTACATAGTATATTATTCAGTTTATATGATGTTGTAGAACAAGCAAAACTATTACCGTATTTTCCAGCTTATAAGATGACTGGGTGTATAAGATTTTCCTGGGTTAAAAAGTCGTCTTATACACTGGAAAATATGGTACTGGATATACCACAGTTATAAGGTTACTCAACAATCTTCTAGAAACCTCCGAATGAACTTAGTGAGACCTTTATGGATCTTAGTGAGAATGCCAAAAAATGGAAAAGGACCAGTCAGAAATTAAGCATACACTGACTGAAATAAAGAATAATATACAGAGATTTAACAGTAGACTAGAGGATCCCAAAAATCAAGTCAAAGATTTGAAATATGAAGAAGCAAAAAACACCCAACCAGAAGAGCAAAAAGAAAAAACAATCCAAAAATATGATGATAGTGTAAGGTGCCTCTGGGACAACTTGAAGCATACCAACATCTGAATTATGGGGGCGCCAGAAGAAGAAAGAGAGCAAGATATTGAAAACCTATTTGAAGAAATAATGACAGAAAACTTCCCCCACCTGGTGAAAGAAATAGACTTACAAGTTCAGGAAGCACAGCAAACCCCAAATAACAGGAACCCGAAGAGGACCACACCAAGACACATCAGAATTAAAATGCTAAGGGCAAAAGACAGAGAGAGAATCTTAAAAGCAGCAAGAGAAAAGCAGTTAGTTACCTACAAAGGAGTACCCATATGACCGTCAGCTGATTTCTCAACAGAAACTATGCAGGCCAGAAGGGAGTGGCAAGAAATATTCAAGAAGATGGCAGCATAGGTAAATACCTAAACTGCTGCCTCACACAACAATTTCAAAACTACAACTAAAAGACAGAATGGACATCATCCAGAACCACAGGAAGGCTGGCTGAGTGGAAATTCTACAACTAGAAGGAAAGAGGAAAGCACACAGAGAATCAGAGGAGCTGCAAAGGACTAAGGTACGGAGACACGCACGCAGAAAGGAAGGGTGGCTGAGTGCCTGGCTGGCGTTCTCTGGTGGGAGAGGGAAGGAAGCCCCCAACTGCACTGAACCCCAGTTCTGACTGCACTGAACCCCAGTTCTGGGTGAAACGCCATGGACCCAGGCTCATACGGGGGGAGTCTGGACTGTCAGGTAAAGAGAAAGACACATGGAGACTCGGAGACTCAGGGAAGCTGCGGCGGGCAGGGGTCTGGAGGCACACGCTCAAATGCACACAGAGAAGACTGACTGCTGAGGTTGCTGCTAGCTCTCCCTAGCAGAAGGGAGTTGGAAGCTCCTGACTGCACTGAACCCGAGTTCTGACTGCACTGAACCCCAGTTCTGGGCGAGCCTGGGGGAATCTGGACTGTCAGGCGGAAACTCAGGGGAGCCATGGAAGGCAGAGGTCTGGAGGTGCACGTGCAAAAGCAGGGCTGACAGGAAGCCAAGACTGTCTGCTCAGCCCTGAGACTCCGCCCCATCCAAGCTGAGCACAGATGCTTTTGCAATTTTGCAAGTCTGGTCCTATAAGGCTATCTCTGGCACAGGTCTCCCAGTGTAGACACAGCTGATACACATAGCCAATTGGCCTGGAGGTCAATTCTTCCCAGTGATACCAACAACAATCAAAACTTAACTACAAGGCTGTACACAGAGTCCACAAAGGGGTGCACCAAGAGTGTCCACCTCAGGTGACTGGGGAGGCTGACCCACCAGGCCATATAGGAAACCTAGCACACAAAGCTACCCTACCAACTCAGGGAAGTAGCAAAAATGTGGAGACAAAGTAACAGATCACAAACAAAAGAAATGAAGGAAAATAAACGACTGGATATAGAATTCAAAACCACGGTTATAAGGTTTTTCAAGAATTTCCTTGAAAAGGCCAATAAATTTAGCCAGACCCTGGAGGATATAAAAAAGGACCAACTAGAAATTAAACATACACTGACTGAAATAAAAAATATTATACAGAGACCCAACAGCAGACTAGAGGAACGCAAGAATCAAGTCAAAAATTTGAAATACAAAGAAGCAAAACAGGGAACCAAGATGGCGGCATAGTTAAACAACTAATCTGCTGCCTCACACAACAATTTCAAAAATACAACTAAAAGACAAAAACGTCTACCACCCAGAACCACGGGAAAGCTGGCTGAGTGGAAGATTTACAACTAAGAAGAGAAAGGAGCACAATCGCTGAAAAGCTGAGGTACGGAGGCACGCGAATCGGGCCGGCGGCGGGCGGCTGGGTGCGCGGCTTTTCTTCAACCCGCAGGGAGACAAGCTCCCGATCACTCTGAAATCCAGTTTCTGGGGACACTCGGGGGACCCAGGCACCTACGGGGAGAAGCTGGACTCTCGGCCATCGGGTCGGAAAGTGAGAGTGACTTTTTTGCAGAGGTGCGCCCAGCAATCATTGTGTACTGCGCTGGAGCGCGGGGCGCAGGGACTTGGAAAAGTGGAATGGCAGAGACAGCTGACGGCAGCCATCGCCGTTGGCCACGCCCCAGCCTAGTGATGCCCTGAGACCCCGCCCCGCACATTCTACAAACCTGCCCAGGCTCCACACAGCGGCTTTTGCATATAAATGGCCTGTTCTGGGGCAGCGCAACCAAATTAACTGCAGCTCCAGTCAGACTGCTCCAAAATCGCCCAAGCAAAGGAGGAGAAAACTAGCCCTTGCTGTAGCTCCTGCTGGGGGACACACAGTACACAAGGGTACACCAAGAGTGTCCACCTCAAGTAACTGGGAGGCTGACCCGTTGAACCAATAGGACACCTAGTACACAAAACTACCCTACCAACTTAGGGAAGCAGAGAATATGAGAAGGAAAGGAAACAGATCACAAACCAAACAAATGGAGGAGAATAAGCGACTGGACATAGAGTTCAAAACCACGGTTATAAGGTTTTTCAAGAATTTCATGGAAAAGGCCGATAAATTCAATGAGGACCAACTAGAAATTAAACATACACTGACTGAGATAAAAAAATATTATACAGAGACCCAAAAGCAGACTAGAGGATTGCAAGAATCAACTCAAAGATTTGGAATACAAAGAGGCCAAGGACACTCCTCCAGAGAAGCATGAAGAGAAGAGAATTCAGAAAGTTGAAGATAGTGTAAGAAGCCTCTGGGACAACTTCAAGCGAACCAACATCAGAATTATGGGGGTACCAGAAGAAGAGAGAGAGCAAGATGCTGAAAACCTATTTGAAGAAATAATGAACGAAAACTTCCCCCACCTGATGAAAGAAATAGACTTACAAGTCCAGGAAGCGCACAGAACCCCAAACAAAAGGAATCCAAAGAGGACCACACCAAGACACATCATAATTAAAATGCCAAGAGCAAAAGACAAAGAGAGAATCTTACAAGCAGCAAGAGAAAAACAGTTAGTTACCTACAAGGGAGCTCCCATACGATTATCAGCTAATTTCTCAACAGAAACCATGCAGGCCAGACGAGAGTGGCAAGAAATATTCAAAGTGATGAATAGCAGGAACCTACAACCAAGACTACTCTATCCAGCAAAGTTATCATTCAGAATTGAAGGGCAGATAAAGAGCTTCACAGATAAGAAAAAGCTAAAGGAGTTCATCACCACCAAACCAGCATTATATGAAATGCTGAAAGGTATTCTTTAAAAAGAGGAAAAAGAAGAAGAAAGATAAAAATTATGAACAACAAATACATATCTATCAACAAGTGAATCTAAAAGTCAAGTGAATTAAAAATCTGAGGAACAGAATAAACTGGTGAACTTAATAGAATCAGGCATAGAATGGGAGTGGATTGATAATTCTCAGGGGGAAAGGGGTGTCTGTGTGGGGAGTATGGGAAGAGACTGGACAAAAATCATACACCTATGGATAAGGACAGCGGGGGGGGGGAGGTAAGGGAAGAGGGGGGGAAGGAACTGGGTGGTGGGGAGATATGTGGGGAAAAAGGAGAAACAATTGTAATCTGAACAATAAAGATTCATTTAAAAAAAAAAGAAGAAGAAGCAAAACACTCAGCCAGAAAAGCAAAAAGAAAAAAGAATCCAAAAAGTTGAAGATAGTGTAAGAAGCCTCTGGGACAACTTCAAGCATACCAACATCAGAATTATGGGGGTGCCAGAAGAAGAGAGAGAGCAAGATACTGAAAATCTATTTGAAGAAATAATGACAGAAAACTTCCCCCACCTGGTGAAAGAAATAGACTTACAAGTCCAGGAAGCACACAGAACCCCAAACAAAAGGAATCCAAAGAGGACCACACCAAGACACATCATAATTAAAATGCCAAGAGCAAAAGACAAAGAGAGAATATTAAAAGCAGCAAGAGAAAAACAGTTAATTACCTACAAGGGAGTACCCATACGACTGTCAGCTGATTTCTCAACAGAAACTATGCAGGCCAGATGGGAGTGGCAAGAAATATTCAAAGTGATGAATAGCAAGAACCTACAACCAAGATTACTCTACCCAGCAAAGTTATCATTCAGAATGGAAGGTCAGATAAAGAGCTTCACAGATAAGAAAAAGCTAAAGGAGTTCATCACCACCAAACCAGTATTATATGAAATGATGAAAGGTATTCTTTAAGAAGAGGAAGAAGGAGAAAAAAGTAAAGATAAAAATTATGAACAACAAATACATATCTATCACAAGTGAACCCCAAAATCAAGTGAATTAAAAATCTGAGGAACAGAATAAACTGGTGAATATAATAGAATCAGGGGCATAGAAAGGGAGTGAACTGATAATTCTCAGGGGGAAAGTGATTTAGGGGGTGCAGGAAGAGACTGGACAAAAATTGTACACCTATGGATGAGTACAGTGTGGGGGAGATAAGGGCAGAAGGTGGGGTGGGAACCGGGTGGAGGGGAACTATGGGGGGGGAAAGGAGAAACTATTGTAATAATCTGAACAATAAAGATTTATTAAATTTAAAAAAAAAGAAATATTCAAGGTGATGAATAGCAAGAACCTACAACCAAGATTACTCTACCCAGCAAAGCTATCATTTAGAATTGAAGGTCATATAAAGAGCTTCACAGACAAGAAAAAGCTAAAGGAGTTCATCACCACCAAACCAGTATTATATGAAATGCTAAAGGTTATTCTTTAAGAAGAGGAAGAAGAAGAAAAAGGTAAAGATAAAAATATTACGAACAACAAAGTGACAACAAGTACTAGTACATATTTATCAACAAGTGAATCTAAAAATCAAATGAATAAAAAATCTGATGAACCGAACAAACTGGTGAATGTAATAGAATCAGGGGCATGGAAAGGGAGCGGACTGACAATTCGGGGGGGAAAGGGGATGTGGGGGGTGCAGGAAGAGATTGGACAAAGAGCTTACACCTATGGATGAGGACAGTGGGGAGCAAGGTCCTAGGGTGGGTTGGGAACCTGGTAGAGGGAAGCTATTGGGGGGAAAGAGGAACATCTATAATAATCTGAACAATAAAGATAAAAAAGGAAGATGCTTGAATTGCCATTCTACTTAGAATGGAAGAACCAGGGAGAGATGCCCTCCGCTGCCTAACTGGGATTGGATGTGGGGTGGGGTGAGGTGGCAGATACCATTCAAGTTAAAATTTAGTAGTTGGCTCAACTGTGAGGTTTCAATATCCAAATACATGTTAATTTACATGATATTTCATTAGAGACATGTTATTTAAAAAATCTGTGTATTTATCTTAGTATGAGATGGAACCTGAGAATGTGTGTTGCCAGGTCAAGCCCATGTGAAGACGTTTCTGGGACACTATCCTTGTCTTATTTTGTCAAAGAGTGAATTGCAATCAAGAGTTGCCTTTGATGTTTTTCTCCTCTTCCCATGGTCTCAGCTGCCATCTTTCCAACAGAACCAGGACCTGCAAATCTGTTTTTCCAGGTTGTTACAAGACTGTTTCCTATAACCTTGTGTTTCCAAATGGCACTGTGACAAGTCAGAAGCCTGTAGGCCATCCAGTCCCCTCTGCAGAATGTGAGATGGGAAAGTCCAAGGGCCTGGCCAGGTTCCTGAAAGTAAAATATCATAGTGGTGTGCTCCTCCTTCTTGCTGGGGGCAGGGGTGGCTCTAAGGATCAAGCCTCTCACCTCCCAGGTTAAGTGTGTAGACCTCTGCAGAACACATGCCCCACCTGCACTGATGTATGATGATAGATTGGATACCACACAAACCCAGTCTAAAGCATTAGTTTGCATCACTCAGACTGCCATCCTAGGACCACATAGAATGGCAGGCTGCTTGGGCCCCTCCTGTGGATTATTCCTGGGCCTTATGTTCACTCTTTTCTCTCACCTCATTTTCCCTGTGGAAACCAATTTTCCTTTGTCCTTTTACAGCTCCAATCTGTCCCAGGTCAGAGTAGCTAGTAGTTATAGGTATTAATTAATTAATTGGAGCTGTAAAAGGACGTCTCGATCTAATCAGCATATTACCCTTTTATTAGTATAGATTATATAGGATAGGATTGCTTAAATGGGTGGGGGGAGCCTTTTTCAGCAGGAGGAGATGCTCTTGGCAGACAAAAATACATAATCCCTATATTTGGACTGATAGCCAGCCATATGCACTATACTGCCAAACTAGTCATTAAAAAATTGAACCGCTTTCTTACACCTTACACCAAACAGCTGTTGCCCTTAAAACCCCTTCTCAGCCCCCACCTTAGGTTCTGCCTTCGCAATTCACCAAGATTAGGTTCTGATTGGTCGGTTTCTATGCCAGTCAGTGTTAGAAACTCCTCATCCTGGACATCCATTGGCTCCTTGCACTTCACCCAGATTTGGTTCTGATTGGTTGGTTTCCATGCCAGTCAGCATCTCTGGGCCTATCTCCGGGCCTGATCAGAGAGGTGGGGCTGATCAGCAGCCCCCGCAGAGGCAGGCAGGCTGAGGCAGTTAGGGGCAATCAGGCAGGCAGGTAAGTGGTTAGGGGTGATCAGGCAGGCAGAGAAAAAGAGGTGCGGCTGGTGGCGAAGCCTGGAGAGAAAAAGAGAGGCAAGGGCTGATGAACAGCTGCCATGGAGGATGCGGATCAGACCCTGCCTCTCTCTCTGCGCCAGATCAGCAGCCCCCTTGGCAGTCAGTGCTGGGTCGCCACAGCAACCTAGCACTGACTGCAGGACTGACTTCCAGTGTTCAGTCGAGCCTTCGGTCGTTTTGAACCCTGGGTTTATATATATATATATTTGGATAGTTATATCTAGAGATTTAATCAGGGTCTAGTTAGGTTTAATTTTGCAAGACTACTTTCTTGGTAGCAATAGGTACTAGTACCTCCAATTGGAGCTAAATAATCTCTTGTTGACTGTCTTTTCTGATGTTAGCAGTCATTGCTGTTTATTCATAAACCCATGACTCCTTTAAGGGTTGCAAATAGCATTCTAATGCTGTTGTTTCTTTTTTTGTTTGTTAGTTTGCATATTTTAGACAGAGAAACCTTTTATCAATTATTTGGTTACCCTAAGGTTTGGTCTGTACAGGAAAGGCAAGATAAATTATTGACTTTATCTCCTTTGTCAGTTTCCAGAGTGGATACAATGACAGTTCTTTTGTTCACTGAGTACACAATGAACTCATAGTTTAAACATAGTTGATGTATGTTTCAATTCATTTAGTTACTATCCTTACCGTTTCTCAAATTGTACTGATTTTGTCTCTTTGTAAGGGCTTCAAGTTGGATTCTTTTTGTCCTGACCCTGTAGTATCACAATTTATCTCTTTACAGACATTTCAAGATCATTTTGTTTATTCCATGCCCCAGCCCTGAATTCATCCATTTCCCCATGGACTCCTGGCTCCTTTCAGTGGGGAATAATTTTAGATCAAAATCTGGGTGCTAGAGGTTCTCAATGGTAGTGGTTTGGTCATTGTTTCTTGATTTTAGTGGACAAAGCTATGAAATACATACTCTTAGTTTCTTTTTTTAAGGAAAAATCTACATGAGTTTTTATTGGTACTTCCAATTCAACTCAGGACTATAGGGTTTTTAATGTAACCTCATTGACCTTACACATGCTCTTCTTTCTTTCTGAAAACCTCCTAAAAATCACCAAAATAATTACACATTGTCTTAAATTCTCAGAATAACAAATTTATAACAGAAATATTTACTGAAAAAAGTTTTCTTTTGCAATTCTTTTTGTCCTTAGGGCTTATGCCATTAAGGATGTACAGTCAGATTACTGTTCTAACAACCTTGGAACAGTTCCTCTGTGTGTGATTATATCCAAAACTTGAACTTATGGTTATTCTGATTTCCATAATGGCTGCACCAGTCTGCATTCCTACCAGCAGCGAATTTTGCTTAAATTTTTAGAGACTGCATTCTTTTTATCTTTTTTATAATTAAGTAAATTATTTATATCATTCCAAAATTAAATTCAAAAAATGAGCTGTACTCAGAGAAGCCTGTATGCTATATCCCCTACATCCTATTACCTTTTTCTGCAATAGATAATTTTTTTCCTTCTTACCCTTCCATTTAAAAAAAAATTTAGCAAATGGTAAATTTATCTCTTTACAGACGTTTCAAGATCATTTTGCATACTATTTTACACTTCCCTCGATCTTGCTTTTCTTCTTAACAATATATTGGACATATAGAACCAGACAGAACATTTCCCTATAAAGTGTTCCATTGTGAGGACATACCATTGTTTATCCAACCAGGCATGCTTGATTAACATTTGCGTTGCTTCCAGTCCTTTCATATTAAAAATATTGCAGCAATTTAAAAAAATACACATGCCTAAAATAAAAGAAAATATACATACATTCCTTTCGACTAAACAATTCCATTTCTAGGAATTTATTCTACAGATATACTTGTATATTTGGGGTGTCCCAAAAATGTATACATACACTTGAATAATTATAAAGGCAGTGTTTATTATAATACATTTAATTTTCAAAATTGAACTATCAGCTGTTGAAGTGTGTATACAATTTTTTTGGGATACCCTGAATGTTAGATGGTTTGCATACAAGGTTTGTCATTGCAGCATTTTTTGTAAGAGTAAAATATTAGCAATAACCAAAATATAGATCAGTAGGTTACTTGTTAAATAAATGATATTAAATCTATACAAAAATAATACTATATAGCCATAAAAATAATAAGAACATGCTTTACATACTAAGGACAGGAAAAATAGTAGAATTTTCCATGTATACCCTTTTATAAATTTTGAATTTGTACCATGTGATGCATTACTTATAAAAAACTAAATTTAATTTTTAAAATATGTGTTTATTTTTATTTTATTTTTTAAAATATATTTTTATTGATTTTAGAGAGGAAGGGAGAGGGATAGAGAGATAGAAACATCAATGATGAGAAAGAATCACTGATCAACTGCCTCCTGCACGCCCCCCTCTGGGGATCGAGCCCGCAACCCAGACATTTGCCCTTGGCCGGAATCAAACCTGGGACCCTTCAGTCCGCAGGCCAACACTCTATCCACTGAGCCAAACCGGCTAGGGCTTCTTTTCCTTTTTAAAATTTTATTTTTATTGTTTACACTATTATAGATGTTCCTCATTTCCCCCTGTCTTTTCCCACCTCTTCCCAGCCCCCGGGGCCCCTCCTCTGGCCTTCACCACACTGTTGTCTGTGATCATGAGCTATGTATATATGTTCTTTGGCTAATCGCTTCACCTTCTTTTATACAATCTGTCCTATAGCCCTGGCCTCTGATATCCCTCAGTCTGTTTGAATGTTCCATGCCTCTGGATCTATTTTGTTCCTCAGTTTATTTTGTCCATTAGATTCCACATATAAGTGGGATCATATGGTATTTGCATTTCTCTGACTGGCTTATTTCACTTAGCATAATACTCTCCAGGTCTCTCCATGCTGTCTCAAAGGATAAGTGTTTCTTCTTTTTCACAGCCGTGCAGTATTCCCTTGTATGAATGTATCACAGCTTTTTTATACTGATGGGCACTTGTGCTGTTTCCAGATCTTGACTATTGTAAAGTATGGACATTTTAATGTTAATTCTTTCAATCCATGAACATAGTATATGTTTCTAGTGGTTTGTGTCTTCCTCTCATTCTCTCTTCAATGTGCTATACTTTTCTGAATACAGGTCTTTTACCGCCTTTGTTAAATTTATTCCTAGGTACCTTATTTTTTGTTGTAATAGTTAATGGGATTATTTTCTTAGTTTCTCTTTCTAATAGTTCATTTATTGGTGTATAAAATGTCACCAATTTTGAATATTAAGTTTGTATACTGCCACCTTGTGGAATTTATTTGTTAGACCTTGTTTTAGGATTTTCTATGTACAATACCATGTCATCTGCATATAGTGACAGTTTAAATTCTTTTCCAATTTGGAAGCCTTTTATTTCTTCTTCTTGTCTGATTGTTGTGGCTAGGACTTCTGGTACTATGAGAGTAAGAATGGTGAAAGTGGACATCCCTGGGTTATTACTGATATTAATGGAAATGCTTTTAGCTTTTGCCCATTGAGTATGATGTTGGCTGTAGATTCTTCATATACAGCCTTTGTTATGTTGAGGTATGATTTCTCTATTCCCACTTTGCTTAGAGTTTTATTATAAACTAAAGGCCCAGTGCATGAAATTCGTGCATGGGGTGGAGGGGGTCCCTCAGCCCGGCCTGCACCCTCTCACAATCTGGGACCCCTCAGGGGATGTCTGACTGTCAGTTCAGGCCTGATCCTAAACTGGCAGTTGGACATCCCTCTCACAATCTGGGACCACTGGCTCCTAACTGCTCAACTGCCTGCCTGCCTGATTGCCCCTAACCACTCTGTCAGCCTGCCTGATCGTCCCTAACCATTCTGCCTGCCTTCCTGATGCCCCTAACTGCTCACCTGCCTGCCTGCTCACCCTTAACCACTCGCCTGCCTGCCTGATCACCCCTAATCACTTACCTGCCTGCCTGATCTCCCCTAACTTGCTTGTCTGCCTGCCTGATCACCCCTAACTACCTCAGCCTGCCTGCCTGATCACCCCTAACCACTCCGCCTGCATGCCTGATTGCCCCTAACTGCTCACCTGCCTGCCTGATCACCCCTAACCACTTGCCTGCCTGCTTGATCGACCCTAACTGCTTGCCTGCCTGCCTGATTGCTTCTAACCTCCTCTGCCTGCCTGCCTGATCGCCCCTAACTGCCTCGGCCTGCCTGATTGCCCCTAATCACTCACCTGCCTGCCTGATCACCCCTAACCACTTGCCTACCTGCCTGATCGCCCCAACCACTCTTCCTGCCTGCCTGATCACCCCTAACTGCTCGCCTGCCTGCCTGCTTGATCGCCCCCAACTGCTTGCCTACCTGCCTGATTGCTCCTAACTGTTGTGGAGCGGATGCGAGTGAATGACCACTGGAGCCCAGACCAAATTAAAATTTAGGGAGCCTTTATTAGCCGGGCGGCCAGGCAACCCGGCGACTGCTCTGCTATTCTCCACGCAGGGAGACTAGAGAGCAGCAGCGACCCTTTGTGTAGGACTGCTTTTAAGCACATTAACCACATCCAGTTTTTGCAGAACAAGTAACCCAAGACAAAACAGTTTTTCCCAAGCAACGTCAGGATCATGCCAATGACGACCATGTTATTCACAAGGTCATCCTGTTCTTCAGAAAGCCGACAGTGTTCTGTGAAAGAAGGCCTACGTGCTGGGAAGGGGCCATGAGACCATATCTCAAGGCCTGGCCTGGTGTCAGCACTGACAGCTCTATCTGGGGCATAGTCCACGGCCTCAGTAGTGCTCAAAAATTCCCACTCTCCAACACTAACCTCTCTGCCTGCCTGCCTGATTGCCCCTAACCACTCGCCTGCCTGCCTGATCACCCCAACCACTCTGCCTGCCTGCCTTATGCCCTTAACTGCTAACCTACCTGCCTGATCGCTCCTAATCACTCTGCCTGCCTGCCTTATTTGCCCTAACCACTAGCCTCCCTGCCTGATCATCCCTAACCACCTCTGCCTCGGCTCCCACTGTGGCGGCTTCGTCCGGAAGGACGTCTGGAATTACGTCCGGAAGGTCGTTCGGCTGTCCGGTCTAACTAGCATATATGCTTTTATTATTATAGACTGGTGCTGGCTTATATCGAATACTTTCTCTACATCTATTGATACGATCATGTGATTTTTATCTTTCATTTTATTTACGTGATATATCACATTTATTGATTTGTGAACATTGTACCAACCTTGCATCCTTGGAACAAATCCCACTTGGTCATTATATATGGTGGTTCTTTTTAATGTATTGCTGATCCGGTTTGGTAATATTTTGTTGAGATTTTACCATGTATGTTCAACAGGAATATGGCCTATAATTTTCTTTCTTTGTAGTATCCTTATCTGGTTTTGGAATTAAGATAATGCTGACTTCATAAAAAGAGCTTGGAAGTCTTCCTTTCTATTGATTTTTAAAAAATAATTTTACCAAACATTCAAACAAGAAAATTAGTTCTTGTTTGAATGTTTGATAAAATTCACCTGTGAAACCATCCAGTCCAGGACTTTTTTTTCCCTAGGAGTTATTTTAATTACTGCTTCAATTTCATTAGTTGTTATTGGTCTATTCATGTTTTCTGATTCTTCTTGATTCAATTTTGGGAGATTGCATGTTTCTAGGAATTTGTCTATTTCACTCAGGTTGAGTCTGCTAGAAGCCAGGAGGATGTTTCTATCAGGGTCCCATGAGAGGGAAGTGCCAGTCTAGTTCACAGAAAAGTGGGGGAAATGGCCCAGCCCCAAAGCCAGTCACTGACACCTGCTGAGTCTGCCCAGGCTCCCACCACCACCCTGGTCTATGACACTGACTCCTCAGCAGGGCTTAAGATGCAGGGTGGGGCAAGCAGGATTCCGGAGGGTGAGGCAATAGGTTTTCCTCAGGCTGCTGCTGCTCCAAGGGGGTTGTTTCACCAAGGAAAGATAGTTGCTGTGGTACCAGAGGATGACCCAGAACAGGAATTTTGGTGGTTTCTCCCTCACATGTCTCCCCCAACCCACACACCACAGTTTCTCTTAAGGTTACTCCAGTCTGCACTGCCCTCCCTCTGCCAGAGCCCAGGGTGAGTGGCCATGAATGAAGCTTTAAGAGTTGGCCCTCCAAGAGGAAGCCTTTGTCTCCAGCAGACTCTGCCTCTCCTAGGCAGACAGAAACACCATTGCTTTTCACGGTCAAATGCTATGTGGGCGCCCACCGGGCTTTGGTGTTCCAGTCTGGAGAGCCCAACCTGGGGTCTAGTCTTCCCACTTCTCAGGAGGAACATACCAAGCTGAGCTATCCCTTTGAAAACTTGGCTACTGCCCTTGGGAGCAGAGACAGCCTCCTTGGTGTTTCCCCTTCCTAACAGTGTCATGGTGATTTCTTCCTCCAGTTGTTTGTTATAAGTTTCCTCTTAAGGTAGTCTGTAGTTGGTAATTCAGGATGATTGAAACCCATTTTAGTTTTATTTCCAGTTTGATTCTGGAAGGAAGTGAGAGAAAGAACCACCTATTCCACTGACATCTTGAAACTCCCTTCTTATTTCTTGATGATGGATATATTCGGGTTTGTTTTAATTTCATTCCTCATACCTATGCTATGCATGTCTCTGTATTCAGCAGTTAATAAAACCTTTTAAAAATAAAAGTATATTTTGAAGGATAAGGATTTGTTCACTTAGGGAAAACTGTAGGCTATTGGTCATAAATGTTAGCACATAAAATTGTTTTGCAATGAAAATGAAGGTTTGTGGAAATATATTTTAATTGAGTCACTGTCACTGATGGTGACGAATATAGGTTAATCCTCTCACTTGTAGTGAATCATAAATTCTGACAATAGAAGTATAAATAGGATGATAAATATAATTTATAATTATTCCCATATGCCAAATACATCAAATAGGGTTGCCATGACTCATATTTATAATGAGTGGTATTTCTCTCTTATTTTCTGCACCCTATTCTGCGGTACCTAGTATTGAACATGAGTGAATGAAAAACTGCCTCTTGCCAAAACCGGTTTGGCTCAGTGGATAGAGCATCGGCCTGCGGACTGAAAGGTCCTGGGTTCGATTCCGGTCAAGGGCATGTACATTGGTTGCGGGCACATCCCCAGTAGTGGGTGTGCAGGAGGCAGCTGGTCGATGTTTCTCTCTCATCGATGTTTCTAGCTTTCTATCCCTCTCCTTTCTCTCTGTAAAAAAATCAATAAAATATATTAAAAAAAAAAAAAAAAGAAAAACTGCCTCTTCCCAGGTTTGTTTTACTTTGTTATCCTTTGAGACAAATGTCAAATTAATTGGGATTATCAGTAGCTATTTCATAAGCTAACCAATGGGAATAATTCTTTATGTTCCTAGTATATTGTTTCTAAAGATGAGCTTTTGCTTCAAGCACATCCATATGCACACAAAATTAACTGTTATAATAGAAATTAATTTTATTTACACTAAGTACTAGGTCTGAACTTCCTCAAGGTGCAATGTAAATCTCCAATATCCAAATAATATGCTATATGATTTAAATACTCTGGAACTAGCAAATGCTTTCTAATGACACTAATGATATCACACACTATTGTGTTATTGTCTGTTTGCTGGTCTGTCATCCCCACTAGCTTGTAAGCTCTATAAGAATAGGATAGTGCATTTTTTCATCCTTTCAGTTCCCACTTCTAGGTTCCCATAATTATCTATACTAATAAAAGGGTAATATGCTAATTAGACTGGTTGACCGGCCATCTTCCGGATATCCGACTTCCTTCTGGACAAAGCCATGGTGGTGGGGGTCAAGGCAGAGGCAGTTAGGGGCGATCAGGCTGGCAGGGGAGGGAAGTTGGGGACAAGATCAGGCCAGCAGGGGAGAGCAGTTGGGGGCAACCAGGTCGGCAGGGGAGGGCAGTTGGGGGCGAGATCCGGCCAGAAGGACCCCTACCTCCTCCACCCGCCCCACCCCTAAGTGCACGAATTTCGTGTCCTGGGCCTCTAGTCCTATATAATAAAGAAGTAATCAGAAACCAAGATGGCGGCATAGGTTAAACACCTAACCTGCAGCCGGGCACAACAATTTCAAAAATACAACTAGAGGTCAGAACGGACATCGTCCAGAACCACAGGAAAGTTGGTGGACTGAAATGCCCACAGCTGGGGGGAAGGAGAAGGCCACGAGGACAGTCGGGGAAGCCGTAAAAGCCTGAGGTATGGAGAAACGGGCGGAGACACGAGCACGCGAGCCTGCGGGGAGGATGGAACCGGAGAGGAGGGGGCGGCTGATGACCTGGCCGGAGTTCACTGGCAGGAAGGAGATAAAGGCTCCGGAGTGCGCTGAGCACCGGCTCCGATTGCACTGAACCCCATTCCGGGCGAAACCCTGGGAAACTCACTCACTTTCTCAACTCTGCCGCCCCCGCAGGCCGCCCGGCCCGGGACGCTGGGGACGCCGCCGCAGCGGCGCCCGGAGCCCGGCGGCCTCCCAGCAACCCTCCCCGCCGCGCAGCCCCCGCGCGCCTGGTGCTGCGGGCCGCGCGCCCCGCACACCGGACGGAGGCCCGGGCGCCCTCTCCGTGCACCTCCCGGCGGCGCTAGACTTCAGTAGAGTTGACTGAATTCAAGGGATTAAGAAGTATAAATTGGGGGGACGCCGCGGCGGCGACGTCCGGAGCGCGGCGATGGCGGTTCCTGGAGCTCGGCGGCCGCCCAGCGCCCGTCCCAGCCGCGCGGCCCTCGCGCGCCTGGTTCCGCGGGACGCGCGCACCGCACACCGGACGGTGGCCCAGGCGCCCTTTCCGTGCACCTCCCGACGGCGCTAGACTTCAGTAGAGTTGACTGAAATTAAGGGATTAAGAAGTACAAATTGAGAAGTTTGAAAAAGATAGCGGCAGAGGTTAAAGGCTGTTCTGTTGCCTCGCACCCAGCGAAATCGGAGGGGATGAGGTGTGGAGGTGCGTGGGTCTGGCTGGTGGCGGGGGAAAGGGGCTTTTGTTCCAAACCTAAGGGAGATTAGCTCTCCATCACCCTGAAACCCATCTTCTGGCGAACCCCGGGAGACCCAGATGCCTGCGGGGAGAGGCGGGACTCTTGCGGAGGTGCGCCCAGCAATCAGTGTTTGCTGCGCTGGTGTGCGGAACGAGGGGACTTTGATACGTGGAAGGCAGAAGGACCAGACTCACAGCCATCGCGGCTCGCCGCACCATAGCCTGTTGGCGCCCTGAGACCCCGCCCCGCCCTGGGACCCGCCCCGCACATTTTGAAGACCTGCCCTGCAAGTCTTGCAGGCACACCTGCGCCCCAAGCAACGGCTTATACATGTGGGTGGCCTGCCCTCTGGCAGCGGACCAGATGATCTGCTGTTCTAGTCGGACTGCTCCAGGGCCACTCAGACAGGAGGAAGAAACTACAGTTTTTGCTGTAATCCTTGCTGAGTGCCTAAGGCAGTAGCTGATCTACACCCCATTGGAGACCCAGAAATGAGGGCATCTAGTGGTCTGTGGGAGATGACACCAGATTTCAACCACGTGCATAAGGGACACATTCAACGGGAATATTCAGTGAGCGCCAAAGCTTTGCTGCACCAAGACTCGGCCCATAAACGTGTCTCCTGCACAGCAACTCTTCCTTTATAGACAAAGAGAGCCCCCCCAGTGACACCAACAACAATCAAGACTTAACTATACAAAGGAGGACCAAGATGGAGGCATAGGGCGGAAGCCTGATTGTTGCCTACCACAACAACTTTGAGACTACGACAAGAGAGCAGAGCAGACACCATCCAAGACCACCATAGGGCTGGCTGAGTAAATGCTATACAACTAGAATAAAAGAGGGGTATGTGGGATGATGCTGTTGCCGGTGACCCAAAGACCACACTTTAAGAACTACGGCTCAGGCGACACAAAAGAACTATGGCTCAGGCGATACAACAGCGGCCTGGAACGTGCTCGGCACAGTTCCCCCGGCGGTCTCCGGCTGAGGGGACGGCTCCACTGGCAGCCAAGCACGGACAGACGAGCCCCTATGAGACATGGGGTGGGAGACTCCGCGCTTGCTGACCTCTGAGTCCGTCAAGAATCTCAACGCCCCGAAAGCGGCCAGGTGCGCATGCTCGGCGACCGGCCACCGATGCAGACCCAAGGGCAGACGCAGCGACGCCAGACTGGCCCACCGCCATGCACCGGGTGCACCGGAGCTTCGCAGAGCCGCCGCCCGACGAGTTCTGCAGCAGCCATACTGGAGCTCTGGAAGGATGGCCAGGGGAATTGCTGAGGGGGGACTGACCGGCAGGAATTGGGATCGGGAAGACGGGGCCCCGCTGAGGTCCGGGTGCGGGCGGGGTTGCGCGCCTCTGGGCTCGGGTGTGGTCACACGCCTCTGGGTATAAGTGAGGCCTCACGTCCCTGGGTCTAGGTGAGGCCACATGCCCCTGGGTCCAGGTGAGGCCGGACTCCGGGTCCGGGTGAGGCCAAGTTCCCCTGGACCCGGATGACGCTGGATCCCGTGCCCGGGTGAGGCCAAGCGCCCCTGGGTCTGGGAGAGCCCACACACCCCTTGGTCCAGGCGAGACCATGTGTCCCTGGATCCGGGTGAGGCCTCGTGCACCTAGGCCCGGGTGAGCCCAAGTGGCCCTGGGTCGGGGAGAGGCCAAGCGTCCCTGGGTCCGGGTGAGACCATGTGTCCCTGGATCCGGATGAGGCCTCGTGCACCTAGGCCCGGGTGAGCCCAAGTGGCCCTGGGTCGGGGAGAGGCCAAGCGTCCCTGGGTCCGGGTGAGACCATGTGTCCCTGGATCCGGATGAGGCCTCGTGCACCTAGGCCCGGGTGAGCCCAAGTGGCCCTGGGTCGGGGAGAGGCCAAGCGTCCCTGGGTCCGGGTGAGACCATGTGTCCCTGGATCCGAATGAGGCCTCGTGCACCTAGGCCCGGGTGAGCCCAAGTGGCCCTGGGTCTGGGAGAGGCCAAGCGTCCCTGGGTCCGGGTGAGACCATGTGTCCCAGGATCTGGGTGAGGCCTCGTGCACCTAGGCCCGGGTGAGCCCAAGTGGCCCTGGGTCGGGGGAGGCCAAGCGTTTCTGGGTCCGGGTGAGACCATGTGTCCCTGGATCCGGATGAGGCCTCGTGCACCTAGGCCCGGGTGAGCCCAAGTGGCCCTGGGTCGGGGAGAGGCCAAGCGTCCCTGGGTCCGGGTGAGACCATGCGTCCCTGGATCCGGATGAGGCCTCGTGCACCTAGGCCCGGGTGAGCCCAAGTGGCCCTGGGTCTGGGAGAGGCCAAGCGTCCCTGGGTCCGGGTGAGACCATGTGTCCCTGGATCCGGATGAGGCCTCGTGCACCTAGGCCCGGGTGAGCCCAAGTGGCCCTGGGTCAGGGAGAGGCCAAGCGTCCCTGGGTCCGGGTGAGACCATGCGTCCCTGGATCCGGATGAGGCCTCTTGCACCTAGGCCCGGGTGAGCCCAAGTGGCCCTGGGTCTGGGAGAGGCCAAGCGTCCCTGGGTCCGGGTGAGACCATGTGTCCCTGGATCCGGATGAGGCCTCGTGCACCTAGGCCCGGGTGAGCCCAAGTGGCCCTGGGTCGGGGAGAGGCCAAGCGTCCCTGGGTCCGGGTGAGACCATGTGTCCCTGGATCCGGGTGAGGCCTCGTGCACCTAGGCCCGGGTGAGCCCAAGTGGCCCTGGGTCGGGGAGAGGCCAAGCGTCCCTGGGTCCGGGTGAGACCATGTGTCCCTGGATCCGAATGAGGCCTCGTGCACCTAGGCCCGGGTGAGCCCAAGTGGCCCTGGGTCTGGGAGAGGCCAAGCGTCCCTGGGTCCGGGTGAGACCATGTGTCCCAGGATCTGGGTGAGGCCTCGTGCACCTAGGCCCGGGTGAGCCCAAGTGGCCCTGGGTCGGGGAGAGGCCAAGCGTTTCTGGGTCCGGGTGAGACCATGTGTCCCTGGATCCGGATGAGGCCTCGTGCACCTAGGCCCGGGTGAGCCCAAGTGGCCCTGGGTCGGGGAGAGGCCAAGCGTCCCTGGGTCCGGGTGAGACCATGAGTCCCTGGATCCGGATGAGGCCTCGTGCACCTAGGCCCGGGTGAGCCCAAGTGGCCCTGGGTCTGGGAGAGGCCAAGCGTCCCTGGGTCCGGGTGAGACCATGTGTCCCTGGATCCGGATGAGGCCTCGTGCACCTAGGCCCGGGTGAGCCCAAGTGGCCCTGGGTCGGGGAGAGGCCAAGCGTCCCTGGGTCCGGGTGAGACCATGTGTCCCTGGATCCGAATGAGGCCTCGTGCACCTAGGCCCGGGTGAGCCCAAGTGGCCCTGGGTCTGGGAGAGGCCAAGCGTCCCTGGGTCCGGGTGAGACCATGTGTCCCAGGATCCGGATGAGGCCTCGTGCACCTAGGCCCGGGTGAGCCCAAGTGGCCCTGGGTCTGGGAGAGGCCAAGCGTCCCTGGGTCCGGGTGAGACCATGTGTCCCTGGATCCGGATGAGGCCTCGTGCACCTAGGCCCGGGTGAGCCCAAGTGGCCCTGGGTCTGGGAGAGGCCAAGCGTCCCTGGGTCCGGGTGAGACCATGTGTCCCAGGATCTGGGTGAGGCCTCGTGCACCTAGGCCCGGGTGAGCCCAAGTGGCCCTGGGTCGGGGAGAGGCCAAGCGTCCCTGGGTCCGGGTGAGACCATGTGTCCCTGGATCTGGGTGAGGCCTCGTGCACCTAGGCCCGGGTGAGCCCAAGTGGCCCTGGGTCTGGGAGTGGCCAAACGTTCCTGGGTCTGGGTGAGACCATGTGTCCCTAGATCCGGGTGAGGCCTCGTGCACCTAGGCCCGGGTGAGCCCAAGTGGCCCTGGGTCGGGGAGAGGCCAAGCGTCCCTGGGTCCGGGTGAGATCATGTGTCCCTGGATCCGGATGAGGCCTCGTGCACCTAGGCCCGGGTGAGCCCAAGTGGCCCTGGGTCGGGGAGAGGCCAAGCGTCCCTGGGTCCGGGTGAGACCATGTGTCCCTGGATCCGGGTGAGGCCTCGTGCACCTAGGCCCGGGTGAGCCCAAGTGGCCCTGGGTCGGGGAGAGGCCAAGCGTCCCTGGGTCCGGGTGAGACCATGTGTCCCTGGATCCGAATGAGGCCTCGTGCACCTAGGCCCGGGTGAGCCCAAGTGGCCCTGGGTCTGGGAGAGGCCAAGCGTCCCTGGGTCCGGGTGAGACCATGTGTCCCAGGATCTGGGTGAGGCCTCGTGCACCTAGGCCCGGGTGAGCCCAAGTGGCCCTGGGTCGGGGAGAGGCCAAGCGTTTCTGGGTCCGGGTGAGACCATGTGTCCCTGGATCCGGATGAGGCCTCGTGCACCTAGGCCCGGGTGAGCCCAAGTGGCCCTGGGTCGGGGAGAGGCCAAGCGTCCCTGGGTCCGGGTGAGACCATGCGTCCCTGGATCCGGATGAGGCCTCGTGCACCTAGGCCCGGGTGAGCCCAAGTGGCCCTGGGTCTGGGAGAGGCCAAGCGTCCCTGGGTCCGGGTGAGACCATGTGTCCCTGGATCCGGATGAGGCCTCGTGCACCTAGGCCCGGGTGAGCCCAAGTGGCCCTGGGTCGGGGAGAGGCCAAGCGTCCCTGGGTCCGGGTGAGACCATGTGTCCCTGGATCTGGGTGAGGCCTCGTGCACCTAGGCCCGGGTGAGCCCAAGTGGCCCTGGGTCGGGGAGAGGCCAAGCGTTTCTGGGTCCGGGTGAGACCATGTGTCCCTGGATCCGGATGAGGCCTCGTGCACCTAGGCCCGGTTGAGGCCACGTGCCCCTGGGTCTGGGAGAGGCTAAGCGTCCCTGGGTCCGGGTGAGACCATGTGTCCCTGGATCTGGGTGAGGCCTCGTGCACCTAGGCCCGGGTGAGCCCAAGTGGCCCTGGGTCTGGGAGTGGCCAAACGTTCCTGGGTCTGGGTGAGACCATGTGTCCCTAGATCCGGGTGAGGCCTCGTGCACCTAGGCCCGGGTGAGCCCAAGTGGCCCTGGGTCGGGGAGAGGCCAAGCGTCCCTGGGTCCGGGTGAGACCATGTGTCCCTGGATCCGGGTGAGGCCTTGTGCACCTAGGCCCGGGTGAGCCCAAGTGGCCCTGGGTCTGGGAGAGGCCAAGCATCCCTGGGTCCGGGTGAGACCATGTGTCCCAGGATCCGGGTGAGGCCTCGTGCACCTAGGCCCGGGTGAGCCCAAGTGGCCCTGGGTCTGGGAGAGGCCAAGCGTCCCTGGGTCCGGGTGAGACCATGCGTCCCTGGATCCGGATGAGGCCTCATGCACCTAGGCCCGGGTGAGCCCAACTGGCCCTGGGTCTGGGAGAGGCCAAGCGTCCCTGGGTCCGGGAGAGACCATGTGTCCCTGGATCCAGGTGAGGCCTTGTGCAACTAAGCCCGGGTGAGGCCACGTGCCCCTGGGTCTGGGAGAGGCCAAGCTTCCCTGGGTACGGGTGAAGCCAGATCCTGGGTCCGGGTGAGGCCGTGCGCCCCTGGATCCATCCGGGTGAGGCTGGGTCCCAGGCCCGGGTGAGACCACGCGCCCCTTGGGTATGGGTGAGGCCACGTGCCCTTAGTCCGGGTGACGCCGTGCCCCTGGGTTCGGCCGAGACCAAACCAGAGGGAGTCGGACCTCCATTACCACCATTTGTCCACCATCCAGAGCTGAGGGGTCAGTGCTGACATGTACACATAAGGAACTACTGGACATCGAAATTGGGTCTCAAAAGAACTGTTGGTCCAGGGGGAAGCTCGCTACAGATTGATTCATTTGCCTGTCAGCATAAATATTATTGCTCGTCTCAAAAAAAAAAAAAAAAAAAAAAAAAAAAAGAAAATGTGATACAGATATGCTACGAAATACTACTCAACCATAAGAAAAGATGAAATATTGACATATGTGACAACATGGATGGACCTTGAGATTATTATGCTAAGTGAAATAAGTCAGACAGAAAAAGCTAAGAACCATATGATTTCACTCATATGTGGGATATAAAACTGAAACTCAGAGGCACAGACTACAGTATGGTGGTTACCAGAGGGAAGGAAGGTGGGGGATTGTAAAGGGTAAAGGGAACCGAATACATGGGGACACAAGATGATCTGACTTTGGGTGGTAGTCACACATATATCATAGTAATGTACACTTGAAACATATATAATCTTATTAACCAATGCCACTCAATAAATTTAATTAAAAATTAAAAAAAAAAAAAAAAAAAAAGAAGTAATATGCAAATTGACCACCACACCCTCACACAAGATGGCCGCCCCATGTGGTCACAAGATGGCCACGTCCATGTCATCACAAGATGGCCGCCCCCATGTGGTCATAAGATGGCCATGCCCATGTCATCACAAGATGGCCACCACAAGATGACTGGCAGGGGAGGGCAGTTGTGGGTGATTAGGCCAGCAGGGGAGGGCAGTTGGGGGCAAACAGGCAGGGGAGGTAGGGAAGTTGGGGGAGACCAGGCCTGTAGGGGGTGGCAGTTGGGGGTGACCAGGCCAGCAGGAGAGGTCAGTTGGAGGGGACAGGCATCAGGGGAGGGCAGTTGGGGGCGATTGGGCTGGCAGGGGAGCAATTAGGTGTCAATCAGGCTGGCAGGGGAGTGGTTAGGGGGTGATCAAGCTGGCAGGCAGAAGCAGTTAGGGGCAATCAGGCAGGCAGGCAGGTGAGTGGTTAAAAGCCAGCTGTCCTGGATTGTGAGGGGGATGTACAACTGCAGACACCACCATCCCCAACCCAGTGCACGAATTTCATGCACTGGGCCTTTAGTTATCATAGAATAGATGTTGAGTTGATTATCAAATGAAATGAGTAAGCACCTCCTCCCTCTATTTTCTTCCACATTTTAAAAAACAAGAGGGGAGAGACTTTATTATATAGGTTTTGAAGAAGAAGTAATATGCAGAGGGCATCTGTAATATGAAGAGGAAACCCCAGTAGTGTTTTACTGTCCCCATGGGCCACTGACCAACTACACCATAAGTCATGTGGCTAACAACTACTGACATTCAAAAAGAATCAAGTATAAGAATCCAAAAGAATAAATAAACACAAAATTTGAATCACTGCACTCTTGATCTCCACAGTAATTTGTGCCTTGTTAAATTTGTTTTGGCCTTTCCTGCTTGATTGATTTACTAACATGGATAAAACAGATGCAGACAACATCCAATACAAAAGCTTAGAATTCAGATGAATTTGTTTATGACTTAAACTTCAACTTGTTAGTTTAATGGACATTAAATGCTTAAAATTCATTTGCATACATGTTCCTAGCTAGATTTATTGCTTTTATTCATTTTTGTCTCTAAGCCTCTTGCCACTCTATAAACCAGGAGTTGACAAACTATTACTCATGCATGGACTGTAAATAAAGATTTTTAGGAACACAGACACACCCATTTGTTTATGTCCTATGGCTCTTTTCACAGCAGAGTTGAGTAGCTGTGACAGAAACTGTGTGGCCCACAAGCCTAAAATATTTACTATCTGGTCCTTTACAGAAAAACTTCATTGACTCCTGCTATTTCTGCATGATCATATGACAAAGGATCTAAAAGAGGGTGCATTCACTCAACAAAAACTAGTATTTAACTAAACTCAAATATGTCCAGAGAGTAGAAATTAAAAGATGATAAGGACCCTGAATAGTGTTTATACAAAATATACTTTTGGCACCAAGAAAAGTACATATTATTATTCCATATGACAAGATAAACAATACCACATTTGAAATCTAAATGTTACAGTGAAAAGCCACTAGACATATGATGAGATCTCAGGCAAACTAACCTGCTCTGCCTTTCACAGAAGCCATGATATACTTTCTTTTTTTTCTTTTTTTAAATCTTTATTGTTGAAAGTATTACATAGGTCCTCCATTTCCCCCCATTAACCTCTTCCAACCTGCCCCCGTCCACTCCCCCAGGCCCTCACCACCCCATTGTCATGGTATACTTTCTATAAATCTATATAATTTCATTCATTCTAGCTGAGAAATACCTAACTCAACCAACCAATGTACTGGGAAACACCTTGGACTGAAAGTAATAAAGCTTCTAATGCTGAAACTAATAATCATAGGTACTATATATAGCATTTATTATATGCCAGGCACATATATTCACTTGTCTAATGCTCATAAAAACTCTGTGAGCTAGAGGCTATTATTCCTTATCCCCACTTTACACATGAGGCAACTGAGATTTAGAGAAGTGAAATAACTTGCCCAAATCATACAGCTAGTGAGTGGAAACAGATTTGAATCTATGTAGTTTGGCTTTGGAGTCTGGGGTCTTAACCACCCATACTGCAACTACTGAACCTATGACTTTGGACAGGTCACTCAATCCCCCTGAACCTCCATTTTCTCATCTGTAAAATGTTTGTGTTGGCCTTGATCTCTCAGGTTCTATAGCAATAATATTCCAGGATTCTTGGTTTTAATAGACATTTACATGTACCTAACACTGTGGGAACTACAAAAAAAAACACAAAAAAAACAACAACAACAACACATTATTCATTCAACAAATAATTAATTGGTATTTACCATGTATCAAATTGTGTTCCAGGCACTGGAGTTACAGCAGTGAACAATACAGATAAGAATTCTTTTAGTGCCCCCATTTTATAAGAGTGCAATAACAATAATGACAAACATTTGTAGAACATTTACAATGTCTTACACTGTGTTATGTAATTGACGTGGATTGTCTCTTTTAATTTTCACAGCATGAGCCCTATTGTACAGGTGAGAAAACTGTGGCTTGGAAAGGTTAGATACTTATCAAAGGTCACAGCTAGTAAATGGCAGAGCCTGTATCTGTCTACTTACAGAGTTCATGTGCTAATTCGTGTTACACTACTTTCCTTATAAGGACTTTATAACTAATTAACTGGTTAACATACCGTTTTAGTGAACTGGCTTAAAAAGAATCTCTTAGTATTTTGATAGATTTTTTAAAGTGAAGCAAGAGTAATAGTAGGAACCTATTCTGCAAACTCACATCAGAGACTCTGAGCTGACAGGCCAGAAGATAAGAATTCCTATCTACAAAATGCCCTTTGATCCTTTTGACAAAATCACAAAAGGAATTTAGAGATCAACAATCTCCCATGCTAGGATTTAAAGTCAAAGTAGGCATGCAGAGAGTGGCTGAGGAGTGGGGTCATTCTCCAGGATGACAGAGGACTCACTCTAAGGAGAAAGGAAGGAAGGAAAAGAAGGAAGGGAGGAAGGAAGGAAGGAAATTTGTGCTTTGGGACGAGTTCAAAATCATAAAAAAAAATACATTTGTGACCCAGAGGGCTCTCAATCAAATGTTCTCTATCCCAGATCCTGGAAGAACTTATTCCTCCACAGAGTGTACTGCAAAGCAGAGAACTGGGAGTCTTGCACTTTTAGTAGCAAAACTGTGTAAGGATTCAGAGCCAAATTTTGTGAATGTTATAAAGTTTTGTGGGACAAAAGATAAATAGGACAACTTTATGGTCTTGTCATACTCAAGAGATAAGCTCTCTAAATGTTTATTGAATTAATGAATGGCTATTGACTGAACTAATGAATGAATGATGGAGACAAACCTTCCTACCTAATAATAGACAAATATGCAAATTGACCATACCTTCGCTATGCCCGCGATTGGCCAGGAAGCGTGGGGGAGGGGGACTCGGGGTGGCCCGGGTGGCCGATTGGGCCGGCGGGACACTGAGCTCACGTCGCCAGTGGCGGCTCGAGCTCAGCGTCTGCACCATGGCTGTGCTGTGGCACAGAAGGGGCCTCTGGGGCAGCGAGCTCACCTCCCACCGTGGACCATCAAAAGCAGGGGAGCTAGGTGCCTGTCCACTCAGGCACCAGGCCTTTCAGAAGCCTCCGGCGGGGTGGAGGCTTCTGAAAGGCCTGGTGCACCAGCGGACAGGCACCCAGCTCCCCCGCGGTCGAAAGCAAAAGTGTGGGAGCTGGGTGCCTGTCTGCTCAGGCACCAGGCCTTTCAGAAGCCTTCGCTGTGCTGGAGGCTTCTGAAAGGCCTGGTGCAACAGCGGACAGGCACCCAGCTCCCCCCCCTACACGTGCATGATTCAATCATGCACTGGGCCTCTAGTGGTATATGAAACACTAAAATAGCCAACAAGGCAAAAAACAAACAAATAAAAAAAACACACCAAAACACCTGTTTATTTACATACAGCTTTTTCCAAAAAGGATTTGACATGCCTTGAGAGTTACATATATTTAAATTAGGTCAAATATAAATTTAGGACAGCAAAGGAATGATTTTGTTGAAACAACTAATCTCTTGATTTAAAACAGTAAAAAATAAAATACATCTTCAAAATCCTATTTTCTGCTTTTTCACTTTTGGCAGAAGCACACAACTCTCAGCAAAACAATTCTCTTGGAAGAGCTTGCATACACAGGATACTAACACATGTTGTCCTTTTTCATTAATTTTTTGTTATTCTTTTCTCAGAGCTAACTGGTAAATTACCTTGGTAATAAAACCAATGTTAAGTAGAAATGAAGAAAAGTGTCAAAAATAAATAAAGATTCAAGGTAAAAGATGAAGTAACTTTTGCCCACTGGGATACGATGTTAAGTGAGTCAGCTGTCTTTAAATCTAAGTCACCAAGTTTAAAAGATTTAAAGTGGGGGAGGGGGCAGAGAAAGAGAGAGAGAGAGAGAGAGAGAGAGAGAGAGAGAGAGAGAGAGAGATCAGTTAAAGAAAACATAAGAGAAAAATTAGCAACCCTGTCAGGAAAGGAGGAAAAATGGGAATGGACTAGGAACTGAAGATACGAGTTACTACAACTGAATGTTGGAATTATTCTGGCCTTTCTGGCAATCAAGAAAATAATTCATTAATGAGGAAATAAGGACACATGTAACACCGAAATCAATAAAGAATTTTTTTTAAAAAGAAAATAATTCATGAGGGCTTACTACAAATCTCTCCTTGTCTAAAGAATGGGGATGGCACTGTTTCACCCACCCGACCCTCCTGGGCCAGTGTCCTTTGTGAGCTGGCAGGCTTGGCTGTGAACTTGAGATGGAGAGCAGCTGAGAGGCCTACAAGGGACTGAACATGTGGAATTGTTAGATTTATGCTCCTACCCACTGACCTTCCCAGCCATGGACTTTGACAAATGATAGATAAGAAACCTTCCTCCCAAAGAAACATATTTTTAAAGTAAAGATTAACACTTGAAATAATGTAGATTATTTAACTTGACTTCCTTTTAAAAAGAAAACCTTTGAAAATTAGAGCAATGGTTTAACTATTCAATTTAGGAAACCTTTTCAGAATACAGGAAAGTAATAACTAAAATTTTCTATTTGTTAATTAACTGTTCCCATTGCTAACAGCTTCAACCCAGTCCCCTCCTTCCCAGAAAGACAAGTTACAGCTAATGCTTAAACATTCATCTCCCCCTTCTAATTGCTGTGTAGGAGTAATTCTATAATTCTGGAAGGAAACTTCAGTGAATAAATGAAGGACTGTCTCATTTGCTATTTGGAAGTTATAAAAATTACAAGACATCATTCCATTATATTCTTTCATTTCCTTGTCATTGGAAAAAGGTTCCAACCTTTCATCATATTAAAAAGCAATTATCAAAACCTTTCGTTCCATAATAAGTTTGACTACTAGGAGAGAAAGTATTCAGAAATCAAAATAAGGGAGTTCTTTTTAGCATATAAACAGGTGAGTCAGTGCTCTACATTTGAAAAAAGTTTTCAGTGAAAGATTACCCTTGAAACCATCTATTCGGAATTTGGTGTCTATACTTTGGTGTTTCTCTGCTGCATAGTTCCTGTTAAACAATTGTGATTGTGTTACAGATGTTATCTTCTTACAGACTCTGCAAGCTGATGAAGTTGGGTTACAGTTCCTTCCAAAGTTGTCACACAGTGCTATTCATCAAGGTAAGCTGGGGCTTTGTTAGAAAGAATTTGGACAGTGCTCTTTCCTGCAGTCCATCAACCAGTAGTAGGCTCTGAAGCTACCATGTACAGCACACTGTTCTTCCAAGCTGGGGAGAATTACAAAGGGATTTAAAGATATGCCACCTGACCCCTTCATAATAATTTTTAACATTTGTATAGAACTTTACAATTTACAAAGGGATTTCCCTTAGGTTATCAATTTGATCCTCACAATAACCTAGAGGATCCAGCCCAGCAGATCTTACCAATCTTCATTTGATAAATGAAGAAACCAAGGCTCAGAGGGTTTATGTGCCTTGCCTGATATCATGAAGCAAGTAATAAAGGGCCAGGGCTAGAGCCCAAGTCCTGTGATTAAGAAGACAGTGATCCTTTACATACTGTTGCTTTTCACATACAAAGAAATGCAGGGGCACACAAACAAGTGACAGAAAAATATCAAAGTATGTACAGAATCATCAACCTGAGTTATCAGTCAAAAAAAGAGCAATGACACAGGGTTGGCTGGGGTGTCACTCATGGCACCCCATGTGGCACCTTTGTGTGAATTAGAAAAAAAGGTGCTGGCTTCTTATGGATTCAGTTGTGAGGGTACGTGTAGCTTACAGAGCTTTTGTGGGAAGTAGAAAAAGAAGAAAAAGTGCCTCTTTCTCCTAGCAGATGTGGCTAGTACCATAAGAGGGTATAGGGCTTGGTGAACATGGTTTAGATTTCAATAATCATTATCCTCTTCAGCTGGGTGCCTTGGTACACAGCCATACATAGTGGTTAAGTGACTAGAAGGCCTGGCTTAAGTGACTAGAAGGCCTGAGACTAGGGAAATCTAGCTGGAGTCTCACCTACTCCAAGTGTGATCCTTGGACCACCAACATGGGCTTCACCTGGGAGCTTGTTAGATATGCAGAATCTCTGGTGCCAAATCCAGACCTACTGACTGAGAACCTGTATTATAATAAGATTCTCAGCTGATTTGTGTGCATATCAAGTTTGAGAAGCACTGTGCTACAACATAAGGTAGGCCTGGAACAGGAATTTTGGGAGTTGAAGACAAGTGAATCAATGATTATTCATGGAGTGGCAAGCAGTTTTGTCTGGCTGCAGAAGAGGCACTCAGTAAAGAAGCCCCTGCTCTCCAATAAATGCTACTCATTTTGGAACCCAATTTAGCATTAACTTTTACTCTTGTTTTATTACCTCATTTAATGTGGTCTGAGCCATCTCTGATGCACTAAGCCCTGCATGTCCAGCTTGTAGTTCCTGTTCTCCAGGACATTACTATTTCCAGAGTAGAGAGAATGCTCAATTCAATGCAACAGGTAGCCAAGTGAAGATGTAAACAGAGCACTGTCGGAGCATGGAGGAGCAGCAAACACCTCTGCTTGTGATATTTGGGTTGGGTGTTGAATCATGGAAATTTGTTCATAAGAGAAGAGAAGGGTGTCTTTCCAGGCAGAGATGTCCATCTTCCCCATTAAATTGTGGACCTTTTGTGGGGGTCTGGTTTAGTTTATATCTCCCTCCTCTTCCCCTATTTCAGGGACTAGAATAGTGGCCAGTGCACATCTGTTAATTAACACACATTAACTGGCTGATGAACTGACAGGGTGACTGAATAAATTAGTGAATGGCTTCGCAAAATCATACATATTAACACGGGAGATGGAGAGACCTTATAATTGCCCAGGAATGGTGTGATTACCATCTGTATTTGGGCTATGGCTGGAAAAATGAGGGAAAGATCTAAGAAATACTATAATATGCTAGGACTTCTTGTCTGAAAGAAAAATGTAACAATGAGACAGACACATTTTAAAAATACACCTTTGTTAAATCTGAATGCTCCTTAACAATGAGCTGAGCAAACTGCAATCAGATCCATTCTCCCCAAATGGGTTGAGTGAAGGGCACTGGGAAAGGCTGCTGCCAGGAATTAGGCCTGCTTTTTTCCAGCTCCCCATGGGGATCCATTTTACTCTGGGTGAGAAAGTGGACATTTTCCTTTTACAGACCTCCACAGCACAGAACAAGGCAGGAGTTCCTTGAATGAAACCCAGTCATTAGTCTATATTTTATAATCTGCATAATATTTTCAGAGAGCGGCAGAGAGAGGGGGTCACAGGCTGGTGAGCCAGGGACCCAAAGGGGCTCATCTGGGCCCTCTTAATGCAAGAAAACACATTTTATCCCATCAGCACTAGAGCCTCCTTGCACTGAATATTCAGTTATGTAGCACAGTTGGCTCAGAGTTTGCACATATTGTAGGTTGAACACAGATGGCATTTCCTGCAATATCAGAAACACATTTCAAAAATGTAAGTAATTTAAACTCTGTTCCTTAGTATAAAAGATTATCGAACATTCAAGGAAGGCTATGCAGTTCTATGTGGTTGAAGTCAGTAGAACTGGTGGGGACCAGGAAGGGGAGAAGAGATTTCATGTAAAAGATGTAGACACCCTGAATGAAGTCGGTGGTACCTGGAGAAGAAGAGAAGAGTAAGGGTTCCAGAGGCATTTCAGGACTGGAGAACAAATTGAATGTGGGTGACCAGACATTGGAGAGAATTGAGAATGGTTACTAGATTTGTAGTTTAGGTAATGGCATAGGCTGGGCAGAAAGACTGAAGATAATGAGTATGGATGTGAGACATGTTTGAGTTTGAGTCATTTAGGTGCAGATATCTAATAAAAGTTGGAAATATTGGACTGGAGTTCAGTAGAGAGGTTTGGGCTGGAGATGCAGACCTGAATGTTATGCACATATTATTGGTAACAAAGGCCAGAGAAGTGAATTATCTCTCTAAGAGAGAATACACAAAACAAGAAGAGAAGACTGAGGGGAGAACCCTGTGAAAAGCCAACATGAGCCAGGATAGAATGGTGTCAAGGAAGCTGAGGGAGGACAAAGTTTCAGCATGGAGGGATTGTCAATAGTTTGGAATGCTACAAGAGGTTAAAGAGGATAAGTACTGAGAGGAAATTATCAGATTGGTCAATTAATTGGTGCTTGGTGATTTTGGACATAACAGTTTCAGTGGTACAGTGAAGGAAAGAGCTAGGTTGCACGTGAAGGAAGAATAACTGCAAAATGGAAAATGGGACTAAGAGAAGTTTGGTGTTGGAAGAAAGAAGAATGGAGTAGTGGTTTGAGGCGGAGACAGGTTCTGGGGAGGAATTTTAGTATACTAGAGGCTTGGGCATTGTGAGTAAAGAGAGACAGATTTGGGTAATGGGAGAAAGGACATTGATGGAAGTAGGTCCCTGAGGTGGTGATGGAAGGATTCTCTTAGAAAGGAAGAAGACCTTTCCTTTGAAACATGAAGGAATTAACAAATAAACATAATATAATATGGTGTTTTGGAAAACATCATCATTAATAGAAATATTAGTGCCTAGAAAACTAACAAAGAAGAAAGATACAATCAGGCTTGGTTGTGTGAAAGAATAACTAATTTGAATAATTCATGTCAACTGTTCATCACTTCTGCTTAATTATCATATAGCACTCTAACTATTGTGTATATATCAATACATACTTGTCAGGTTAATGTCATTTTAAGTTTTATTTTATTTCACAGCTAAAATATCTTCTGTTCTGCTCAGTCTTTAACTTATAGCTTATGTAATATTGTTTGTTCACCATCTTAAAAAGATTTTAGAAGGAGCATTGGCTTGAACAGGAGAAAAATTTCAGATGTCGGTTTACTTATTGCAACCTGCACCCTCTCCCCAGAACCCAATGCCATTGACATTTAACTTGGCAATTAGGGGATGAGAGAGGAAAAAAACAATGTATTGCAAGAAAAAGGAGGGTGACTTTATGACCTTGTCACTCTCGAGGCAGGCTCAGTAATGGAGAAACTTGTCTCATTTAGAGAGAAGGTTGTATTTTTGACAGAAGCTTTCCCCCCTAGGCCTCTAGTAGATACACATAATTACTACATCCTAGGGAACACAAATGCGATGAAAACTAAGCAGATGTGTTTTTTAGAGGTCATCTTGTGAAATGTGGTTTAATATGCACTACAGCAAAACTTATTCTGAGATTTTTTGTTCCCTCACACAATGACTCATCTGTTGGTCTAAGACATTAAACTCTGTATTATTTTAAAATATATGAGAATTTGCTTTTAATTCTGGTATTCACAGTTTTAAAATAATCATTACAATTTACTGAATGTCTACTATGTGGTAGACATGTTGCATGTACTATCTCAGTATTCAAATTTTTTTTATTGAATCTCTTTTAATTTTTTAAATAATGCTGAGAGATCCCTGTTTACAGAGAAAGGAGCTAAGGCTTCATCTGCCAGCTATCACTCTTTTTTGTTGTTCCCATTCACATCAAACATCATTACAGAGTTGTCTCTACTCCTTATCTCCATTTTTCTTCTTGCCTCCGCCACTCCATAATAGGGTGGTCAGGGTAGGTTCTTGCCTCCACTACTCCATAAAACCTATACCAGTTAAGTTACTGATAACCTCCACATTTCTAATACATGAGTCATTTCTCACTCATAATCTTCCTTGGCCCATCAGCAATATTTAAGTGGATCAATCCCTCCTCCTTGATGCACTTCCTTCCATTAGCTTTCAGGACACCACACTGTCATTGTTTTCTTCCAACTTCACTGGTCACTAGTCTCCTTTGCTGGTTGTGCCCCTTCTCTGACTTTTCAATGCTGTGGGAGCTCAGGACTCAGTCTTTGGATCTCTTCTCTATTTCCACTCACTCCTCAGGTGATCTCATCTGGTTACATGGTCACCTCTATACCTATGACTGCCATTTTATGCCTACAGTCCAAACGTCTCTCTTGAACTTCAGACTTGTGTATCCAAGTTCTTACTCAACATCATCTCTATTAGGATTTCTTTTTTTTTAATTTTTCTTATTTTTCAATTAGAGTTGACATTCAAAATGAATCTCTACTAGAATTTCTAATAGACATCTCAATATTTCCAAAACACTGATTCTGGTCTTTTCCCACAATAAAAAAAGCAAGAAAAAGGGAAAACCTGCTTCAAACTATACCCTTCATCAGATGTAAGCATATCTCCATCCTTTGGGATGTAGATAAAGGTGTTGCTTGAAACAGTCTTCAAGAGTTTAAGTAAAGTGTTTTGATTCACTTATGTCTGGATTTTGTTAGTGCCTTAGGTGCAGAGGGTTGAGTTAATTGAACCCAGGTCCTAATGCATTTGTTATCGTTGACATCTTGTTTGATTTATTTTCTTTTCTTTTTTAAATAAATCTTTATTGTTCAGATTATTACAGGTGTTCCTCTTTCCCCACCCCCCCATAGCTCCCCGCCACCTGATTCCCCACCCCACCCCATGCCCTTACCCCCAGCCACTGTCTTCATCCATAGGTGTAAGATTTTTGTCTAATCTCTTCCTGCACCTCTCAGGGCCCTTTCCCCCTGATAATTGTCCATCCCCTCCCTTTCTATGTCCCTGATTCTATTATATTCACCAGTCCATTCTGTTCTTCAGATTTTTTATTCACTTGATTTTTAGATTCACTTGTTGGTAGGTATGTATTTGATGTCTTTTTGTTGTTCATAATTTTTACCTTTACCTTTTTTTTCTTCTTCCTCTTCTTAAAGAATACCCTTCAGCATTTCATGTAATCCTGGTTTGGTGGAGATGAACTCCTTTAGCTTTTTCTTATCTGTGAAGCTCTTTATCTGACCTTCAATTCTGAATGATAGCTTTGCTGGGTAGAGTAATCTTGGTTGTAGGTTCTTGCTGTTCATCACTTTGAATATTTCTTGCCACTCCCGTCTGGCCTGCATAGTTTCTGTTGAGAAATCAGCTGACAGTCGTATGAGTACTCCCTTGTAGGTAACTAACTGTTTTCTTTTGCTGCTTTCAAGATTCTCTCTTTGTCTTTTGCCCTTGGCATTTTAATTATGATGTGTCTTGGTGTGGTCCTCTTTGGATTCCTCTTGTTTGGGGTTCTGTGCGCTTCCTGAACTTGTAAGTCTATTTCTTTCACCAGGTGCGGGAAGTTTTCTGTCATTATTTCTTCAAATAGGTTTTCAGTGTCTTGCTCTCTCTCTTCTTCTGGCACCCCAAAAATTCAGATGTTAGTACGTTTAAAGCCGTCCCAGAGGCTCCTTACACTATCCTCACACTTTTGGATTTTTCCTTCTTTCTGCCTCTCTGCTTGGGTGTTTTTTGCTTCCTCATATTCCATATCTTTGGTTTGACTCTTCGGGTATGGTGATCTACAGTTGAGTTTCTGTATATTCTTTATTTCAGACAGTGTATGCATAATTTCTGACTGGTCCTTTTCCATTTTTTTTTTTTTTGGTATTCTCATTAAGGTCCTTGAAGATCTCTTCAAGTTTCTCAGTGGTTTTTAGAAGATTCTTGAGTAACCTTATAAATGTGGTTCTGAACTCTGTGTCATCCAGTAGTTTACTTTCCTCCATCTCTTCTATTCGTGACATACTTCGGTGTCTCCACATTTTGGCTGCCTCCCTGTGTTGATGGAGTGGCTTTGTGTGGTCAGTGACCTATAGGAGCCGGTAGGTCAACTTCCCCAATCACCCTAGGTGGTCGCTCTTGGTACACCCCTTTGTGGGCTGAGTGGAAAGTCTTGGTGTAGTTAAAAGCCTTGATTGCTGTTGGTACAATGGGAGGAGTTGACCTCCAGGCCAATTGGCTGTGAGGACCTGCTATGTCTATAATGGAAGCACTGCTGCGCTGGAGACACGCTTGTGGTACAGGGCTTGTTTCAGTGGGGCTTTGGTGCTCACTGAGTCCACCTCCCGGATGTGTCACTTATGGATGTGAGGAGTTGAAATCTGGTGCCTCGCACTGACCACTAGGTGCATTGGTTTCTGGATCTCCAATGGGGTGCAGTTCAGCTGCTGTCTGAGGCTACCCTGCAGGAGCTACAGCGAGAACTTCCGTCCTCTCCTCCCTGCTTGGAGCTTGGAGGCCTTGGAGCTGTCTGTACCGGGTTGCAAGTTTACTAGTTTAAACTGCAATAGAGAAGGCCATTCATATGCAAAAGCTGCTGCTAGGATCTTGGGTGTGTTTGTAGATTGTGCGGGGGCGGAGTCTCAGGGCGTCACTAGGCTAGGGCTTGGCAAACAACAATGACTGGCAGTGAGCCGCTTCTAACTGCGTCCCTGTGCCTCCAACTGCATCCCTGCCGCCTCGCGCCCTGGTGCAGCCAACAATTCTACCTCCACGCAGCTCTGCTAGTAAGCCACCCTCAGTCCGACCCAATGGCAGACAGCCCAGTCTCTCCCCAGAAACTGGATTTCAGAGAGATTGGAGGCTTGTCTCTCTTTGGATTGAAGAAAGCAATGCCTTCCTCCAGCTGGGCTCTGCCGCCAGCTCGTATCACCCGTGCGCTCCCCTGTACCTCAGTTTTTCAGCGTTTGTGCCCTGATTGCGCCCGTCTCTTTCGGTCTAGTTGTAGAGGTTCTGCTCAGCCAGCTTTCCCGTGGTTCTTGGTGATAGACGTTCTGTCTTTTAGTTGTAGTTTTGGAAATTGTTGTGGATGGCAGCAGTCCAGATGTTTATTTACACTGCCATCTTGGATCCTTCCTCCTTGTTTGATTTCTTTATTTCCTATTACCCCCACACCTCATTCACATTATCCTCCCTCTCACACTGGAAATAATTCTACTTAATGACTATATTTTTGTTTGTCTGTGTTCTTATAAAATGTTTATTATCATTTCCAGTGAATGTCCTTTTAATTTTTCTAAATAGTGTTACTATATATATACTAGAGGCCTGGTGCACAACATTCATGCACTGGGGGTGGGGGTGGGGGTGGGGATTCCTCAGCCCAGCCTGCACCCTCTCACAGTCTGGGACCCCTTGGGGGATGTCCGACTGCCTGCTTAGGCCCATTCTCCTGGGAGTGGGCCTAAGCCAGCAGTTGGACTTCCCCCAAGGGGTCCTTAGCGCTGCCATTGAGGCGGGAGAGGCTCCCACCACTGCCGTTGTGCTCACCAGCCATTAGCCCAGCTTCTGGCTGATCGGTGCTCCCCTGTGGGAGTGCACTGACCAGCAGGGGGCAGCTCCTGCATTGAGCATCTGCCCCCTGGTGATCAGTACACATCATAGCAACCATTCAGTCAATTTGCATATTAGCCTTTTATTATATACGATGTGTGTGTGTGTGTGTGTGTGTGTGTGTGTATTGTTCTATTTATTGCTATTTCTCACCCAGCATTGCTGCTCTATGTACATCTAATTCCTTGCTTCTAATTGCTGAAAACTACTCCAGGATGTGTGTCCATCTTGTTTTGCCTCTTCATTCTCTCAGTGATGAATGCCAGATTGCCTCCAACTCCCTGTCACCATAAATAATGCTGCAACAAGAAGCATTTCAATTTAGAGAAGAATTGTTGGTGAGAGTGCAAATAATAAGAGCTGCCTCTGAGCTGTGACTAGAATGATGAAGTGCTACTGTTAGGGTCTCCTTTTCTCCTGCATGCTATAGAGCCTCCGGTGATGGAATTAAATCTAAATGCTTCAGCTGGGGCAGTAATCATGATTTGGGCTTTTGTAGTGCAAAGTAATTATGTTAGTGGGTTTTCTTCACTGAATTGACTAGTTGTTTGAGTCAGTTAACCCAGTTGGTCAGAGATTTTGACATTGTGTAGACCCTCCACCTCTACCCTCATTTCTAGGAGATGACCTCACACAATTCCCCCAAATGATGTTCACCATGGTCTTTGACTTCAAGCCTACACATTCTTCTGTTTCCATACTCAGAGATTCCTCCTGTTCTCCATAACAGCTATTTTAAAGCATCTCCATCTCATCACTTCTCCCCTCACACTCAAGCAGGTTACATCACCTCCTACTTCATAGAGAAAATAGAAGCTATCAATTGAGAGCTCCCTTAAATTCCAATGACCAAATCTATATATTTGTCCACATACACAACTACCTTTTTTTCCTTCCTTCCTATTATAGTGGACTGCCCTGCCTTCTGTCTAAGAGGAATCGTTCCATTTGTGCTGTGGATTCCATCCTTGTTATATTAGCTAAATTGTACACTTCCTCCCCCACTCAACATTTCAACCTCCATACTTTTACTAGTTATTTCTCATCACCATATAAATATGTTCAAGTCTTTCTAATTATAATACTGTATTTTAAAAATTTCTCTCAACCTTAATCCCTTCTGGTTACCTTTATCTCCACCAACCAAATCCTGCAACTTAGCAACTAAATTTATTGAAAGAGCTACATTGGCCCCAATGCACACTCAACCTCCTGGATCTCACCAAAGTTTCCATTTTTTTTCCTTATATGTCATCCTAACCAGCATTTGTTACTATTGAGTACTTTGTCCATTATGAGCCTCTTTTTCCTGGCTGCATGACACCTCATACTCCTGATTTTATTCCTACCTCTATAGTCATTCCATCAAGGTGTCCTTTGCAGGCTGATCCATTTGTGTCTGCCTCGGTGTTCCTCATTTCTTGACCTACTTGCCTCCATTATTCCACTATATTATCCCTTTGTAATCCCATTCATTCCTATAGTGGCTTTGATTGCTATGCATATCCTAAAATCTCTATCTCCATTTCTAAACATTCCCTTCTGCTCCACACTTATATATCCAACTCCCTTCTAGACATCTTCACCTGAATGTCCCCCAGGAATATCAAAATCAAATGTCCAAGACTGAATTTAACATCTTTCTCAACAATCTCCCTCTGATCACCTCCACTGTTACTCTCTGTGAGTGAATGTCATCATCAGCCATTTGATTTTCCAAGTCAGGGAAACTTGTAACACTGTGTATGTTTGTATCATTATTAATATTTTAAATTACAAAGGTATTGATGCTTAATATATAAATTAAAACAATACATAAGTATCCTAAATAATAAAAGGCTAAGATGCAAATCAACCAAACGGCAGAATGACCAGTCACTATGACATGCACTGACCACCAGGGGCAGACGCTCAATGCAGGAGCTGCCCCCTGGTGGTCAGTGCACTCCCATAGGCGGGGTGCTGCTCAGCCAGAAGTTGGGCTCAAGGCTGACAAGCATAGCGGTGGTGGTGGGAGCAGGCCTAAGCCATCAGTCAGACATTCCCTGAGGGCTCCTGGACTGTGAGAGGGCACAGGCTGAGCTGAGGGACCCTCCCCCGCCCCCCCCCCCCCCCGGCCCCGAGTGCACGAATTTCATGCCCTGGGCCTCTAGTGAAAGCCCTCTCTAATCAGAGGTAAACAACTATTAACAAGGAGGTGCGGATCCTTATAGACTTCTTTGGGTGCATATTTATGGATATGCATACACATAAAAAGTTTTGTTTATACACATATTTTATTATACTATATGTACTGTTCTGCAACTTGCTTTTTAGCATAAACTATATTGTGGATATCTTTATGCTATTAATAATGTTGATATAACTTATTGTTTTTATTGGCTGCATATTACCCCTTATGCATAGCCCACATTTATTTAACTGTTATGATACTGGTAGAATTTATTTCCAGTTTTCACTATTCCAGGGTTGCAGGAAGAACTTTTATATGTGTATATACTTGTGTAATCACTATCTAGATCAAAGTATATACCATTTCCAGCACCCCATAAGGTTTCCTCTTCCTTCTCAGTATATACCCCACCCCCAGAGATAACCATTATTCTGACTTCTATAATCATCAATTATTTTTGCCAGTTCATATAAATGAAACCATACACTATATATTATTTTGTGTATGGCTTCTTTGACTCAACATATTTTTTATATTTATCCATATTGTTGTGTGCATCATAGTTCATCTTTTTTTTACTGTTATACAGTGTTCCATTGTATGAGCATCCCACAATTATCCATTCACCTGTTGATGAGTATTTGGGTTGTTTCCACTTTTTTGGCTGTTATGAATATAGTGGCTATGAACATTTGTGTACAAGTGCTTTGCGGACACATGTTTGCGTTTTTCTAAGGCATACTAGTATAGTACCTAGGAGTGGAATCGCTGAGTAATAGAGTATGCTTAATTTTTTATTAGACACTACAAAACGATTTCCAAAGTGGCTATACCTGTTTGTCTTCCTACCAGTTATGCAAATTGGAACCACCAATAATAATGCATGAAAGTGTAACACATTATATTATTATTGCCAATTTAACTTTCTGTCTCCTCAGACAATTGTATGAACTATGTCTGTCTTTTCAGTACCTCAAACATACTGGATACTCAGTAAGTATTTGTGTAATTAGATTCATAATTAAGTGGCTACTGTTAATTATGCCTAAAAGTCTATACCACACAATTTGGAGATTAACGTATGTTACCATGGACAAATCATTATAGACATGGAAGTTTTATTACCCAAAGGACAGTCCCAGTTTGTTATGGGTGGAACTATAGCTTATTCATTGCTGTATTCTATATGCCATAGAACTGGGCACAGAGGAAGCACCTGTAATAATCAGCATGCCATATTTGGTTAGGTAACAAATTAACAGAATGTTAAATCTTCCTGAAACCTTTAGTTACCCACATTTCTGGACTCAGATTGAAAGAAGGCAGAGAGGGAACCTCTTCTACCACTCACTACCTGCACAGCCATGAGCCCCAATACTGGGAAATATTCCCCTAAACTCAAGCCCACAATCTGATTTCTTTTTTTAAACCTATACAAGACTATTTATTGCAGCATTTATTTAAAACTAGGGGCCTGGTGCACAAAAGTTTGTGTACTCTAGGGGGTCCCTCAGCTGGGCCTGTGCCCTCTTGCAGTCTGGGATCCCTCGGGGAATGTCCACCTGCCAGCTTAGGCCCGCTCCCTGGGGGAGTGAGCCTAAGCCACAGTCAGGCATCCTTAGTACTGCCGAGGAGGCAGGAGATGCTCCTGCCACTGCTGCTGCGCTCACAGCCATCAGCCCAGCTTGTGGCTAAGCGGAGATCCCTCTGAGGGAGCGCACTGACCACCAGGGGCAGCTCCTGCATTGAGGGTCTTCCCCCTGGTGGTCAGTGTGCATCATAGTGACTGGTCGTTCCTGTCGTTCTGTTTTTAGGATCAATTTGCATATTACCCTTTTATTATATAAGATAGCAAAAGTTTGAAGACTGTTTAAAGTTATGGTACAGCCAAACAATAGAATACAGTGAGACCTTTTAGAAAAAGAAGTTCTTTATGTCCTGACATATTGCTAAGTATAAAACAACAACAAAAATTAAAAAGTCAAGGTGCAGAAGAGTATGTAAATTACATTACCATTTGAGATTAATAAAGGAGGGGGAGGAATACTAGGAAGAATATTTTCTGGGTGGAAGACAGCTAGAATCTAACCTAGCTCACTCTCAGCCTTCATAGCCTGATTTCTGAGGTCCACTAAAAGATCCAGATGATGCTAGCTGGTGAAGTTTGCTCCACTATAAAGTACACCCTTATGTCTCAACCCTTGAAGGGGCTAGTGTCTGAAGATTTATGGAGCCTATGACACTAGGTCTTTATTCTATGCCTTTAACTGTCTCTAAAGTTTGTTATTCCTCTGGGAATTTGTAGACTGAGGATTTTTTAAAAATATATATTTGTATTAATTTCAGAGAGGAAGGAAGAGGGAGAGAGAGACAGAAACATCAATGATGAGAGAGAATCACGATAGGCTGCCTCCTGCACACCCCCTACTGGGGATCACGCCTGCAACCCAGGCATGTGCCCTTGATCAGAATGGAAGCCGGTACCTTTCAGTCTGCAGGCCACCACTCTATCCACTGAGCCAAACCAGCTAGGGCTCAGGATTTAAAAAAAAAATCTTTCTTACATGAACTAGGCCTTAATAAAAATTCACTGCAACTCAGATTCATTTCCATTTCTAGTACCATCGCTGCCCTCAACCAGCATGATGGATGAGCTGGCTAACATTTTGAAAGTAAAAATTTATTTATCTATTTAGCTAGCTATTTATCTATCTAGCATGTCCCCTGATTTGTGTGTCTTCACCCTATTAATGTAGTATAATCTTCAGTCTTACCTCCTCTCACATCTAAGTGACATGGGTTATAAATAAAAATCCTCAGCTTTGTTCCTATGTTGAATACTAGGTTAACCTAAGTAAAGCTTGGAAACTTGGAAATTTGTCAGTCCCAACTTTCTGTTTAATTTACATAATCATTTGCATAAAAGTACATATGTTAAGGAAACCTCTGTAGTTTTTTATACATTAAGATGACCTTTCTTTCAATATTTGAAGTTACCACTTACTATTAATTCCTTTTGAATTTTTTTAAATAGTCACACCAGAGTCCTCCAACGCAGGACCTTGAATGTCATATACTTCCCCTTTTTCCATGGATCTCACTTGTGAATATCATCATGCCTTTAGCATATTAAAAGGGAGAATATAAGCAGCATTCGTCCTAGTTTTCTTTTTTTCAATTTTTTTATTAAGGTATTATATGTGTACCTTATAATACTTTTATTAAGGTATTATATGTGTACCTTATATGTGTACTTTATCTCACTCATTTATTGATAATAAAGAATATTATAAACTTGAACAAAAAGATAGATACAGAGGCAGTAAAGCATCAAACAGTCTGTCAAATTACAGGAGGAAGGTTAGGGAGAGGTGGGGAAGATAAGAGATCAACCAAAGGACTTGTATGCATGCATATAAACATAACCAATGGACGCAAAACTCTGGGGGGTAAGGGCATATATGGGAGTGGGGTGAGGGGGCAATGGTAAGATATATAAATTGTGCCATTGTGGAAAACAGTATGGCATTTCCTTAAAAATTTAAAAATGGAACTGCCATTTAACCCAGTAATACCACTTCTAGGAATATATCCAAAGAAAACAGAAACAGCAATCAGAAAGGATATATGCACCCCTATGTTCATAGCAGCAAAATTTACAATAGCTAAGATTTGGAAACAGCCTAAATGCCCATCAGCAGATGAGTAGATTAGAAAACTATGGTACATCTACACAATGGAATACTATGCTGCCATAAAAAGAAGGAATTCTTACCATTTGCAACAGCATGGATGGAACTGGGGAACATTATGCTAAGTGAAATAAGCCAGGCAGTGAAAGAAAAATACCACACGATCTCACTCATTTATGGATAATAAAGAACATTGTAACCTGATGAACAAAAAGATAGATACAGAGACAGAGAAGCATCGAACAGACTGTCAAATTATAGTGGGAAACCTGGGGCGGGTTGAGGGGGGGGGGGGCGTTAAGAGATCAACCGAAGGACTTGTATGCATGCATATAAGCATAACCAATGGACACAAGACACTGGGAGGGGGGTTAGGGCATGTGCCCGGGGGCGGGGTAGGGGAGGCGGGGGAAGGTCAATGGGGGGAAAAAGGAGACATATGTATTACTCTTTGTAATACTTTAAACAATAAAAAAGTATTGTGTTTCATTATGTTAGATAATTTATAGATATAATTTTATTTAAGCCTCACTTTAGCTCAAGGATGAGTATACTATTATTATTAATTTTCCCAAGTCTCACATCTAGGAATCTGTCACATTTTTGTCAAGAGCTAGGATTTGAACCCAACCCATCTCTGTTGTCCCCATAGCTCACTGCACCATACATACTCACAAAGGTAATGGGGGATTAGATGTATGATACTGAAGCCCAAGTGTTTATCTTTCTTTCTCATTTGAAGGGTCCAATGGTCTTTATTTATGTATGTATACATTTATTTATTGCTTGAAGAGGTAACATATTCTCTCAGTATAAGATTTGAAAGATATAAAAAGATGTAGGATGAAAAGTAAATCTCCCTTCCTTTCCTGCCTCCGGATACCCTGTTGCTTGTATATCCTTCCAGAACACAAATACAAGCAGCCTGCCTGGCTGGGAAGCCTTGGTGGCAATATTTGGAATGGGATTAAGAAGGCCAGCTATCATGCTAGTGTAAAACAGGCACAATTTATCTTCAATGCTCACTCTGTTGCCTTTGGGTGACTCTTCTGGTCTCCATCCCCTTACTTTTCTGCTTACCTTGACCTGTCCTTTCCTCCTTAGAGAGAAACTCCAGCTTCAGACAGTTCCTGTCCTGTTACATTCCTCAGAACCCTGCTTGCTATTGCCTCACGAGCTTCCTTGACCGAGAAATTTATCCCCACTAGAGAATTCATGGGTGTCTGTGAATTGATGAGCCACCCTTTTCATAGAACATGTTTCCATTTTAACAGGGGTGTTCAATCAAAAGAGTGACTTGAATAATGGAGATTTCAGGTGCTTTGTCATGACAGACCAACAGGGTAGTGAGATTTTGTTTGTTTGTTTGTTTGTTTTCCCCAAAAGGTACAACCTTGTGGTTCTTCCTATCTACTTCCTCTGTGGTGTCATGTCAACTGGGTATTCAGAACCTTTGGCTACCTGAAATTGTTTGATTCTCAAGCAGTAAGAACCCTGATCTGGATTTTTTTCTTTCAAGAGCATGTGGACACTCAGAGTTTTTGAAATAAAATCTCTAATGCTAAATAGACATTTCTCCCATAGTATATCATAACTATAAACTCAAATATTACCTAAAAAAGAAAGAAACCACTATAACAATAAATAGGATAATTATTCTGACTTTAATATTCACTAAATGCTATCTCATTCTGCTCCTTCCAAAATAATATTTAGAATATGAAGTTGGAGCAGAAGGCTTCACAAATTCAACATTTTCTCCAATATGGGGGTAGGGAGAGTAATGTATTTCTGCTTGGATTTATTGAAGGAATCTTTGTTTATGAACAGAATTCATTTTGATTTCCACAGGTAATATTCTTCTCACACAATGAGGCACAACATCACAACTCAAGGGAGAGCAACAGTAGGAATCTTCATCATAGTTATCTGTATTAACAAACAAAAAAAATAACATTTTTTTTGTTAAAAATTTGAACAAAGTCCTCGTGGCATTGGGGACTTTGCATATAGTAAAAGTATAAGAAACTTTTTTCTAATGTAGAAATAAATATAGGAATTAGAAAGGAAGTGAAAGTTGTGGTGCTTTCCTTGGATAGTTTAATATAAATCCAGGGTGAATTAATTCATCTTGACAACACTGCTTAGGCAATTACAACTGCATATGTTCTTCATGCATTGTGAATAACAAGCTGTTTTATTCACAGTAACCTTAACCTAGGGGAGGATATGCACAGACAAACCTCAGAGGCCTTCAGAAGAGTCAACATAAAATGATAACACACATACATATACCCTCCCATGAATTTAATATTCTTTCTCTAAAGGTTTATTTCTCAGCCTGAGAGTGTCTACTGGTACAGAAGGCACAAGTTTTCACTCTGTGGTAATGGAATCAAGTTTCTGGCTGCCACAGTCTGATGGTAGCATCCAGATTGAAGTTTTAGAACCTGAGCCAAAGAGACTGGACTACCTGCCGCACTGGCTGAGTTACTTCTTTGGGTGCCTTAGTTCTCTGAATCTATTGCTTGGTACAACATTAAAATCCTGGATATGGGATATGTTAGTGCTCCCCATAAGAAAAATGTGTACAGTTGATTCGTATATTTGCTAATGAAACAATATCCCTCAGGGACAGCAGAGGAGCCAATACTAGCCAAACCCTTTGCAAAAATGATTTTACCCAGTCAGCTCCAACTATTATCTACAAAAGAGCTTCCATAACCCCTGCTTTCTATATGCCATAACTCTCCGGTGCCTCCATATGAGCATCATAGCATATCTACAAGCTAGCTGGCCAGAGTTTGATGGATGCTTGTGGTCAAGGAAAAAGTTTTTTATAGGCACCAATATTTCCATACAGAAATGGAGACTGAGACTCTGTACACTAGACCAATTAGTTAAAATGGAAAATAGTGCTTCCTCATACAGTCTTGTATTGAATGTAGAGAGACTGCAGCTCTGAAAGTAATATGCCCAAGGACACAAAGTTAGTGACAGAGCTGGGACTTGAGCCAAAGCTTTCTGACTCCTAGTTTGATGCTTAAACAACCCACCATGCTGATTCCAGATTGGCTACAGCCATTGGAAATAAAACTGTTGTATGGAACCAACATAATGAAAAATATAGGTAGAAAAAGCAGTTCTACAGCCAGCACTGAGAAGGTGGGAGAACGATTACAGCCAGACCATGAATGGTGTTCTGTGATTGTTCTGTGATTGGAGTATACTTTGGTCTTTAAGAAAGCAACCAGAGGCCACTCACCATCATCCAGCTGAAAGCACAGAACATAAAGTCATCACAACATCAACTTAAGTTCTTAAGTTCTTGCTCACTTTGCCTTTAGACTGTTTCCCTATATTTTCCCTTCCAACACCCATCTCCACCTCAACATCTGTCTCTGTACATATAAATTTGACTTTCCTGTGGAAGAAGGTGAGCATCTAAGAGTGTTGTACAGCTCAGTGGGTATTCTTGGTAGAATGTGGTGAGCACTAGCCTGAGATCCAGGACACCCAAGTCCTGGTACCAGTTCTCTCTGTTGATAGGCTGAGTGACTGTCCATAAGACAGTTTTCTTTTCCTGCTTAAAGTTCCTCATCTGTAAACTGAGAGGATTTCACTAGACAAAATCTACATTTTTTTCTGTTTTTAGTAATCTATAAGAATCTGTTTAAATTACCCATAGCTTTTTTTTTTTACCTTCAGTCCATTCTCTCTGCCATTATAGTTTAATCACCCACCAGATTTGTACATACAAAGTGCTTCTATATACACTTTCTCAGCCATCTCATGTATATATGTGCACCTGTACTTTTAGTTTTGAGGAAGAAGTATATCTCAAGACCACATTTGTGGCCTCATATTAATTCAATATCTCTGAAATATAAGTATAAGCAACACAGCCTTTTCTCTTACCACTTGGGAAGCTTATTTCTTAAGGAGTGCCTTGTGCAGAGCCTACATTTTTGAAAGTAGAACTAGTTGTAGTTGGCTTGAGGGATGGTATCAACAATTTGTGCTCGAAGGTTTTCTTCAATCTTTCCTGTTTATACCCAACATTTAGTTCATATCTGCTGCTCCCATCTGAAATGACAATAAAAAACTTAAAAACGTAGAACTCATCAAATTCTATATTTTAGATGGGTAAATTTACCTCAAAATCGTGTTTAAGTAATCTAAAGTCCAATGTACAGAGTGTTTGTTCTGAGTACCTGAAGTAGTCAGATTTTCCATGAAATTATAAAAAGCAAGTTTGAATTGTAATATGTGGTACAGGCAGAGCCAATTCATCTACCCAGGATACTTGCTTTTCCAAGTGTCTGGCACAATGACTAGCAGGTGACTGACATGCCCAGCATAAAGGAGTAGAATCTTTGAGTTCAAGCACTGCTTTTCCTAAAGGAGCTTCGCATTGAGATTGACAGAAGCTGCCTGAATTGGATGGAAAAGCCTTTTCATACATAGAAAATCAGTTTGCCTGGACTGGAGATATTCCCAAAGGCTTCATCAGAGTCCACTACATCTCCTACTGTGCAGGAAGGGCCATCGGTACATCAAGGCAGCCCACTAACCAGGCATCTTAGGGATATTGACAAGTTCTCCACCTGCACCATCACTCTTTGCTTCCCACATTCACTCAACCCAGTGTTGGCTATGGGACAGAAAGCCCCTGTGACACAGTGCCTGGAACACAGTAGACAATCAATGTTCTTTTAATTGAATCAAGACTCAGGTGTCAGCAAGGAAAAGCAATCCAAGGAATCTGGGCCAAAAGAGAAGCTTCAATTAGTTAAAATATGGCCCAAATCACATCTTTAACCTGACTTCATTAATCTCAGCACAGAAGTACAAATTATTTTCATGACATGGAGACAGCCTCCATTTTTATGCTAATGCTTCCTGAACTCAAGTAAGGAGACAAGTTAATCTGATTCGTTTTATAAAACCTATAAAATTTTAAAATGGACCCTAACTGGCATCTTACCAGAAGAGTTATCCAATTGCAACCGCCTGCAACAGAGGTGAATCTGCCACTGCTCCCGCACACTCTCCTTCATCACACAGTGGAACACAAAAATGAGGAATCCTATGACAAGAGAAGAAGGTCAGTCTTTTTCAGCTTCTTTCAATAGCTGTCACCAATGCCCAGAATCAGGTCTATTCTTCTCACCGTAAATACTCTTAAGGAATCACAGGGTCATCACTGACTTTCTGAAATCATTCATGTTTCTAGCCTCCCTGCCAAAGGCAGTGATGGCAAGAAGACCTGTATCAAGATTTTATGTCAACCAGTGTTTCCCCTGGGCTGCTGTCCCTCCTAGAACTTGAGAGATCAGGTCTGCAATGATAGCCAGCCTCTGAAATTACTTTCAATGATCACCACACCCTGGCAGTCACAATCTTGTATAGTCTCCTTCCACATTGTACCAATAGTATATGGCATAAATGATGGCATGTCACTTCCAAAATTAGGTTATAAAATACATTGTTTCCTCTCTCTCTCTCTCTCTCTCTCTCTCTCTCTCTCTCTCTCTCTGTCTCTCTGTGTGTGTGTGTCATCACTCACTTCAAAGGAAGCCAAGTATTATGTCTTCAGGACACCCTGACAGCCTTGTGCAGAGGCCTACATGTGAGAAACTAAAGCTTCTAGTCCACAGCCACATGAACAGATTCTCTAGACCTGGCTGACAGATTGACCAACTGTAAAAGTTCCTAGGCCACAGCTACCCAGCTAAGCTTCTCCTGAATTCCTTATCCTCAGAAACTGTGTGTTTGTTCTTTTAGGCTGCTAAAATTTGGGGGTAATTTGTTACACACAATAAGTAACAAATACACACTCTTTTGCACAATTGCACTGTGTGGAGACCATAAATTTGGTGTCCTAATTTTCCACTGCCAGCCTTTATTTTGCCCTGCAAGTGGCATAGGAGTGCTGAAGGTATCTACCAGAAAGATTGGCCATTTCTCATCCCCACACTCTGAAATATCTCCGGAAGATAAAAGTGGGATGTAAGATGATCCTGATTACAATGCCCTGGAAGGCCAATTGGATTTCCTAATGTTTGGGGGTGTAATGGGCAGAAATAACTCTTGTCAACAGCCTGACTTTTATTAATGGTCCATGCTTAAAAGTCTTTTTATTCACAAAGCCTTTCCAGATGCTTCAAACTGAAAGTCATCTGTCCCATTTCTGAATTCTCATAGCACTTTGTTGTAATATTTGCTATGTTTGGTTATATTATTCTCCATGTATTATCAATCTCTCTACCTAGCTGTAATATCTTTGAGGGCTGAAGTATCTTTCATTTTCATCTTTACATCACTTCTACCTTTGCCTCTAGTGCTATGTGTAGCAGCTCAATAGATGCTTGTTGACTTGAACCTCAAGGCACTTGATACACAAACTCTCACAGCCTTCTGCAACCTTAGTAATACCTTCTTGGGCCTCAAAATATTTATTTTGGCCCAAGTGCAGTTTGGAAACTTTTGTTCTCTATACAAGGTTTAGTTTGCCACTTCATTGGGCAGTTGTCCTGAAGAGAAACAATTAGTGATGGATCAAAGATGTCTTAACTCATTGCAAGCTGAGCATGAGTCAATAGTAAATGCCCCCAAAATTCACTTCAGGTAGGGCATTAGTGGGAGTAAAGAATCTTGATTGAGGCAGGTGAGAGTCTCCTGCCATCTGCTCCGGTTTGGTCCTTCCTCCTACCAGTATCATGCTCAGATTGGGAGACTTTGTTTTAAAAGCATAATGAAAAATGGTAGTCTTCAAGAATACTTAGGGAAAACAAGAATAAGATGGACTTGAGGAAAGGCTGAAAGAGCTGAGGTGTTGTATTTGGATAAGAGAAAACTTGGAGTGGGTAATATAGGGTGGGGAGAGATGATAGCTATAGTCACAACTACCCTCTGAAAGGGCTGTCATGAAAAGGACAAATTATATTTGTTTTGTGTGGTTGCCAGGTTAGAACTAGAAACAATGGGAGGAAGCCACAAATAATAATGTAGTAACAAATCACGGCTAGTGTTTATTCAGCAATGAGTAGACCATAGGCATTGTACTATTAATCTAATTTTTATAGATGAAATACCTCAGAGCCCAAGAAATCTAGTAAACTTGATACAGTCACAGAACGGATGTTGAACTAGCAGCATCAGGACTGAAGACAGGTAGTCTGGCTGCAAAGCCCAAGGGCTTAACCACTAAACACACTACTCTCAGGAAAGGATGGCCCAGATAAATTTCAGAGCTGATTACATGCTACAGTGGCACTAATATACAATATATTAATATATTTAATGAACTTGTTGTATACCTTAAATTTATACAATGTTATATGTCAAATACATTTCAATTTTTAAAAAGAGAGAAGTTAAATGTTCTGCTGTGTGGAATAATGAGCTCTCAGTCTCTGGAAAGTTTGAGGCAGAGGCAGGTCACTTTCTGTCACCTTATGGCAAGTTGGATTGGGAAGTTATTGGTTCCCTGATTCCAGCCCTGAGACTTTCTGATTCCCGGTGGGAGGCAGCACTCTGGAGGCTAAACGGAATGACAAATCTCACCACTTATCCTGAGGGCTCTGTCTCCATTTGTAACCAAGCAAATGTGGTGATGAATCAAGCATCCTTTTCTAAGCAGCAGCCACCTGGAAGGTGGTACAACAACCTGATAAGAGCAAACCCTAGTCTCAAAGCAGGTAAAACTCCAGCTCCAGCATGAACAAGGGGCAACAGTGACAACAAGCACCTATTACTGCTCTGATTTCCTGCATGGAGTTTAAGTTAGTTCTCAGACTTAAAGGTTATTCTATGAATTCCAATGAGCTGCCTGCCATCTCTCCCTCTTTGCCTGACAGCCTTCCTTTTTCTTTCCAATAACAGATTGATCTGATTATTCATTAGACATAGGAATGAAGGAAGATGTCAGGTTTTTGTCAACTGCATTTTTATTTGTGCACCCGTCTTTCAGAAATGGCTCATGATAACCATACTTTTTCACACCTGACCACAGGCAACCCCCTTCAGCTAAAATTATGAACTTGCCATCTGTCTTTTAAATGGCTACATTGTTCACTTGCTTCACTGCATTCTTGTTTTGAGTATTTGGTGAGAGAGAGAGAGAGAGAGAGAGAGAGAGAGAGAGAGAGAGAGACTTGTGTTTGAAACTCAGAGCTCAAAAAACACCCTCTCTTCAACATGGCACATTCTCTTTTGCAGGCAGGACTAAGAACTGCAAACTCTTGGTGCTTTACTGACATAAAGCATATCTAACAGACAGAGACAGCTTGGCTCTGTTGATGTTGGATCTATGGGACTTTGGTTTTAGTCGTCAGGAGAACCCCAGTTAGATTGTGCTTCTGCCCATGTAGGCTTCCTGCTTAGATACTACACCCCTTCCACAATAAGAATGGAACACTTGCTGTTTTGAAAACACTGCTCCCCCCTTTTTAAGTTCTAAACTGCTTTGCTTTCTTGTTCTTTTGTCAGTTTTCTTTCCTTTAAACCCCTCTTTTTACATAGTGAGTGCATTTCTCCTCAGAATGAGTGACCCAGAGAGAAGCCTGGAGTTAGTGCTGAGGAAGAAATCTGCACAGGCACCTAGTTTCTAATTTACTTTTTTGTACATTCTAGACCGAGTCTGGTTAGTTCTTAAACCATCATAATACAGAGACCAGGGTAATCTCTGTGTAGTTCAGGTAGTCATGTAAAGAGGTAAAGTATAAAATCATCACCACAGCCTCAGTCAACAACCTAGGATACAATCAAGTGCTGATAGCCTCTAAGGGAACCATGTGAGAGTGGGGTGGAGAGCTCACAAAAATTCTGTCCTCACTATAAGAAACAATAATAATGGCATGTGAAGGAAGAACAATACATTTTGTGTCTTTTCACAGTCCAATCAGAATATGGCTATACATGGTTAGCATAATCTGGTGGGCCAAACAGTTTCAGTTGATACACTTCATTGCTGAAAAATGAAATGGTTTCTTGAATCATTAGACATGATGGAAAAAACTATGTCTTATTCCAGATTGTTTCCCAATTTCCCTGTAGCACCTTGCAAATGTTTGCATACCAATTCATATTTCCCACAATTCCTCAGGGATTAATAACCACAATGACAAAGTGTTCTGAAGTTTTTTAAATGCTGGGCTAAAACAAAAAAATTTTTAATCCTCACCCTTGATATATTTTTATTGACTTCAGAGACAAGAAGGGAGAGAGACACACAGAGAGAAAGATCCATGTGAGAAACATTGATCGGTTCCCTTCCTTAAGCGACCTGACCAGAGATTGAACCCAAAACCTAGGTATATGCCCTAAATGGGAATTGAATATGTAACCTTTTGGTGCACAAGACAATGCTCCAACGAATTGAGCTACCGGCCAGGGCTAAAACAAATTTTTTTAAAGTATTTTCCCCCAACAGAATTTCTCAGAGCTTTTTAATGTATACTGTGCCATTTCAAGAATGGAGACATGTAGTTTGCTGCATTTCTCAAACTACTTTGACCATAGAACCCTTTTTCTCCTGGAGCATCCTATGGAACCACCAAAAAGCATTTATCAAATTAATAAATAGTTAAAAGCACTAACTCAATGAACTGCCCAAGTCGACTCACAGGGCCCTAGTGCAGTGGCCCAAATCAACTGGGCCAAACTTAAGCATACGAGCATGGGGCGGAGTTTGAGACTCAGAAATCACTCTGCATGCCTCTTTCTCCCAAGATTTTTTAATAGGCAAAATCCGGTTAAAGTGAACATCAACACTTATTCAGAGGTATATTAACAAGAACCCTAGCTTTTACTTCTAATGTCATCTTTGGCCTACCATTTAATCACTTCATTATCATTTGTTTTCCTTTCACCAGAAAATAGGAAGGAGATTAAAGAGCTATAGAGCCATTAGTTTAGAATAATCTAATTCAGCCAGTTGTGGCAAATTTTTCAAGTTTAATTTGTAGTAAAACCAAGACTAGCACCTTGCCCTCTTGCCTTGACTGACTACTCTTTGCTCTTCACCTTCATTCCTCTGTGACTCTACAATTTCCTGGCCTGGCTCCTTTTTACAATGTGTTAGGATATCTAATGCAGCCATAGTCTATGAGATCAAACGTTTAATGTTTCACCTTGGCCAGTTGCTCAATCGTTAGAGCGTTGGCTTGAGGACCCAAAGATCACAGGTTTGATTCCTAGTCAAGGGCACATATCTCAGTTGCAGGTTCATTCCCTGCTCCAGGGTTGCATGTGGGAGGCAACCAGTTGATGTGACTCTGTCACATTGATGTTTCTCTCTCTCTCTCTCCCTCCTCCTCCCTCCCTTTCACTCTCTCTGAGAATCAATGAAAAAGAATATCCTCAGGTGAGGATTAAAAAGTTTAATGTTTCTACTGTCCAGTAATTACTATGTTCAATTGGATAGCACACTTTAAAATGTCAACACAAATGTATATCTGTACAATTACCAGAACAATGTGTTGACATATTGCTATAAGAGGTATTACCAATTGGTGTTTGTTATAGACATTGCCAACTAGTTGGAGTTGAGTTAGAAATTTGAACTTCTTTTTAAAGCCCTGAGAAAGAGAGACTGAGCTATTTAATGAAGTCTTAACATCTAGCTAATGTTTCTAATGGCTGTATGTCAACTCATTGACAGCAGAGACCTCTTGGAGTATCTTTCCTTCCTTTGAATCCCTGAAAGATGAGCTTATTTTCCAAAACAGCAAAAGCTTTGGTGGAGGCCTAGCTAGCCACAGGAAAAACAAAGAAGCAGAAGTTACCTTGTAAAGTATTAAAAATGGCAAAAAGATACAAGAAAAGGATCCTCAAGGGTCCCCAGGCAAAAAAGGCAAACCCCCAGGTGAGTCCAAGTAAGAATGTTAGGCTTGTTGTGCTTTTGAGGTCATATAGGATCATCTTCCGCCGTGTCTTCTGGCTTTGGGATTTCATGGAATTCAGTTGAGCAAGAACAGTGCAGAACATGGAGAAATTAATGAGAAATATGAGGCAAAAATAAGCCACAACTGAGATGTAAAATAGAGAACTGTCTTTAATCCAACAACTGTAAGAGATAAAACAGAGAGACCGTTGTGAGGTAGAGAAACATAAAGTCACATTTTTTCAGTGAGATTCTGAAGATCCTCTAGTTGATTTCATTCCATCTGAGAAGACCTAGTTAACAGACCTCACTCATACTCACAGGGGCAGAGCTGGGAATCAAATCTCAATCTCCTAAACCACAGTCCAGGTTTCTTTTCAGTGTTGAGCCAGAAATCCCAGAGGATTTTATGCCCTACATATGCAGAAACCTCTCAGTCAAATTCCTGAGGAGGCTATTCTCTTCCTGAACAGCACAAAAACAAATTATGTATTTCCTCCAAAAGTGGCCCTTCCCTTATACCTGAGCTTTTATTTGCAGGATAAATTTTGCTTTGCATGATAAATATCACAGTTAAAAGGACATGAGCAATGACTGGCTTTTCTTTCTTTCTTTTTTTTTTTTAATGACTGGCTTTTCTGAATGTTATATCAAACAGTGATGAGCTTATCAGAGTTAATGAAAATGCAGCAAAAGGAAACAGCTCTGGTTGTATTACTTTAAAGTAGAATGTATACTTTAAACTTCCCACAACAGCCCTAGCCGATTTGACTCAGTGGATAGCACATTGGCCTGTGGACTGAAGGGCCCTGGGTTCGATTCCAGTCAAGGGCAACATGCCCAGGTTGTGGGCTCCATCTCCAGCAGGGGGTGTGCAGGAGGCAGCCAATCAATGATTCTCTCCCATCATTGATGTTTCTATCTCTCTCTCCCTCTTCCTTCCTCTCTGAAATAAATAAAAATATATTAAAAAATAAATAAATAAACTTCCCACCACAGCTACCAGTTTGGTCTACAGAAGGCAACAATAGTCACTGGTTATATTTGGTGATTCATAAGAACAGATACTTCATCTAATAAAATTTCCAGTTACTGGTGGTATTACCTCTGATTTTTGAACATAGACAAGCTTCACTAATTTAACTATGTATCAACTTAGCTGAGACCTCTTTTCCAGAACTAGGAAACTCTCTTGTGCTTATATTATTCATGCTGGTGTGGATATTTTTTGTGTGTGTGTCAGTTTGGGTATGTTTGTGTGTCTTGGGAGGGAGTGGGGGGAAACATTTAATTTCCCTAATAGAATCTAATACTTAAGCTTCCCTGAATATCATCTTCAACCTTAAAGGAAGATATAGAAACTCGTAAAAGCAGCAGCACTATATGTTTGAATAGGAAATAATCTCCAAGACTTATTGTTAAATACCAAATAATGTTTATCTACCATTTAGTTAACAAAGTGTGCAAGAGAATATCTATACAAATTTGATTGTAATAAGAGTTGCATCAAGGGTGAGAAACTGGGTAGTTGAGGCTGGAAGAGGGGTTTATTTTTTATCCTCTACCCTTTTGTACATTTGAATTTTGTACCATATACCTGTATTACTTCTTCAAAATATATATATTTTAAAATCTCTTAGAGCAGTCTAACTCTTACTAACCACTTGACTTATGAAAGAGGTGTTTTCAGAGGGAGTGTTACTGATTTTGTTCTGGCTTTGCTTTTGCTTTTGCTCTTTGAAGAATAACCATTACCTAGATAATGGAGGACACTTTAATTCACAAAACAGTCAAGGAAGGAGGATGGAGGATGAGATGAGAAGGGAAAGGGGAGAGAAAGAAAGGATAGCAAGGAATTATGATTAGAAGGCATATGCTGGAAAGGGCAATAGAATTTTACCTTCTGGAAACTGTCATCTCAATATGAAAAAAGGAGGAGTCTTGGAGGCAAGGCCTCCTACTTTTTATTCCAGTCCAGTGAGAGAGAAAAATCTATAGTGAAAAAGTACTTGAGAGGCAACGCTAAAGAAAATGGATATGGGTAAGTAAATAAAATCAGAAATGAGACTGTGCAGTCTAAAGGACTACATAGTAACCATCTACAGGTCTATAAAAGAAGGTTCTAGAGAGATAGAGCAAAGCAAATGGCTACTCTCTTGTGGCTGTGCATGAGAGAATCAAAGAGATGACATATATATTGGTATATATACAGAGAAAGAGAGAGAGATAAAGGAAAGGGAAGGAAGGAAGGAAGGAAGAGGGAGGGAGGGAGGGAGGGCGGGAGGGAGGGAGGGAAGGAGGGAAGAAGGAAGGAAAAGAAAAAGAGAGGGAGGAAGGAAAAGAATAGAAAAACAATAGTACAAAGCTGAGTCAATTTACAAAGAAAAGAGGTGGAGTCTTCTTCAGGGGAGAGCTTTGTTGTTGAAAGGTAGAAAGTGTTTTCCACCCTGTCTCAGTATTTTCTTATAGGGACAACTCCAATTCCTTCCACGTTCTGCAAGCTTTCTAATTATAATAGTTGCAAATTATATAGCACTTACCTCGGAACAGGCCACATGCTGAGCACTTTCTATACATAATGTCATTTTAATTTGCACACAGCATTGAGAGCAAACATTATTATCCCCACTTTTCAGAGCAGGAAATGAAAGTAAGAGGTAAAGTAAGTTACCCAAGGTCGTACAGAGCCCAGGTACTTAACCATTGTATGAGTGTGCTCATGACTGTGTTTAGCCCAGAAAGGTTGAATCTTTCCTGAAGCCAGCATCAAGACCAAGCCTGAGGCCAGGAACACCCCACCATAATCTGATGGTCAAGAGCATCATCAGCCCTGGCCAGTAGTTCAGTTAGTTAGAGTGTCAGTCATCCCAATATGCCAAGATTGCAGATTAGATTCCCAGTCAGTGCAAATGCGAGAATCAACTAATGAATGCATAAATAAGTGGAACAACAAATCTCTCTCTCTCTTTCTCTCTCTCTCTCTCTCTCTCTCTCTCTCTCTCTCTCTCTCTCAAATTCTTAAAAAATACAGAGCATCATCACTTGAGAAGCAGAGATGCTGGTACTTACAATGGAGATGTGGTGTTCAGAGTTCCATACAGATCTTTCTTCACACTCAGTATGATTGCCACCATGATTGCTGGGATCCCTAGTGTGGGGAAGCAAGCCAAAGGCATCCCATTAGAGAGCAGGGGAAAGATCCTGATCAATGACTCTGTGCACTGATAAATTAAGCCACTGTTTAAATGAATCACAGATGCGCAGGCATCAAAATACCATTGTTTGCAAAATGTTTGTAAATTCTTCTAAGTTAAACATTTCTAGGAGTTCTCCAATCTGCTAAGTTAAACAGCATGCCAGTGGCTCCAATACAACACCCACTGGTTATTAAAAATAGCTCAAGTACCAAAAATCAACTTGGCAATAGAAATATCCAGTTCATCGGAATGCAAATTTGCATCAAGCCTTTCTTCTCAGATGATGAGCTGCCCGATTTTTTATTTTGTTCAATACTCCCCTCATTTCCTGGCATCTTTTTGTCTCAGTCACCTTGGATGAAGGGCACAGGCAATCAGTTGCAGCCTTTAGTGTTTTTCTGACAGGGGAGCTGTTTCTATACTCGTTAACAGTTTGACATTTTGACTAGATCGACCAGTTAACGACCAGTCAATTCAGCCAGACTATAATAAAGCAATCAGTTCAGTCAAAGTAGTCAAGCATGATGTGAGTATAGACTCAGGGTTTAAAAATCCAATTTCAAGTACATTTTGCAAAACTTAAATAATTTCTTTACTTCTAACAATGTACTAGTACTTCTGCTAAACTAATAGCATTATTACACTTGCACACAGTTTAGGGGTTTTGTAAGAAGTTGTTCTAAATTACAGAGTGCTAAGTGTTGGAAGCTTCCCATTGCCTTCACTAGCAGAGAGGTGTGGACAAGGAACCCGGAAGGCTGGTCAACCTTGAGGCTCTGGCAAGGGTCAGAGCCATACACCCACTGTGTGTCTGGTGAAGACGAAGGGAGCTGAAGCAACTTCCACCTTTTAGTCTTATGTAAATCCTTGCTGATGGGCTATCATCAAGCTATTACTGGAAATTGCCTGCTTAAGGGCTATAGGTGGATCCCAAACCTGAATAAAAGGGATCGCAAGGCCAAAGCAAAGTGGAGTCCTCTCTTGGGCTTCCTCCTGGCCCCCAATTCCCAAATTAATATTTTCTTGCCTAGTCTCTTTCATTTGTGTGCCGCCTCCTCCGGAGCCCGAACCCTGAACCACGCAGGATGTGGGAGGGTACACTCGCAACTGGCAGCCCAACATGGGGAAACTCGCAGCTAAGCATCTTGAGAAATCCTCCATTGTCCTAGTCTGTGATAAACAAGACAATCCCTTCAGATCTACATTTTGCTCATCTAGCACAGTGGCTAGCATGATATAGATATTTGAAAAAATACCTGTTGGAGACCAAAGAAGAGGAGGTAGAAAAGTCTTACATTTAGGATGGAAGTTGTGAGGAGGTCCCAAGCTCTGTTTACACTTTGATAATTAAAAAAATATATATTCCTACAGATTGTTATTTATTAAATGTGGACAAATCTACTGCCTTGGACAGAGACTTAAACAAAGGAATAAGACATTTTCAACAGGTTGCTTTGGCAGTAGAAAGGCAGAACTTCAAAACACAAACAGATGCTAATATTCATTTTCCTTAAAGCTGATTGCATTTATCTAATATTCAAATGCTCTGAAACTCCCTGTAGTGGGACAGCTCTGCACTGGCAACCTTGCAGGTATCCACATAGGCATAGGCTTGAACCACAGCTGATCTGAATTTTGGCGGAATGCCTTATGATCCTCCATGAATTTAAGAAGGCAGCAGGCCTGTGAGAAGGTGTTCCAAGATCACCTCCTATTTGCCTCCCTATCTTTTCTCAGAGGCTGTCATGAGACAGTTTCTCATTGCCTCCAAATTCTGAGGAGGTGTGGGGCTTTGCACCCTGCCTCCTCAGAACAGAGCTGCAGAATAAAATATTGCATACCTTCAGTTTAGAGCTGGCTCCTCAAAACAACAAGGAATCCTACAACTCGTGTGACGGCCACATGTTCCCCTTTTGTTTTGCTGTCATTCTTCATGGTGTGTGAGACAAAGACTTGGGAGCTGACACCTTTGGCTATTCTTTTCACCACCAATGTAAGTAATAAACTGAATATAAAAGTCGCCTTGGCTTGTGTGTGTACTTAATACTCCCCAAGTTTTTCCTGCTTCCAAAGTACCAAGCCTTAGCCTTTCCTTCCACTCCAGTACCCCAGGAAGTGGGTGTAGAACCAGAATATAAAATAGATGAAAAGTCAGCCCTGGAAAACACCAACATTTAAGGAGCAAGGGTCTGATGGAGGAACAGTCTGAAGAGGAAGTTTAAAATGAATAATGATGAGCGAGAAGGAAGGCCAAGATTGAGTGCTATTTACAGCCCCTTCACAGTTAGCCATATGTGGATTTTCAGGTATTTGGATTATTTGTGAAGACTCTTACACAACTTATCCAATCTTCCAGTTGACAGTTGACTAGAGATGAAGGATATGAGGCATAAATGGGAGAGTATTGACTGTTTGGGGCTCTGTGTCTCTGATGGATTCCAAAGTGCACTAAAACAATTTTTTAGATAACATTTTGTTTAGTATTGCCTTTCTCTATTCCCCACACGAGCATAGATAATAGCACTGACCTTATCCAATTAAAGCTTGTAATATGTTAATGAACTCATTAAAAGAATGAGTAGCTAATTGGGAAGCTATTGTCTTTAGAAAAGCATTGGAAGATAAAATCTGTCTCCCTGTGTACCCTATGCATTCCACTTCATATACATCTTCTATGTGTCTAACATTTTCTGAATTCAAAATCTGTTTTGAAGAGTGAAGTGGGGAGGAGGGAAAGGAGCCGAGCTGACCCTATCAGTTAGAAATACAGTCAAGCAATCCAATGAAATTACATCTAATTTAGGAAAGTTTCATTTTGAGTTTCATTCCTGGTTTCTTCTGAGAAGGCTAAAAAGGCCTAATTCCAATAACCCTGATATTTGGGGGATAGTGATCTGTATCCATGCCAGCAAGCTCAGTGTACATTCTTAATAACCTATAATTAAGTCACTACCTCTTTCCCAGATACTGGTCTTGCAGAACCAGTTACAGAAGCCATTGGACTGTGGACAGTGCACTGCCCAGAGGGAGGGTTATTAATGCTGACGCCAGGCCAGACCATCAGATATGGCCTAGAGACCCCCAACACCTGGGGGCCTTCTTGCAAGGCCCGCGAAAAGGACTGGAAGCATAATCCATGTTTGCGGGACAAGGACCACAGGGAGATATAAGGGAGGGCCCCATGCATGTTCCTTCACTCAGATTTGGAAGGCTGTTCCCTGAGTCTGCCAGCATATTAAACAGTGTCCCTCCTTTTTTTCTCAGAAGCGTCCTTGGTTTTCTTTGGTCTCTGCAACAGCTGGTTCCCTGACTGAGAAACCAAACGCGCTTGGCTTTTTTGGCCTCTGGTGAGGGGATAGGGCTTGGGGCCCAGGGGCGTCGCATAGGCCTCCGGAAAGCACGCCCTTCTGATTTTAGCAGAATTGAACCGGGGGAGTCCTGGAGCTTCCGGAGCTCAGCCTAGGACCCGGCCGGCATCTGGAAAAAGTGGGCAGACACTTCTGGACCTGTCGACAGAATCAGTAAAGTAAGGGCCCCATTCAGTCAGGCCCACTCCAGTGAGTGGATGGGGGAGCTTGATCACCTCCCCGGAAGTCATAGGACTTCATCAGTTAAATTGGTCAGGAATCAGGAATCGGATGGACTGTGTTTTTAAATTCTGAGTGAATGTCTGGTGAAAGTGCGTGAGTGTGGAGGGAGAGGGCCTACCCTCTTTTATCCTTTGTGTGGCTCCACGACCTTGGTCACGGAGTCTGAGTGGGCCCCAACCTGCGGTTCTGCAATTTGTCATATGGCATAACAGTGACTCACCCCCACGTGGAGGTGACCAGGCCCGGGGTTTATACAGGTGCACCTTAGCTAAGACAAATCTAAGCTCCTAAGGGACACGGCCAGGCGGGCAACTGAATGAGGATCTGTGAAAACAGGTCACCCCCTCCCTTGTCTGTCTCTCGTCACCGATCATCATGGGTTCGGGACAAAGTAAACCCACTGTTCTCAAATGCATGTTGAAAATTTTTGAAAAGGGTTTCAATGGAGACTATGGTAATAAAATGAACCCCAAAACACTGAGGAAATTCTGTGAATTACAATGGCCAGCCTTCGGGGTCGGCTGGCCCTCAGAAGGCTCCTTAGATAAGGGACTGGTCAGGGCAGTCTGGAATGTAGTCACGAAAGATCCTGGACACTCAGATCAGTTTCCCTACATAAGCAGCTGGTTAGAGATTGCTCAAATCTTGCCATCTTGGGTCCGGTTCTGCATGTGTAACAAGGGACAGAGTAAAGTTTTAATAGCACGAGTGAAGAGGCAGGCAGGGCAGGTGCAGGCTAAGGAGAGGCAGGCAGGGCAGGATCAGGCTAAGGAAAAGCAGGCAGGAGAGGAGAAAGCAGAAAAGAAGCAGGAAGGAGAAAAGAAACAGGTCCCTCAGAAGGAAATCCAACCCCCTGTTCTGACAGGACCCCCTCAGGAAGTCCCCTGAGGAAGTACAACCTCCATATGTGCCACAGGCAGCACCAAGTGCTCCCCCCACTGGTCTGGAAGGTCCGGAAAGTCTGGAAACACCCCCCCCACCACCATCTCTCCTCAACCCGGCTCTCCAAAGCCAGTTGGGCGGCGCTTGCGTTCAGCCGATCAAGGGCCCAAGCCACAACTGGCATGTCAGATGACTCTCAGGGAGATTCGGGGTGCCCAAGTGCTTGGTGAAGATGGGACCTTGCAGGAGGGAGGGCCAGTCTATTATTATCAGCCCTTTACCACAAGTGACATCCTGAATTGGAAACATCACACCCCAGCTTATTCTGAAAAACCTCAGGCCATGGTAGACCTCCTAGAAATGATTTTCCAGACCCAGAAGCCCACCTGGGTAAACTGCAAGCAGCTCCTTTTCACATTCTTTAACACTGAGGAGCACATGAGAGTAGTATCAGAGGCTCAGAAGTGGCTCCAAACGCAGGCCCTGGCAGGAATATTAGATACAGACAGATGGGCCAGGGAGGCCTTCCCAGATGAGGAATCTGATTGGAACCCTAACTCAGAAGATGAAAGAGCCAGGCTAGAAAGATATCAGCTGGCCTTCCTCCAGGGGGTCAGGGCTGGAGCCAAGAAGCCTACCAATATGGATAAAATCTCTGAAGTTTTCCAGAAGCCTGACAAAAGTCCAGCAGCTTTCTATGAGAGACTATGTGAGGCATACCGAATCTATACTCCCTTTAACCCTGAGGCCCTGGAAAATCAGACCATGGTAAATGCCGCTTTTGTAGGCCAAGCCTAGCCTGATATCAGGAGAAAATTACAGAAGCTGGAAGGGTTTGCGGGAAAGAATGCCACTGAACTGCTGGAGATAGCCAAAAAGGTTTTCATCAACCAAGACAGTGTGGCAAGGAGGGAGGAAGAAAAGAAAATACAAAGAAGGGCCAATATAATAGCAGCAGCTTTTAAAGGCTCAGGCTCCCAGACAGATCAGAATGGGAAGCAAGAATACAGATCAGGGGGCAAAGGAAGAGTGAGCCTGAGACGAGACCAGTGTGCCTATTGTAAGGAGTCAGGACACTGGAAGAATGAATGTCCCAAACGACAAAGAAAACTGGACCCCCTTTTCCACCCAGTTGCTATCAACCAGAGCCACTCGAAACAGATCTCATTGGGCTAGCAATGGCTGATTCCGACTAGGACAGACTGGGCTCTTTTCAGCTAGGTCCCCACAAGCCCATGGTCAGAATGAAAATTGGGGGCCAGACTGTGGACTTCATGGTTGATACAGGAGCTGAGCACTCAGTAGTCACACAGAAAATAGCGCCTCTCTCGGGAAAGGAGGTCACCATTATTGGAGCTTCTGGGGATCAGACCCATAGACCATTCTGCCGCCCTCGCCAATGCCAACTTGGTGGTCATCAAGTAATTCATGAATTCCTGTACTTGCCAGACTGCCCAGTGTCTCTAATGGGTAGAGACCTTTTAGCCAAAATGGGTACAGAAATCACTTTTGCTCCAAATGGCTCAGCACAGCTTCGCCTAAGTGAGGAGACCTCCCCAATGATCCTGTCCCTAGCAGTGCCAAGGGAGGAAGAATGGAGACTTTATACCCCCAGTCAAAGGCCTCACCTTTAGAACCTGAATTAGAAAAAGAACTCCTGCTGGTCTGGGCTGAAGGAAATCCTCCAGGCCTGGCTAAGGACCACGCCCCGGTACTGATTGACTTGAAGCCTGGGGCACAGCCTGTTAAAATCTGCCAATATCCAATTCCGAGAGAAGCACGCCTAGGAATCCAGGTCCACTTAGACCCGCTACTTCAGTGGGGACTTGTTAAACGATGCAGGTCTCCATGGAACACGCCACTCTTGCCTGTCAAAAAGCCTGGGACTAATGACTACCGCCCTGTCCAGGATCTACGGGCTGTTAATGAGGCTGTTATAACCCTGCATTTAACACTGCTAAACCCGTACACCAGTGATGGCGAACCTATGACACGCGTGTCAGCACTGACACGCGTAGCCATTTCTGATGACACGCGGCCGCATGCCAAGGATGAAACATTTGCTGCTCCTGAGGATGAAACATTTGTGACTAGAGTCTTGGAGTTAGTTTTTCCTCAAAGTGACACACTACCCGAGTTATGCTCATTTTTTTGGCGAAGTTTGACACACCAAGTTCAAAAGGTTGCCCATCACTGCCCTACACTCTTCTGGGACTCATCCCACCATAGGCGGAATGGTTTACATGCCTAGATCTGAAAGATGCCTTTTTCTGCCTTAGATTAGCTCCTTCCAGCCAGCCTCTTCTCGCTTTTGAATGGGAAAACCCAACTACAGGGGCCAAGGAGCAGTTCACCTGGACCAGACTGCCACAAGGGTTCAAGAACTCCCCTACTCTTTTTAGTGGAGCACTAGCATCTGATCTAAGTTCCCAGGACAGGACTTGGGGTGTGTTCTACTCCAGTATGTAGACGACCTCCTACTAGCTAGCTCCACACGAGCTCAGTGCTGGGAGGGAACACGAGCCCTTCTGAGACTGTTAACTGAAACAGGTTATCGGGTGTCTAAGAAAAAAGCACAGATTTGTCAGAAAGAAGTCAAGTATCTAGGCTTTCGGATCACCCAAGGGAAACGAAGACTAGGAACCGAAATAAAGCAGGCAGTATATGCCATCCCAGTCCCTAGCACCCGGCGGCAGATTCGGGAGTTCCTGGGAGCAGCAGGGTTCCATCGAATTTGGATCCCAGGGTTTTCAGACCTGGCTAAGCCTCTCTATGAAGCTTTAAAAGGAGAAGAGAAGGCACCCATCAACTGGGGTCCTGAACATGAGAAAACCTTCATCACCATAAAGGCAAAGCTTACTGAGGCCCCAGCGCTAGGGCTACCAGATGTGACAAGAGACTTTAATCTTTTCGTTCACGAGAACAGGGGGGTAGCCCTAGGAGTTCTAACCTAGGAGCTTGGACCCTGGCAAAAACTAGTAGCCTATCTCTCCAAGCAGATTGACCCAGTAGCCTCCGGGTGGCTCGCATGTCTCAGGGCCCTTGCAGCCACTGCATTGTTAGTCAAGGAAGCAGATAAGCTTACCTTAGGACAGTGATGGCAAACCTATGACACGCGTGTCAGCACTGACACACGTAGCCATTTCTGATGACACGCAGCCACTGAGGCGGCCGCATGCCGAGGATGAAACATTTGCTGCTCCTGAGGATGAAACATTTGAGAAATGATGTTTTTTCCTCAAAGTGACACACTACCCGAGTTATGCTCAGTTTTTTGGCGAAGTTTGACACTCCAAGCTCAAAAGGTTGCCCATCACTGCCTTAGGACAAAACTTAAATGTAAAAGTACCTCATGCTGTTGTCACCCTGATGGAAGCAAAGGGGCAGCACTGGCTGACTCATGCTCGAATGACTCAATATCAAGGCCTGTTAAGTGAGAACCCTCGGGTACGATTAGAAGCAGTGAGAACTCTTAATCCTGCCACGTTTCTACCCGTTGCTGAGGGGGCCCCTGAGCATGATTGCCTGGAAGTCCTAGAGGAGGTTTATTCCAGCCGGCCAGATCTAACGGATAGGCCCCTGCCAAACCAGGACTTGGTATTGCTCACAGATGGCAGCAGCTTCTTAGATGAAGGAAAAAGATGAGCCGGATATGCAGTGGTATCAAACTTTGAGACAATTGAGGCACAGGCCCTGCCTGAAGGATGGTCAGCACAGAGGGCAGAAGTTTGGGCACTTGCCAGAGCCTTAGAACTCAGTAAAGATAAGCGTGCCAACATCTACACTGACTCTCGCTATGCCTTTGCTACCCTGCATATCCATGGGGCCATATATAAGGAAAGGGGACTCTTGATGGCCGGAGGAAAAGGAATAAAAAATCAGGATGAGATTTTAAAGTTACTAGAAGCAGTCTGGGAGCCCAAGGAAATAGCCGTCATCCATTGCAAAGGTCACCAGAAAGGGAAAGACTCAGTGTCAGAAGGAAACTAACGTGCTGATGCAGCAGCCAAGCTGGCTGCTAAAGAACAAGTGGCACCATCACGGATCATGTTGGCCCCCCGAATTACTTGAACCTCCAAAGTACACTCCTCAGGAAGAGGAATGGGCCCAGAAAGAAGGGGGCAAGAGAACAAAGGAAGGCTAGTGGATACTCCCAGATCATAGGGTCTATGTCCCAGAACAGTTAGCCCATAAGGTAGTCCTCCAGCAGCATGAACTTACTCATTTAGGGAAGACTGCCCTAGAAGTATTGTTAGGCAGATACTACCTAATTGCCCGTCTTCCCTCCTTGTCTGCCTCAGTCTCTCAACATTGCCTCCTCTGTGCTCAGAACAATGCCAAACAGAGTCCCTTGGGACCAATAGGAGTTCAACGCTGTGGGCAAGCTCCTTTTGAGGACTTAGAAGTAGATTTTACAGAAATAGGGCCTAGCAGAGGGAATAAATACCTGCTAGTTTTTGTTTGCACCTTTTCAGGCTGGGTCGAGGCATATCCCACTCACATGGAAAGGGCGAGAGAAGTCACTAAGGCATTGCTGAAGGATATAATTCCACGGTATGGAATGCCTCTGACCATAGGGTCTGATAATGGCCCAGCCTTTGTAGCAGAAATAGTACAACAGGTAGCTAAGGCTTTAGGAATTAAATGGAACCTACATACAGCCTACAGGCCTCAGAGTTCAGGGAAAGTAGAACGCATGAACCAGACTCTAAATCAGACTATGGCTAAGCTGTGCCAAGAGATAACCTTACCCTGGACAGATATCTTGCCTCTTGTACTTCTGCGGGTACGCTGTGCCCCAAGGGCCAGGGTAGGTTTCTCTCCCTTTGAAATTCTATATGGTAGACCCCCTCCCTTAATTTGGCCAAAGGGAAATTTGGGGGAAATAGGGAACTTAGAAATCCAGAAACAACTACAAGGACTTGGAAAAACTGTCTTTGAGGTACACAGATGGGTTACTGACCAACTACCCATCTCTCTAGGAACAGCCATACATCCTTATAAACCTGGAGACCAGGTTTGGGTAAAGGACTGGAATAGGGAGCCCCTCACACCTATCTGGAAGAGACCCTATCCAGTCATATTAGCCAGCCCCATAGCTCTTAAGGTTGCAGGACTGAATACCTGGATCCACCACTTCCGGGTGAAGGCAGCCCACCAGCCGAGTGATGCCCAGCCTGAGTGGAAGGTGACCTCTGACCAGAAACACCCCCTGAGGATCACTCTCAAGAAGATAGTGGATCTGGCCGATCAACCTGCTCCAAGGAATTCAGAAACGCCCTGCTGAATTCTCCCTAACACTAATCTCTCTTTCTTATCTCCTCCTAAAGGTAATATGCTCTGGTATTTCTGGATAATCATTGGTTTTATCTTTCTAATAATTCTCATTTTGTGTTTTTAAGAGTGCCACCGGAACCCAAGACTAGCACCAGGAGGAGAACTCATCTGTCCTTGCTGGAACACAGAAGCACCATAAAATTACTGCTTCCCACACAGCAAGGAAAAAAGGCCTCATCATGGATTGTTGGACTGCACCTTGTCATGCTATCCTTGGCTACATCTGCCTTGCAGGAATAGCCATAATACTGCTCTTTGTCCTAGCGGTTCACTGTTGTGGACCCCCACTGAACAGAAATAGAGGGAATAACATGCTCCCACTATTAATATTAGCTAGCACATACTTGCCTCCCATAGGGACCACTGCCACGTGTCCTTGCTTAGAAACTCACTACCCAAATATGCTAGACCGGGTAGCCTATGGGAAAGCCTCATCAAGCCAGATGTTTGTTAGCTATACTTATCAGCCTGCAGCATGTTACGACTCCACTACCAAATGCACATGAGGGGGGGGGGATTGTATTGGATGGAAAAAATGATAGGACCTGTCACGGCCAATGTGCAGCTAATTAATGTTGCTCCTATTTGTTTCAGCAGTACCCAGGGCCAACATCCAACAGGTGAACTATGCAACTCTATCCTCAAGGCTGAAAACACCACCTATACCTGGTGCTCCCCTGCAGGAACATTCTACGTGTGTGGGACCGCTGTTTACCTCTGTCTGCCTGCAAACTGGACGGGAATGCCTTTAAACTTCAGAATTCCCTACAAACCCCTCACGGGATGCTAACCCCTTTGTGTTCGCACCTTTCCAGCTGGAAGCAGTTAAGAATGGTTGTCGTCCATGTTCACCATAACATCCCGTAGTTGTTGTACCACAAGGCTAAGAGAAGCTTGTGGGACAAGGTGGGGGGGGGGGGGATGAGAAGGCTAAAAAAGGCTAATTCCAATGTAACCCTGATATTTGGGGGATAGTGATCTGTATCCATGCCAGCAAGCGCAGTGTACATTCTTGATAACCTATAATTAAGTCACTACCTCTTTTCCAGATACTGGTCTTGCAGAACCGGTTACAGAGGCCATTAGGCTGTGGACAGTGGACTGCCCAGAGGGAGGGTTATTAACGCTGACGCCAGGCCAGACCATCAGATATGGCCTGGAGACCCCCAACACCTGGGGGCCTTCTTGCAAGGCCCGCGAAAAGGACCGGAAGCATAATCCATGTTTGCGGGACAAGGATCACAGGGAGATATAAGAGAGGGCCCCATGCATGTTCCTTCACTCAGATTTGGAAAGCTGTTCCCTGAGTCTGCCGGCATATTAAACAGTGTCCCTCCTTTTTTTTCTCAGAAGCGTCCTTGTTTTTTTTGTTTGTTTTTTGTTTTGTTTTGTTTTGTTTTGTTTGGTCTTCTGCAACACTTCCAGAGGGCAGCAGTGATAGTGACAGTCATGAGGTGTGGTGAGAATCAGGGCATGTCTGACCGACCACCATTTCACACATTGCAAGTCCTTTCCCTGTCCCTTAAGCAATATGGTTAGATCACAGAGGTTAAAAGTCCAAACTATAGAGACAGATTCCCTGGTTCAAATTCCAGTTCTGCCAGTTAGTATGGCTATGTTGACTTTAGGCAAATTACCTAATTCCTTTGTGACTCAGTGCCCTAATATATTAAGTGAAAATAATGATTAGAGATTTTGTGAAGATTAAATGAGTATGTAACGCACTTAGTACAGTTTCTGGCACATGTAAGTGCTGCCTAAATGCTGGCTGTTATAACAGTAAGCTTTTATCTGGATTGTAACTTCCATAAAGGGAAGGATAAAATCAGCTCACTATGAAGATCAGCATTTAGCATATACACAAGCAGATGCTCATTAAATATTTGAAGACCAATTCCTCACCATGGAGGTTAAAAGTTGAAGTTCTAGGTCAATATAGGCAGAAAAAGAGATATATATCCAAATGCCAGTGAGGCAATCCTTAATTCTTTACCTATGATAATAACAGACTTTGGTTCCTAATATTTGTGTAATGGAGCCAGAATTAGAAAGACACACAGGCTTAAAACAGATACACCAAGGGCAATGGCAATATACTTACCCCAACCAACTAGGCAAAATTTAAGAATATAATTGGGAATGTATATGTTGAAGACTTTAACTAGAGCAAAATACATGTGCACTGCTTCCAGGCCCATCCATGTCAAAGAAACAAGCAGGAAGTAATGAAGTGCTACTGCTGCTGCGATACAAAGTCCCTCTGTCTGAAATGATGACGACCAAGAATTGAACAGAAATACCAGGTTTAGCATCAGTAGTGCGGCACACAAATTGATCAGGATTTTGGAAGGATGGTCTTTTCGAAGTTTGCTAAAAGAAAAAGGACATATTTAGTAAATTAGGGTCTCCGTTTTTAATCAAGCCTTGCTACATCTTATCTGCATAATAAGTGAAAGAATTGCTTATTATTAAAATTAAATTACTCATATCACTTCACATGTACTGAATTTTAGAGTTTCCCACCCTCTTTCCAGGTAGAGTCAAAGTATCCTAAGTATAGCGACCTTTACTAACAAGATTAATAATAGCCTCTATCAACTAAGCAGTCCCCTTTTTCTTTTTCTTTTTTTTGGGGGGGGGAGGATAGAAGGAAGGAAGGATTATCTTGGATATACAATTCTATCATCACTCCATTATACTCAAGGCTGTATTTAAATATAACCAAATAGCAGGATAACTATGCAAACCATTTCAAGTAGTTACTTGGATATTTCCAAAACTCCAGACATTTGCCATTATGGAAATATGACCTTAAGTTTCACTAAGTGATTACAGTTGTACTTTGTGAAAACTGACCCAGTATTTTCCAAATTAGAAAAAATATATATTTCCCTTTCATTCTTTTTTTATTTCTATTAAGTATTTACTGATTTAAAATTTTCAATTGGTGTATATGTGGTTTTAAAATTGAGGTAAATAGTAAAGTACACAAATCTTAAGAATGCAACTCAATGAATCTTTACATATGAATATACCTAAGGAAACACCACCCAGATCAGGATGTAAAATATTTTAAACATCCCATAAGGCTCCTCCATTCCTTCCCCCATTAAATATTACCACTAGAGGTAACCAATATTCTAACTTCTATCCTCATAGATTTAGTTTCACTTGTACTTGGAATTTCATATAAATGGAACGATCTTCTCTTTCTGGCTTCCTTTGCTCAACTCTATGTCAATGAGAATAAGATATTATGTTGCATTTTAGAGAAGTGATTTATTCATTTTCTTTTTATTGCTATGAAACATTTCACTTATGAATATACCAGAATTTATTAATCCAGTTACCTGTTAATGTACACTGGGGTTTCTCATTTTGGCCACTATGAATGAAGCTACTTTGAATATTCTTGTATATATATTTTTGTGGACATAAGCAGTCGTTTCTCTCTAATAGTAAGAGTTCTGGGTCAGTGGCTTGATGTATATTTATATTTAGTAGGTATTTCCAGAGTCTTTTTCTGTGTCTATGCCATTCTTGTATTCCCACCAGCAATATATGAGTTCTAATTGTTCCACAGCCTTGTTGGCTTTTGCTATGTTCAATGTAAGCCATTCTGGTGGGTACATCAACGTGTAAGTGTGGTTTTAATGATCACTTCTCTGATGAATAATAATGTTGAGAAACTTGTCATATGCTTATTAGTCATTTAGGTAAGGATTAGAGCTAGGCATAGATATCTTCTTTTACGGGGTACCTGATCAAGTCTTTTGCCCATTTTTAAATTGTATGTCTTTTGCTTTTTGACTTGTAGGAGTTTCTACATATTCTGCATACAAGTCTTTTGTCAAATATATATCTTCTCCCAATCTACAGTTTGCCTTTTCACTATCTTAATGATGTCTTTTGATGAAAAAAGTTTTAATTTTAATGAAGTCCAATTTATCAATTTTTTTCTTTTATGATTAGTGTTTTTGTATCCTGTTAGAAAAATCTTTTCTTATTTCAACCCTCTTGCTTTTAAAAAATCCAATTATAATGTGTGTTTTTTAGAGGGCCTTTGTTGTTTTCTTTTTTAACACGTACACCTCATAGTCTAATGGATCTGATCTATTCCTGTTGTGATGAATCAGAACCTTTAATGAAATTAAAAAGGTTAAAATGACAACAGCATCCATCTAACCAAATTAAATTTACTCAGAGAAAGACTGTATCAACTTACTGAAAAGCTATGTATGTCACCATTGCAACTCCCAGGAAAATGGAGGAGATTCCACATCCGGTGTATGTTATAAGTACTAATATCTGCTCATTCACTGTGTCCACTGCAGACCTTGATAAATCCTAGGAAAAGCATTGCGTTGTATTTTATACCTGTGTCAGAGCAAATTTATGGTAAAATGCTTCCAGTGCTCACTAATAGGAGATTCCCAGGGTATATAGCATCTCTGCTACAACTCTAATTAAACCAAAGTATGTAGATGAATTTATGATAAGACTACATAGTTTGTTGAATATGTCTAGTGCAACTTACAGTGTACAGGGCATGAAGAGCCATCAACAGCACTGGAAGAACATTTAGTCCTTGATTTTATTTTCATTAACATGTCCCACACTTAAAATGCAACCAAACTAATAATTGTGAATTGGAGATGCAAAGTGAATCGTTATCTGAACTAACCATCCCCAAACACTATACAAAACATCAAAAACAAATGTTCCTTTTCCTTAGACTTTAAATAACTTTTCTAAAATTAAGAGACAAAATGTACCTTGGAGATCACATAATCCAGTAATTTCATAAAAGACCTGAAATGGCATGCAAAATCACTTGAGTATATGAGTGCATTGTTCTGGGAAGAAGGTCAATAGCATTCATCAGATGGTTACAGAGATTCATGACCAATAAATGGTTAAGAAGCACTGGTCTACTCTGATAATTCTCAACTGGAAATGATTTTGTCCCTCCTCTAGGGACATTTAGCAATGTCTGCAGATATTTTGGTTGTCACAACTGGGGAAGATGCTACTGGTATCTAGTGGGTATAGGCCAGGGAGGCTGCTAAACATCTTACAATGTACAGAAGTGTCCCCCCCCAACAAAGCATGGTTTGCCCAGAATATCAATAGTGCCAAAGTTAAGAAATCCTGGCCTATGCCAACCTTTCACATTTCAGAAGATAAATCTAAGGTCCAAACAAGTGAAACAAACTGACCAAAATCACATAGGTATTTAGTGACAGAGCAGGCATGTAATATGTCTGGTCTTTTGACTTCTACTATAATGTTCTAACCAATTTGGAGGGAGCTAAAGAAAATTCTTACAAGTCGATAGGTATCAATAGAGCATCTCTTTATTTGTTGAATAGATATGATAAAAATAAACAAATAAGGATATATGCACCACTATGTTCATAGCAGCACAATTTACAATAGCTAAGATTTGGAAACAGCCTAGGTGCCCATCAACAGATGACTGGATCGGAAAACTGTGGTACATCTACACAATGGAATACTATGCTGCCATAAAAAAGAAGGAATTCTTACCATTTGCAGCAACCTGGATGGAATTGGAGAACATTATGCTAAGTGAAATAAGCCAGTCAATGAAAGAAAAATACCACATGATCTCACTCATTTAGGGATAGTAAAGAACATTATAAAGTGATTAACAAAAAGATAGATACAGAGATAGTAAAGCATCAAACAGACTTTCAAATTACAGGGGGAAAGTTAGGGAGAGGTGGGGGAGTTATGAAATCAAACGAAGGACTTGTATGCATGCATATAAGCATAAACAATGGACGCAAAACTCTGGGGGGTGAGGGCATGTGTGGGTGTGGGGTGGGGGGGTAATGGTAAGATATGTACACATATAATACTTCAATAAAAAAAAATAAACAAATATAAAACAGACTCTCAGCACTCAAGAAGCTTATTATCAATAAAATAAGCAACTCAACTAACAGCATATAACATACTAGAGGCCCGGTGCACAAAATTTATCCATTGGGGGAGAGGGTGTCCTTCAGCCCAGACTGCACCCTCTCTAATCTGGGACCCCTGTGGGATCGGGCCTAAACGGGCAGTTGGACATCCCTCTCACAATCCAGGACTGCTGGCTTCCAACCGCTCGCCTGCCTGCCTACCTGATTGCCCCTAACTGCTCCTGCCTGCCAGCCTGATTATCCCATAACCACTCTCCTGCCACCCTGATTGACACCTAACTGCTCCCCAGCTGGCAAAATTGCCCCTAACTGCCCTCCCCTGCCAGCCTGGTCACCCCTAACTATCCTCCCCTGCAGGCATGGTCACCTCCAACTGCCCTCCTCTGCTGCCCCAGTAACCCCTAACTGCCCTCCTTTGCCAGCCTGGTTGCCCCTAACTTCCCTCCCCTGCTGGCCTGGTTGCCCCCAACTGCCCATCCCTACAGGCCTGGTCGCCCCTAACTGTCCTCCCCTGCAGGCATGGTCACCTCCAACTGCCCTTCCCTGCTGGCCCGGTAACCCCTAACTGTCCTCCCCTGCCAGCTTGGTCACCCCTAACTGTCCTCCCCTGCAGGCCTGTTCACCCCCAAATGCCCTCCCTTGCAGGCCTGGTTCCCCCCAACTACCCTCCCCTGCAGGCCTGGGTCCCCCCCAACTATCTTCCCCTGCAGACCTAGTCACTCCCAACTGCCCTCCTCTGCCAGCCTGGTCAGTACTAACTGCCCTCCCCTGCAGGCCTGATCAACCCCAACTGCCCTCCCTTGCTGGCCTGCTCCCTCCCAACTGCCCTCCCCTGCTGGCCTGATTGCCCACAACTGCCCTCCCCTGCTGGCTATCTTGTGGTGGCCATCTTGTGTCCACATGGGGGTGGCCATCTTTGACCACATGTTGGTGGACATCTTGTGTGTTGGAGTGATGGTCAATTTGCATATTACTCTTTTATTAGATAGGATAATAAAGTAACTTAAGAGAACTAAGAAAGTACTCATGCATGGGTACAGAAGAAAGAACACATTTGAGAGCCATTTTGAAGAAAAACTCAGCAACTCCTGAAGTTAAGGAGGACTGTAGGGAATGAAGGAGATAGAAGATTTAACAATGACTCTGAAGCTCTAAGCCTTGATGTGTGACTTAACCAGATAACTCTTGTTTGATTAACTACTGAAATTATTTTTTTAATTCATCTTTCCTACACTACAATTTGATAAGAATTATTAAAATTAAACATTGTAATGACCCATTTACCCCAGCAATTATACTTCCATCAATTTATCTTACACAAATATTTACATCAGTGTTTATAGGTAAATGAATAAAAATGGTTGTTGGAGCATTGTTCATAATGGAGGAAACAGTAAAAACTAAAATGCCTATCCATACGGGATTGGTTAAATTCACAGTGTTAAATCCACACAATGGAATACCATAAAGACACTTAAAAATTGAAATAGATGGATACACATTTTCCTGAAAAGTGTCCAATATATATTGTTAGGTGGAAAGCAAGTAGTAAAAACAGTATAAATAACTTGACTTGATCTCATTTTATAAAACAAAACGTATATTAATATACACATAGGAAAATATTATGAAAGAATATGCATAAAGTTATTAAATATGGTAATCTCTGGGGAAAAGGGATTGTAGGAAACTTTTCTGTAATGTTTTAATTGTGAGGAGCAGGCATTAATTTTATAAAGAGAAAAATGAACACTTATTTTAATTTTCTCTATTTTGGATGAACACAGGGGAGCTTTTTTTATTGTCTAAAGTTTTACATATGTCTCCTTTTCCCCAAATTGACCCCCCCGCCATTCCCACCACAGGCAAGCGCACACTGCCCCAGTGTCGGTGTCCATTGATTATGCTAATATGCATGCATACAGGTCCTTCGGTTGCTCTCTAATTCCCCCTCCCCTACCATTTGTCTCTGGATCTATTCTTTTTCATCAAATTATGTTGATCATTATATCCCACACTAGAGGCCCAATGCATGAAATTCATGCATGGGTGGGGTTCCTAGGCCTGGCCGACAATCAGGTTTCCTGCTTCCCCCTCTCTTCCCTCCCTCGCCACCTGCATCTGCCGCCACCCACCCCCAGTTTCCCATCCCAGCCTGGGGACTGGCCCCAATCAGATAATTGGGAACTGCCAGCTGGGGGGAAGGACTGGGAGGTTGGCCGGCAGGCCCCGATTAGGTGATCAGGGCCTGCTGGCCAGGGGGAGGGGGCAATCGCCACCACAGAAGGCAGATTATGGGCCAATCAGGACCTGTCTGCTGGGGGGAGGGGCGGGGAGGGACCTGGGAGGTTGGCCATGGCCCTTGGTCACCCTGGGAACCACCACCCACCCCCAGTTCCCTGTCCCAGCCTAGGGGCCTGGACCCGATCGGATGATCGGGGCCTGCTGGCCCTGGGGCAGGGACTGGGAGGTTGGCCAACAGGCCCCCTTGGTGATCGGGGCCCGCGGGCTGGGGCCAGCTCCTGCATTGAGCATCAGTGTGAGTCATAGAGACTGGTCATTCTACTCATTCTGGTCATTCTGGTCATTCTGGTCTTTCCGTCATAATGGTCACTTGGGATTTTATATATATAGATATGAGTGAGATCATGTGATATTTATGTTTCTCCAGCTGGCTTATTTCACTTAGCATAATGCTCTCCAGTTCCATCCATGCTGTTGCTAATGGTAAAAGTTCCTTCTTTTTTACAGCGGTATAGTATTCCATTGTGTAGATGTACCACTGTTTTTTAATCCACTCATCAGATGATGGGCACTTAGGCTGATTCCAAATCTTAGCTACTGTAAATTAAGCTGCTATAAACATAGGGGTGCATATATCCTTTCTGACTGGTGTTTCTGGATTCTTGGGATATATTCCTAGAAGTGGGATCACTGGGTCAAATGGGATTCCATTTTTAACTTTTTGAGGAAACTCCATACTGTTCTCCACAGTGGCTGCACCAGTCTGCATTCCCACCAGTAATGATGGAGGGTTCCTTTTTCTCCACATCCTCCCCAGCACTTGTTGTTTGTTGATTTGTTGATGATAGCCATTCTGACAGGTGTGAGATGGTACCTCGTTGTTTTGATTTGCATCTCTCAGATGATTAGTGACTTTGGGCATGTTTTCATATGTCTCTGGGCTTATATATGTCCTCTTTCGAAAAGGGTCTATTTAGTTCCTTTGCCCATTTTTTGATTGGGTTGTTTATCTTCCTTTTGTTAAGTTGTATGAGTTCTCTGTAAATTTTGGAGATTAAACCCTTATCGGAAATATCATTGGCAAATATGTTCTCCAATGCAGTGTGCATTCTTGGTGATTTGTTGATGGTTTCTTTTGCTGAGCAGAAGCTTTTTATTTTGATGTAGTCCCGTTTGTTTATTTTCCCCTTAGTCTCCATTGCCCTAGGATCTGTGTCTGTAAAGATATTGCTATGACATATGTCTGATATTTTGCTGCTTATGGAGTGTTGTAGGATTTTTATGGTTTCCCATTTTACATTTAAGTCTTATAGCTGTTTTGAGTTTGTTTTTGTGTATGGTGTAAGTTGGTGATCTAGTTTCAATTTTTTGCATGTATCTGACCAAATTTCCCAGCACCACTTATTGAAGAGACTGTCTTGACTTCATTGTATGCTCTTGCCTCCTTTGTCAAATGTTAATTGAGCATAATGGCTTGGGTCAATTTCTGGGTTCTCTGTTCTGTTCCATTGGTCTATATACCTGTTCTTGTGCCAGTACCAGGCAGTTTTGAGAACCGTGGCTTGGTAATATAGCTTGAAATCTGGTATTGTGATCCCTCCAACTTTGTTCTTCTTTCTCAGGATTGCTGTGGCTATTCAGGGTCTTTTTTTTTTCCAGATGAATTTTTGGAGATTTTGTTATAAATCTTTGAAATATGCCATTGGTATTTTAATGAGGATTGCATTTGGGTAGTATGGACATTTTAATGATGTTGATTCTACCAATCCATGAACATGGTATGTTCTTCCATTTTTTTTATGTCTTCCTTTATCTCTTTTTTTAATGTCCTGTTGTTTTCCGAGTACATGTTTTTTATGTCCTTAGTTAAGTTTATTCCTAGGTATCTTAATTTTTTTTTGGTGAAATGGTAAATGGGATTTTTTTTTTTTTAGTTTCTCTTTCTGTGACTACATTATTGATGTATAAAAAGGCCATAGATTTCTGGGTGTTAATTTTGTATCCAGCTACATTGCCAAATACATTTATTAGGTCTAGTAGTTTTTTTTTAATGAAGTCTGTGAGGTTTTCTATGTATAGTATAATGTCATCTGCAAATAAGGACAGTTTTACTTCTTCTTTTCCAATTTGGATGCCTTTTATTTTTTTTCTTGTCTGATCATCATGGCCAGCACTTCCAGTATTATATCGAACACAAGTGGTGAAAGTAGGCATCCCTGTATTATTCTTGTTCTTAGGTGAAATGAGTTTAGTTTTTTCCCATTGAGTATGATGTTGGCTAAAGGTTTGTCATATAAGGCTTTTATTATGTTGAACTATGATTCCTCTATTCCCACTTTGCTGAGAGTTTTTATCAAGAAAGGTTGTAGGATTTTGTCAAATGCTTTTTCTTCATCAATTGATATGATTATGTGATTTTTGTCTCTCAATTTTTTTATGTGATATGTCACATTTATTCATTTGTGGATATTGTACAATCCTTGCATCCCCGGAAGATATCCTACTTGGTCATGATATATGATCTTTCTAATGTAATGCTGAATCTGATTTGCTAGAATTTTGTTGAGGATTTTAGCATCTATGTTCATCAAGGATATTGGCCTGTGGTTCTATTTCTTTGTGGTGTCTTTATGTGGTTTTGGGATTAGGGTAATGCTGGCTTCATAGAAAGAGCTTGAAAGTCTGCCTTCCTCTTGAATTTTCTGGAATAGTCTGAGGAGGATAGGTCTTAGTTCTTCTTTGAATACTTGGTAGACTCCCCTGTAAATCTGTCTGGACCAGGACCTTTGTTTGCTGGAAGATTTTTTTTATCAATGCTTTAATTTCTATGGAAGTTATCAGGCTATTCAGGGTTTTTTACTCTTCTTGATTTAGTTTTGGTAGCTTGTATTTTTCTAAAAATATGTCCATTTCATCTAGGTTGTCCGCTTTGTTGAAATAAAGTTGTTCATAGAATTTTTTCATAATCATTTGTATTTCTGTGTGATTGGTTGTTATTTCACCTCTCATTTCTGATTTTATTTGGGTCTGCTCTCTTTGCTTCTTGGTTAGCCTTGATAGAGGTTCATCAATCTTGTTTATCCTTTCAAAGAACCAGCTCTTGTTTTTGTTGATCTTTTGTATTGTTTGTTTGTTTTTGGTCTCTATGTTGTTTATCTCTGCTCTGATCTTTATTATTTCCTTCTTTCTGCTTATGTTGGGTTTTTCTTGTTGCTCTCTTTCTAAATCTTTCAGTTGTAGGGTTAGATAATTTGTTACCATTGTTTCTTGTTTTTTGAGGTAGGCCTGTAGAGCTATGAACTTCCTTCTCAAGACTGTTTTCACTGTGTCCCATAGTTTTTGGATTGTTGTGTTTCCATTGTCATTTGTTGCCATGATACTTTTTATTTCTTCTTTGATCTTTTCGGTAACCCAATCATTGTTTGATAGCATGCTGTTTAGCCTTCAGGTGTTTGATTTTTTTTATTGTTTTTATTGTAGTTGATTTCTAGTTTTATGCCATTGTGATCTGAGAAGATGCTGATATGATTTCAATATTCTTGAATTTGAAGAGACTTTGCATGTGTCCCAATATGTGGTCTATCTTTGAAAATGACCCACTTGCAATTGAGAAGAATGTATATTCTGTGGCTTTTGGGTGAAATGTTCTGAAGATGTCAATTCATTCCATCAGGTCTAGTGAGTCACTTATGATTTCTGTTTCTTTGCTGATTTTTTGTTTAGAGGATTTGTCCAGTGGTTTTAGTGGGGTATTGAAGGGTCCTACTATGACTGTATTGCTGTCAATCTCTCCCTTGATATCTTCCAAAAGTTTTGTGTGTTTTTTTTATTTGGGTGCTTCCGTATTGGATGTATATATGTTTACCAGAGCTATATCTTCTTGTTGAATTGTTTCCTTTAGTATTACAAAGTGACCTTCCTTATCTCTTGTTTTGGCCTGCACTTTGAGTTCTAATTTGTAAGATATATGCATTGCTACCCCAGCCTTTTTTTCATATCCATTTGCCTGAAAAACCTTTTTCCATCCCTTCACCATCAGTCTGTGTGAGTCCTTTGTTATGGGGTGAGTCTCTTATAGACAGCAGATATATGGGTCATGTTTTCTTATCCACTCAGCTACCCTATATATTTTGATTGGGGCATTTAATCCATTTACATTTAAAGTTATTGATTGGTTCTTGTTTGTTGCCATTTTTATTCTTTATGCCTGTGTTCCTTCTTCCCTTCCTATTCCTTCTTTTTAAAGCATAGCATTTAGCATTTCTTGCATTGCTGGTTTGGTGGTAATAAACTCCCTTAGTCCTTTTGTGTCTGTGAATCTCCTGATTTCAACCTCAATTTTGATTGATAGCCTTGCTGGGTACATTATTCTTGGATTCAGACCCTTGCTTTGCATTACTTTGTATATTTCATTCCATTCCCTCTTGGCCTGATGTGCTTCTGTTGAGAAATCAGTCGATAGTCTGATGGAAGATCCTTTTGTAGGTAACTTTCTGTCTCTCTCTGGCAGCCTTTAAGATTCTTACTCTGTCTTTGGTGTTTTCCAATTTAATTATAATGTGTCTTAGTGTTGGTCTTTTGTGGTTCATGTTATTTGGAACTCTGTGAGCTTCTTGGACTTGTGTGATATTTTTTTCTTCCCAACATCAGTGAAGTTTCTGTCAACATTTTTTCAAATCTGTTTTCTATTCCTTGCTCAGTTTCCTCTCCTTCTGGCACCCCTATTATGTGGATGATGTTTCATTGTGTGTTATCCCAAAGTTCCCTTAGGCACTCCTCCTGTTTTTTAAGGTTTTTTTTTTTCTAAATGCTGCTCTGCTTGGGTATTTTTTCTACTTTGTCTTCTAGCTCACTGATGTGGTCCTCTGCTTCTTCTAGTCTACTGTTGATGCTTTTTTAAAAAATGTTCAGATTATTACAATTGTTCCTCGTTTTCCCCCCCATAGCTTCCCTCCACCAGGTTCCTACCCCACCCTCTGCTCTTACTTCCTCTCCACTGTCCTCATCCATAAGTGTATGATTTTTTTCCAGTCTCTTCCCACACCCCCACTCCCCTTTTCCCGCAAGAATTGTCACTCCACTCCCTTTCTATGACCCTGATTTTATTATATTCACCAGTAAATACTGTTCATCAGATTTTTTATTCCCTTGGTTTTTAAATTTACTTGTTGATAGATACATATTAGTTGTTCATAATTTTTATCTTTTTCTTCTTCTTCCTCTTTTTAAAGAATACCTTTCAGCATTTCATATAATTCTGGTTTGGTGGTGATGAACTCCTTTAGCTTTTTCTTATCTGTGAAGCTCTTTATCTGACCTTCAATTCTGAATGATAACTTTGCTGGGTAGAGTAATCTTGGTTGTAGTTTCTTGCTATTCATCACTTTGAATATTTCTTGCCATTCCCATCTGGCCTGCATAGTTTCTGTTGAGAAATCAGCTGACAGTCGTATGGGTGCTCCCTTGTAGGTAACTCACTGTTTTTCTCTTGCTGCTTTTAATATTCTCTCTTTGTCTTTTGCTCTTGGCATTTTAATTATTATGTTTCTTGGTGTGGTCCTCTTTGGATTCCTTTTGTTTGGTTCTGTGTGCTTCCTGGACTTGTAAGTCTATTTCTTTCACCAGGTGGGGGAAGTTTTCAGTCACTATTTCTTCAAATAGGTTTTCAGTATCTTGCTCTCTCTCTTCTTCTGGGACCCCCATAATTCTGATGTTGGTATTCTTGAAGTTGTCCCAGAGGCTTCTTACACTATCTTCAACTTTTTTGGATTCTTGTTGCTTTTTGCTTTTCCATTTGAGTGTTTTTTGCTTCTTTGTATTCCAAATCTTTCACTTGGTCCTTGCAATCCTCTAGTCTGCTGTTGGGTCTCTCTATAACATTTTTTATTTTAGTCAGTGTATGCTTAATTTCTAGTTGATCCTTTTTCATATCATCTAGTGTCTAGTTAAAATTATTGGCCTTTTCTAGGAAATTCTTGAAAAACTTATAACTGCGGTTTTGAACTCTATATCCAGTCATTTATTTTCCTCCATTTCCTTCATTTGTGACCTGCCTTTTTGTCTCTGCATTTTGGCTGCTTCCCTGATTTGATGGAGTGGCTTTGTGTGCAAGGTGTCCTAGCAGGGCCCAGTGGCTCAGCCTCCCCAGTTACCTAAGGTGGACACTCTTGATGTGCCCCTTTGTGGGCTGTGTGTGCAGTCTTGTTGTAATTAGGCCTAGATTGTTGTTAGTATCACTGGGGGGAGTTGACCTCCAGACCAATTGGCTGTGAGGATCAGCTGTGTCTCCGCTGGAGAGCTTCTGTGCTCAGCTTTGATGGGGTGGAGTCTCCGGGTGGAGCAGACAGCCTTGGTTTCCTGTCAGCCCTGCTCTACATAACCCCTGTGTCTCAGTGTCCCGCAGCAATGGCTGCACGCACCTCTGAGAGAAGGCTTCCCTCAAGTTTTGCCTGCTGCCAGACAGTTCAGTTTCTCCCTGAATGAGTCTGGGTACCCAAAGTCTCACCTGGAATTGGATTTCTGTGCAGTCAGGAGGTTTTGCTTCCCTCCCGAACAAGACAGCTAGCTGCGCGCTTGCTGTGCGCAGCAAGTAAGCCAGCTGCATATTCAGCTGCCCGCCCTTTCTGCGCACGCAGGTCTCTGCACCTCTGTCCTCCACAGCTCCTCTGGGTCTCAGTGACCTTTTATCTTTCCTTCTAGTTGTAGAATTTCCACTCAGCCAGCTTTCCGGTGGTTCTGGACGATGTCCGCTCTGTCTTCCAGTTGCAGTTTTGAAATTGTTGTGCGAGGCAGCAGTATAGGTGTTTACCTATGCCACCATCTTGGTTTCATCTCCCGTTGATGCTTTTTATTGAGTTCTTTATTGCAGTAATATCATTTTTCATTTCTTCTTGGTTCTTCTTCATTTCCTCTTGGTTCTTACATATATTGTTGAATTTGTCTTCCAACCTTTTCAGCATCCTTATGACCATTGCTCTGAATTCTTTCTCTGACATATTCCTTGCCTCCATTTAGTTTACTTTCTTTTCTCGTGATTCCTCTTTTCTTTTGTATGAAGGCTGTTCTTTGTCTCCCCAAGATCACTCCTCTCAAGGTGTCTGGTTATGTAGCTCTCTCTCTCCTGCATTGACTTTGTCTAGGCAATATCTGACCTTTCTGTCCACAGATGGCCTCACCAGCTGTGTTTAATTCATCAATTCCAGTTGGGTGTTGTTCGATTCAGCTGTTCCTTCTATCTGCTCTGTGAGAAGGTGCAGGGTCCATCCGCATATTCAGCACCACTTTGTCTCTCCCTGGACAGACTTTTTAGGCACCTGCAGTCAGGGAGGCTGGAGTCCTGGTGTTCTTGGGTTTGCAGATAAGGCAGCTGGTTCCTGGGTGTTGTGGTTGTAGGGTTCTGGGAGGTATATGAGGTCTCTCCCCAGTTGAAGGTACTGCTGGGCTTCCAATCACAACTGGTCTCCCCTTCAAGATGGCATGGTCTCTGCAGCAGAGCCGGCTGCTCCAGGAGAGATTTCAGCAGCAGTAGAGGCTGCCCAGCCAAGGGAGCCTGGTCCGCCAGTCCCCAACAGTTCTGTGGAATATGGCTGTCCCTCTCTCACAAATACAGACACTCCCTGCATCTACACAATCTCCTTTCATTCTCTCATTCGCATACTATCTTGCAGCCTACCGTCCCATCGGCAGCCATCTTGGATCCCCCAGGGGAGCTTTTTTCCCAATTGTTTGACACTTTTCTATAACTTAGTTCACAAATATATTCCTGAACTGTAATCCAATAAAAGTTGTCAAAATTCTATCGAGGAATGTTTAAGAGACAACTTACCATTAAGACTCCAAAATGGGTGAGGTGGTCACAATGACAGATTGTATAATTTATATTTGTTTCCTTTACTTTACAGCCTGATGAATTCCATCCACCTTGCCCATCTGCAGGAGACAGAAGGAAATTTCAAAGCAATTTTTGTTTCTCTCATAAATATTTAACTTTTCATTATATGCACCTTCCAAACGTGTCTTATAATTAGTATTGTTTGTTAAGACAGCAACATAGAGGTATAATTGAACACTGAAATTAAATTAAGTCTAATAAGCTAAATTGATTTTGGGGGGACTCCATAAATATCATAACTTCTTGGCTCTCGCTTTTCCTGTTCCTATAAAGATTATGATAGACTCTAATCATGAGCAACAGTCCTGCCACCATGCTAAAGTGACAGAATAAGTACTGTTCTTTTTTCAAGTAGCACAAATAGGAAATAGGTAGATCTAAAACTTTCTGAAGGACACAAGTTATGGAATATAGGCTGACACTTGGGCATATGCTGTGAGACTGGAATAGACATCTAAAATAACCAGTTCAATCCAGAATTCAAATAATCTCACGTTCTTTGTACTCAAGCCAGATCATGGTCTGAAGCTCCTTAGGGCCAATTAGAGCTTCTGGTCTACTTGACACCTGCCTAGTTTCTCACTCCTGAGCATATTTAGGATTCTAACACCAACCCTCAAACCTCCATAACCTGTAGATCTTGGGTACTAGACCAGATTTAGAGTAGAACCTCCAGGATAGCACCAGACCAAAGAGGTTATTCTAAGGCAGACAGCTAAGTATGATCAACATTTTTCCATCTAGGATAACGCCATATATTCCAGAGATTCTGGATCCATGGACAGAGGGGTGGGGGCAAAGCGTGGCCTGGAGGAGCCAAGGAACTTGCATTAATGAGCAGATCAACTTATTTCAGCTGTGAGGGGCAAAGCTCACCATTTTATAGGACTCTTATCCTGGGAGACATAGAGGGGACCAGGAAAGCACAGAACTATTTCTGTTGTAGGAAAGGAGTAGATTCCCACATCCCATGGAATTGAGTGGAAAGAGACTTTCACTTTTCTCTCAGAATTCCAAGGATAGTGTAAAATGACAAGTTCCCAGGCAGAACTTCCACAGGTGGAAGACTGGTCACATAGCCACTCCTGGCATTCCAAGGGAAATTAATTCAGTATGGTAATTCTCTGAGATTAGGCAATATCCCTGAAGATTCAAATTGAGATGGCAAGCCTAAGAGGGACCCATTCAGCATCTTATCCCCAACCCATTCTCTTACTATCCCCAAAGATTCATACCTAGCAAATCAGGAAGGGCCCTTAAAGACCAAGCTAGAAGTCTTATCTCCTCAATGAAAAGATAAAAAGATTGGAGCCCCAAGAGATAAATGGACTACCAAAGGACACACAGTAAGGCTAAAAGAGATGAGGAAAAAAAGGGAAGGGTCTAGTAGTAGATGTTGCAAATCTCCATGGGAAACCACAGATAAAGAGCCAGGTGTTCATTCCTCAAATTTCTTCAATCAGCTCAAGGCCAATCTGCTCTGGGTCTTCTAGCTTTCTTCCAACTTTGCTTACCCCTGAGTTGTGTGATTTTCTATCCCCCAAATAAGTCTCTTATAGAAAAGAACATGTTTTAAAAAAAAACACCTTTGTCACTGAAAGACAAAGACAAAGTTTTGAAAAATACTTACTGTTCTTCACAAAGTCCCAGAAGGCACAATGAACTTGATCATAATTCTAGAAAAAGGAAAAATCAGAGAGGTAAGCACTTTTCCTTGTGATAGTTACTACACAACAGCGAGTACACACAAGTGTTTTTTTCTCACTGTTTTTTCAAACAGTAGACACACACAGACTATTTGTGAGTTGGTTTTAAGACTAACCATAGGTAACTTTGGATTTACAAGTGAGAAAACAGCATGTTACTGCATGGTGATCTGGTGTGTGTCCCTTAAAATATTTTGTAACATATGAATTTTCCACACTCTCTTCATGCGAGTTTCAGGAGGAGGTTGTGGATGGACAGTGCAGGTCCAATGTGTAGGAGATGTTCCACATGGAACTTTGGAATTTGGGGCTCAAAGCTGAGATCAAGCCTTATAGGTACAATGTTGAGCTGCCTCCTTCTTAGGCCTAATGAGCATTCCTGAGGCCCCACCAGCTCCTGCAATCTGTAGGACTGGAGACAATGAGAAACTGGTTACTGGGGCATGCTTGAGTGCTGTGGACCCAGCCGGAATTGTCATCTTACCCAGCTAACATGTTTCATTTTGTATATGGGTTCTTTTTAATTCCCTTTCCCATTCTTTCTTCTTCCCATCTAGAATTAAGAGCTGTGAAAAATATGCTGTACTATGTGGTCTTTTAGATTGGGAATGAAGGAAGCTATTAAGACTTCTCACTGGACATACATTAACATCAAAAATGCAATAGTAGTTCATTATTATTCCATAACTAAATTTGATCATTTAGCAATATATACCTTATGTTTTGCCCTATGACTATGGCTTTAAATATTTGGTGATAATTAATATATATTTTAATGTTCTTCATGGAAATTCAAAGGATAAAAGTATTTAATTATTATTTTGAGTTGTTTGTTTCACTCTTAAATACATGGAATTAAATACCAGTTAGTGTGATGGGACAACCACAAAACCACATGCCCATAGTCACTCCTCTGCCAATCTGTCACAGTGCTAGAAGTCCACCATTATGTTATCCCTTTAGATTAAAGCATTAATTCTAGAAGTCCCAATTACAATACATCTCAGCTACCTGAAATGGAATAATCTTCATTAAGTTTTAGATCATATCTGTTAACTAGCCAATTATTTTTATTGGGAAAATCATGAAGGGGTTCTGAGGCCTTTTTATTCTGAGATGAAAATGGATGTGTTACCTGGTTTCCTTCAATATGCTGCAGAGTAATAACTACTGGGTCAGCCAAGTTTTGAATAGATGTATCTGAAATGCTGGCACTCACAACATAAGTGGTTAATGCTTTAGTGTCGTTTTTATCTATAGATGAAACATAAGGAAGAGGAGTTCAGGTCCTAAATTTCTAATTTTTGCATGCCAGTAATCAATATAGAATTCTGAAGTACTATACATCATTAGGTAGAGAAATATGGAAAATAAAATCACAAGTTAAGAATTTTTAGAGATTGTGTAGCTCATCTCCTGTCTTCATATAAGGTCTCATTTATACCAAACTAGAACAATTTATTAATCTCCATACACCCAAATATCTACCCAACAAGCATTGTTTTTGTGCCTGCTACTCAATACTGCACAAGCAACAAAATCAAACTATTCCCTACTTTGATAACTTTCTGGGCCCTGATATGTCCCAACTTATTCTAGTTCTAAACCTCAACCATCCTTACTTCTTGGGAGCCCCTCCCTATAAGGAACATAAATCCATCATGACTTAATTATAAGCCACTTCCTGTTCTATCCTCACTGGAAATGGAAGTAGGTTGATCAACATCTAGCTTGGAACAAGTCTCTGAGGACATTCATCCCCCCAAAGAGGACCAAGAACTCTGAGGCCAGAGCACAGGCATTATGTGTCTTGTTGTCTCCCGCATGGTCTAGTACACAGTAGGTATTTTATCTTGTACCCACAGTGAGTCAGTTACTTTTTTACTAGGTCACTGAAAAAAACATAAGCTTTTTTTTTTTTCAGTTAAACTGAGGCAAGAGTAGGCTTAAAAACTTGGACAAAATTCATACACCTAGTGAGTGATAGGGCAGGTCTACTTAACAAATGTTGGTTTAAAGGAAACAAACTAGAATGTAGTCCTTAAGGTGTGGAGTTTGATAATTAACAGGGCCAAAGTGTTACATGTCAAGGCTTCAGGAAACAAGGCAGCTGAAAACTGCCTCTTATAGGGCACAAGTGAAGAGATGAAAGATAGGGCAGATGCAAGACAGGAGGGAGAGGAATCAAATCTTCTGAAGACTTGTCAAGAAAATTTAGAGGAGGTGAGCCCAAATGATGTCCCTTGGGGAGTCTACTGGGCCACTTTCAGAAGATGCCAAATCTTCATATTTCTGAGCCCTGCAGCCACTAAGAACTGAGTACTTGTGAGTACAGCCTGGATCCACTAGGAAGCCACTCATTTTCTGTTTTTGACCAACTCTGTTCTCTAAAGCCAGCTTAATGGTTCAGGGCTCCCTTTCCAATGTAATTGCTTTGGCGTAGCCTGATTTAAAGGTGGATATGGTGCAGAGGGCCTACGCTAACAGTCAAAAGACCAAGTGTAAGCCCAAACCCTCCTATTCCTGGAAAGTTCTTTCCCTTTTCTGGGATGCTGGTGACATGCAGAAAGGTGGACCAAATGACAGCTAACAGCCCTCCCAACTTAGTCTGAGACATACAGTTTTCTGTAGTAGAAAGACCAAAGAAAGAGAAACACCATGACCCAGGACTTAATTAACCTGTTCTCTGGCTTTGTTTCCCTTACATACAAAATGGTGGCTGTGAAGGGAAAGGAATTAAATCATTTATCATTCTTTAACCCTGAGCTCTAGGCTCAAGGTTTACCTATTTCACGTCTGAAACTTTATATAAGCTGTTCTCTCTGCCTGAAAAACTCTTTTTTCTCACTATCTTTCATCTTCTAGCTCCTACTCAACCTCAGGTATCAGCTGATACCTCTCTTACACTAGGCATTCTCTGACCTCCCAAACAAGGGTAGGTGCCATCATCTATGCTCCCAGTGCCCCTGTGCCATATTGTACTTGCCTAAGGCTTTGTTCCTCTCCCTGAGAACTGCCACTAGTGGAGGAGTGGTGGAGGAGATACATGTTTTCCAAGAGTGGTGTCTTAACAATTTTTAAGGTAATATGTTGTATCACAGTTAAGATTTTGATAAAAAGATACTAGAAGAAGGAGTGTGAAAGCAAGCCTGTATAATTCAGGGCTCAGGTGAAATGGTATTTACTCACTCCCCTACAACCAGTGGCATAGGTCCCACTCTCAGGTTACCCCTTGTGAGAATCTTTAGGTCTCTGTTCTCCCCCATTAGACTGCAAGTTACATAAAGGCAGGCACCATATTGCTCATCATTGTATCCCTAGCATCCAGCACCATGCAGGACACATAGTAGGAATTCAATAAGTATTTGCTGTCTGGATAACTAACTTCATGAATAAATGAATGAATTGTGTCACCTCCAGCAGGTCCTTTTCCCTATTTGGGTGTCAATTTCCTCATTGGTAAAATGAGGAGATGAGAGATTATGGGTTATAAGAGCCCTTCCGGCTCTGAATTTGATGACAAGCTAGTTTTAATCCTTCTTCTGTCACTATGACGTCTGTAGGCTAATTTTGGCAAAGATCTTTAATCCCTTTCGATGGAAGGTGTTAGTGAATATAAAATACTTATTAGGTTTGAAATGTATGCAGAGAAGTTTGTCTCTTGATAAGACAAGCACAGCCCTCTGAAGAAACAGAAAATTACCAAAATAATGGCATCTCAGATGATTCAGAGAAATTACAAGCCTACCAAAGTGGTCAGAATGCTTATGAATCACATTCTTAATTTTCATTACTTTTTGATTAGCTGTCTTGTTCTGTATCTAGCTTAATTTTTGCTATTTAAAAAAGGTATAATAACCTCACCAGAGTGTCTCAGTTGGTTGAGCATTGTCGTGTGCATCAAAAGGTTGTCAGTCAGTTCAATTCCCAGTCAGGGCACATACCTAGGTTGTAGGTTCAATCCACAGCCGGGGCACATATGGAAGGTGACTAGTCAATGTTTCTCACATTGATATTTCTCTCACACATCAATGTTTCACTTTCTCTCTCTCTCTGTCTATCTATCTATCTATCTATCTATCTATCTATCTATCTATCTAACTATCTATCATCTATCTCAGGTATGTCCTGAGATGAGGATTTAGAAAGTTATAATAAATATATGTGCACTGAAAAACATGTTGGGTACCTAGCCCTATCCTGGGTAACATAAAAATAAAACGTATCTGAGCCATGACATATGCCACAGCCTACTTGAAAAAAACTAGGCAGATGTATAAAACAAGAATACAAGCAGGAGGAGGAGAGCAGGGGCTCACAAACTTCAAGCAGACTTACTGAGTGGGATTGGAGCTAAGCCCACAGGAATAAATAGATTTTAGATAGATAGGGGACAGGTTAAAGAATTCCAGTAGAACAGAACATCATACAGACATAGCTGGAAACAGTGTAGTATATTTAAGTTGGTATATGGTATATTTAAGTTAGCCCAGAACAATCTCCTCCAAAATAATTCTGTGAATATTTGACCATTAGAAATTCATTCTCCTGAATAGCCTCTTTAGAAAATGCAAGCACACCTGGGCAAGTTAACATACTGACATATTACATACTTGAGCTTTGGAGTCAGATAGCCTGTGTTTGATTCCCAGCTTTGCCACTTCCTAGTTGTGAGATTTTGGGCAAAATTACTTAACCTCTTTGTCTTAGTCTGTTCAGGCTGCTATAACAAATTACCACAGACTGAGTAGCTTATAAGCAACAGAAATATATTTCTCACAGTTCTGGAGGCTAGAAGTCTAAGATCAGGGTGCTCATATGGTCAGGTTCTGGTGAAAGCCCACTCTCTGGTTCATAGATGACATCTTGTTATGTCCTCACATGGTGAAAGAGGCAAGGGAGCTCTCTAAGGCCTCTTTTATAAGGGCACTGATCCCATTTATGAGTGCTTCATTCTCTGAATCTAATCACCTCCCAAAGCACCTCCTTTCTAATACCATCACCTTGGGGGTTAGGATATCAGCACAATAATTTTAGGAGGATACAAACATTCAGACCACAGCATTCTTTGAGACTCAGTTTCTTGTGAGAAGTACATGAAATAATAAATGTAAATATTAACACAAATTCTGATTGCTGTCTTCCCAACAGCTAAATGAGACAGAGCAGGCTGAAGAAGTGGGATTTTTAGTAGGCAGAGCCCCAATATAGGAAAATAATAATAGCAATGCAAACATTTACATGGTGCTTATTATGTGCCAGCCAATATTTTAAGTACTATAGAATCCTTCAATAGCCAAGTGTGATACTGACTCTTATCATGTTTTACATAGGAGGAATCTAAGGCACATTGAGGTTGAGTAACTTTTCCAAGGTCACAAAGGAAGATTACAGCATAGCCGGCTTTAAATTCAACCAGTCTGGTCCCAGAGTCTATGCTCTTAACCACCACATTATACTACCTCTGTTTCAATAATGGGTGAGGACTGGATCCCTCAGAGAAGGTACTGTGGAGGTGGTGAGAAAGAATAACAACTTCCTGCAAGCAATTGTTCGGTTGGACACCGCTCAGCTTCAAATAAATTGGCCTGTGAGAGTGGGCATGTTGGCTTTGAAGAAGTCAGGGAGATTTGGAAGGAAAGTACTGACAAGCTGAAACAGCATTTTATCAGGAGAACTTGCTGTTCTTTCCTGGCTTAGAAACATCTTGAAGACTCTGTTTGGTCACCTGATCATCCTTAAGGTCCCTTCTAAAGCTGAGAAGCTGTGAAAATTAAAAATTGTGGAATATCATTAAAATAGATGTTGATTCATGTTGTGGGCCAGGGGTTGTGCTAGGAGACTTGTGGAATAAATCAGAAAGCATAATTCTAAAATAAACAAAACACCATGAAAATAGGAAGAGTTAATAATTACTATGAGTCACCACATGTCAATTCATGATAGTTACCAAAGGCAAGAACTTACCTTAAAGAGTGAAGTTTGGCCAAAGAAATTAAATAAGATCGTCTGTAAATTGCTAAGAGGAATTCCCTCCTTCAGTGATTTCGGCAAATATATGGAAGCCAAAACCCTCCCCAGAGGGACTTCACTTAGGTAAATCTGCCAAGAAAAGCCAGAAAATGAAAACTAGAGCCATCATCCATGAGCTTGAAGTCCTCTCCACCTCACATCCAGCCCAGCCTCAGAGTATCAGATGGAGGGCTGAAAGATGAGAACTAGCTGCACACACTATACTATCCCTTTTACACACACACACACACACACACACACACACATGCAAGCACGCGCACGTACACGCACATGCACACAGACATATGCAGACATGTGCACAGATGACAGGCTAAGACATGACCAGGTGCACATAGACATAGACACACACAGTGCCCTTTTCTTTCTAAACCTATCTTTGAATTTCTTTCCTTTTGATCTTCTTCCACCAGGGTATTTATAGAGGTGGAAAGAGGAATGACAAATTGGGTGATTTGATTCTGATTCTCAGAAATAAAGGCCAATCTTCTTCCATATAGTTCTAAGAGGGGGAAAAACAGAAAAAAAGAAAAAGAAAAGCAATACAATGGCATTAGGTACTTGCCCCGTAGTTTACTCAGCAATGCTTTTGTTAATAATTGAGGCAGGAAAGTGAGATTTTTGGCCTTAAGAATTCTTCTAGAGGCTCACTATCAGAATAATATTTTATAAGTACTAGAACATTTTTGTCTGGTAATAATATTGACTGGTAATAATATTTTATAAGTACTAGAACATTTTTGACAGTGAAAGGGGGCTTTACCAATAATTACATTAGGACCACAGTTGTAAACCTGGTCCCAGACAAAACAAAGTATATAGGCACTATTACATGTATTCTCTCATTTAATCCCCCTATCAACTCTGAAAAGAATGCTGTATATGCTATCAGGAAATGGGGTCTCAGAGAGGTTTTGTGACTTGTCTAAGGTCACATAGTTGGGATGTAATTTTACAAAGTTATATGTGATTTTGTCCCACATTTTCCCCACTATCCATACTACCAAGGAACTGTTATGTAGCTGGGTGCATCATGGGGAGATGAAAGTTTATAATAGTTCTAAGAATGATTTGTAATCCCCAAAGCCATATAGCTCTTCTGGCACAAATGAACTCTACTAGGGCAATCAAGTACTATGGAGAGGTTATACTTTAGCTTCAACATGTAAGCCGAACCAGCCGCGAGTTTGGCATGCTCGATGTAAGCAGTTTGGATCAACCAAAGGACTTGTATGCATGCATATAAGCATAACCAATGAATACAGAAACCAGGGGTGTGAGGGCATGAGCGGGGGGATGGGGAGCAAGGGGAGATAAGGACACATATGTAATACCTTAATCAATAAAGAAAAAATTTTAAAAAAGAATGTGAACGGGTTTGGTTTGTTTGTTTCTCCATCAAGGTCTATAATAGGATACCCCATATGTAACAAAAACACAATGGGAGGTCAACAACTGCTTCTAGTATGGCCGAATAACTCCTAATGGACTTGACCCTCCTGTATATAACAACTATACAAAATAACCATGACTTGAAGACACTGGAAAATGACAAAAGCAGGCAGATTTCCAAGTAGACATTTGGAAAAAGGTCACATTGCAAGTTGAGCTAACAGTTTTTATAGCCTTTACCTGATAGCAGTCTAAAACTAATACTATGAAAGATGATCAAAATTCTGGTAGAAAATCTGCAGTCTTTCTGACATGAAGAACCATAAAAAGGTCTAGACAACAACAGCCACTGGAAGATTAATGACAAGTCCCAAAGAACAGAGAGCTAGATAGGGGGGAACCAAAATTCTGACTATAAAGTCTGCCTGACCTCTGAACCATATATGTACAAAACAGACTCCAAGTAAAAGATGACTGAGATTTGAGCTGCCACCCAAGAGATAGAATCTACAGTTTGATTCCAACCAAGTTAGTTGGTATAACAAAAATCAGTAGTCCTTAGAGGAATATAGTAGAATGGAGAGTTTCCACAACATAACACTCACAATATGCAAGACACAATCCAATATTACTCAATATTTGAAAGAAAAACAAATGTGATACATTTTCAATGAAAATAATATCAGTGGAGATTAATTTTGAGATGACTCAGATGTTAGAAATAGCAGATAAGAATTTTCAACTATATATAACTAGTATAACTATGCTCAGGTATTTAAAATAAAATATGCTTTCAATTATTGCAAAAAGAGGAAGAAATAGCATGGAAACAGAAGCAAAAACACACACAACAAAATGGAAATTCTAGAACTGAAAATACAGTATTAAAAATTTTAAAATTGCACAGGAAGGGTTCAGTACTAACATGAAGATGACAGATGTCAATGAACATGAAGATAAACCAATAGAATCATTCTATCAGAAGAATAGATAGCAAAATGATTAAAAACATGAGCAGAGTCTCAGGGACCTTTGAGCCAGCATTAAAAATTCTTATGTACCTGTATTCAGAGTCCCAAGAGGAAAAAGGAGAGAGAGAATGGTGAAGAAAGCCTAACAATTACACAAGTATTTGATTTTTTAAAAAATGCTAAATCAAGCCACTGGGAAATAAAAGTCTTCAATAAATGGTGCTGGAATTAATAGATATTGATACTGAACAAAATGAACTCCAAATCATGCACCATACCATACATGAAATACAATCCAATTAATTTGAATTATAGTCCTAAACATAAAAGCTAAAACCATAGATCTTTTAAAAATATATATAGGAGAATAACTTCATGACTTGCCAGCAGGCAGATTTCTTAGACAAATCATATATTGTTATTCATAAAAGAAAAGAACACACATCAAAATTAAAACTTATGCTCATCAAAAGACATCCTTGAGAAAATAAACAGAGAAGCCAAAGAGAAAATATTTTCAAAATATATATCTGATGAATTGCTCTTACTAGAATATGTAAAAAAAGTTTATCCTATCTAATAAAAGAGTAATATGCAAATTGACCATCACTCCAAGACACAAGATGGCTGTCCCCATGTGGACACAAGATGGCCACCACAAGATGGCCGGCAGGGGAGGGCAGTGGTGGGCAATCAGGCCAGCAGGGGAGGGCAATTAGGGGTGACTGGGCCAGCAAAGGGGGGCAGTTGGAAGGGACCAGGCCTGCAGGGGAGGGCAATTGGAGGGGACCAGGCCAGCAGGGGAGGGAAGTTAGGGGTGACCAAACCTGCAGGAGAGGGCAGTTGGGGGGACCAGGCCAGCAGGGGAGGGCAGTTAGGGGGACCGAGTCAACAGAGGAGGGCAGTTGGGGGGGACCAGCCTGCACGGGAGGGCAGTTAGGAGGGACTAGGCCTGCAAGGAAGGGCAGTTGGGGTGAGCAGGCCTGCAGAGGAGGGCAGTTAGGGGTGACTGGGCCAGCAGAGGAGGGCAGTTGGGAGCGACCAGGCTGGCAAGGGAGGGCAGTTAGGGGCTACCAGGCCAGCAGGGGAGGACATTTGGGGGTGACCATGCCTGCAGGGGAGGGCAGTTAGGGGCAATCGGGCCAGCAGCGGAGCAATTAGGCGTCTATTAGGCTGGCAGGGGAGTGGTTAGGGGGTGATCAGGCTGGCAGGCAGAAGCAGTTAGGGGCAATCAGGCAGGCAGGCAAGTGAGCGGTTGGGAGCCAGCAGTCCTGGATTGTGAGAGGTATCGGGCCTAAACGGGCAGTCAGACATCCCTCAAGGGGTCCCAGATGGGAGCAGATTGGAGAGGGTGCAGGCTGGGCTGAGGGACACCCCATCATGCACAAATTTCATGCACTGGGCCTCTAGTAACTCAATAATAAGATAACCCAAGTTAAAAATGGGCGAAATAGGGAGAAACCAATATGGCGGCCTAGGTAAGCACCTAAACTGCTGCCTTGCACAACAATTTCAAAACAACTAAAAGATAGAACGGACATCATCCAAAACCACAGGAAAGCTGGCTGAGTGGAAATTCTACAACTAGAAGGAAAGAGAAAAGCTCATGGATCAGAGGAACCACAAAGCGCTGAGGTACGGAGATGCACGCGCAGAGAGTAAGGGCGGCCGAGTGCCTGGCTGGTGGGAGGGGAAAGGAAGCCCCTGACTGCACTGAACTCCAGTTCCAACTGCACTGAACCCCAACTCCAGTCGAAACCCTGTGGACCCAGGCTCATACGGGTGGAGTCTGGACTATAGAGAAAGGCACACAGAGACTCAGACACTCGGGGGAGCCTCAGCGGGCAGGGATCTGGAGGTGTGCACGTGTGTGAGTGTGCTCAGAGAGGTCTGACTGCGGAGGTTGCTGCAGGCTTTCCATAGTGGAAGGAGTCGGAAGCTCCTGGCTGCACTGAATCCCAGTTCCAACTGCACTGAAACCCAGTTCTGGGCGAGCCCCTGGAATACCCACACTCTTACAGGGGGAATCTAGACTGTCAGGCAGAAACTCAAGGGGATCCATGGAAGGCAGAGGTCTGGAGTCATGTGTGCAAGGGCAGGGCTGATGGGAAGCCAAGACTGTCTGCTGACCCCTGAAACTCCGCTCCATCCAAGCTGAGCACAGGCTTTTGCAAGTCTGGTCCTATAAGGCTGTCTCCAATACAGAAGGTATCCCAGCGTAGACACAGCTGATACTCACAGCCAATTGGCCTGGAGGTCAATTCCTCCCAGTGATACCAACAACAATCAAGACTTAACTACAACAAGGCTGTACACACAGTCCACAAAGGGGAGCACCAAGAATGTCCACCTCAGGTTACTGGGGAGGTTGACCCACCAAGCCATATAGGAAACCTAGCATACAAAGCTACCCTACCAACTCAGGGAAGCAGCGAAAATGCAGAGTCAAAGAAACAGACCACAAATGAAAGAAATGGAGGAAAACAGACAACTGGATATAGAATTCAAAACCACGGTTATAAGGTTTTTCAAGAATTTCCTAGAAAAGGCCAATAAATTTAACGAGACCCTCGAGGATATGAAAAAGGACCAACTAGAAATTAAACATACACTGACTGAAATAAAAAATATTATACAGAGACCCAACAGCAGACTAGAGAAACACAAGAATCAAGTCAAAGATTTAAAATACAAAGAAGGAAAGGACACTCAGCCAGAAAAGCAAAAAGAAAAAAAGAATCCAAAAAGTTGAAGATAGTGTAAGAAGCCTCTGGGACGACTTCAAGCGTACCAACATCAGAATTATGGGGGTCCCAGAAGAAGAGAGAGAGCAAGAAATAATGACTGAAAACTTCCCCCACCTGGTGAAAGAAATAGACTTAAAAGTTCAGGAAGTGCACAGAACCCCAAACAAAAGGAATCCAAAGAGGACCACACCAAGACACATCATAATTAAAATGCCAAGGGCAAAAGACAAAGAGAGAATATTAAAAGCAGCAAGAGAAAAACAGTTAATTACCTACAAGGGAGTACCCATACAACTGTCAGCTGATTTCTCAACAGAAACTATGCAGGCCAGACAAGAGTGGCAAGAAATATTCAAAGTGATGAATAACAAGAACCTACAACCAAGATTACTCTACCCAGCAAAGTTATCATTAAGAATGGAAGGTCAGATAAAGAGCTTCACAGATAAGAAAAAGCTAAAGGAGTTCATCACCACCAAACCAGTATTATATGAAATGCTGAAAGGTATTCTTTAAGAAGAAGAAAAAAGATAAAAATTATGAACAACAAATACATATCTATCAACAAGTGAACCTAAAACTCAAGTGAATTAAAAACCTGATGAACAGAATAAACTGGTGAATATAATAGAATCAGGGGCAAAGAATGGGAGTGGATTGATAATCATCAGGGGGAAAGGGTTGTGGGGGGTGCAGGAAGAAACTGGACTAAAATCGTACACCTATGGATGAGGACAATGGGGAGAGGTAGGGGCAGAGGGTGGGGTGGAAACCGGGTGGAGGGGAGCTATGGGGGGGAAGAAAGGAGAAACAATTGTAATAATGTGAACAATAAAGATTTATTAAATTTTTAAAAATGAGCAAAATATTTTTATTGTTGACGGTATTATATATGTTTCCCATTTCCCACTCTTTGCCTGCCTCCACCCAACCTCCACTTCATCCTAGGCCTTCACCACACTATTGTCTGTGTCAATGGGTTATGGGCAAAATATTTTAAGAGATACTTCACCAAAGATATACAAATGGCCAACACAAACATGTAAACTCATTCCACATCATTGTCCTCTTTAGAAAATAGTATTACAAATGCAAACATACATATTATGCACCAGCAATTCCATTTATAGGTATTTATTCAAAATATATGAAAAACAAGTCCACACAAAGACTTTTACATAAATGTTAAATGCAGCATTACTCACAATAGCCACAACTGGAAACAATCCAAATGGCCATCAACACAACAGACCATCTGTGGTATATCCATACAATGGAATATTATTGAGCAATAAAAAAGAATAAATTGCAGAAGCAAAAAATTGAATCTCAACAACAACAAAAATCATTATGCTACATGAAAGAAGCCTTATACATGACAGTACATATTAATTGTAATAAATATGCACAGTGCCAGGTGGGTACTTGAAATATGCAAGGGCACTTTGTAAAGAGTATGATTGTCTAACCACTGTGCTGAACACTTGAAACTAATACAAAATCATATTGAATATGAATTGTAATTGAAAAATAAAATTTTAAAAGTGGGAAAATTCCCCCAAAACAGTACATATTATATGATTTCATTTATATAAAGTTCTAGAACAGGCAAAACTTTAGCGGAAAAATATCAGGATAGTGGTTACTAATGGAGGTAGTACTTTCAGGGATTAACTTGGCAAAGGAATGAAGGGACTTTTAGGAGTGATGGTAATGTTTTATATCATGATAGGGGTTTAAAATACACAGATGCACACACTTGTCAAAATTCAGAGAGTGTATACTTAGAACTTGTGTATTTCCCCATATGTAAATGTCATAATTTTTTAAGTTTAAAAAATACTGGTCTCTCAAATTGTTTTTGAACAGGTTTTGACAGCCTATGGCCTGACAAAGGCTATAGTAATGCAGTGCTGGAAATGGCCCAGACTTTAAAGCTATCCAGGCATAAGTTTGAATCTCGGCTCAGCCATTAGGCTGTGAATCCTTAGGCAAGTTACTTAACTTCTCTGTTTATTTATCTGTAAAAAGGAAACAGGAACACAATTCTCAACATATAATAAGTGCTCCATAAATGGTACCAAATGATAAGTTGACATTTGAGATGATTACAGGTCACGGGACCAAAGGTGGTATCATTGCTCATCTCATAGATGCCATTCCATCCAAGGTGTTAGCCTACTGAGGGTTATGAATAAATCTTCCCTGGGACAGTTGTGTTTTCATAAGGTCCCCTGAAGATTAAAACCTTACAAAAAGTAACCCCTCTCCCTCCCACGGTGTGAATGAATGACGAGTTGGAAAAATGTTTGGCAGATTGGCTCTCAGTTCCCTGAGCTGCACTCACCTCAGGGTCTGTACCTTCTTCATAGGAGCGAATGCTGAAGATCATGCCTTCAAATGTGTGGTCCACCTTCAGGACAGCCAAAGCCAGGTTGGCCACGGTCAGATTTGCTTTCCTCCCAAAAAACTCCATCTTGTGACCGACATGGTTGATTATCCTCAGAATTCTGCAAGAAACACCAGGTAGAGAAGAGCATTCCTACCTTTTAAATGTAAAAAAGCCCATCCCCCTTATAAGATTTCCTAAGTGTGAGACTTTTCTTTAAGTTTTAATCACTATCTTCATTTTGTTAAGGAATTATTAGATAGGAGCCTTGGCTTTGCACTCGGACCGAAGGTCTAAATCTTAGCTCCTCTAATTTCTAACTATGTGGGCAAATAAAATAACATCACTGACCTTCCATTTCCTCATCTGCGAGGTCAGAGTAATACTAGCACTCATCTCAAAATATTGTCTTAAAGATTAAATAAAACTATTGTATGTAAAGCCAGATCCTGCATGGCCTCATGGGCCAAGACATTTGAACTTTATTCTACATGTAATAGAAAGCCACTGAGTAGTTTTAAAAGCAATATAATGGCATGATATGATATATACACTAAAAGATCATTCTGGCTGGTATGTAGAAAATAGACCATAGAGAGGCAAGAGCAGAACAGAGAGACCAGTTTACAGGTTACTATAGAGTCAGATGAGAGAAATGGGGCTAGGAATAGCAAAGTGGTGGTAAAGATAGAGAGAAGTAAATGGATTCCAGGAATATTTAAGGGATTTAAAAAATTATGTACAGCCCTGGCTGGTGTGGCTCAATTGGTTGGGCATCCTCTGGTGCAGCAAAAGGTTGCTGGGCCCATTCACAGGGAACATGCCCGGGTTGCAGGCTTGATCCCTGGTAGGGGGCTTGTAGGAGGCAGCTGATCAATATTTCTCCCTCACATCTATGTTTCTCTCTCTCTTTCTTCCTTCCTCTCTCTCTCTCTCTAAAATAAAATTTTTTAATTTAAAAAAATTATGATCCTACTCGTTTGCTTCAATGGATAGAGCTTTGGCCCATAGACTAAAGGTTCGATTCCAGTCAAGGGCATGTGCCTCGGTTGCAGACTCAATCCCTAGCCCTGGTAAGGGTATGTGTAGGAGGCAATCAATTGATGTGTCTCTCTCACATCAATGTTTCCCCTCTCTGTCTCTCCCCTCCCATGCACTCACTATAAAAATCAATGGAGAATAAATTTTTAAGAGATCAAACCAAGATGGCGGAAAAGTTAAACAACTAAACTGTGCCGCACACAAAAATTTCAAAAATACAACCAAAAAACAAAGCGTCTACCACCCAGAACCACGGGAAAGCTGGCTGAATGGTAGATTTACAACTAAGAAGGAAAAAGAAAGAACAAACACGGAAGGGCTGAGGTACGGAGGTGCGTGAATCGGGCTGGTGGTGGTCAACGGGGTGCGCAGCTTTTTTTCCAACCCAAAGGGAGATAAGCTCCCAATCACTCTGAAATCCAGTTTCTGGGGACGCACGGGGGACCCAGACACCTACGGGGAGAAGCTGGATTCTTGGCCATCGGGTCGGAAAGTGAGAGTGACTTTCTTGCAGAGGTGCTCCCAGCGATCAGTGTTTACTGCGCTGGAGCACGGGACGCAGGGACTTGGAAAAATGCGGAAAGGCAGAAAAGGCAGACTAGCAGCCATTGCTGTTTGCCATGCCCTAGCCTAGTGACGCCCTGAGACCCTGCCCTGCCCTGAAACCCGCCCCGCCCTGAGACCCGCCCTGCACCTTCTACAAACCCACCCAGGCTCCAAACAGCAGATTTGCATATAAATGGCCTACCCTGTGGCAGCTTAACCAAATAAACTGCAGCTCCAGTCAGACTGCTCCAAAACCACCCAAACAAAGAGGAGAAAACTGCAGTTTTTGCTGTAACTCCTGCTGAGTGGCCTCAGACAGTAGCTGACCTGCACCCCATTGGAGATCCAGAAACAAGGGCATCTAGTGGTCGGTGTGAGATGACACCAGCTTTCAACCACTCGCATAAGGGACACATTCAAGAGGCAGACTCAGTGAGCGCCAAAGCCCTACTGAAACAAGTCCCGGCCCATAAACGTGTCTCCAGAACAGCAATTCTTCCTTTATAGACACAGCGGGTCCTCACAGCCAATTGGCCTGGAGGTCAATTCCTCCCAGTGACACCAACAACAATCAAGACTTAACTACAACAAGGCTGTACACACAGTCTAAAAAGGGGTGCATCAAGAGCATCCACCTCAGGTAACTGGGAGGCTGACCGTTGAACCAATAGGACACAATAGGACACAAAGCTACCCTACCAACTCAGGGAAGCAGCAAAAATGAGGAGGCAAGGAAACAGATCCCAAACAAAAGAAATGGAGGAGAACAAATGACTGGACATAGAGTTCAAAACCACGGTTATAAGGTTTTTCAAGAATTTCCTGGAAAAAGCCGATAAATTTAATGAAACCCTCGAGGATATGAAAAAGGTCCAACTAGAAATGAAACATAAACTGACTGAAATAAAAAATATAATAGAGACCCAGCAGCAGACTAGAGGAAAGCAAGAATTAAGTCAAAGATTTGGAATACAAAGAGGCAAAGGATACACCTACAGAAAAGCAAGAAGAGAAGAGAATTCAGAAAGTAGAAAATAGTGTAAGAAGCCTCTGGGACAACTTTAAGCATACCAGCATCCGAATTTTTGGGGTGCCAGAAGAAGAGAGAGAGCAAGACGATGAAAACCTATTTGAAGAAATAATGACAGAAAACTTCCCCCACCTGGTAAAAGAAATAGATTTACAAGTACAGGAAGCACACAGAACCCCAAACAAAAGGAATCCAAAGAGGACCACACCAAGACACATCATAATTAAAATGCCAAGGGCAAAAGACAAAGAGAGAATCTTACAAGCAGCAAGAGAAAAACAGTTAGTTACTTACAAAGCAGCACCCATACGATTATCAGCTGATTTCTCAACAGAAACTATGCAGGCCAGACGGGAATGGCAAGAAATATTCAAAGTGATGAATAGCAAGAACCTACAACCAAGACTACTCTACCCAGCAAAGTTATCACTCAGAATTGAAGGGTGGATAAAGAGCTTCACAGATAAGAAAAAGCTAAAGGAATTCATCACCACCAAACCAGTATTACATGAAATGCTGAAAGGTATTATTTAAAAGGAGGAAAAAGAAGAAAAAAGTAAAGATAAAAATTATGAACAACAAATACATACCTATCAACAAGTGAATCTAAAAGTCAAGTGAATTAAAAATCTGAAGAACAGAATAGACTGGTGAACATAATAGAATCAGGGGCATAGAATAGGAGTGGATTGATAATTATCAGGGGGAAGGGGGTGTCTGTGCGGGGGGGTACGGGAAGAGACTGGACAAAATCATACACCTATGGATAAGGATAGCGAGGGGGGGAGGTAAGGGTAGAGGGAATGGTGGGAACTGGGTGGAGGGGAGATAAGGGGAGGGGGAAGGAGAAACAATTGTAATAATCTGAACAATAAATATTTATTTTAAAAAATCGATGGAAAAATATTCTTGGATGAGGATTAACAACAACAACAAATTATGTGCAATGCCTCATACAAGACTTGGTTACTGATTGGCTGCAAGGTAGAGGGCGGTAACTAGCTTTATTCTTAAGATTTTTTGCTTGAACACTGGGTGGAAGCATTTTATAGAAATGGGGAACTTGGGGAAGCACCAGTAGTGAGGATATAGGTCCGAGGTTTGGTTTGGGTAACTATTTATTTGCAAAGTCATTATCATTAAGGTTCAGTTGAAATTTGAATGCATTCTTTCACAACTTAGCTTTCAATGCATAGCTATGTGACCTTTAAAATTGATGATTACTATATGTGAAGGATTTAATAACAAATAGTATGAAACAATCTATTTTACTAAATTATTAATACTTACTCATTGCTTACATCATGTAGATCAGATACTGAATTGTTTTGCTTGCCCAAAACAGCATTGATTATTTGTAATATAATCTTGGTTAGTTTCATACTTATCTCATCACATTGTGAAATATCAGATAATTTAGAAACAATAATCTTTGTTTCTTCTTCATCCAGAGAGGGGTATTCACTTATCAAATTTAAAATGTGCTTGGCAACATCATCAGCATTCTCTGGAGAAACAAAACAGAAATGGAAAACCTGCTTTAGTTAGTTTTGGGCCATGCTGTTTCATTCTCTTTGAAAAGTAAAGGCAGTGAAATTCAAATACACACAACATAACGAAGTTTACAAAAGGAAAACAATGAACCTCAATTTCTACAATAGATTGAATCTCATAAAGTAGCACATAAGCCAAGCTCTTATTCATTAAATCTGATTTTAAATACACCAGAGAAACATTTTTGTCACTGAAGAATCATACTGCAATCAGATTTTAATAATTTAAGACTTTTAAAATATTTTTATTGGTTTTTAGAGAGAGAGGAAGGTAGGGGGAGAGAGAAACATTGATGTGAGAATGAGACATCAATCTGCTGCCCCCTGCACACCCCCTACTGAGGATCAAGCCCACAACCCCAGCATGTGCCCTGACCTGAATTGAACTAGCAATCTTTCCCTGCATGGGATGATGCCCAATTAGCTGAGCCACATTGGTCAGGGCAAGTTAAGACTTTTGAATATTGGACTGAGTTAAGTAGATCCCACCTTTACTCAAATATCAGCAAACACTCAGTCTATGCTTTCATAATCAAGAGTGGTGGTGATTGTTTTGTCAAGAACCAGCAGCCCACAGAAAAAAAGCAAACATGAACCACATAACAATAAAAAACAATTTAGATATTTTTCTAGAGAATAAAAATAATGGATATTAACTCATCCACTTTTCTTCACTTTTTGTTATGGAAATTTTCAAATATGCACAAAGTAGAAAGAAGAGTCTAATGAATCCCCATATACCTCATGAATCAATCACCTTACTTCAACAAGTGTCAATGAAGAGCTAATCTGATTTAATCTATACTCTCACCCACCTTCAGCAAGCCCAAATTATTTTAAAGAAAATTCCAGGCAGCATATAATTTCATCCATAAATACTTCAGTATGCATCCCTAAAATAAAGAACCTTTGCTTATCATAACCACAATACAAATAATACTTAAAATCATCAAATATCCACTCAGTGCTCAAATGTCCTTAATTGTCTCCTAAATGCCTTTTAAAAATAACTTTTGTTGGAGGATGAAAAATGGTGGCCGGCCGAAACTGGTTTGGCTCAGTGGATAGAGCGTCAGCCTTCGGACTGAGGGGTCCCAGGTTCAATTCTGGTCAAGGGCATGTACCTTGATTGCGGCCACATCCCCAGTGGGGGGTGTGCAGAAGGCGGCTGATCGATGTTTCTCATCGATGTTTCTAACTCTCTATCCCTCTCCCTTCCTCTCTGTAAAAAAAAATCAATAAAATATATACATTTTTTTACATGGTGGCCGAATAGGCAGATGTGTCCTGCACCTTGTCCCGGAGCAGAAAGAAGGAGCAACTAAATCAAATAACATCCACCCAGAATTGGTGAATTATACACAGCTGGTGAGACAATTCGCAGCCAGGAAGGATAGAGGATGCCTGGAGAATGGTAAAATCAGGGATCTGGGCTGGAGAGAGATGTGCGACCACCAGGCCATGAGGATCAGGAGAAAGCTGCACTGCACCAAGTCCGAGTCCCGTGGGAACAGGCATAACATCCAACTGTGGAAAGGAAGTCCACAGGGCTGCTGGTGGCAGGGTATTCTAGATCTAAGTCCACAGCTATGAGAGGCTGCTCCCAGAAAGGCAGTGTGAAGAGCTGCCTGAGCTGTGCAGGGCCAGGGGAGAGAAACTCACAGTCGCATGGTTGTTTTGCCTCTGTTTTGTCTTTGCTTTTATTTGCTAAACCCAGTTCATAGGACCTTTCAATTACAAACACTCACCCAAGGCTGTGGTGCAGATAGAGGTGCAGATTTGTGGAGTCTGAGGAGAGGCAGTGGGGGAGAGCAGGACAGGGAGAGGTAACCAAGAACCCAGCACTGAGACTTTCCTGACCCTTCAAACCTAAGCAGCCATTTTTCTCCTGAAGATCCAGCCCCTCCAGCAGCCTCAAGACAACTAATACAGCCACATCCAGCCCTCACCATGAGCTTTTCAAAGGAAGCAAAGACTGAATAGCCACAAAGAGCCCTCAGGGACTGGGTCGAAAAGAGTCCGTTCAGTCCCGGAAAGCGATACAGCATCCCCCGCCCCCCCAGCCCCAACTAAAGCCCTGTCAGAAGCAGACACTTGAATGATTAAGATTGACAGACAGATTAAGGCAGACAGGTAAAGCGGGCAGATTGGTCCCGCCTGCTTGCAGTCAAGGCTATGGAAATAGACACAAACAGAGGAGCAGTGTATCACTTGGAACTTAAACACGATGCTGAATACCTAACAGGAGACTGAGAAGTGACAGGCAGAACAGAAGAGTGTGGTCTTAAACCAGCCCCCATGGGGCATTAAAACTCAGCTGAAGTGAAAGACACTTCACTTTTTTTATTTTTTATCTTTTATTTTAATTTTTTTCTTCATTTTTTTTTGTTTATCTTTTTTGTATTATTTTTCTTCATTTAATTTTTATTGTTATTTTATTTTACCTTTCCTTCCTCACTTCTCCCTTTTAATCCTGTTTTCTCTTCGCCTGTCCCTGCTTTAGTTTTCCTCTTTCCTTTCCTTTTACCCCTTGTTAAAAATTGATCTCCTCTATCTGCTTTATTGACGTGTTATTATTATTGTAGTCTCTGTTGGCTTACTCATATATCTAATTTCCTTTCCCATGCTCCAAGTCCATGCACCCTTCTCTTCTCTCTTTCTTTGCTACCCAATTTTTTATGCTGTTGTTTTTCTTCTCCTCTCTTGCTCTCTTCTTCTCCTAATTGTTTACTTAGTTTCAGTCTAAACTCAAGCCTATCTGCTCTCCCCTCTATTCTCCTTTTCCAAAAATAAATGAACAAATTAATAGATACTTTTAAAATTTTTTCCTATTTATTTATTTATTTTTCTTCTTATCCACTCATTCTCTTTCTACCTCCTCTGTACAGAACCATGGTCCTTCCCCTACTCATTCAGTTATTTAACCTTACTTTCTATATATAAGCTCTGCCTCTATAGATACTGTCCCCACCTTTTCTTTCACGAATTTGCGTATTATCCTTGCGCAGGGGCCATGCTAATCTTCTCTGTATCGTTCCAATTTAGTATATGTGCTGCCGAAGCGAGCACTGTCCCCACCTTTTCTGAATGTTTGTTGTTTGTATTTTTTGGTTTATTTGCTTGTTTTGTGGTGTTTTTCTCCCCATGCATTTTCTTCTTCTTTTTTCTTCATTTTTTTTCTCTCTTACTTTTTTCCTTTTCTTGATATCATTTTTGCTTTCTTTTCTCTCTCCTAATTCTCTTTTCTCTGGTGATCACTTTTATTGGGGTTATCAGTGTTGTGAGTACACTTGTGTTTTCTTCCCTTTGTATTGTGTCTTGTCAAGTTGTATTTTTTTACTGTTAAGTCAACATGGGAGAGAGTGAGCCACATAACCAGAAACCCTGAGAGGAGACTCCATCCATGAACAAGACAATATCACTCAAGACCCAACTATACCAAGAGAACTCAAATATCCCAAGTAAGGGTCATCCCTAGAAAACCCAGCCCAGAAGACCTGAGAGATTGCAATACTGGGTCCCACAAAACTTCTACTATATAAGACAAACTCAAAAAATCTGGATGGCATAGCATTTTGATCTAATACATAGAAACAATCACAAAGGAACAACAAAAATGGGGAGACAAAGAAAGAATCCCCATATGAAAGAAAAGGAGGAATAACCAGAAAAGGAAATAAACAAAATGGAGACAAGCAATTTGTCACAGAAAGAATTCAGAGCAATGATTATAAGAATGCTGAAAAGGATGGAAGACAATTTCAGCAATGTGTAAGAATCAAGAAGAAATGAAGAATGACATAGGTACAATAAAGAACACAATGAAAAGTTTCAAAAGTACAAGAGAAGAAGCTGAGGAACAAATTAGCAAGTTAGAAGATAAGGTAGAAAAAAAACACCCAAACAAAGCAGGAACTGGAAAGAAAATGTAAAAAGCAGGAGGAGAGCCTAAGGGAGCTTTGGGACAACATGAAAGGGAACAACATCTGCATAATAGGGGTGTCAGGAGGAAAGAAAGCTGAGCAAGGAATAGAAAACCTGTTTGAAGAAATAATGACAGAAAACTTCCCTGATGTAGGGAAGAAAAAAATCACACAATTCCAAGAAGCATACAGAATCCCAAACAAGATGAACCTCAAAAGACCTACACCAAGACACATCATAATTAAATTAGCAAACATCAATGACAAAGTAAGAATCTTAAAGGCTGCCAGAGAGAGTCACAATGTTACCTACAAGGGATCTCCCATTAGATTAACAACTAATTTCTCAACAGAAACACATCAAGCCAGGAGGGAATGGAATAAAATATACAAAGTGATGCAAAGCAAGGGACTGAATCCAAGAATACTGTACCCAGCAAGGCCATTATTCAAAATTGAAGGTGAAATCAGGAGCTTCACAGACAAAAAAGGCTAAGGGAGTTTATTACCACCAAGCCAACAATGCAAAAAATGCTAGAGGGTCTGCTGTAAAAGGAATAAATAGAAAGGGAAGAAGGAAAACAGGCATAAAGAATAAAAATGGCGACAAATAACTACCTATCAATAATAACCTTAAACATAAATGGATTAAATGCTCTAATCAAAAGACATAGGGTAACTAAATGGATAATAAAACATGACCCATATATTTTCTATCTACAAGAGACCCACCTCAGAACAAAAGACTCACACAGACTGATAGTGAAGGGATGGAAAAAATTTTTGAGGCACATGGAAATAAAAAAAAAAAAAAAGCTGGGTAGCAATACTTATATCTGATTAAATAGACCTCAAAGTAAAAGTCATAATAAGAGATAAGGAGGGCTACTTCATAATACTAAAAGGATCAATACAACAAGAGGACATAACTCTGGTAAACATATATGCATTCAATACAGGAGCACCCAAATACATTAAAAAAAAAAAAAAACTTCTGGAGGCTATCAAGGGAGAGCTTGACAGCAATACAGTCATAGTAGGGGACTTTAATACCCTACTAACACCACTAGATAAATCCTCTAAACAAAAAATCAGCAAAGAAACAGCAATCCTAAATGACTCACTAGATCAGATGGACTTAATTGACATCTTCAGAATATTTCACCCCAAAGCTACAGAATATACACTCTTCTCAAGTGCACACAGGAAATTTTCAAAGATAGACCACATATTGGGACACAGGCAAAGTATTTTCAAATTCAAGAAAATAGAAATCACATCAAGCATCTTCTCAGATCACAGTGGCATAAAATTAGAAATCACGGGGAGAGATCCAAGATGGCGGCGTAGGTAAACATCTAAACTGCTGCTATGCACAATTTCAAAACTACAACTAAAAGACAAAACATCTATCACCCAGAACCACGGGAAAGCTGGCTGAGTGGAAGTTCTACAACTAGACAGAAAGACAAAAGAGCATTCAGGGCACAAGCGCTGAAAAATTGAGGTACAGGGGCGCACACACAATATGGGCTGGTGGCGGATCCCGGCTGGCGGCGGGCGTTGCTTTCTTGAACCCGAAGAGAGACAAGCTCCTGATCTCTCTGTAATCCAGTTTCTGGGGAGAAGCTGGACTGTTTGCTATTGGGTCAGAAAGCGAGGGTGGCTTGCTTGCAGAGCTGCGCACAAGAAAAATTGTTTGCTGTGCTGGGGTGCGAGACGTGGGGATGCGGTTGGAGAGGCAGAGACGGCTCACTTCCAGCCATCACTGTTTGCCACGCCCTAGCCTAGTGATGCCCTGAGACTCCACCCTGCACAATCTACAAACACACTCAAGCTCCAAGCAGTGGCTTTTGCATATGGATAGCCTTCTCTATTGCAGTTTAACCTAGCAAACTTGCAACCCTGTGCAGACAGCTCCAAAGCCTCCAAGCTCCAAGCAGGGAGGAGAGGACTGCAGTTCTCACTGTAGCTCCTGCAGGGTGGCCTCAGACAGTAGCTGAACTGCACCCCATTGGAGATCCAGAAGCCAGTGTATCTAGTGGTCAGTGTGAGACACCAGGTTTCAACTCCTCACATCCATAAGTGACATATTCGGGAGGCAGACTTAGTGACCACCAAAGCCCCACTGAAACAAGGCCTGCACCATAAGCATGTCTCCAGCACAGCAGTTCTTCCACAGCCAATTGGCCTGGAGGTCAATTCCTCCCAGTGTACCAACAGCAATCAAGGCTTAACTACACCAAGACTTTGCACTCAGCCCACAAAGGGGTGTACCAAGAGCGACCACCTAGGGTGATTGGGGAAGCTGAGCTACTGGTCCCTATATGTCACCTACCACACAAAGCCACTCCATCAACACAGGGAGGCAGCCAAAATGCAGAGACACAGAAGCATGTCACGAATGGGAGAGATGGAGGAAAGTAAACTACTGGATGACACAGAGTTCAGAACCACATTTATAAGGTTACTCAAGAATCTTCTAAAAACTGCTGAGAAATTTGAAGAGACCTGCAAGGACCTTAATGAGAATGCCAAAAAATGGAAAAGGACCAGTCAGAAATTAAGCATACAGTGTCTGAAATAAAGAATATACAGAAACTCAACTGTAGATCAATGTACCCCAAGAGTCAAACCAAAGATCTGGAATATGAGGAAGCACAAAACACCCAACCAAAGAGGCAGAAAGAAATAGGAATCCAAAAGTGAGAGGATAGTGTAAGGAGCCTCTGGGAAAGCTTTAAGCATACCAACATCTGAATTTTTGGGGTGCCAGAAGAAGAGAGAGAGCAGGATATTGAAGGCCTATTGGAAGAAATAATGACAGAAAACTTTCCCTACCTGGTGAAAGAATAGACTTACAAGTTCAGGAAGCACACAGAACCCCAAACAAGAGGAATCCAAAGAGGACCACACCAAGACACATCATAATTAAAATGCCAAGGGCTAAAGACAAAGAGAGAATCTTGAAAGCAGCAAGAGAAAAACAGTTAGTTACCTACAAGGGAGTACCCATATGACTGTCAGCTGATTTCTCAACAGAAACTATGCAGGCCAGACGGGAGTGGCAAGAAATATTCAAAGTGATGAACAGCAAGAACCTACAATGAAGATTACTCTAACCAGCAAAGCTATCCTTCAAAATTGAAGGTCAGATGAAGAGCTTCACAGACAAGAAAAAGCTAAAGGAGTTCATCACCACCAAACCAGGATTACATGAAATACTGAAGGGTATTCTTTAAGAAGAGGAAGAAGAAAAAGGTAAAGGTAAAAATTATGAACAACAAAAAGACATCAAATACATACCTACCAACAAGTGAATCTAAAAATCAAGTGAATAAAAAATCTGAAGAACAGAATGGACTGGTGAATATAATAGAATCAGGGACATAGAAATGGAGTGGACTGACAATTATTAGGGGGAAGGGGGTCTGAGAGGTGCGGGAAGAGATTGGACAAAAATCTTACACCTATGGATGAAGACAGTGGCAGGGGGTAAGGGCATGGGGTGGGGTGGGGAATCAGGTGGAGGGGAGCTATGATGGTGGAGGAAAGAGGAACACCTGTAATAATCTGAATGATAAAGATTTATTATAAAATAAAAAAATAAAAAATAAATCGCCTTAATAAAAACAATGAAAAAAATAAAAACACTTGGAAAGATGGCAGCTGACAGGATGGAGGTGAGGGAGAAGAAGTGAGTGAGTGAGGGGATGAAAGGAGAGTGTGTGGATGTATGTGGTGTGTGTGTGAGTGAGTGAGGGACAGTTAAGTCCCACAGGAGCAGCAGGGGCTGGCAGACCAGGCTTTCTTGGACAGGGAGAGACTACCACTGCTGTGGGCGCTCCCCGGATTGTGGGACTCGGGCATGGAGCCCATGCCATCTTGAAGAGGAGAGCGGCCTCTTCTAGGAACTCATCAGCACCACCACCCAGACAGGCCTTGGACACTGCCCGTGATCCAGCAGCCACTGCAGCCAAAATGTTGCTGCCTCACCCGCAGACCCATGAACCCTGGGACCTCCATCTCCAAAGGTGCACTGCTCCTGCACCAGTAAGTGCAATCTCCCCCTCCCCAATGGCAGACCTCCGGACACCACATTCTCATGTTTCCAGTGCACAGGCATCCAGGGCACACCACTGCGTAGGCAGCTCTTGGGAGCCACTGTGAGCCCCTCACTGCGTATGATTTTGTACAGACAAGGGTGCGCTGCCCCACAGTAGAAATTCTGAATTCTCTCTTCCTGGATACCTGCCCACAGATGCCTCAATTACACGGCTTCAGTGCCAGAGCTCTTCAGAGTGTTTCAGTGCACAGTATTAGCAAACACACCGTGGGTGCCCCTATGAGCTGCCACTGGGAATGTGCATATCCAACCACAGATGCAGCAGCAAAAACTGAGTCTTCACACCCCACAGCTGCAGAACTCTGGACATCACAGTTGCACACTTTTCCAGCGCACAGGCCTCCCAAACCCACCGCTCAACAGGCAGCCCTTGGGTGCCTCTGTGAGCCCCCATTGGGTGTGCACTTATACAAACAGGGGATTACTGCTGGGCTGTAGAAACGCTGAATTCCCTCTTCTGGGATACCTGCCCAAAGACACCAGAATCCCTTGGCTTCAGCGCCAGGGCCCTTCAGAGTGCATCAGTACACCCTGTGGGCAAATGCACTGCGGGTGCCCCCGTGAGTTGCCTCTGGGTGTGTGTGCATCCAACCACAGAGGCAGCAACAAAAGCTGAGTCTGCCCACCCCACAAATATAGAACTCTGGAAACCACAGTCACACCTTTCCAGAGCGCAAGCCTCCTGAGCCCCACTACCCCAACAGATGATTCCTGGGGACCACTGTGAGTCCCCACTGGGCACGCACGATTTCAACCAAGGATGCCAGACAACAAAAATTGGGACACCCCCCCTCCATGGCTGCTGACTTCTACACACCACAATTGTGCCTTTCCAGCTCACTGGCCTACATCAAGAGAACCCAAATAGCTCAAAGAGGGAGCTACAATAGATTACCAAGCCCAGGAGACCCAAGAGATCACACCAGTAGCACCATCCCCAAAAGAACCTCCGTAGCAAAGCAATCATATCTACAATTAAAATGTTACAGCAGAAAAAATAGAAAAGATGGCGGCATAGTTAAGCAGCTAATCTGCTGCCTCACACAACAATTTCAAGGGTACAACTAAGGGACAAGCCGTCTACCACCCAGAACCACGAGAAAGCTGGCTGAGTGGAAGATTTACAACTAGGAAGAGAAAGAAGCACAAACGCTGGGGAGCTGAGGTACGGAAGCGCGCGAATCGGGCTGGCAGCAGGCGACTGGACACGCGGTTTTTCTTCAACCCGCAGGGAGACAAGCTCCCGATCACTGTGAAATCCAGTTTCTGGGGACACTCGGGGGACCCAGACACCTACGGGGAGAGGCTGGACTCTCGGCCATCAGGTCGGAAAGTGAGAGTGACTTTTTTGCGGTGGTGCGCCCAGCAATCATTGTTTACTGCGCTGGAGCGCGGGGTGCAGGGACTTGGAAACGGGAAAGGCAGAGACGGCTGATGCCAGCCATCGCCGTTGGCCACGCCCCAGCCTAGTGACGCCCTGAGACCCCGCCCCGCCCTGAGGCCCCGCCCCGCACATTCTACAAACCGCCCAGGCTCCACACAGCAGCTTTTGCATATAAATGGCCTGTTCTGTGGCAGCTCAACCAAATTAACTGCAGCTCCAGTCAGACTGCTCCAAAACCGCCCAAGCAAAGGAGAAAACTAGTTCTTGCTGTAGCTCCTGCTGGGGGACACACAGTACACAAGGGTACACCAAGAGTGTCCACCTCAGGTAACTGGGAGGCTGACCCGTTGAACCAATAGGACACCTAGTACACAAAGCTACCCTACCAACTCAGGGAAGCAGAGAATATGAGAAGGCAAGGAAACAGATCACAAACCAAAGAAATGGAGGAGAACAAGCGACTGGACATAGAGTTCAAAACCACAGTTATAAGGTTTTTCAAGAATTTCATGGAAAAGGCCGATAAATTCAATGAGACCCTCGAGGATATGAAAAAGGACCAACTAGAAATTAAACATACACTGACTGAGATAAAAAATATTATACAGAGACCCAAAAGCAGACTAGAGGATTGCAAGAATCAACTCAAAGATTTGGAATACAAAGAGGCCAAGGACACTCCTCCAGAGAAGCATGAAGAGAAGAGAATTCAGAAAGTTGAAGATAGTGTAAGAAGTCTCTGGGACAACTTCAAGTGAACCAACATCAGAATTATGGGGGTATCAGAAGAAGAGAGAGAGCAAGATGCTGAAAACCTATTTGAAGAAATAATGAACAAAAACTTCCCCACCTGATGAAAGAAATAGACTTACGAGTCCAGGAAGCACACAGAACCCCAAACAAAAGGAATCCAAAGAGGACCACACCAAGACACATCATAATTAAAATGCCAAGAGCAAAAGACAAAGAGAGAATCTTACAAGCAGCAAGAGAAAAACAGCTTGTTACCTACAAGGGAACTCCCATACGATTATCAGCTAATTTCTCAACAGAAACCATGCAGGCCAGACGGGAGTGTCAAGAAATATTCAAAGTGATGAATAGCAGGAACCTACAACCAAGACTACTCTACCCAGCAAAGTTATCATTCAGAATTGAAGGGCAGATAAAGAGCTTCACAGATAAGAAAAAGCTAAAGGAGTTCATCACCACCAAACCAGTATTATATGAAATGCTGAAAGGTATTCTTTAAAAAGAAGAAAAAGAAGAAGAAAGATAAAAATTATGAACAACAAATACATATCTATCAACAAGTGAATCTAAAAGTCAAGTGAATTAAAAATCTGAGGAACAGAATAAACTGGTGAACTTAATAGAATCAGAGGCATAGAATGGGAGTGGATTGATAATTCTCAGGGGGAAAGGGGTGTCTGTGTGGAGAGTATGGGAAGAGACTGGACAAAAATCATACACCTATGGATAAGGACAGTGGGGGGAAGGTAGGGGCAGAGGGGGGTGGGAACTGGGTGGTGGGGAGATATGTGGGGAAAAGGAGAAACAATTTTAATCTGAACAATAAAGATTCATTAAAAAATAAATAAATAAATAAATAAATAAATAAATAAATAAATAAAATGTTACAGCAAAACATAGGAAGACAAAAAAGCAATCCCCAAAGGAAAGAAAAAGAGGAATCACTAGAAAGGGAGTTAAATGAAATTGAGGTTAGCAACATATGAGAGAAAGAATTCTGAGTAATGGTTATAAGGATGCTCAAATGGCTGGATGACAAATACACAGAACTCAATGACAAATACATACAACTCAATGAGAATTATAAGGAGCTGAATGAGAATGTCACCAACACAAAAAGGAACCAAGAGGAGATGAAGAATGACATAGCTGCAATAAAGAACACAATGGAAGGCTTAAACAGTAGACTAGAAGAGGCAGAGGACCGCATCAGCGAATTACAAGACAAGGTAAGAAAAAAAACAACAACACACAAACACAGCAGCAACCAGAAAGAAGATTTAAAAAGCAAGAGGAGAGCCTAAGGGAGCTTTAGGACAACACAAAATGAAACAACATTCGCATAATAGGGGTGCCAGAAGAAGAGGAAGAGAAACAAGGAATAAAAAACCGGTTTGAAGAAACAATGACAGAAAACTTCCCTGATATTGGCAAGAAAAAAAACTACACAACTCCAAGAAGCACATAGAGTTCCAAACAAGATGGACTCCAAAAGGCCTACACCAAGACACATCATAATTAAATTGGCAAACACCAAGGACAAAGTAAGAATCTTAAAGGCTGCCAGAGAGAGTCAATAAGTTACGTACAAGGGATCTCCCATTAGATTATCAACTGATTTCTCAACAGAAACACATTAGGCCAGGAGGGAATGGAATAAAATATACAAAGTGATGCAAAGCAAGGGACTGAATCCAAGAATACTATGCCCAGCAAGGCTATTATTAAAAATTGAAGGTGAAATCAGGAGCTTCACAGACAAAAAAGGACTAAGAGAGTTTATTACTACCAAGCCAGCAATGCAAGAAATGCTAAAGAGACTGCTGTAAAAAGGAGAAACAGAAAGGCAAGAAGAAACACAAACATTAAGAATAAAAATGACAACAAAGAAGTACTTATCAATAAAAACATTAAGCGTAAATGGATTAAATGCTATAATCAAAAGACATAGGGTAGCTGAATGGATAAGAAAACATGACCCATATATTTGCAGTCTGCAAGAGTCTCACCTCAAAACAAAGGATTCACACAGACTGAGAGTGAAGGGATGGAAAAATATTTTTCAGGCAAATGGAAATGAGAAAAAAGCTGGGGTTGCGATATTTATATCTGACAAAATACACCTCAAAGTAAAGGCCATAACAAGAGATAAGGAAGGCCACTACATAATACTAAAGGGAGCAATTCAACAAGAAGATATAACTCTGGCAAACATATATGCAACCAATACAGGAGCACCCAAATACATAAAACAACTTCTGGAAGATATCAAGGGAAAAATCGATAGCAATACAGTCATAGTAGGGGACTTTAATACTCCACTGACACCACTGGATAAATCCTCTAAACAACAAATCAGCAAAGAAACAGCAATCCTAAATGACACACTAGATCAGATGGACAATCCTAATTGACATCTTCAGAATATTTCACCCCAAAGCTACAGAATATATATTCTTCTCCAGTGCACATGGGACATTTTCAAAGATAGACCACATATTAGGACACAGGCAAAATCTCTTCAAATTCAAGAGGGTAGAAATCATAACAAGCATCTTCTCAGATCATAATGACATAAAACTAGAAATAAACTACAATAAAAACAATGAAACACTTGGATGCTAAATAGCATGCTATTAAATAATGATTGGGTTGCCAAATAAATCAAAGAAGAAATAAAAAGCATCCTGGAAACAAATGACAATGAAAACACAACAATCCAAAATCTATGGGACACAATGAAAGCAGTCCTGAGATGGAAGTTCATAGCTCTACAGGGCTACCTCAAAAAAAACAAACAAACAAAAAAAAAAAAAACAGAAAAGCCCACAGTATCCAGAAGGAAGGAAATAATAAAGATCAGAGCAGAAATAAATGACATAGAGACCAAAAAAAAATACAAAAGATCAATGAAACCAAGAGCTGGTTCTTTGAAAGGATAAATAAGATTGATGAATTTCTCACCAGGCTCACCAGAAAACAAAGAGAGAAGGCCCAAATAAACGAAATCAGAAATGAAAGAGGTGAACTAACAACTGACCCTACTGATATACAAAGGTTTGTAAAAATAAAAATACTACAAACTACTCTACTCCAAAAAACTGGACAACCTTGATGAAATGGACACATTCCTAGAAACAGACAAGCTTCCAAAATTCAATAAGGAAGAATTTAAAAAACGGAATAGGCTGATAACTACTGAAGAAATTGAAACAGTAATCAAAAAGCTTCCAACAAACAAAAGCCCTGGACCAGATGGTTTCACAGGGGAGTTTTACTGAACATTCAAAGAACTAAAACCAATCCTGCTCAGACTATTCAAAAAAATTCAAGAGGAAGGGACACTTCCAAACTCTTGCTATGAAGCCAGCATTACCCTAATCCCAAAACCAGATAAAGACACCACAAAGAAAGAGAATTACAGGCCAATATCCCTGATGAACATAGATGCTAAAATCCTCAACAAAATTCTAGCAAACAGGATTCAGCATTACATTAGAAAAATCATACACCATGACCAAATGGGATTTATTCCAGGGATTCAAGGCTGGTACAATATCTGAAAATCAATAAACATGACACATCACATAAACAAATTGAGACAAAAATCACATAATCATATTGATTGATGCAGAAAAGGCATTTGACAAAGTCTAACACCCTTTTCTGATAAAAACTCTCAGCAAGGTGGGAATAGAAAGATCATAATTCAACATAATGAAAGCCTTATATGACAAACCTACAGCCAACATCATACTCAATGGGCAAAAACTAAATCCATTTCCCTTAAGAACAGGAACAAGACAGGTATGCCCACTTGCACCACTTCTGTTCAACATAGTACTGGAAGTGCTAGCCAAAGCGATCAGACAAGAAGATATAAAAGGAATCCAAATTGGAAAAGAAGATGTAAAATTGTCATTATTTGCAGATGACATGATACTGTTCATAGAAAACCCTAAAGACTCCATCAAAAAATTATTAGACTTAATAAATGAATTCAGCAATGTATTAGGATACAAAATTAACACCAAGAAATCTATGTCATTTTTATATACCAATAGTGAACTTACAGAAAGAGACATTAAAAAAAAAAAACATTGCACAAAAAAATTAAGACACCTAGGAATAAACTTAACTAAGGAGGTAAAAGACCTCTACTCAGAAAAGTATAGGACATTGAAAAAAGAGATAGAGAAAGACATAAACAGATGGAAGAACATACCGTGTTCATGGATTGGTAGAATTAACATCATTAAAATGTCCATACAACCCAAAGCAATGGATAGATTCAATACACTCCCCATTAAAACACCAATGGCATATTTCACAGACCTAGAAAAAAATCTCCAAAAAGTCATCTGGAATAAAAAAAAGACCCCAAATAGCTGCAGCAATATTGAGAAAGAGAAACAACATTGGAGGGATCACAATACCAGATATCAAGCTATATTACAAAGTCACTGTCTCAGAACTGCTTGGTACTGGCACAGGAACAGACATATAGACCAATGGAACAGATCAGAGAACCCAGAAATCGATCCAAGCCTCTATGCTTAATATTTGACAAAGGAGGCAAGAGCATACAATGGAGTCAGGACACTCTCTTCAATAAGTGGTGTTGGGAAAGTTGGACGGATACATGCAAAAAAAATGAAACTAGACCAGCAACTTACACCATACACAAAAATAAACGCAAAATGGATAAAGGACTTAAAAGTAAGATGAGAAACCATAAAAAGCTTAGAATAATCTATAGGCAGCAAAATATCAGATATATGTCACAGCAATATCTTTACCCATACAGCTCCTAGGACAATGGAAACTAAGGAAAAAATAAACAAATGGGACTACACTTAAATAAAAAGCTTCCGCACAGCAAAAGAAACCATCAACAAAACAACAAGAGAGCCCACTGCATGGGAGAACATATTTGCCAATGTTATCACTGATAATGGTTTAATCTCCAACATTTACAGGGAACTCATACAACTTAACAAATGGAAGATAAACAATGCAATAAAAAAAATGGGCAAAGGACCTAAATAGACACTTTTTGAAAGAGGATATAAAGAAGGCCAAGAGACATATGAAAACATGCTCAAAGTCACTAATCATCCACGAAATGCCAATAAAAATGACAATTAGATACCTTCTCACACCTGTCAGAATGGCTATCATCAATAAATCAACAAATGACAAGTATTGCTGAGGATGTAGAGAAAAAGAAACCCTCGTGCACTGCTGGTGGGAATGCAGACTGGTGCAGCCACTGTGGAAAACAATACGGAGTTTCCTCAAAGAGTTAAAAATGGAACTCCCATTTGACTCAGTAATCCCACTTCTAGGAATATATCCCAAGAAATCAGAAACACCAATCAGAAAGGATATATGCACCCCTATGTTCATAGCAGCACAATTTACAATAGCTAAGATTTGGAAGCCATCTAAATGCCCATTAACAGATGAGGGGATTAAAAAACAGTGCTACAGGGGGAAAAAAAATGGCGACGGAATAGAGTCGGGTTTGGAGTCTGTTCCTGGGGCGGAGTGTAGGAGAAGCAGAGGCTCGCAGAGGGAGTGTATGTGGGCAAGCCAAGGGACAGCTAAACTCCAGGAGAAGGCGGGATAGTGCTGGGCAGTGTTCCCCTGACCGTGCAGCACCCACAGGGGCTGGGTCCCCTCCCGGAGCTGCGGGCTCACCGGGCGCCTCGCCATCTTGCAAGGAAAGGAGGATTTTATTGGAAACCTGACTTTCCACGACAACTGCAAACACTGAACTGCTGCGATCACCAGACCACCTGTCCCCTATCTGCGCAAACATTTGGATTCAAAGGAAACCTTTACTGCACCATGGAAAGGTAAGATTTTGCCTGAAATAAGGAGTGGTTTCTAATCCCCGCGGTGGGTGAGGGAAGCGCTGGGTGAGGGAAGCACGGCAGCCGCAGGACCGGCAGGAACCAGGAGGTCTGTGCCTAGAAAAATCAGTGGCAGTTGGAACTGCCGTGATCTGTGAATGTGGAGGGAGGTCTTCTGAGCTGCTAACAGAAGTGACCTCTTGAAAGCAACTCATTTTAATCTGACGAGGAGGGTCAGACTAAGAATTTTCAAAGGAGTGCAGTATCCTTAGCCTGGCGCACAGATCCACTGTCCGCACACTTGGGCTCTTTCCGACTCTGATTGCTAAGCCCAATACATAGAAAAACCCAGGTGGAGGGGCCCTGAAAGACTGCAGGGGGAAGGTGTTTTTTCGGAACCTGGGGACCAGAGCTGGGTGTGACCATCAGAGAGGCAGCTCTGAGGCGCACACCTCCACAAACAGGTAGTGAGTGCCATAGAGGGGGGAAAAAAAAAGCTAGAGAGGCCCAGAAGTCAATTCAGAAACACTGCCACCCAGGGGCTGAAACGCTAATTGTCTCTGGTGTAATCAAAAATAAATATGAGAAATTAAGACACGGCTGGCTTAAAAAGCAGGACTGGCTTCCAACACTGAGGAGCCCTGGAATGAAGCTGAACTGAAATACCGCCCAGACTGGGAAACAGGCGTACCAAACAGAATAATAGAGGAAGTGAATGACAGCCGCTACTGCACATTTTAGTCTTCCTATTTTTCAATTTTCAATTCTTTTTTCAATTTTTTAAATTTTTTATTCTCATTTTTTTATTTTCATTTTTTGCATCTTTTACTTAAGAAACTAAATTTTTTTTCTTTTTCCTCACTCGATTTTCACCTTTTTAATAATTACATTTTTATTTTCAATCAGCATTATTATTACTATGATTTTACTTTTTTTTTAATGTCATTTGATTTTCTCTTTCTTTTATTTTTGGATTAGTATCCTACATTCGATTTGCATCTTTCCCTTACAATCGTTTTACCCTATCTCAAAGCTAACATGCCATCACTCTCCTCCTAACCTTTCCCCTTTTGGTCTCCAGTTTATCTTAACCCTTTCTGGCCTTAGATTTTCCCTACTTTTTCAGTTTACTCTCTGCTAAAACTTCACCCTACTTATATATCTAATTCCCAACCCCCTGCTCCAAATCCATACAAACCTCTCTCTACGCTACCTTAAAAAAATTATTTTTCTCTCTGGCCTTTTGTTGTTGTTTGCTTGAATGTTGATTAGATTGAATTTTTATGCTTTTTTATGAGATTGTTTTGATTATTCTTTTTGTTGGTTTGGTTGGTTCTTTTGTTTGCTTTGTTTTTGTTTGTTTTTTACTTTTGTTTTTCCTTGCCTCACTTGATATTAGCTGGTGTTGCAGTTTGTATTAATCTCCAGGCTCGTGTTGTTGGAATTTGCTGGGAATAGTGGTTGTTCTAGTGGAGTTTACTCCCCATATATATAGTTTGTTCCCCCTTTCTCTCTTAGTATCGTTCTTGTCTCTATTACTTTCTTTTCTTTTCTTTTTTTCTTCTTTTCTTTCTTTCTGCTCTTTTCCCAAGTTCAGATTCACACTCTTTGTTTTTGTTGTTGTTGTTCTTTCTTTTTACTCTCGCTCTTCCACTCCTATTCCCTAATTTGTCTTTCTCTGGTGGTTACCTTTATTGGAGGTTATTAATATCATGAATACAATTCTGTTCAGTGCCTTGTCTGTTGTGCCTGGTTATGTTGTATTTTGTACCTTTAAATCAACACCGGAGAGAGAAATCTATATAACCAGACATCCGGAGAAGAGAGACCATGAGGAGACAAAGAAATAGCCCCCACAGGAAAGAGAAGTAGGAATCACCAGAAAAGGAAGTAAACGATTTAGAGGCAAACAACATATCAGAGAAAGAATTCAGAGAAGTGGTCATAAAGTGGCTGAAAAGGATGGAAGACAAATTAGACAATATGAGTAAGAACCAAGAAGAAATGAAGAAGAACCAAGAAGAAATGAAAAATGACATCGCTGCTGTAAAGAACTCAATAGAAAGCATCAAGAGTAGACTAGACGAAGCAGAGGACCGCATAAGTGAGCTAGAAGCCAAGATGGAAAAAAATACCCAATTACAGAGAAACCAAGATGGCGGCATAGGTGAAACACCTAACCTGCAGCCGGGCACAACAATTTCAAAGGCACAACTAGAGGTCAGAACGGACATCGTCCAGAACCACAGGAGAGCTGGCGGACTGAAATGCCCACAGATGGGGGGAAGGAGAAGGCCACGGGGACAATCGGGGGAGCCGTAAAAGCCTGAGGTATGGAGAAACTGGCGGAGACACGAGCGCGCGCCTGCGGGGAGGATGGAGCCGGAGAGGAGGGGGCGGCTGACGGCCTGGCCGGCGTTCACTGGCAGGAAGGAGATAAAGGCTCCGGATTGCACTAAGCGCCGGCTCCGACTGCACTGAGCGCCAGTTCCGGGCGAAACCCTGGGAAGCCAGGCGCAGGCTGGGGGAATGAATCTGGGCTGTGGGGCGCAGGCACAGAGGAGCGGCGGAAGGCAGAGCTCCAGAGGCGCGCACGGGAAGGGGCGCAAAGGACGGACTGTTGCCTGCGCCACTGAACTGCCCTAGCGGGAAGGAGACATAAGCTCAGGACCGTGCTGAACCCCAGTTCCGACTGCACTGAACCCCAGTTCCGGGCGAATCCCTGGGAAGCCAGGCGCACGCTGGGGGAATGAATTTGGGCTGTGGTGGCGGAGGCACAGAGAAGCGGCGGCTCCAGACGCGCGCACTGGAAGGTGCGCAGAGGACGAACTTTTGCCTGCGCCACTGGGTGGCCCTGCTGGGAAGGAGACAGGGACGCCAGACTGCGCTGAGACCCAGTTCCAACTGCACTGAAGCCCAGTTCCAGGCGAGAATCTGGGAGTCCAGATTCATTAGGGGAGGGACTGGACTGTTTGGCAGTGGGCGAAACTCCAGGGCGCGTTTCTCTCAGAGGTGTTTGCAAGGAATACAGAGGGACACAGACACAGGAGCCTCATAGGGCGGGGCTGACAGGAAGCCAAGGTTGTAGGCTCCACCCTGTAGCTCCGCCCCAGCCAAGCTGAGCAGAAGCTTTTTCCTGCTGAGTGCCTCAGGTAGTGGCTGACCCACACTGCATTGGAGACCCAGAAACGAGGGCATCTAGTGGTTGGTGGGAGATGACACCAGATTTCAATCACTCGCATAAGGGAGGCATTCTAGAGGCAGACTCAGTGAGCGCCAAGGCATTGCTGCATCAAGACCCGGCCCACAAACATGTCTCCTGCACAGCAACTCTTCCTATATAGACAAAGAGGGTCCTCACGGCCAATTGGCCTGGAGGACAATTCCTCCCAGTGACACCAACAACAATCAAGACTTAACTGTACAAAGGAGGACCAAGATGGAGACATAGGGCGGCAGCCTGATCGTTGCCTACCACAACAATATTGAGACTACGACGGGAGAGCAGAGCAGACACCAGCCAGAAAGACCGGGGGGCTGGCTGAGCAGATGCTCTACAACTAGAATAAAAGAGAGGGGTACGCAGGATGATGCTGATGCCGGTGACCCAAAGTCCACACTTTAAGAACTATGGCTCAGGCGACACACTGGTGGCCAGGAACGTGCTCGGCGCAGTTCCCCCGGCGGTCTCCGGCTGAGGGGACGGCTCCACTCGCTGCCGAGCACGGACAGACGAGCCCCTGGGAGACATGGGGTGGGAGACTCCGTGCTTGCTGACCTCCGAGTCCTTCAAGAATCTCAATGCCCCGAAGTGGCCAGGTGCGCACGCTCAGCGACTGGCCACCGTTGCAGACCCAAGGGCCGACGCAGCGACACCGGACCAGCCCACCGCCGGGTACCGGGCACACCGGAGCCTTGCCGAGCCCGCCGCCCAACGAGTTCTGCGGCAGCCGCCCTGGAGCTCTGAGAAAATGACCGAAGGAATTGCTGAGAGGGAATTGACCAACAGGAATTGGGATCAAGAAGACGAAACCCCGCTGAGACCCGAGTCCAGGCGAGCCTACTAGCCTCTGGGCTCAGATGTGGTCACACGCCTCTGGGTCTAGGTGAGGCCTCACGCCCCTGGGTTTGGGTGAGGCCACGCGCCCCTGGGGCCAGGTGAAGCTGGATTCCGGGTTCGGGTGAGGCCATGTGCCCCTGGGTCCGGGTGAATCTGAACCCTGGGTCCGGGTGAGGCCGTGGGCCCCTGGATCCGGGTAAGGCTGGGTCCCGAGTACGGGTGAGGCCGTGAGCCCCTGGATCCGGGTGAGACCACGCGACCAGGGGTCTGAGAGAGGTAACGCGCCCCTGGGTCCGGGTGGCTTCGTGCACCTAGGTCCAGGTGAGGCCACGTGCCCCTGGGTCTGAGAGAGGCCACGCACCCCTAGGTCCGGGCGAGACCATGTGTCCCTGGATCCGGGTGGGGCCTCGTGCACCTAGGTCCAGGTGGGGCCGCGTGCCCCTGGGTCTGGGGGAGGCCAGGCGTCCCTGGGTCCGGGTGAGACCGTGTGTCCCTGGATCCGGGTGAGGCCTCGTGCGCCTAGGCCCGGGTGAGGCCACGTGCCCCTGGGTCTGGGGGAGGCCAGGCGTCTCTGGGTCCGGGTGAGACCGTGTGTCCCTGGATCCGGGTGAGACCTCGTGCACCTAGGCATGGGTGAGGTCACGTGCCCCGGGGTCTGAGAGGCCAAGCGTCCCTGGGTCTAGGTGAGACCGTGTGTCCCTGGATCCGGGTGAGGCCGCGTGCACCTAGGCCCGGGTGAGCCCAAGTGGCCCTGGGTCTGGGAGAGGCCAAGCGTCCCTGGGTCCGGGTGAGACCATGTGTCCCAGGATCCAGGTGAGGCCTCGTGCACCTAGGCCCGGGTGAGCCCAAGTGGCCCTGGGTCTGGGAGAGGCCAGGCGTCCCTCGGTCCGGGTGAGACCATGTGTCCCTGGATCCGGGTGAGGCCTCGTGCACCTAGGCCCGGGTGAGCCCAAGTGGCCCTGGGTCTGGGAGAGGCCAAGCGTCCCTGGGTCCGGGTGAGACCATGTGTCCCTGGATCCGGGTGAGGCCGCGTGCACCTAGGCCCGGGTGAGCCCAAGTGGCCCTGGGTCTGGGAGAGGCCAAGCGTCCCTGGGTCCGGGTGCGACCATGTGTCCCTGGATCCGGATGAGGCCTCGTGCACCTAGGCCCGGGTGAGCCCAAGTGGCCCTGGGTCTGGGAGAGGCCAAGCGTCCCTGGGTCCGGGTGAGACCATGTGTCCCTGGATCCGGGTGAGGCCTCGTGCACCTAGGCCCGGGTGAGCCCAAGTGGCCCTGGGTCTGGGAGAGGCCAAGCGTCCCTGGGTCCGGGTGAGACCATGTGTCCCTGGATCCGGGTGAGGCTGCGTGCACCTAGGCCCGGGTGAGCCCAAGTGGCCCTGGGTCTGGGAGAGGCCAAGCGTCCCTGGGTCCGGGTGCGACCATGTGTCCCTGGATCCGGTTGAGGCCTCGTGCACCTAGGCCCGGGTGAGCCCAAGTGGCCCTGGGTCTGGGAGAGGCCAAGCGTCCCTGGGTCCGGGTGAGACCATGTGTCCCTGGATCCGGGTGAGGCCTCGTGCACCTAGGCCCGGGTGAGCCCAAGTGGCCCTGGGTCTGGGAGAGGCCAAGCATCCCTGGGTCCGGGTGAGACCATGTGTCCCTGGATCCGGGTGAGGCCTCGTGCACCTAGGCCCGGGTGAGCCCAAGTGGCCCTGGGTCTGGGAGAGGCCAAGCATCCCTGGGTCCGGGTGAGACCATGTGTCCCTGGATCCGGGTGAGGCCGCATGGACCTAGGCCCGGGTGAGCCCAAGTGGCCCTGGGTCTGGGAGAGGCCAAGCGTCCCTGGGTCCGGGTGCGACCATGTGTCCCTGGATCCAGATGAGGCCTCGTGCACCTAGGCCCGGGTGAGCCCAAGTGGCCCTGGGTCTGGGAGAGGCCAAGCGTCCCTGGGTCCGGGTGAGACCATGTGTCCCTGGATCCGGGTGAGGCCTCGTACACCTAGGCCCGGGTGAGCCCAAGTGGCCCTGGGTCTGGGAGAGGCCAAGCGTCCCTGGGTCCGGGTGCGACCATGTGTCCCTGGATCCGGATGAGGCCTCGTGCACCTAGGCCCGGGAGAGGCCACGTGCCCCTGGGTCTGGGAGAGGCCAAGCGTCCCTGGGTACGGGTGAAGCCAGATCCTGGGTCCGGGTGAGGCCGTGCACCCCTGGATCCATCCGGGTGAGGCTGGGTCCCAGGCCCGGGTGTGACCACGCGCCCCTTGGGTAAGGGTGAGGCCACGTGCCCCTTAGTCTGGGTGACGCCGTGCCCCTGGGTTCGGCCGAGACCAAACCAGAGGGAGTCGGACCTCCATTACCACCATTTGTCCACCATCCAGAGCTGAGGGGTCAGTGCTGACATGTACACATAAGGAACTACTGGACATTGAAATTGGGTCTCAAAAGAACTGTTGGTCCAGGGGGAAGCTCGCTACAGATTGATTCATTTGCCTGTCAGCATAACTATTATTGCTCGTCTCACATTGAGTTCTTATTAGTATATATCTAGTGACATATGATCTCGCTCATCTAGGGGAAATGATGAACAACATAGACTGAGGAACAAGAACAGAACCAGAAGCAAGGAGGCATCGATCGGACTATCGGGCCTCAGAGGGAGGATAGGGGAGGGTAGGGGGAGGGTGGGGGGGAGGGGGAGAGTTCAACCAAAGGACCTGTATGCATGCATATAAGCCTATCCAACGGTTAAGTTCAACAGGGGATTGGGGCATGCGTGGGGAGAGGGGTGGGATGGGAATGGGGGGATGAGGACAAATATGTGACACCTTAATCAATAAAGAAATTTAAAAAAATAAAAAATAAAAAATAAAAAAAAAAAAATACCCAATTACAACAGCTTCTAGAAACAAAAATTAGAAAGATTGAGGAGAGCCTAAGGGAACTTCGGGACAATACAAAACAAAACAAAATCAGGATAATAGGGGTGCCAGAAGGAAAGGAAACTGAGCAAGGAATAGAAAACCTGTTTGAAGAAATAATAACAGAAAACTTCCCTGATATAGGGAAGAAAAAACCCACACAAATCCAAGAAGCTCACAGAGTTCCAAGCAAAATGAACCCCAAAAGACCGACGCCAAGGCATATTATAATTAAGTTGGCAAACACAAACGACAAAGTAAGAATATTAAAAGCGGCCACAGAGAGACAGACAGTTACATACAAAGGAACCCCCATCAGACTAGCAACTGATTTCTCAACAGAAACTCATCAGGCCAGAAGGGAATGGAATGAAATATACAAAGTCATGCAAAGGAAGGGTCTAAATCCAAGAATACTGTACCCAGCAAAGCTATCAATCAAAATTGAAGGTGAAATCAGGAGCTTCACAGACAAAAAAGGACTAAGGGAGTTTATCACCACCAAACGAGCAATGAAAGAAATGCTAAAGGGTCTGCTGTAAAAAAAAAAAAAAAAAAAAAAAGAAAAGAAAGAAAGAAATAGGAAGCAAAGAAGGTACACAGGGGTATAGAATAAAAATGGCGTCAAATAAGTACCTATCAATAATAACTTTAAATGTAAATGGATTGAATGCCCCAATCAAAAGACACAGGGTAACAGACTGGATAAGAAAACAAAACCCAGATATCTGCTGTCTACAGGAAACCCACCTCAAAAAAAAAAGATGCATACAGACTGAGAGTAAAGGGATGGAAAAAGGTTTTCCAGGCAAATGGAAATGAAAAAAAAGCTGGGGTTGCAATACTTATATCTGACAAATTAGATCTCAAAGTGAAGGACATAACAAGAGATAATGAAGGCCACTTCATAATACTAAAGGGAGAAATCCAACAAGAAGAAATACCTCTGGTAAACATATATGCACCCAATACAGGAGCACCAAGATACATTTAAAAAACTCCTGGAAGATATCAAAGGAGAGATTGACAGTAATACAATCATAGTAGGAGACTTCAATACCCCACTATCACCATTGGACAAATCCTCTAAACAAAAAATCAGCAAAGAAACATCAATCCTAAATGACTCACTAGAACAGATGGAATTAATCGACATCTTCAGAACATTTCACCCCAAAGCCACAGAATATACATTCTTCTCAAGTGCACATGGGTCATTTTCAAAGATAGACCATATGTTAGGACATAGGCAAAGTCTCTCCAAATTCAAGAAGATAGAAATCATATCAAGTATCTTCTCAGATCACAGTGGCATAAAACTGGAAATCAACTACAATAAAAACAACCCAAAGAAATCAAACACTTGGAGACTAAACAGCATGTTATTAAACCATGACTGGGTTACCAAAGACATCAAGGAAGAAATAAAAAACATCATGGCAACAAACGACAATGAAAACACAACAATCCAAAATCTATGGGACACAATGAAAGCAGTCCTGAGAGGGAAGTTCATAGCTCTACAAGCCTACTTCAAAAAACAAGAAACAATGGTAATAAATTACCTAACCCAACAACTCAAAGAGTTATAGAGAGAGCAACAAGATAAGCCCAGTGTAAGCAGAAGGAAAGAAATAATAAAGATCAGAGCGGAGATAAACGACATAGAGACCAAAGAAACAATACAAAAGATCAACAAAACCAAGAGCTGGTTCTTTGAAAGGATAAACAAGATTGATGGACCTCTAGCCAGGCTCACCAAGAAGCAAAGAGAGAGGACCCAAATAAACAAAATCAGAAATGAAAGAGGTGAAATAACAACAGACCCCGACGAAATACAAAGGATTGTTACAAAATACTACGAACAACTCTATTCCAACAAACTGGACAACCTAGAGGAAATCGACATATTCCTAGAAAAATACAACCTTCCAAAACTCAATCAGGAAGATTCTAAACAGCTCAACATGCCAGTAACTATGGAAGAAATTGAAGCAGTCATCAAAAAGCTTCCGGCAAACAAAAGCCCGGGGCCAGATGGCTTCACAGGAGAGTTTTATCAAACTTTCAAGGAAGAACTAAAACCTATCCTCCTCAGACTATTCCAAAAAATTCAAGAGGAAGGAACACTTCCAGGCTCCTTCTATGAAGCCAGCATCACCCTAATACCAAAACCAGATAAAGACAACTCAATGAAAGAGAATTACAGGCCAATATCCCTCATGAACATTGATGCCAAAATCCTCAACAAAATTCTAGCAAATCGGCTCCAGCAGTACATCAGAAAGATCATACACCATGACCAAGTAGGATTTATTCCAGGAATGCAAGGATGGTACAATATCCGCAAATCAATAAACGTGATACATCACATAAACAAATTGAGAGATAAAAATCACATAGTCATATCAATAGATGCAGAAAAAGCATTTGACAAAATCCAACACCCTTTCTTGATAAAAACTCTCAACAAGGTGGGAATAGAAGGCTCATACCTCAACATAATAAAAGCTATTTATGATAAACCCACAGCAAACATCATACTCAATGGGCAAAAACTAAAACCATTTCCCCTAAGAACAGGAACAAGACAGGGATGCCCACTCTCACCACTTCTATTTGACATAGTACTGGAAGTATTAGCTATCGCAATTAGGCAAGAAGAAGAAATAACAGGCATCCAAATTGGAAAAGAAGAAGTGAAGCTGTCCTTATTTGCAGATGACATGATATTGTACATAAAAAACCCAAAAGATTCCATCAAAAAACTAATAGACTTAATAAATGAATTCGGCAATGTAGCGGGATACAAAATTAACGCCAAGAAATCTATGGCTTTTCTATACACCAATAATGAACTTACAGAAAGAGAGACTAAAAAAGCAATCCCATTTACCATCGCACCAAAAAAATTAAGATACCTAGGAATAAACTTAACTAAGGAGGTAAAAGACCTATACGCAGAAAACTACAGGACACTGAAAAAAGAGATAGAGGAAGACGTAAACAGATGGAAGAACATACCATGTTCCTGGATTGGTAGAATCAACATCATTAAAATGTCCATACTACCCAAAGCAATCTACAGATTCAATGCACTCCCCATCAAAATACCAACAGCATATTTCACAGACCTAGAAAGAACTCTCCAAAAATTCATCTGGAATAAAAAAAGACCCCGACTAGCCTCAGCAATCCTCAGAAAGAAGAATAAAGTAGGTGGGATCTCAATACCAGATTTCAAGCTGTATTACAAAGCCACTGTTCTCAAAACAGCCTAGTACTGGCACAAGAACAGACATATTGATCAATGGAACAGAATAGAGAACCCAGATATCGACCCAAACCACTATGCTCAATTAATATTTGACAAAGGAGGCATGAACATACAATGGAGTCAAGACAGTCTCTTCAATAAATGGTGTTGGGAAAACTGGACAGATACATGCAAAAAAATGAAACTAGATCACCAACTTACACCATACACAAAAATAAACTCAAAATGGATACAGGACTTAAACATAAGACGGGAAACCATAAAAATACTAGAGGAATCCACAGGCAACAAAATCTCAGACATATGCCACAAGAACTTCTTCACTGACACTGCCCCTAGGGCAATGGAAGCTAAAGAGAAAATTAACAAATGGGACTACATCAAAATAAAAAGCTTTTTTACAGCAAAAGAAACCATCAACAAAACAACAAGAAAGCCCACTGCATGGGAAAACATATTTGCAAATGCTATCACTGATAAAGGTTTAATCTCCAACATCTACAGGCAGCTTATGCAACTCAATAAGAGGAAGATAAATGATCCAATAAAAAAATGGGCAATAGACCTAAACAGAATATTTTCAAAAGAAGACAGAAGGAAGGCCAAGAGACACATGAAAACATGTTCAAAGTCACTTATTATCCGAGAGATGCAAATCAAAACAACAATGAGGTACCATCTCACACCTGTCAGAATGGCTATCATCAACAAATCAACAAACAACAAGTGTTGGCGAGGATGCGAAGAAAAAGGAACCCTCGTGCACTGCTGGTGGGAATGCAGACTGGTGCAGCCACTGTGGAGAACAGTATGGAGTTTCCTCAAAAAACTGAAAATGGAACTCCCATTTGACCCAGTAATCCCACTCCTGGGAATATATCCGAAGAAACTAGAAAAACCAATCAGAAAGGATATATGCACCCCTATGTTCATAGCAGCACAATTTACAATAGCTAAGATTTGGAAACAGCCTAGGTGCCCGTCAGCAGATGAGTGGATCGGAAAACTGTGGTACATCTACACAATGGAATACTATGCTGCCATAAAAAAGAAGGAATTCTCATCATTTGCAGCACCTGGATGGAATTGGAGAACATTATGCTAAGTGAAATAAGCCAGTCAATGAAAGAAAAATACCACATGATCTCACTCATTTAGGGATAGTAAAGAACATTATAAAGTGGTGAACAAAAAGATAGATACAGAGACAGTAAAGCATCGAACAGACTTTCAAAGTACAGGGGGAAAGTTTGGGAAAGGTGGGGGAGTTATGAGATCAAGCGAAGGACTTGTATGCATGCATATAAGCATAAACAATGGACGCAAAACTCTGGGGGGGGAGGGCATGTGTGGGTGTGGGGTGGGGGGGTAATAGTAAGATATGTACACATATAATACCTCAATAAAAATATTAAAAAAAAAATCACATAGTCATATCAATAGATGCAGAAAAAGCATTTGACAAAATCCAACACCCTTTCTTGATAAAAACTCTCAACAAGGTGGGAATAGAAGGCTCATACCTCAACATAATAAAAGCTATTTATGATAAACCCACAGCAAACATCATACTCAATGGGCAAAAACTAAATCCATTTCCCCTAAGAACAGGAACAAGACAGGGATGCCCACTCTCACCACTCCTGTTTGACATAGTACTGGAAGTATTAGCTATCGCAATTAGGCAAGAAGAAGAAATAACAGGCATCCAAATTGGAAAAGACGAAGTGAAGCTGTCCTTATTTGCAGATGACATGATATTGTACATAAAAAAACCAAAAGATTCCATCAAAAAACTAATAGACTTAATAAATGAATTCGGCAATGTAGCGGGATACAAAATTAACGCCAAGAAATCTATGGCTTTTCTATACACCAAAAATGAACTTACAGAAAGAGAGACTAAAAAAGCAATCCCATTTACCATCGCACCAAAAAAATTAAGATACCTAGGAATAAACTTAACTAAGGAGGTAAAAGACCTATACGCAGAAAACTACAGGACACTGAAAAAAGAGATAGAGGAAGACGTAAACAGATGGAAGAACATACCATGTTCCTGGATTGGTAGAATCAACATCATTAAAATGTCCATACTACCCAAAGCAATCTACAGATTCAATGCACTCCCCATCAAAATACCAACAGCATATTTCACAGACCTAGAAAGAACTCTCCAAAAATTCATCTGGAATAAAAAAAGACCCCGACTAGCCTCAGCAATCCTCAGAAAGAAGAATAAAGTAGGTGGGATCTCAATACCAGATTTCAAGCTGTATTACAAAGCCACTGTTCTCAAAACAGCCTGGTACAGGCACAAGAACAGACATATTGATCAATGGAACAGAATAGAGAACCCAGATATCGACCCAAACCACTATGCTCAATTAATATTTGACAAAGGAGGCATGAACATACAATGGAGTCAAGACAGTCTCTTCAATAAATGGTGTTGGGAAAACTGGACAGATACATGCAAAAAAATGAAACTAGATCACCAACTTACACCATACACAAAAATAAACTCAAAATGGATACAGGACTTAAACATAAGACGGGAAACCATAAAAATACTAGAGGAATCCACAGGCAACAAAATCTCAGACATATGCCACAAGAACCTCTTCACTGACACTGCCCCTAGGGCAATGGAAGCTAAAGAGAAAATTAACAAATGGGACTACATCAAAATAAAAAGCTTTTATACAGCAAAAGAAACCATCAACAAAACAACAAGAAAGCCCACTGCATGGGAAAACATATTTGCAAATGCTATCACTGATAAAGGTTTAATCTCCAACATCTACAGGCAGCTTATGCAACTCAATAAGAGGAAGATAAATGATCCAATAAAAAAATGGGCAACAGTCCTAAACAGAATATTTTCAAAAGAAGACAGAAGGAAGGCCAAGAGACACATGAAAACATGTTCAAAGTCACTTATTATCCGAGAGATGCAAATCAAAACAACAATGAGGTACCATCTCACACCTGTCAGAATGGCTATCATCAACAAATCAACAAACGACAAGTGTTGGCGAGGATGCGGAGAAAAAGGAACCCTCGTGCACTGCTGGTGGGAATGCAGACTGGTGCAGCCACTGTGGAGAACAGTATGGAGTTTCCTCAAAAAACTGAAAATGGAACTCCCATTTGACCCAGTAATCCCACTCCTGAGAATATATCCAAAGAAACTAGAAACACCAATCAGAAAAGATATATGCACCACTATGTTCATAGCAGCACAATTTACAATAGCTAAGATTTGGAAACAGCCGAGGTGCCCGTCAGCAGATGACTGGTTCAGAAAACTGTGGTACATCTACACAATGGAATACTATGCTGCCATAAAAAAGAAGGAATTCTCATCATTTGCAGCAACCTGGATGGAATTGGAGAACATAATGCTAAGTGAAATAAGCCAGTCAATGAAAGAAAAATACCACATGATCTCACTCATTTATGGATAGTAAAGAACATTATGAAGTGATGAACAAAAAAATAGATACAGAGACAGTAAAGCATCAAACAGACTTTCAAATTACAGGGGGAAAGTTAGGGAGAGGTGGGGGAGTTATGAAATCAAACGAAGGACTTGTATGCATGCATATAAGCATAAACAATGGACGCAAAACTCTGGGGGGTGAGGGCATGAATGGGTGTAGGGTGGGGAAGGGTAATGATAAGATATGTACACATATAATACCTCAATAAAAAAAAACAAAAAAAAACAGTGCTACATCTACACAATGGAATAACATGCTGCTATAAAAATAAAGAATTCTTACCATTTGCAACAGCATAAATGGAATGAAGAGCATTATGCCAAGTGAAATAAGCCAGTTGGAGAAAGATAATATCACATGATCTCACTCATTGGTGGAATATAATGAACAACATAAACTGATGGAAAGAAAATAGAACCAGAGACAAAGAAACATCAAATAGACTGTCCAACCTATGAGAGAAGGCAAGGGGTAAAGGGGTAAGAGGTCAACCAAAGGAATTGTATGCATGCATATGAGCAAAGTAACCAATGGACATACACAGTAGGGGGATGGGGGCATGTGCTGGGGGGGGGTGGTGGCCAGGGAGAGGTTAATGGTGGGGAAAGGAGGCTCATATAATACTTTAAACAATAAAGAATTTAAATTTTAAAAAACAAAACACAAAAAAGTGGTACATCTACACAATGGAATACTACGCTGCTGTAAAAAGGAATAAACTCTTACCATTTGCAACAACATGGATGGACCTGGAAAGCATTATGCTAAGTGAAATCAGCCAATCAGAGAAAGATAAATATCACATGATCTCAATCATTTGTGGAATATAATGAAGAACATAAACTGATGAACAAAAATAAATCCAGAGATATAGAAGCATTGAACAAACCATCCACCCTCAGAGGGAAGGCAGGCAGGGGTGGGTGGGTAAGAGATCAACCAAAGGACTTGTATGCATGCATATAAGCATAACCCATGGGCACAGACAGCAGTGGGGTGAGGGCATTGCTGGGGGGTGGGAATGACTGGGGAGAGGTCAATGGTGGAAAAAGGAGACATATGTAATACTTTAAATAATAAAGAATTTTTTTAAAAAAACTGAAAGCATTGAGGAGAAACCAAGATGGCGGCATAGGTAAACACCTGAACTGCTGCCTCACACAACAACTTCAAAACTACAACTAAGACAAAATGGACATCATCCGGAACCACAGGAAGGCTGGCTAAATGGAAATTCTACAACTAGAAGGAAAGAGAAAAGCACACTGAGACTCAGAGGAGCAGCGGAAGTAAAGGCAGAGGTATGGAGGCGGGCGCGTGGAGAAGGCTGGCAACTGAGTACGTGGCTGTCTTTTTCAATTGGGAGGGAGACAAAGGCTCCCAACTGCTCTGAACTCAGTTCCGGGTGAGACTCTGGGGACCCAGACTTATATGGGGAGAAACTGGATGGTCTGGCAGCGGACAGAACTCGAGGGTGGCTTTCTCTCAGAGGTGCTTGCAGTGATTATATGAGATTTGGGGGCCTCTTAGGGCAGGGCTGATGGGAAGCCATTGCTGTTTGCTCTGCCCTGAGACTCCACCCCACCTCAGCTGTGAACAGAGGCTTTTGCATATGAATGACTTGGTCCTTTGAAATCTAAACTTACCTAACAAAGTGCAGCTGAATCAGTGAGACCCAGAACATCCAAAAGAAGGCTCAAGGCCCCACAGCAGCTTGCATTGCTTCACAGCTGGGCCTCATCTGGGCACCTCCAAAACCCAAACAAAGAAGAGGAATCTGCAGATCTCTCCATAGCTCCTGCTGGGTGGCCTCAGGCAGAGGCTAAATTAGCACCTCCTTAGAGACCCAAGAGCCAGTGTACCCAGGGGTCAGAGTAGGACCATCCAGATTACAACTCCTCAGATTCATAAGGGACACACCAGTGACACCAACAACAATCAAGGCTTAACTGCAACAAGACTGTGCACACAGCCCACAAAGAGGTGCACCAAGAGTGTCCACCTCAAGTAAATGGGGAGGCTGAGCCACTGGGCCCTATAGGACACTTAGCACACAAAGCCACTCTATCAACTCAGGGAAGCAGCCAAAATGCGGAGACAAAGAACAAGATCACAAATGAAAGAAATGGAGGAAAGCAAATGACTGGATATAGAGTTTAAAACCAAGTTATAAGGTTTTTCAAGAATTTTCTAGAAAAGGCCGATAAATTTAGTGAGACCCTCGAGGATATGAAAAAGGACCAACTAGAAATTAAACATACACTGACTGAAATAAAGAATAATATAGAGAGATCCAATAGCAAACTAGAGGATCGCAAGAATCAAATCAAAGATTTGAAATACAAAGAAGCAAAAAACACCTAACCAGAAAAGCAAAAAGGATCCAAAAGTATGAAGATAGTGTAAGGAGCCTCTGGAACAACTTCAAGCGTACCAACATCAGAATTATGGGGGTGCCAGAAGAAGAGAGAGAGCAAGATACTAAAAAACTATTTGAAGAAATAATGACAGAAAACTTCCCCCACCTGGTGAAAGAAATAGACTTACAAGTCCAGGAAGTGCACAGAACCCCAAACAAAAGGAATCCAAAGAGAATCATACCAAGACACATCATAATTAAAATGCCAAGAGCAAAAGACAAAGAGAGAATATTAAAAGCAGCAAGAGAAAAACAGTTAATTACCTACAAGGGAGTACCCATACGATTGTCAGCTGATTTTTCAACAGAAACTATGCAGGCCAGATGGGAGTGGCAAGAAATATTCAAAGTAATGAATAGCAAGAACCTACAACCAAGATTACTCTACCCAGCAAAGCTGTCATTCAGAATGGAAGGTCAGATAAAGAGTTTCACAGATAGGAAAAAGCTAAAGGAGTTCATCTCCGCCAAACCAGTATTATATGAAATGCTGAAGGGTATTCTTTAAGAAGAGGAAGGAAAAGAAAAAGGTAAAGATAAAAATTATGAACAACAAATACATATCTATCAACAAGTGAATCTAAAAATCAAGTGAATAAAAAAATCTGATGAACAGAATAAACTGGTGAATATAATAGAATCTGGGCCATAGAAAGGGAGTGGACTGACAATTCTTAGGGGGAAAGGGGTGTGGGGGTGCAGAAAGAGACTGGACAAAAATCGTACACCTATGGATGAGGACAGTGGAAGGGGTAAGAGAAGAGGGTGGGGTGGGAACCAGGTGGAGGGGAGCTATGGGGGGAAAAAAGAACAATTGTAAAAATCTGAACAATAAAGATTTATTTTTTAAATAAACTGAAAGCATCATTAAATATATCTATATATATAAAAGCCTAAGTGACCGTTACGACTGGTCGACCGAACGACAGGTCGACCGGTCACTATGATGCTCACTGACCATCAGGGGACAGACATTCAATGCAGGAGCTGCTCCCTGTTGGTTAGTGCCCTCCTACAGCCAACCTCCACGGCCTGTTAACCTCCCGTGGTCCCTCCCCAAGGCCGACTGGCCCAATCGGCCCCTATTGGGACTGGGCGAGATGGCCCTAATTTCCTCAATCGCCAGCCAGACTGAGGTATCCCACCCATCCACTAATTCATGCACCAGGCCTCTAGTAGTAATAAAATAGGTATGTAACTTGTGGAACTTCATGGTCTAAATAATCCTTTCTAGAAGAGAGGGCAATGTGGTAAAGACCAAGGGTCTGGAGCCATGCAGACCTGTCTGACTTCTGCCCCCAACTCCTTCTCTTTGACCCTGAGCAACCTACACCTGCCATGTGGGGCAGGGGCGGGAGGGCACCTTTACAGCCAAGAGACTAGCAGGCAGTACCTGAGGCAATGCAATAGGAAATAAGTATCACAGTAGTATTCCTGCCAAAAAATTGCTGGAAGCAATCAGAACAAGATTATAGCATATTCCACCAAAAACAACAGGCCTGGACTCTTCAAACATTATCAATTTCATGAAAAACGAAAAACAGGAATGCTTTTCTATATTAAAAGAGACTAAAGATGCGTGGCAACCAAATACAACACAAGATCCTTGATTGGATCCTGGATTTTTAAAAAGCAAAGCAGGACATTTTGGTAACGACAAGGGAAAATGTGGATGGGTCTATATGTTAGATGACATTATTATAACAATGTTACACAGCTTGGTTGTGTTAATGATGTTTTGGTTATAGATGAGAATATCTTGTTCTCAAAAATAAATTTTAAATATTCAGGGGGAAAAAATAGCTTTTGTTTGAATAATTGTCTACTTTCAAAGTTAAGAGCTTTGTTAAACAAAATACAACACTAATTAGATTTTAGTTCAACATAACCTGTATAAAGCTTAGCTTCCTTGTGGCATCCTCCTAGCTTAAATCACTTACATTCAAGTCCAGTAACCAAAATACAATGGAAAATAATTGAAAAATACAATCTGTTGAGAAAAAATTCAGAGAAATATGCTCATAACACACTTAACCCAGGTTACATTACAAATAACAAACTGTTCGGGAAAACAAAATAATAAAGCTCTGAATCAACTCTTTTTTCACTATTAATGTAAATTAAAAAATCTTAACTGAGATCTTCTCAATTTCAATCCCTCTCCTGCTCTTAACCATCACTTCACTCTGCGGAACAATGTCTTACATAGGAACTGAGTAGGCAGAAAGTTCTCTCTGAGGAGATGAAAGGAAGAGGGGAGATTGAACAAGGTTGTACTAGTTTCTTCTAAATTAATATTTTGTCCTTGTTATATCTATCTTCTGATCAGTTAAAGAATCTGAGAAAACAATAAGACCAGAGACGGAAGAAAAATACAGAGTGTTCACTCACAGATCTTTCCACTGCTATAATGAAATTGTTCAGGCTTTGTTGTAAATGGGATAGCCAGAGCTGCCTACCTGTGGTCATCATTCTTTGGGCTGCAGTGGTGTGACTTCACTTCATGCACTCCCTGCTGTGACAGAATAAAAGTAAACAACAGGCCACTAGGAGACCAACTATATTGTAGAAAGTAATTCTAGACCTTTAATCTAGAGTTATATGTTTTTTAAGTAAAATTTCAGCACAAATTACACTCGTGTAAAGAGTCTTAGTCCCCAAGCAAAAGCAAGAAAAGGAATCATCCCTTAATTGTTTTAGAATATATTCCCATTGCTTAAAGTTGTTATAATTAATCTGACAGTAATTGCAACAATCAAAACAATAATATTATCTGTTATTTATCGAGCAATTCCCATGAGCCAGTATTTTATTTCTGACTGCTGCATATTCTACCCCAAAACTTACTGACTTAAAACAACAATTTATTATTATCCATCATGTTTCTGTGTTTTGAATGGACTCAGTTGAGCAGTGTTTTGCTTGGTGTTTCTCATGCAGTTGCAGTCAGATGGCAGATGGGATTAGAATAGTGATGGGCAACCTTTTGAGTTTGGTGTGTCAAACTTCGCCAAAAAAACTGAGCATAACTTGGGTAGTGTGTCACTTTGAGGAAAAAATATTATTTCGCAAATGTTTCATCCTCAGGAGCAGCAAATGTTTCCACCTCGGCCGCATGTCATCAGAAATGGCTACGCGTGTCAGTGTTGACACGCGTGTCATAGGTTCGCCATCACTGGACCAGAGTTATCTGAAGGCTAGACTAGGCTGGAAGTCCAAAATGGCCCATTCACATGGCTAGCAGTTGATTCTACCAAGAACTGGTCAGTTGAGGCTGTTATTTGGGGTCAGTTGAGACTGTTCCTCACACATGGCCTCTGCCAGTGGCTTAGGCCCAGTGGTATGCAGGATCTGGCTTGTGGTATACTGGAGCCAGCTTTTATCAACTTGTGAGGACAAATTGTTAAATTTTCAGCAATTTTGTGAACTAGTTGATTGTCAAATACAGCCACTATTAAAACTTAAATTATATAAACTTACAGTTAAATAAAGTATATTACAACAATGGTGATACTCAAAACATCACCTACTAATTATTTTGTTATATATTTAAATAATATATGCTTTTGTGATTTTTAAAAATATCTACTGTATCTGTGCATCTCTTACTAACTTCATGTTCAGTAACTACATGATGTGGTCTGTATTTAGCCATGGGTAGAGTATTAAACCCAGGAAATCAGCAAATGCTATGAATCATTACCTTTTTTGGAAAAGTTGTTTGTTAAACATTTTCTAGCACACCACTGTTTGGGCTTCTTATGGCATGGTTATGAAAAAAAGAATCACAAATGATAGCATACCAAAAGAAAGGAAGCAGAAAATTCCAGTCCTTTATAAAGTTAGTCCCATAATTTGAACAGTGTCACTACTGTCAAATTCTACTAGGCTAACCAGTCACAAGCCAGACCTGATTTAACTCCCAACTGACAAGGACAGAATGAATCCACAGTGGGCATTTTCGAGACAAGATACCACAGCAAGGCATTATAAATACACTAGAGGCCTGGTGCACGAAATTCGTGCATGGAGGGGGGTTGTCCCTCAGCCCAGCCTGTACCCTCTCCAATATGGGACCCCTCAAGGGATGTCCGACTGCCCGTTTAGGCCCAATCCCGGTGGGCAGTCGGACATCCCTCTCACAATCCAGGACTGCTGGCTCACAACTACTTGCCTGCCTGCCTTACTGATTGCGCCTAACCGCTTCTGCCTGCCAGCCTGATCACCCCCTAACCACTCTGCTGCCAGCCTGTTTGCCCCCAACTTCCCTCCTCTGCCAGCCTGGTCAACCCTAACTGCCCTCTCCTGCAGGGTTGATCACCTCCAACTGCCCTCCCTTGCAGGCCTGGTCCTTCTCAACTGCCCTCCCTTGCAGGCCGGGTGCCTCCCAACTGCCCTCTCCTGCTGGCCATCTTGTGGTGGCCATCTTGTGTCCACATGGGGGCAAGATCTTTGACCACATGAAGGCAGCTATATTGTGTGTTGCAGTGATGATCAATCTGTGTATTACTTTTATTAGATAGGATAGAGGCCTAGTACAGGGGTGGGGGCCAGCTGGTTTGCCCTGAAGGGTGTCCCGGATCGGGTGGGGGTTCCCTTGGGGCATGGGGCAGCCTGAGGGAGGGGCCTGTGGTGGTTTGCAGGCCAGCTACGCCCCCTGGCAATGCAAGCGGAGACCCTGGTATCTGGAATTTATTTTCCTTCTACAATTGAAACTTTGTAGCCTGGAGTGGAGCCAAGCCTGGGGCTCCCTCCAAGGCCAGCAGCCATTTGTGTTGGGGTTATGATTGAAACTTTGTTGCCTTAAGCGGGTGGGCCCGGCCAGGGTGTGTGGAAAGCTTTGCTTCCCCTGTTGCTGGCGGCAACCCTGGCCTGCTCTCTCAAGCTCCATTCTTCCGCCATTTGTTTGAATTTGTTTACCTTCTATAATTGAAACTTTGTAGCTTGAGTGGAGGCTTAGGCCTGGCAAGGGCAGGCGAAAGCTTGAATTCCTCTGTTACCTAGGAAACCTTGCTCTCTGTGGCTGTAGCCATCTTGGTTTGGGTTAATTTGTATACTCGCTCTGATTGGATGGTGGGCATGGCTTGTGGGTGAGTCGGAGGTGTGGTCAATTTGCATATTTGTCTATTATTAGGTAGGATTTTTTTCATTTAATTACCACAATAACCCTATATGGTGGGTACTTTATTATCATTCCCTTTCTACAGATTAATAAATTAATACATAGGAGTTCTAACCAGATTTTATCCCAGGCCTGTTTGATTCCAATGCTAGTGTTCTTCAATATCACTTTCTACTACAGCATCTGGGCTTTTGTCCCTTTTCTCCATGGTGTTGGGGGTTGAAACACCAGTGCTTTGCAGTTCTGCCTGACATAGCTGGGAAATACATTGTTCTATCTCAATCACACACTATCCTGCACTGACAGTGGGATGTACACAGACAGAAAACAGTTTTATGAGAATTTGAAGCCAACTTTATTAGAGTGTGGTGCATCTTCAGTATTATGGAGATAACAAAAACTGAGCATAACCCACAAACCTTTGACATAAGAGTACTTTTTCTAACTATGTGATATTAAGGAATTATGAGAAATGAATATTTAAGTGGGAAACTGGTGAGTTTTCTCCAACCAAGATATCTAATGCGTTGTCAGCAAGATTGAAAGCTAAAAAAAAATTGTTTCGACTTGAATATATATTTTTCTCTCCTTTATTTTGTACCTATTTTTCATTAAGCTCCTAACTTACAATGAGAAAAGAAGGATTCCTCTAAAGCTAATAAACTTAATAGGTTATCTTTCATTTATAGGTATACATTATAGTCACCATCCAAATGTCTTCTTCCTCTGCAAAGTAAAAAAAAAACCACAAATCCTGACAGTTCATTTTCTAAAAACCCCAATCCAATGCAATGTTTTTGTTATTATGGTTGTTGACTTTTTCATCCACAGAGAAAATTATATTAGCATGTCTAAGAAAAATGTGTCACTTAGGAAGAAGGTCAGCGTGAAGCACAGACCTCTCTCTCTCTTGCTACCTACTCCAAGTTGCAATACTCTCTATTACCCTCCATGATTTCAGATCTAGAAACCATCATATCTGTGCTTGTTTATCTAATTCTTCTAGATATTCCTTGGCAAGGATTCCAAATTTACAACTTTTCCAAGTTAGACCAGTCTGAGAATTTCACTACCTCAAGGCAATTCCCTAGCTATTCTGCAATACCTGGAATGCCTGTGCCCCAATTTCCAACTTTTTGATGTAGGATGAACACACTTTATACACTAGAGTTATGGCTAACAAGGTGTATATAAACTGAAACTATATGAGGAAAATCTTTATGCATACTTAAAAGAACATGGATAAGGGTAGACAGGACTTTCAGAATGGTGGTGTAAGGAGGGGTTTGTGGAAAAGATCACCAAGAGAGACATCTATTAAACTGATCAAAATGATCAAACACAATCATTCAAAGTCTCTTGAGATTGATGGGAGATATTACAACAAATTGAGATGCATACATTCAACAAAATCTGCAGAAACTTGATAAGTACAGTGGGAGGCCATGGCATATGAGCTGGATCTACACCTATCTCCCACAGCTCTGCTTTGTGGATGTATTGTTCCACTGGGCTAGGTAACCAAGTAGCAGTCACCATCTCCCCCAGGTCCCTGGGGTATAAGAGCTATTCTGAATGGGTTTGACAGCCAGTGAACATTGGCAGTTCTCATCTTTCTGATCAGGACTGTAGATGATCCATACTGGGTAGTAGCAGCAGCTGAGTGCCAGCAATGAGTTCCCCTTATTCCTAAATACACACACAGCTCCTGCTGCGTAAGGAAGAGCCAGCTGAAGCATCTGATGAAGGGCACATATACCATCTCCGCCCACGCACCCCTACACACACCCCCCTAAGCTCTTGACCTATAGGATACATATTTTGCCCAGAGGAAGGTAGAAGGAAGTCTCAAAGACTGGCAACACTACAGCTCTGCCAAAGGGACAAACTTTAATTGGATCAGACCATGGAACAATTTATGACCCATGATTTTGTCAGAAACAACAGAGCATGGAACAGACTGATGAATCTCAGAAGGAAGGTGTATGGGGCATGGTGGGAAGAGATTAACCAAAGAAGTTATATGCATATATGCATAACCCATGGACACAGACAATAGTGTGGTGAAAGCCTGGGAGTGGGGGGGTGGGTGCAGGTTGGGGGAAAAATGGGGGACATTTGTAATACTTTCAACAATAAAGATACATTTAAAAAACAGAGTAATCAGCTAGCAATTCGGACACTAACAGATGGATATCAATAGAGGCAGACCAGCCAGAAGCTTAAGGAAGAGAAAGACAAAGAAACACTTAGAGAAAACTCAGGTCGAACCACTCATCCCTGGTGGTCAGAGAAAATGTGTACATGTTGAAGGCTGCATCTTCTAAGGAGTAGTATCAGAGGATGTACAATTCAGGGGAATTAGATTTCACTAAACTAGGCTAGCCAATGACATTTTTTTTTTACAGAAATAACAAAAAGGAATTCTAAAATTCATATATAGCCACAAAATACCCTGAATAGCCAAATCAATCTTGAGAAAGTAGAACAAAGTCATCACACTCCTCGGTATCAAAATATATTACAAAGCTACAGTAGTCAAAACAGTCTGATACAGGTATAAACACAGACATATAGAACAATGCAACAGAATAGAGAGCTCAGAAATAAATCCACGCATATACCATCAACTGATCTTCAACAAGGGTGCCAAAAATACACAATGGGAAAAGGATAGTCTCTTCAACAAATGGTGTTGGGAAAACTGGATATCCACATGCAAAACAATGATATTGACCCTTATATTACACCATACACAAAAATCAATTCAAAATGGATTTAAGACTTAAATATAAGATCTGAAACTATAAACCTTCTTGAAGAAAACATAAGGAAAAAGCTCATGACATTGATATTTATTATATGTGATGAAAAGCACAGCAGCAACAATAAAAATAAACAAGTGGGACAACATAAAAAGAAGCTTCTGACAGCAAAAGAAACAATCAACAGAGTGGAAAGTCAACCTACACAATGGGATAAAATATTTGCAAACCATATATATATCTGATAACAAGTTAATCTCCAAAATACACAAAAGCTAAAACTCAATAGAAAAAAAAAAAAAACAAATAACTGATCAAAAATGGGCTAAGACTTGAACAGACATTTTTTCAGAAGAAGGCATATAAAAGGCTAACAAATATATGAAAAGGTGCCCAACATCAGTAATCATCAAGGAGATGCAAATCAAAACCACAATGAGATATTACTTCATAACTGCCAGGATGACTATTATTTCTATCAAAGGATAAGTGTTAGCCAGGGTGTGGAGGAAAGGGAACCTTTATACACTGTTGGTGGGAATGTAAATTGGTACAACCATTATGGAAAACAGTATGGAAGTTCCTCAAATATTAAAAATAGACTACCATATGATCCAGCATTCCCACTTGTTGGTATATATCTAAAGGAAATGAAATCTCTATATTAAAGAGATATCTGTGCCTGACAAGTGTGGCTCAGTTGGCTAAAGTGTCATCCCATGCCCTGAAGGGTCTCAGGTTCTATTCCTGGTCAGGGCACATACCCAGGTTGTGGGTTTGATCCCCAGTCAGGGAGCATATGGGAGGCAACTGATCAATGTTTCTCTCTCACATTGATGTTTCTCTCACTCTCTCCCTCTCCTTTCCTTTCTCTTTAAAATCAATAAAAACATATCTTCGGGTGAGAATTAAAGATTCACAATAGTCAAGACATGAAAACAACCTAAGTGTACATCAAGAAATAAATGGGTAGCCCTGCCCAATGTGGCTCAGTTGGTTGAGCATCCTCCAGTACACTCAAAGGTCACCAGTTTGATTCCCGGTGAGGGCACATGCCCAAGTTGTGAGTTCAGTCCCTAGTTGGAGTGTGTATAGGAGGCAACCAATTTTTAAACTCTCACGTCGATGTTTCTTTCTCTCTAAAAAAATCAATAAAAACATATTTTTAAAAATAAAAAAAGAAAGAAAGAAAATGTGATATATATATATATATATATATATATATATATATACACACACACACACACACACACACACACACACACACACACACAATGGAACGCTATTCAGCCACAAAACAAAGAAAATCTTGCCATTTGCAGAAACATGAATGGATCTTGAGAAAATTATGCTAAGTGTAATAAGCCAGACACAGAAAGACAGATACTGCATAATCTCACTTCTATGTGAAATCTAAAAAACAGTTGCACTCACAGAAGCACAGGGTAGAATGGTGGTTGTCAGGGGTTGGGGGAAGAGGAAATGGGAAGTTCCTAATCAACAGGCATAAAATTTCAGTTAATCAAGATGAATAAGTTCTAAAGATCTGTTGTATAACATTGTACCTATTATAGCCAATAGTCATGTGTTATACACTTAAAATTTAACAAAAGAGTAGATCTCATATTATGTGTTGCTATTACAAAAAATAAAATAAAATTAAGCAAGAAACAAAGTTGATTAGAGGTTTCCAGGGGTTGAAAGGAAAGGGGAATAAAGAGTGACTGCTAATGTGTATGGAGGTTTCTTTTTGGAGTGATTAAAATGTTTTGGAATTAGTAGCAATGATTGCACAATCTAGAGAATATACTAAAAACCACAGAATTGTACACATTAAATAGGTGAATTTTATTATATTTGAGTATCCATAAAAATTTTAAAGTACATTGAGATATCAATTTCTGCTTATCAAATCACCAAAGATACAAAAGCCTGATACCATGCTGTGTTGATGAAAGGATTCTGAAACAGGCACTTTCATGCCTTGCAAGTGGGAGTATAAATTGATGCAACTATTACAGAGAGCATTTTGACACCATCAAAAGTATGATTGACCCAGCAATTCTACTTTTAGGAATTTATGCTTCAAGAATACCCAATTTACACAAAATGACATATACATGATATCCATTATAGCAGCTTTTAAAAAACAAAATGTTATTAACAACTTAAATGCCCACCCATAGGAAACATGTTAAAGAAATATATTCAGTATAATACAATGCCATGGAAAAAAGAATGAGAAAGTTCTCCGTATACTAATATGATAATTTCTTCAATATATTTTAAGAGAAAAAAGCAAAGTTCAGAAGAGCATGTATGCATGCTCCACTTTTTTTACAAAAGGGAGGGAGAATATACATGTATGTATCATGTATGTGTATATATACATATACATACACATATATAAATTTCCTTATAGATGCATAAAATATCTCTGTGGATATTAACTGAATGGCTCTGGAAAGGAGATATTTCACTGTATTTTTTGTTTTGTTTTTTCAATAGTAAACTATGTGAAGTATTATCTATTCAAACATGTTTTAAATAAAATAAAATTAAAAATAATAATTAACAAAATTTTTTAAATAAAATAGAAATTATAAAACAAAAAGCACTGATAGTCTTAACTTGTCATGCTCCACTCCTACCTGCACAAACATGAACTACCTAATTTCTGAGACTAGATTTCTGTAAGGTAGATTTTCCTATGTGAGGTTTGTTTCCCTGTTCTCTTTCTGATCTCAGGTCAAGTAGACTAACTGAGGTTCCATTATTTCTTCTATGTATACAGAACAGTCTTACCATCACTGATAGTAATATTAGCAAGATCCACAATCTTATCAGGAAGGTCTTGAAGCAATTGGCATTGTTTAAACTTTGGTTTTTCCCACTGAGATTTTCCAGTATCCATGCTGATTGAACTGAAAAAGAGAGGAGAGAGGAACAACAATTTATCTCATTGGAAGATGAGGCCAGAATAGTCCTAAAGCTAATGATGAAGGATCAGGGTTTATCTTTGGCATACCTCCCCTCTTTGCCCACTCCCAGCCTCCTGGCTGAGACAGCAAAGGAGGAGGCCCAGTGTTTGTAAAGTGAAGAAAATTTTGCTCTTAGAAAGGAAATATAAGCAGGCAAGAAAGCCTGAGATGGGGCCTGACAATGTCCATTGAACCAAGAGTCAAGGCAGAGATTTTGCCCTTCTGGATAGGTCTCCTTACCCTCATTTTCCCTTCTTAACCTCATTCCTGTTAGAATGTGGTCTCTATCTTAGCATATCAATTTACTCAAGGCAATTAGTATAGCATCCTCTGTAGCTCTTTGACCCGCATCATCTACCCTCCACTCTGCTTCATCCAATTCAAGCCAGTTCATTTCAAGTCAACTAATACATTTATTGAGCACCCACTGTGTTCTAGGACTGGTAGCAGGTAGTGAAGACAAACAGAGCAGGGTCTCGTCCCTCAAGGAGCTTGTAACTTGGTGATTTGAGACTGTAAATGTAACTACATTTAATAGGCAAGATAGGATAAGAACAGCAGTATGAACAAAATTGAATGTATCAAACCACCAAGCAAGGAAAACTTACTTGCAGCTTTTGAGCTAAGCTGGTGCTGAAAGTGAAGCATCCACCTTATATAAAAACTGCTGTTTGAAATTTTAACCTTGCTATTTGGCTTCTGTAAACCCTTGCTTGCTTAAATAATAAGGAAAATAAGACTACTCCCATTCCAGAGAGGCCGTGGACTATGCCCCAGACAGGGTTGTCAGTGCTGACACCAGGCCAGGCCTTGAGATAGGGTCTCATGGCCCCTTCCCAGCATGCAGGCCTTCTTTCCCAGAAGGCCCGGAAGTCTCATTCCAAATTTGGGAGACAAAAGAGCTAGGAAAAGTATAAATAGAAAAGCTTTCCTCCATGTGGGGGACCCAGAATTTGAAAGGCACATTTTTCTCTGGCCCTGCACTTAATAAAATGTAACTTCCTTTCTCTAAGCATGGCTTGATTTTTTTTTTCCCGGTCTTCTGTAACAAAAGGACAGAGTTGGAAAAAGCCCCACCACCAGCAGCAGTAACAGAGCAAATGGCATAAGCAAAAAAGACACGAGGCAACACCTATTGAGTTCACAATGGCAAATGACCCTTTTTGGCTGGAATGCATTAAAGAAAGGAGCCTGCGGGTTTGGACTTAATTCTTGAGGCAATGTGAAACCAGAGTAAGAAGGTAGCATGATGGCAACTATACTTTAGGAAAATTACACTGGCAGCAGTATGGAGTATAGCTGGTGGGTAATGGACAATTAGAAAACAAGGAAACTGCTCTAATAGGGGGCAAGATATATTAAGGTCCTGCACCAGGGTAGTGGCTGTGTGGTTGTAAAGGAAAGTCTAGATGTGAACTCTGAATTTGAACATTTTTAAAAGATGCATGATTTGTTGACTGATTAGATGTAGGGAGTAAGAGGTAGACTACAATTCAAGATGTTGTCCTCCAAAGCAGAGCTTTTAGCGCTTCTGTCAAAACTGGCTGCTCCTTTGCTGTGTCCACTTAACTTAATGCATAAACCATTAACAGCAGAGAGTAATAGAAGAGGGGCTGATTATTTTAAGAAGGAAAATTATAAGGTCTACAATAGAAGAGTGACTTAGTAAATTATTATGGCCCATCAACAAGTTAGTTTCTGAGGCAGTTTTTCAAAATTGTTATTAAGAAGATGACTGTCAAACACACACACACACACACACACACACACACACACACACACACACACAAAACCTACATATTTTGAAAAAAACAAAAGATGACTAAAACATGGCAAATATTGATAAACAATTGAGTGAAAGGGTAAATTCCATTATTATTTTTTTGTTGTTAATCCTCACCCAAGGATATTTTTCCATTGATTTTTTCAGAGAGAGTAGAAGGGACGCAAGAAGCGGGGGAGAGAGAGAGAGAGAGAGAGAGAGAGAGAGAGAGAGAGAGAGAGAGAGAGATTGGTTGCTTCCTGCACAGGCCCCGACTGGGGCCAGTGATTGAACCTGCAACCCAGATACATGCGCTTAATCGGAATTGAACCCAACACCTTTTGGTGCATGGGCCAGTGCTCTAACCACTGAGAACAATGACCAGAGCAAAAATTCCATTATTGATATGAGGACTTACTATCACTACATAAAACTTAAAGGAATGCAGCAAAAGCCAAATGAAAAAAATATATTGACCTGAAAACAGCTGTGTTCAGGTGATGGGATTCTGAGTGACTTTTTTTCTCTTTTGTCTTCTTGAAAATTTTTCTGGAATGTTATTATGTAGCATTATATTCTTAAGTAGGCAAAAAAAAAAAGACAGAAAGACTGGCAGTAGAGGGGGAGAGAAGGAGCTCAGACAAATGACATAGAAACATGCCCCTAATTAGCAGATCTTTGTGTATTTGAACTAGCATTTAGAACTTGGCCGATACTTACCAGATTCTAGTAGCGTTTCCAGCCTTATTTTTTATGCATCTAGTTTGGGCTGTATCAGTAGGGTTGGTTAAGAGCCACTTATATGTCCCTTTGTATTTAGAGGTTGTCTCTTCGGCTTTGCATTTTCCTGGCTCTACAGAGAAAATGTATGCACATTTTAAAGGGCAAAAGGCACTTGAAAGTATCATGAACATCCATTATGACCCATCATTATTATCCTGTGCACAAACATCAGCAAATAAAAAGGAAACTTTTTTTTTAACCAGGCCATTTAAAGCAGGCTTCACTGAAAATAGCATTAAGTGGGTTCTTTATTTAAAATATAAGCCTCCCAATACATCCTCGCATTTAGTCCTTTTCATTAAAACTACCAGTTGACAGAGCAAGTTTTTAGTTTTTGTTTTTAAAAATGATACACGTGCCTTGAAAAAATTTTAAGCCATATAGAGAGGTGTAGAGTAAAAATCAAAAGTCCCCACCTGCCAGTTGCCCTCCTTTTGAAGTACCCACTGTTAATAGTGTGAGGTGCAATGATAGGCTGACTTGTATTTCTGGACAGCTACTTGCTTCTTAATGGACTCTGGGGTAGATTTGGTTTAAGTAAACTCAATGTATCCATCATCATCAACATAGATGGAAGCCTGTTCTGATGTTGGTGCTGATGGCAAAATTTTGCTGCCAAGTGTTGTCACCTTAAGGGAGATATGACTTGGGTTATGTTTATGTAATAAGTTCCCAGTTTTTACTGACCACTCATTGGGTTTGTGACCCTGATTCCAAAAATCTTTCCCTCAGGTGTTGACAAAGTGGCCCGGCCAACTTTGCCCAGCCATCCCCATCTCCTCTCTGAGTGAGGATGAAAGGCCTTACCCTCACTCTCTGAACACATTCATTAACTTCATTTGCATGGTGGCTCTGCCTGTGGTTTCAATACTGCTCTGCCTTCCATCTCACTCTCATTCTCAATGGAAGCATGCCCTCCACCACCCAGTTTGTTGCCAAGGATTGTGTGTTCTAATGCCTATGTGTGTTTTTAGGGTTAGCTCAATATTTTTACCCCAGTCTATTAGGGAAAAGGAAGAAAGCTGCCATCAGATGGGGGTGGCCTGATAGTCTTTCTCTTTTACCATTAAAGCCTTGCTAATTTAAAAAGAAAATGACCATGAGAGAAATTCTGGACTGTTCCCAGATCACTTTCCAAGATTAATAGGCTGGCTAAATCAATCAATAAAGTAAGTATCTATTAGGCAGGTATTGTGTGTAATGAGGAAGCTCTCCCAGGTCTCTGGGTATTTATGCAAAAGAGACAATCATTCCACACCATTGATGAACTGGCTACTGCTGAAATCCAGAGCTGAAAAAGTCTCTGTTAACCCCTCTGGCTTGATAGATAGATATAGATAGATAGATGATAGATAGATAGATAGATAGATAGATAGATAGATAGATAGATAGATGATAGAAAGGTTGTCAGAGCAAGTGGGTACAAAAGATGTGGAAAGGAACATAAATATCACTTCTCTCCCTTCTGAATTCAGGATGTCTTACTATGCATGCATTATGAGCTTTATAAGAAGGGAAGTGAATTCATATGGAATATCCCCACCCAAATTACCTAGTTTTTTCACTGCAACATGTTCAGACTTTACTAATAACGTCAATTGATGTTGTGTGAAGTTTCCATGCATGAGGTTGCCATGTATTTTACTTTTAATCCTGCTAATCAATTCAGTGGGTGCTAAAGAAGAGTTGGCCTTTACGATGACCTGACAGACATAGCTAAAAAGCAGAAAAAAACAAAAAAAAAGAGGTTTTAGTTATGTCAACAGTGTGCAACTTGGCCTATGGTGATGCAATTCTGTATATTTTACACTATTAAGTGGGAAATCTTAAGAAATTATGGAAGACAGCATATTTAAATTGATAAATTTTCTCGTATCCAAAACAAAAAACTCAAAACCCATTTTCAAAAGAACAGTCAGCAACATTTGCATTATGTTGAAATTGGTTAGCCATACTATTTTTCTAGAAGTTTGTGATAATTAATAGAGGAGATGAAGTATTCAGGGTTTATTACTTCAGAGAAAACCTTTTATCTTTCTGGTCTCCAATTTATCCATCATTACTGCAATAAGGCAAATAGGCACATGCTCAATTAGTCTATAAAGATGTGTCCTACAAAAAAACTATTTCTATCATAGAATAATAGTAATGATAATGATAGTAGTTAACATTTGTGAATTTCTTTTTTTAAAATGTTTTTAATGATATTAGAGAGGAAGGGAGAGAGATAGTAAAATAGAAACATTGATTGGCTGCCTCCTACATGCCCTCTACAGAGCCCACAACCAGAGCATGTGCCCTGACAGGGAACCGATGACCTCTTGGTTCATGGGTTGACGCTCAACCACTGAGCCACACCGTCCTGGAACATTTATGGAGTTCTTGCTTCACATGTTTTAATTCATGTTATCCTCACAACAACCTTATGTGGTAGTGCTATTATTATCCCCATTCCACAGATGAGGAAACTAAACCTTAACCAAGGTCACAAAGACCTAGTATTTCATTTCTAAATATTCTTCCTACTAAAAGACATATTATGAAAGAATAGGGCTGTCCTTGATCTGAACCTCTGTAGTGAGATCCTCAAAGAGTCTAACTTCCTCTACTGCTCCATTACAGAACACATTTCAGATTCACAAACTTATCTGTACCTTTTCTCCATTTCCAGTTGTAGTCTTTTTGAAGAACAAATTTCCTATGTTTCCTACCAGCTGTTGAAATTTAGATGTGCCTGTGTTTACTCAAAAGTTTTATGTCCAATATGACATGTCACCCCATGCACTGATCCATATTTGGTGAAGACTCTGTTCATCTTACCCATTTCATTTGAGGCCTCTCTCTTCTCAACTATCATCTTTCCAGCCTGAAGAGAACTCCTCTTTTTTAAACTTTTCCTCTTGCTGCAACAGACTCTCTGTTCTTAGCATCCTGAATATTTCAGTGACCTTTCCAGGAGTTTTCTTTGGCTATATGTACTTTTTGAGTTGCATCGAGCAGCCCAACAATAGCTGGAGAAGCTGGACCACGAGTTTGAACAGGACCAAGGATGTTTTCCATGTTGCTTTTTCAATTTTCCTTCTCAGTATTTTGTGGACTTTTTTTTTTTTATAACAAACACTTTATTCCTCTATCCTGAAATTATGACCACTTTGGACTCCATTTTCTCTTCACTACAAAGAGGCAGCAGCAAGCAGACTGCTAGGCTGTGCCATGACCAACTGAAACAACTTATTTTATCAAGGCAAGAGCCCAATTACAGCCTCTAAAATAACCACCAGGTACTTTGATCTCCTTCTGATAACTATGACCAACAGGCTGCACATACAGAATTAAATGGAAGGTAAATCAGAACTAAATGTACCAGCTATGAATAAACTCAACTCCTACCTGTATAGCACATGGGAAATTGTAGCCATCTCTTGCCCTTCTCTCTGTTCCAAATAATGCAAAAGAAAAGTGCATACTCACTGTACTCTTTAAACAAACTTCACAGCTGAGTACAGGGCTTATTGTTAACTACAGCAATCATAATTATATTTTATATTTATGTAACTCATTGCCATCTTCAAATCACCCTCAAAAACATCAATGCATTTATAGTCCTCAAACTAACTCTGTAGGGTGGGCATTCCAGGGATTGTCACCACATTTTCTACATGAGGAAGCTAAGTCTTAGAGAAGTTAAATTATTTGCCCAGTATCACACAGCTGAGAAGTCAAAGAACTAAGAGTAGAATCTAAACCTAACATAACAATAGCATTTACTGTGCTTTATGTCCTGTGCTAAGCACTTTACATAAATTATCCCATTCCAACTTTCCAATAGCCCTGTGAGGAACTGTAATATTGTTATCCTCATTGCACAGATTAGGAAAGTGAGGCATAGAGAGATTAATTATGTTGCCCAAGGTCTCACAATCAGGAAGTGGAAGAGTAGGGATTCTAATCCAGGCAGCCTGACTCTAGGGAACTCATTATTAGCAATAGGCTTTTACACCTATTATTTGAGAGGAAGTTTAGTCATGTCAAGTTATCTATCATGTATTAAGTTAAAAATTCTGATTCAGCCCTAACCAGTTTGATTCAGTGGATAGAGCATCGGCCTGCAGACTCAAGGGTCCCAGGTTTGATTCCGGTCAAGGGCATGTACCTTGGTTGCGGGCACATACCCAGTGGACAGTGTGCAGGAGGCAGCTGATCGATGTTTCTCTCTCATTGATGTTTCTAACTCTCTATCCCTCTCCCTTCCTCTCTGTAAAAAATCAATAAAATATATTTTTAAAAAATCTGATTCAGCTATTTATAGAAAGTATTTTAAATGATGGGAGATAACTTGAAATGCACTGATTGCATTTTGTATAGTTAAAATATTTATCTCATTTAAATACCTTAAAATATGTGTTTACTAATCCTTTCAGAATCTGACATTATAAAGCTTTGAGGCATTGGAATAAGTACTGAGAGTTGGGGCAAGGATGATGGGAGATAGTTTTGTTATGCTCTGACTTCAAATCTATATAAATAGAGGATGGACGTATTTGGGAATGCCAGCCTTGCAAACAACTATGTCACTCCTGGAAGAACCAGACTTTTTACAAAAAGTCCACAATCAAGAAATTCCATTTACCATTTACAATCCCAAAGTCATCCCATACTCCCATAGCCCACAAAATGGGCCTTGAAAAAACTGCCACATACATAGTTCAAAAAGCAGAGGATGGTTTCCTTACTGGGTTCTTGTGCAATTCCGAAGAAGTTAATGTATTTTGACCCTCAAGGATTACAACTGAGCCTTGCCTAATCCTATATAATAAAAGCTTAGGCTTCCGGAACCAAGATGGCGGCATAGTTAAACAACTAATCTGCTGCCTCACACAACAATTTCAAAAACACAACTAAAAGACAAAAACGTCTACCACCCAGAACCACGGGAAAGCTGGCTGAGTGGAAGATTTACAGCTGAGAAGAGAAAGGAGCACAATCGCTGAAAAGCTGAGGTACGGAGGCACGCGAATCGGGCCGGCGGTGGGCGGCTGGGTGCGCGGCTTTTCTTCAACCCGCAGGGAGACAAGCTCCCGATCACTCTGAAATCCAGTTTCTGGGGACACTCGGGGACCCAGACGCCTACGGGGAGAAGCTGGACTCTCGGCCATCGGGTCGGAAAGTGAGAGTGACTTTTTTGCAGAGGTGCGCCCAGCAATCATTGTTTACTGCGCTGGAGCACGGGGCGCAGGGACTTGGAAACTTGGAAAGGCAGAGACGGCTGACGGCAGCCATTGCCGTTGGCCACGCCCCAGCCTAGTGACGCCCTGAGACCCCGCCCTGCCCTGAGGCCCCGCCCCGCACATCCTACAAACCCGCCCAGGCTCCACTCAGCGGCTTTTGCATATAAATGGCTTGTTCTGTGGCAGCTTAACCAACTACAGCTCCAGACTGCTCCAAAACCGCCCAAGCAAAGGAGGAGAAAACTAGCCCTTGCTGTAGCTCCTGCTGGGGAACACACAGTACACAAGGGTACACCAAGAGTGTCCACCTCAAGTAACTGGGAGGCTGACTCGTTGAACCAATAGGACACCTAGTAGACAAAACTACCCTACCAACTCAGGGAAGCAGAGAATATGAGAAGGCAAGGAAACAGATCACAAACCAAAGAAATGGAGGAGAATAAGCGACTGGACATAGAGTTCAAAACCACTGTTATAAGGTTTTTCAAGAATTTCATGGAAAAGGCCGATAAATTCAATGAGACCCTTGAGGATATGAAAAAGGACCAACTAGAAATTAAACATACACTGACTGAGATAAAAAATATTATACAGAGACCCAAAAGCAGACTAGAGGATTGCAAGAATCAACTCAAAGATTTGGAATACAAAGAGGCCAAGGACACTCCTCCAGAGAAGCATGAAGTGAAGAGAATTCAGAAAGTTGAAGATAGTGTAAGAAGTCTCTGGGACAACTTCAAGCGAACCAACATCAGAATTATGGGGGTACCAGAAGAAGAGAGAGAGCAAGATGCTGAAAACCTATTTGAAGAAATAATGAACGAAAACTTCCCCCACCTGATGAAAGAAATAGACTTACGAGTCCAGGAAGCGCACAGAACCCCAAACAAAAGGGATCCAAAGAGGACCACACCAAGACACATCATAATTAAAATGCCAAGAGCAAAAGACAAAGAGAGAATCTTACAAGCAGCAAGAGAAAAATAGTTAGTTACCTACAAGGGAGCTCCCATACGATTATCAGCTAATTTCTCAACAGAAACCATGCAGGCCAGACGGGAGTGGCAAGAAATATTCAAAGTGATGAATAGGAGGAACCTACAACCAAGACTACTCTACCCAGCAAAGTTATCATTCAGAATTGAAGGGCAGATAAAGAGCTTCACAGATAAGAAAAAGCTAAAGGAGTTCATCACCACCAAACCAGCATTATATGAAATGCTGAAAGGCATTCTTTAAAAAGAGGAAAAAGAAGAAGAAAGATAAAAATTATGAACAACAAATACATATCTATCAACAAGTGAATCTAAATGTCAAGTGAATTCAAAATCTGAGGAACAGAATAAACTGGTGAACTTAATAGAATCAGAGGCATAGAATGGGAGTGGATTGATAATTCTCAGGGGGAAAGGGGTGTCTGTGTGGGGAGTATGGGAAGAGACTGGACAAAAATCATACACCTATGGATAAGGACAGCGGGGGGGGGGAGGTAAGAGAAGAGGGGGGATAGGAACTGGGTGGTGGGGAGATATGTGGGGAAAAAGGAGAAACAATTGTAATCTGAACAATAAAGATTCATTAAATTAAAAAAAAAAGCTTAATATGCAAATCAACCAAACGGCCAAACAGCAGAACGACTATCCAGATGACCATCCAGACGACCATCCGGGACCATGCCATGACACCCACTGGCGCCAGGCCAGCCAAGGTGGGTGCGATGCAATTGGTCGGGGGCCCAGCCATTGCCCCATGATCGCCCCGCAGTGGGAGGCCCAGACGGGCTGTCATTGGTGGGTGGGGCCTCCCCCTGCAAGGGAAGCCTGGGTCCCCATGCTGGCCGGAAGCCGGTGCGGCAACTGGGGGTGGGAGGGTGGATGGGAATGAAGGCCTACTCTTGCACAAATTTTGTGCATCGGGCCTCTAGTAATATACACTGAGTGGCCAGATTATTATGATCTCTGAACGCATAATAATCTGGCCACTCAGTGTATATCCTATATAATCCTATATAATAAAAGGCTAATATGCAAGTTGTCCCCTCAACCAGGAGTTCGACCAGCAGTCAGGCTGGCCAACCGCCCATGTCCCCTTCCCCTGGCCAGGCTGGCCGGACCCCACCCATGCACGAATTCATGCACTGGGCCTCTAATATATATATATATACGGAGTGGCCAGATTATTATGCGTTCAAAGATCATAATAATCTGGCCACTCAGTGTATACTTGGGTAGAAGAGCTATTTACTTATATCTAATCAGGTATAAGATAGGTTACAAATACATTTGTTTTGAAATTTTACTTACAAAATTTGGTCCATGGTTTTTTCTTCCTTAGAAGTGTCTCTATATCAAAAGCATCAAAAATTATAGAAAAATGAAATAGAGTACCATATACATAAGAGCATAAGTTCAGGAAAAAGACAACTCTGAGGAAAACAGTAGAATTTCTCAGCTTGGAATTAAAATAATACTAGGGCTGCAAGAAGATACTTCAAAAGAGATTGGTCATTATTTGTATACCAAAATGGTAGTAAGCCTGTGACTCAGCAAACCCACTTTTAAGAATCTACTCCATAATAGTACCAACAAGGAATCATAAAAATACTAGTATATGTACAAGAGTGGAAATAACTGAAATGTCCATTATTAAGTAATTGGGTAAATACACCATGGCACACTTATGCAAAAGAATCCTATGCAGGCATAAAAATGAATAAGCTAAATCTCTATGTATTGGCCTCAAAGGATGTACATGATGTATTCTAAAGTATGAAAATAATGTTGGAAAACAGTATGCAAAGTAGGATCCTATTCTCTTAGTAAATGCATGGCAACAAATCTAGGGGAATGTGTAAGATATGCTGTTAACCAGAGTTCTTGGAGTGGGTGGGTTTCTGGAGATTTTTGCTATCCAAGTTACATATTTCTGTAAAGCTCTAAGATTTTATAATGACTACATATTACTTTTGTAATAAGGAAACATAATTGACATAATTCTTTAAAAAGAATGTTGTATAATCCACAATTTTCTTTTAATAATCTACCATAGATTTACTTTTATTACCTTATATAAACCTTCTTGAGCCTATTTATATTTGAACATGGAGTAGAAACCAAAATCCCAGTATGTGGAAGATAGGCAGGCACTGTAAAAATCAGGTTACAGTGGTATACCAGAGCCATGCCTATTTTTCAAAAGGATCTCTGGATGTTCCTTTAACAGAGGACCAATATATGTGCAATGCAAGAGCAGAGGAAATATTTATCAGATGACCAATTGCTTTGGTCATCTTCTTGATACCACTCAGTGTCTTCTCATTTTACTGCAATCAGCTCTCCAACTTTGTGCCCCGGGCAAGTCTTGAACTAGTCAGCATTCCTCTCTCTAAACATGTTCAGTTTCCTTTAGAATTTCTAATTTCTGGAAGTGCATTGTCCAAAAATAAAAAGCCTTATGAATCTTTATGCATTGGTCATTCTGAGTCTTTCATCTTTTAAGGCATTTTCCCCCTAAGTCACAGAATTATAGTATTTTAAAGCTAAAGGGGCCATTAGAGGTAACTGAGTCCAATTCCACTGTTTCCCCTACTTATTTTATTCTGTTTTGTTCTCCCACTGGATTTATACCCTATAGTATTTTGTATATTTTTAATATATTTTATTGATTTTTTACAGAGAGGAAGGGAAAGGGAGAGAGAGAGTTAGAAACATCTATGAGAGAGAAACATCGATCAGCTGCCTCCTGCACACTCCCTACAGGCTGGGTATGTGCCCACAACCAAGGTACATGCCCTTGACCAGAATCGAACCTGGGACCCTTGAGTCCGCAGGCCGACGCTCTATCCACTGAGCCAAACCGGTTAGGGCTACAGTATAGTATTTTTAAAAATATATATTTGTATTGATTTCAGAGAGGAAGGGAGACAGAGAGAGAGAGAGAGAGAGAGAGAGAGAGAGAGATCAGTGATGAGAATCATTGATTGACTGCCTCCTGCACGCTCCCTACTGAGGATTGATCCATAAACCTGGACATATGCCCTTGACCGGAATCAAACCCGGGACCCTTCAGTTCTCAGGCCAACACTCTATCCACTGAGCCAAATCGGCTAGGGCAATACTCTATAGTATTAATACAAATTTATTTCTCAGTCCAAAAAGAACCTACACTCAGAAGGGAAGATGCAACTCAAAATGCAGCAGTCCCTACATCTCAGACAAAAACAAAGGACATCTTCTCTGGATAATAACAGATCCAGAGTGCCCTCAAACAGCCTTTCATCCCACAGCAGATGACATTCACATACCTGCTTTTAATTTGAATAGCCAGATTAGCAAGAGCAAATTCACTGTCCTGAAATATAGAATTCAACTGTAAAAGACAAAACATATCAGTTTTAGTATTTCTACTCCTCTATCTTAACTGAGCAAAGTTACCTGAGATGATGTGATCATTAAGCTCCATTCACTATTTCAGCTGGTTCAACATTTCCATCTGCTCCACTTGGTTTTTACCTACTATTATGAGCTTAATTGTATCCCCCAAATTTCATATGTTGAAGCCCTAACCTCCTAATGTGACTGTATTTGGAGATTGAGCCTTTAAGGAGGTAATTAAGGCTAAATGAGGTCATAAGGGTGGAGCCCTAATCCCATAGGACTGGTGTCATTATAAGAAGGGGAAGAGACACCAGACATCTCTCTCTCTCTCTCTCTCTCTCTCTATATATCTATATATATATATATATATATATATATATATAGATATATATATTTATATATTTACACACACACACACACACACACACACACACACACACAGAGAGAGAGAGAGAGAGAATCATGTAAAGGTACAAAGTGAAGGTAGCCATCTACAAGCCAAGGAGAGAGACCATACCAGAAACCAACCCTATTAGCACTTTGATCTTGGATTTCCAGTCTGTAGAACAGTGAGAAAATAAATGTCTGTTGGTCAAGCCATCCAGTGTATCATATTGTTATGGCAACCCTAGTAGATGACTATAACCAATCATGTCAAGCACTTATAATCATGTCATATACACTTGAAAATAAATGCTGATGGGGAAAGAGGGGAAATAGACATGATCATTTATTGATGGGGTGCAGGTTTGTATCACCTATCTGGGAGGTCATTTAGCAATAGCTATTAAAATGTGTAATATTCAACAACTGATTCAATAATTCCAGTTCTAGGAATTTATCCTATAGACATACTCAAGTGCCTCCCCAAAATTTATTGCAAGGGCATTATTATTAGCATTATTTTCAAATAGAGAAAAAATAGAAACACATGAATGTCCACCAATGAATGCCTGAATTAAAAACTATTTTACAATTATCTAGTGAAATCCTATGCATCTGTTAAAGTGTATGAGGCAGATCTATGTTTATAATCATGAGTATGCTCAAAGATAGATGGTTAAGTGAAAAAGGAAGTTAGCATAATTAGTATTATTTCAGTTATTTTTACAAAAGAATATACATGCATCAATGTTATTGTATGTATAGAAAAAAATCTGAAAAAATATACCACAAACTGTTAATAGTATTTAATACAAAGAGCAATATTAGAGAGGATGTATACTTTCTGAGTTTCAAATTTCAATTTCTGGATTTTTACAGAGTATGTAATACTCCTATGATCAGAAACAATGTAAGAATTAGTAAAACATTTACTGTGTACGAGAGAGAAAAAATAAAAATGCAGAAAACAAGTATATTTAAATTAAATAGCATAGACTTTGTTATCACTACTCTCCTACTTTCCCCAAATAGGAAAATTTGGCAAAGGCACAGAATTTGTGTCAGTGGGAAAAAAGTGTACACTTCTAAACAAATTAAAAAATTAACATCCCATAAAAGCTTCCAGCATTGGCACTATAAAAGAAAAACCACATATGTCTTTATGGTGTTGATTACAGAGTGGATAGATTTTCAACAAAAAGTCAAAACTAATTAGCTGTGAAATGTATTATGGGTAGAAAAAGTAAAACTTAGTTTTAATATACTCAATCTTTGTCATATATATATACACATATATACACACACACATATATATACATACACACATATATACGCATATATTCACATATTTTATATGTACTATAAATATTCAAAATATTATTTTACCCAATTTTCTGCTAATTCATTTACAACACTGGTAATAGGGATCACTGGCTCTTCGTCAAAGACAGAGAAGCTCATTCCAATATTATAAAAAGAAACTGTAATTAAAAATAAGGAGATTAATTTTATTTATTGAATTCAAGAAATTTAACTTCTGTTAATTTGATTAAAAATTTATTTTAAAGAAACTAGACTGTGAAATCTCATTCTTAAACTTTGCTTAATTTAATTTCAAGGTCAAGAACCAGCACTTTTGGTTTCACATTCAAAAGTAAAACAGGAGCAAACAAAATAGAAACAGACTTATAGATACAGAGAACAGGCTGATGGTAGCCAGCAGGAAGGAGGATTGGGGAACTGTTGAAAAAAGTTAAGGGGTTGAAAAGTACAGGTTAGTAGTTACAAAATACCCATGTGGGTGTAAAGTATAGCATAGGGAGTATAGTCAATAACATTAGAATAATTATGTGGGTACTGGAAATATTGGGGGAATAGTTTTTGAAATATATGACTGTCTAACCACTATGCTGTATACCCAAAACTAATACAAAACAATATTGACTATAAATTGTAATTGAAAAAAATTAATAATAATTAAAAAATAAAAACAGGACATACCATCATATTTTTGCTTTAATTATGTAGGCAGTTCCTTACACCATTGATAGACATGCTACAAATCTCCCAAATCCTCAATTTTCATTGACCAACATATTCCAAGTCCATTTAATAGCCAAGCTAAACATAATTTCACAAGATCATTTGTCCTGAGGAAATATTTATTGTTTCCTGTGTATTTCTTTCTGCTACAGTTTTTCTCTCTGTAGTTCCCTCCTTCTATTATCTGCCCTATTAAATTTCAATTTTTGGAATGTTAAAAGTTGAGGGAACATCCAAAATTTGAGCAATATGGAAGCCAAACACTCCCTGGCCACTGATAAGTATTACAAGTCAGCTAGAGGTGAAGCTTGGAGAAGGCTGAGACTTGTATCAGAGGAATGTCTTCTGGTGATTTCTGGTATGTAGTCAATATGTCAGACCTAAGACTATATAATACTCTTATTTGGAAGGGGGTGAGGTTCCTGATCCATGTTCACATTGGCAGAGTCAGAGCATCAGAAACAAAATGGGTGAAAAGGAGGCTTAGAAATGTCATATTTAGTAAAAAGATACATTTGCATTATCCTATACTAGAGGCCCAGTACACAAAATTTGTCCACTTGGAGGGGTCCTTCAGCCCGGCCCGCACCCTAAGCTGGCAGTTGGACATCCTTAGCACTGCCGCGGAGGCAGGAGAGGCTCCCTCCACCACCACTGCATGCCACCACCACTGCACTCGCCAGCATGAGCCCGGCTTTTGGCTGAGCGGTGCTACCCCTGTGGGAGCGCACTGACCACCCAGGGACAGCTCCTGTGTTGAGCTCTGCCCCTTGGTGGATAGTGTGTGTCATAGCAACCTGACAAGGCAGGTGCGAGCTCCAACTCCCCCCCCCCACACCCAATCACCCATCTGGTCACCCCACAAATCAGCCCTGATCACTGGCCAGGCCTAGGGACCCTATCCATGCATGAATTTTGTGCACCGGGCCTCTAGTATTTAATAAAGCAAAGATAAAAAAGATGACTAGATAGTTCTATCTTTGGATAAAGTCCCCACTGTACCCATTGACTGAAAGAGATATACACCTGTACCCTTCTTTATCCTTTTCTGCCTTCAGAGAACTGGCCACCTTGGAGAACATGTGGTTGTCTCATTGTGCATGCATTCTACTAGTAATACACTGCACACATTGTGGAACATAACCTGTGTACTAAATGGCAATAGGAGAAGTCAATGTTTCTGTAGATAGAAAGGAAGGTGTAGAGCCCAGCCTGGTTGTCTCAAAAGAGGAAGAAAGTAGTGAAAACACAGTTGCTGTAGAAGGATATGTTACTCCAGTAGATGTGAGAGAAAATGAGGCTTCAGTAGTTGTGGATGTACTAGTGCTTATATTTGGAAGGGAGTCTCTACTGCAGAGGAAGTTATAATGTGAGGAGTATTAGATACGGTTGCCAGAGAGGAACCTGAAGGGAAACTAGATAAGACCCATGTCAGCATGGGTGAAGTAGTATTTTTTGGAATTATAGATCCTGAAGTGGCACAAGAAGGATTTGATCGGAGTGTGGTCCCAGGAGTTAGAGATATGGTAGTCTTACCAAATGTCTGCTTAATGTCAACCGAAGTGGTAGGAATAGTTCTTGAAGATATTGATAATGAAGGGCTCGCAGACATCCCCCAGGTAGGAAGAATTCCTGATGTAGAAATCGATGATATTGCCATAGCATTTCCAGATACAAGACCAGTCTTAGAGGCTGTGAATGTTGATAAAGACCCAGGAATAAGGTATGGAGTTTCTGTTTCCATCTTCTTGGGAGTAGGCACATGAGTAGTCGTAAAAATTGGAAATTGAGAATCTTCAGCTATGGGTATGTTCCAGGAAGTCATAAGCAGAGACTGGGTGTTACTAGGTGTGGTTCTTATTCCCAGAACTGGAAATTCAACCATTTGGGATGTAGGAGAGAATTCAGCTTTAGTACTATGAGGTGAAAAAAGAAATGTTTTAAAAGAGAGCAGAGTTGCACTGGATGGAGTGCATGGATGGTATGAAACAGGGATATTTACAGATGTGGCACCTTTTGTTAGTTCAGCACTTGAAGTATTTTCAGACAAGGAAGCCATTTTTTTTGTTTTTGAAGAAAAGAAAGTGGTGGCTTTTATACTTCTTGTGGGTCTAGGAGTGCTCTTAAAGCTAGTCAAATATTGGGAAACTTCAATATTCAAGGGAGTATGGAGACTATCTGAAGAAATAGATGAAATCACACTTTTAGGAGCAGCAGTTCTGGAATAAGTATTTGTGAGAATTGTTACTCTACCACTGCTTACAGTAGATAGGGAGGTGTTAGTAATCCCAGTTAATATGTCCAGAGTTGTAGCCTTGTCTTCTTGGAATGACTGTGGGGATGTTGATAAAAATGGTGAAAATGTGGTCTTTGGAATGGAAGACATAGCTTCAGTGTTCTCAGAACTGAGTAGAAAGGAGTCAGTGGTGCCTACAAATGGAGTCACCTCCCCAGCCGTAAGAGTGGTTGGAATGATTTTCACAGAGGGATAAGTTGCCTTTGTTGGAGAGGAAAAGGATGTAGGTGTGATCTGGGAGGACATCTCTGTCATTTCTGAAGTAGTAAAAGCAGAAGAAACCATTGTGCTTTTTGAAGTAGACCCATCATATGTCACAGGTGTGACATCCAGTGTAGATGTTTGTATGGTTATAGTAGTCCTAGGGGTAATTGAAGAAAATAAAGTAGAGAATGATCCAACTGTTGTGGAATTGTCAGGAGAAACAGTTGCAGGTGAAAAAGCAGAGTCATGAACTGACATTGAGGACATCTCAGACACACGTCCAGAAGTAGCTATAGAGTGCCTTTTCAAACAGTCTGCATGTTTTATTTTAGAATATTGGGTCATTAGTATTGTAGGAGTGTCAGAAACTCTTTTGGAGGTGAAGGCAGTAACTGGCAGTGAAGACATCTGGTAGATAGGAATGGACGTTCCCATAGATGTTTTCCCAAGAAGTGCAGTAGTTACACTTGGAGCAGAAAGGGCTGTAGTAACCCTGTTAGTAGAAATAATTCTAAAATTGGCACTAGACATTCCAGTTGTGGAAAAAGACAGGGACTCTGGGGAAGTCTGTGTGCTGTCAGAAATGGGAAAAGCAACTGATGTCACCTCATGTTGAGTCTGGGGTGAAAGCAAGTGTGAAAGAGTTGTGTTGATGTTTATAGGATTTGATATTCTGGTTGTCCTGGAAGATATGGTATCTACAAATGAAGTGTTCTGGTGGTAAGAGAAAGGTTGAGTCACAGAGGTGGTGCTTACTGTCATTTTCTCAGTCCTGCAAGTATGTTTTGAAAGGATACTTATGCTTTCTTTGTCAGGAGACAAAAATGTGGTAATTGTCAGAGCTTTTGAAGGGAAAGCTGTTTTCCCAAGACTGGTAGACATTTCTGAAATGTGAACATCATTGTTTCTTGAGGTCCAGGTGGTAGGTATAGTCAGTGCATGCCCAGAAGTGGGAGATGAAGCTGAAATCCCATCAGGGGGGGTCACAAGTGGAATCTCTGAAGTTGAATGTGTTTGATGACTGGAAATTTTTGTGGTCTCAGCAAATCCTATATCTGTCATTTCCAAGGATGAAGAAATCCGGGACTCTGAAATAAAATGATTATTTGATGGGGACATCTCTGTCATCTCCATAGTTCCAAGGGTTTTTCCTAGGGAGGTGATCATCTGCTCTCTGTCAGAAGTTAAGGTAGAAATATGAGTCACTGATAGAATGGGGATCAGTATGTTTGCAAGATGTGTGGAAAATTGAGAAATGTGACCATCTGAGGTAGTAAGCTTGTTGGCAGAGGACCTAGTCTCATCAATAACATAATTTTCGGTGGTGGCAGTAATCAAGCTAACAACATCTCCACTGCCATTGAAAGTATTTGGGAAGCTGAGAGCATGGGTGGAAGTATCCTCTACTCGAGGTATGGACTGGGTTGCTACTGGTGTAGACATTGTTGAGATCATATGACTGGAGGTCACAACAGAAATATTGTCAAGGAGATATTTAGAGCAAGCAAGAGTGGGTGTGGATGAAGTTACTCTGTCAGCTGAGGTGGAGAGAAAAGTGGTCTCAACCTTAGTTGCCAAAGGGCTGGTAGGTCTCAGTGAGGAGACTGGAGTTTCTGTCAAAAAGTAAATTGCTATAGATGTCACAATATTGCTAGTTGTGGAAGCAGTCTGATCCACTGGTGGCACTGATGCTGTGGTCACTATAGTTAATGACAGAGGTGAGACATTTAAGAGTGCAGATGTGGAGGAAGCCCTGGCCAGTGCAGAAGGCTCTGACATGGTAACTTTAGTCTCCTCAGACATCACCATAGAGGTGACAGCAGAGGAATTAACTAGCAATGAGTACATATTGATAATAGGTACAGGGGTTGTTGAGGAATGGGTAGTTGTAGGTTGTGAAGGCAAGGACATAGCTGTCCTCTCTGTAGGAATAGTGGCAAAACTGGTTTCTAATATTTTTATGGTAGAAGCAACCAGGGGTTCAGGGAATGCCTTTGTGCTCCCATAAGTGGGATATGGAGTTGGATTACCTTCAGGTGGAGTCTCTGAAGTCCACTGTTCTGTGTATGTGTGGGTGGAATTAAAGATTTCTATAGTTCCATTGTATGAAGTCTCAGGTGTGGTTTTAACTGGTTTTGGAGAAAGCCATCTTCCTTTCACCTCAGTAGTTGCAGTTTTATTATCCAATGTGGCCGTCAACTTTTCTAAATCAGTAAAAGGGGAAACAGTGACAGAAGCTGTCACCATTTGTATAGACTCATCTGTTGCTTCCTGCATTGTTGCAAATGGAGAAACCTCTGTTGTTGCTGCTATAGTTGATCTTCCCTTAAGATAATGGGAAGTTGTTTCTTTCCTTGTCATAGTAGCATTGAATCTTTGTGTTGTTGCAGACTCCAGTACAGGGATTGTTGTCTCTCCAAATGCAATTGCATTTTTTACCTCTGTTTGTGTAGCCTCAAAAGCACTCTCAGAAAAATTTGGCTCAATGTCAGCAAGGGTAGATATTATATCTACTGGTGGAAAAACTGTTTCCTTTGGTGTTGAAAGAAGTTCATTTCCAGCTACTGTGGACCTAGGGGTGGTTCTTAGTAATAAGGTGGTAAGTTTAAACTCAGGCAGTTTGTTTACAGATGTGGTTCCAGAAGCTATGGAGAAATTAGCCAAACACGGAGATGTCAAGTTGGATAGAGCTGTTGTATATCTGTCTATAATGGTATCATTATTAATAATAGCATCAGCAGTAGTGGTAGCCTCACTTCCTATGGGTGCTTCTGGAGGGACAATAACATCAGCATTTGTGGATGAATGTTCAGTATTAGAAGTATTCCCACGGAATATTGATGTTAATAGAGTTTGATCTGGTCTGGAAGTCCAATTGATCTCACTGATGAATAACTGGGCATCTTCATCACTTATTGTTGTGGGACCAGACTCAGATGCCCTGAATGTGAAAGCTGATCTGGTGGAAATCAAAGGAAACACGTTTTCACCATCTGTGGATGTATTCTTGGTATATTCTGACCCAGTGACTGTGGGGGAAAGCAGATTTTCATCAGCTGTAAGTGCAAGTGTGATTCCAGGAATCAAGGCTGTATGTGTAGTCTCAGTATCAATATTTGTCTGTACACTCTGAGCTCCGGTGAATGAAGAGGATGTCCTGAAAGAAAGGGCCACAGAAGAGGCCTCTTTTGGCATGGAGATAGATATTGTATCCTCCATTCTGGGTGAAGAGACATCCTGGAAATTTGTAGATGTCAATTCTGTTTCAACTGTTCTTAGCTCAGAAGTCATCTCAATAGGCTTAGATGGGAGTGTCATTGAATGAACTGTAAATGATATTTTTTTATCAGTCATTGCCAATGTAGATGCTTTCTGATTTCTAGGAAATACAGTATCTATTGGAGCAGCTGTGGAGATGAGCACAGACATAGGTGGGAATGTTGATGCAGTCCCAATGTGAGTAGAAGTCTGTTTCACTGTGGACCAAGGTACAGTTCCAGCAACTGTAGATGCAAGAAACTCCTGGCTAGCTGGGGAGATAGGGAGTGCTCCAATACCTGTGGATTTGTGTTTATGCCATGATGGTGTAGATTTGGATGTTGACTCAATAGATGAGCATAAAGATGCTGTCTTCATAATGGCCAGTGGAGATCCAATTGCTGAAGTTTTGGATACAATTGAATTCTTGGTAAATCCAGATTTGTATAGGAAATTAGTAGCTGTAGTTGGATGAAAGGTCTCAAGAATGGCTCCAGCCCTTTTTGTTGTCATTGTGTTCTCTGAAGATGGGGATTTAGTTATTTTCGAGGAATTGGTAGTAGTGCCTGTGGAAGTATTCTTGGTGGGTAGAGCAATAGCTGCTGAAGTAGACAAAATGTTTCCTATGAATGTAGCTTTCTCAGAAATAGATGTCTTTAAAAATTTTGGTACAGTCATTGTTTCCACAGGTGGAGATGTTGTATTGGAATATGATATGGTTGTATAATCAGTTTCAAATACAGGTATGCCTTTAGACAGAACTGTAGAAGAATATACAGTATTTTGAGGTTGCAGTCCAGTAACTTGGGATGGGGTTGTTAAATCATTTTGCTGTGAAAGAATTGTACTTGTTTCTTGAATTGTCATATTGTCAGAAACAACTGAAAAAAAATAGAAAGCATGTGTTACTTTGGGTTCAGCTTTCAAATTAAGGACATTCTTTAAGAAAGCTCTATATTTTTCTCATATTTTAAAAAGGAGTTGACAATGCACGTTCGTGGGGAACCTGGCGTTAAACCATTCGTACACGACCTGCTTCTAGGTCGAGGTTTCATACATAGCAGAGCAGCTCCCTCCCTGTGATCTATTGAAAGTCAGCCCTCGACACAAGGGTTTGTAAAAATATAAATAAATAAATAAATAAATAAATAAATAAATAAATAAATATAAATAAATAAATAATAAAAATAAATTTTAAAAAAGGAGTTGAGTATCAAATATAACAAAATCAGTTATTACTTGGTTTTTCTTATCATGACTTTCTACTTTCTAAAATCTCTATATGGTTCTCATAATGCCCTGGTTTAAGTAACAAGTCCATTCCATAGTGTCTCCATAAAAAACATAGGCACTTCTGAAAGAGGTGTACAAGCTATATAGTAGTGCACTGATTGAGAGGATTAGCTTTGTAAAATGGACCAATTTTTTTTATTGTTTAAAGTATTACAAATAGTAATACATATGTCTCCTTTTTTTCCCATTGACCTTCCCCTGGCCTCACCTACCCCCTGGCACATGCCCTCTCCCCTCCCCACAGTGTCTTGCATCCATTGGTTATGCTTATATGTATGCATACAAGTCCTTCGGTTGATCTCTTACCACCCACCCCATCCCGCCCCAGGTTTCCCGCTATAACTTGACAGTCTGTTTGATGATTCTCTGCCTCTGTATCTATCTTTTTGTTCATCAGGTTATAATGTTCTTTATTATCCATAAATGAGTGAGATCATGTGGGTATTTTTCTTTCACTGCCTGGCTTATTTCACTTAGCATAATGCTCAACAGTTCCATCCATGTGAGTGCAAATGGTAAGAATTACTTTTTTTATAGCAGCATAGTATTCCATTGGGTAGATGTACCATAGTTTTCTAATCCACTCATCTGCTGATGGGCATTTAGGCTGTTTCCAAATCTTAGCTATTGTAAATTGTGCTGCTATGAACATAGGCGTGCATATATTCTTTCTGATTGGTGTTTCTGTTTTCTTGGGATATATTCCTGGAAGTGGTATTACTGGGTTAAATGGCAGTTCCATTTTTAAATTTTTGAGGAAACTCCATACTGTTCTCCACAGTAGCTGCACCAGTCTGCATTCCCACCAGGAGTGAAGGAGGGTTCCTTTTTCTCCGCATCCTTGCCAGCACTTGTCATTTGTTGATTTGTTGATGATAGCCATTCTGACAGGTGTGAGATGGTTTCTCATTGTTGTTTTGATTTGCATCTCTCAGATGATTAGTGACTTTGAGCATGTTTTCATTTGTCTCTTGGCTTTCTGAATGTCCTCTTTCAAAAAGTGTCTATTTAGATCCTTTGCCCATTTTTTGATTGGGTTGTTTATCTTCCTTTTGTTAAGTTGTATGAGTTCCCTGTAAATTTTGGAGATTAAACCCTTATTGGAAATAACATTGGCAAATACGTTCTCCCATGCAGTGGGCTTTCTTGTTGTTTTGTTGATGGTTTCTCTTGCTGTGCAGAAGCTTTTTATTTTGATGTAGTCCCATTTGTTTATTTTCTCCTTAGTCTCTCTTGCCCTAGGATCTGTGTCTGTAAAGATATTGCTACGACATATGTCTGCAATTCTGCTGCCTATGGAGTCTTGTAGGATTTTTATGGTTGCCCATCTTACGTACAAGTCCTTTAGCCATTTTGAGTTTGTTTTTGTGTATGGTGTAAGTTGGTGATCTAGTTTCATTTTTTTTTTTGCATGTATCTGTCCAAATTTCCCAACACCATTTATTGAAGAGGCTATTTTGACTCCATTGTAGGCTCTTGCCTCCTTTGTAAAAAAATAATTTAGTATAATGGTTTGGGTCAATTTCTGGGTCCTCTATTCTGTTCCATTGGTCTATATGTCTGTTCCTATGCCAATATCAGGCAGTTTTGAGAACTGTGGCTTGGTAATATAGTTTGATGTCTGGTATTGTGATCCCTCCAACTTTGTTCTTCTTTCTCAAGCTAGCTGTGGCTATTCGAGGTCTTTTTTTATTCCAGATGGATTTTTGGATAGTTTGTTCTAGATCTTTGTAATATGCTATTGGTATTTTAATACGTATTGCATTGAATCTATAGATTGCTTTAGGTAGTATGGACATTTTAATGATGTTGATTCTACCAATCCATGAACATGGTATGTTCTTCCATTTGTTTATGTCTTCCTCTATCTCTTTTTTCAATGTCCTGTAGTTTTCCAAATACAGGTCTTTTATGTCCTTGGTTAAGTTTATTCCTAGATATCTTAATATTTTTTGGTGCAATAGTAAATGGGATTTTTTTTTCATTTCTCTTTCTGTGAGTTCATTAATGGTGTATAAAAAGGCCATAGATTTTTGAGTGTAAATTTTGTATCCTGCTACATTGCCAAATTCATTTATTAGGTCTAGTAGTTTTTTGATGGAGTCTTTGGGGTTTTCTATGTATAGTATCATGTCGTCTGCGAATAAGGACAGTTTTACTTCTTCTTTTCCAATTTGGATGCCTTTATTTCTTCTTGTCTGATCATTATGGCTAGTACTTCTAGTACTATGTCAAACAGGAGTGGTGAAAGTGGGAATCCTTGTCTTGTTCCTGTTTTTAGGGAAATGAGTTTAGTTTTTGCCCATTGAGTATGATGTTGGCTGTATTTTTGTCATATAAGGCTTTTATTATGTTGAGGTATGATCCCTCTATTCCCACTTTGCTGATAGTTTTTATCAAGAAAGATTGTTGAATTTTCTCAAATGCTTTTTCTGCATCAATTGATATGATTATGTGATTTTTGTCTCTCAGTTTATTTATGTGATGTATCACATTTATTGATTTGCGGATATTGTACCATCCTTGCATCCCCGGAATAAATCCCACTTGGTCATGGTGTATGATCTTTCTAATATATTGCTGAATCCGATTTGCTAGAATTTTGTTGAGGGTTTTAGCATCTATGTTCATCAAGGATGTTGGCCTGCAGTTCTATTTTTTTGTGGTGTCTTTATCTGGTTTTGGGATTAGAGTAATGCTGGCTTCATAGAAAGAGCTTGGAAGTGTGCCTTCCTCTTGAATTTTTTAGAATAGTCTGAGGAGGATAGGTCTTAGTTCTTTGAATGCTTGGTAGAACTCCCCTGTAAAGTCATCCAGACCAGAGCTTTGGTTTGCTAGAAGGTTTTGATCACTGCTTCAAATTCTTCGGTAGTTATCATCCTATTCAGATTTTTTTATTCTTCTTGGTTGAGTTTTGGGGGCTTGTACTTTTCTAAGAATATGTACATTTCATCTAAGTTCTCCATTTTGATGGAATAGAGTTGTTCATAGTATTTTTTCATAATCATTTATATTTCTGTGGGATTGGTTGTTACTTCACCTCTTTCATTTCTGATTTTGTTTATTTGGGTCTTCTCTCTGTGCTTCTTGGTGAGCCTGGCTAGAGGTTCATCAATTTTGTTTATCCTTTCAATTAACCAGCTCTTGGTTTTGTTGATCTTTGTATTGTTTTTTTGGTCTCTATGTCATTTATCTCCGCTCTGATCTTCATTATTTCCTTCTAGTGCTTACACTGGACTTTGCTTGTTGCTCTCTTCTAACTCTTTGAGTTGTAGGGTTAGATAATTTATTACCATTGTTTCTTGTTTTTTGAGGTAGACCTGTAGAACTATGAACTCTCTTTCACTGTGTCTCGTAGATTTTGGATTGTTGTGTTTTCATTGTCGTTTGTTGCCATGTTGTTTTTTATTTCTTCTTTGATCTCGTTGGTAACCCAGTCGTTGTTTAATAGAATGCTATTTAGACTCCAGGTGTTTGTTTTTTTATTGTTTTTATTGTAGTTGATTTCTAGTTTTATGCCATTGTGATCTGAGAAGATGCTTGATATGATTTCTATCTTCTTGAATTTGAAGAGACTTTGCCTGTGTCCCAATATATGGTCTATCTTTGAAAATAACCCATGTGCACTTGAGAAGAATGTATATTCTGTGGCTTTTGGGTGAAATGTTCTGAAGATGTCAGTTAAGTCCATCCGATCTAGTGTGTCATTTAGGATTGCTGTTTCTTTGCTGATTTTTTGTTTAGAGGATTTGTCCAGTGGTGTTAGTGGAGTATTAAAGTCCCCTATTATGACTGTATTGCTGTCAACATCTCCCTTGAGAGGGGGAAAAAAATGGCGACGGAATAGAGTTGGGTTTGGAGTCTGTTCCTGGGGCGGATTGTAGGAGAAGCAGAGGCTCGCAGAGGGAATGTATGTGGGCAAGCCAAGGGACAGCTAAACTCCAGGAGAAGGCGGGGGAGTGCTGGGCAGTGTTCCCCTGACCGTGCAGCACCCACAGGGGCTGGGTCCCCTCCCGGAGCTGCGGGCTCACTGGGCACCTCGCCATCTTGCAAGGAAAGGAGGATTTTATTGGAAACCTGACTTTCCGCGACAACTGCAAACACTGAACTGCTGCGATCACCAGACCACCGGTCCCCTATCAGCGCAAACTTTCGGATTCAAAGGAACTCTTCACTGCACCACGGAAAGGTCAGATTTCGCCTGAAATAAGGTGCGGTTTCTAATCCCCGCGATGGGTGAGGGAAGCGCTGGGTGAGGGAAGCGCGGCAGCCGCAGGAACTGCAGGAGCCGGGAGGTCTGTGCCTAGAAAAATCAGCGGCAGTTGGAACTGCCGTGATCCGTGAATGTGGAGGGGGGTCTTCTGAGCTGCTAACAGAAGTGACCTCTTGAAAGCAACTCATTTTAATCTGACGAGGAGGGTCAGACTAAGAATTTTCAAAGGAGTGCAGTATCCTCAGTCTGGCGCACAGACCCACTGTCCGCACACTTGGGCTCTTTCCGACTCTGATTGCTAAGCCCAATACATAGAAAAACCCAGGTGGAGGGGCCCTGAAAGACTGCAGGGGGAAGTTGATTTTTCAGAACCTGGGGACCAGAGCTGGGTGTGACCATCAGAGAGGCAGCTCTGAGGCACACACCTCCACAAGCTCTGAGGCACACACCTCCACAAACCGGTAGTGAGTGCCATAGAGGGGGAAAAAAAAAAGAGCTAGAGAGGCCCGGAAGTCAATTCAGAAACACTGCCACCCAGGGGCTGAAACGCTAATTGTCTCTGGTGTAATCAAAAATAAATATGAGAAATTAAGACACGGCTGGCTTAAAAAGCAGGACTGGCTTCCAACACTGAGGAGCCCTGGAATGAAGCTGAACTGAAATACCGCCCAGACTGGGAAACAGGCGTACCAAACAGAATAATAGAGGAAGTGAATGACAGCCACTACTGCACATTTTAGTCTTCCTATTTTTTAATTTTCAATTCTTTTTTCAATTTTTTTAAATTTTTTATTCTCATTTTTTTATTTTCATTTTTTGCATCTTTTACTTAAGAAACTAATTTTTTTTTCTTTTTCCTCACTCGATTTTCACCTTTTTAATTATTACATTTTTATTTTCAATCAGTATTATTATTACTATTATTTTACTTTTTTTTTAATGTCATTTGATTTTCTCTTTCTTTTATTTTTGGATTAGTGTCCTACATTCGATTTGCATCTTTCCCTTACAATCGTTTTACCCTATCTCAAAGCTAACATTATGCCATCACTCTCCTCCTAACCTTTCCCCTTTTGGTCCCCAGTTTATCTTAACCCTTTCTGGCTTTATATTTTCCCTACTTTTTCAGTTTACTCTCTGCTAAAACTTCACCCTACTTATATATCTAATTCCCAACCCCCTGCTCCAAATCCATACAAACCTCTCTCTACGCTACCTTAAAAAATTATTTTTCTCTCTGGCCTTTTGTTGTTGTTTGCTTGAATGTTGATTAGATTGAATTTTTATCCTTTTTTATGAGATTGTTTTGATTATTCTTTTTGTTGGTTTGGTTGGTTCTTTTGTTTGCTTTGTTTTTGTTTGTTTTTTACTTTTGTTTTCCCTTGCCTCACTTGATATTAGCTGCTGTTGCAGTTTGTATTAATCTCCAGGCTCGTGTTGCTGGAATTTGCTGGGAATAGTGGTTGTTCTAGTGGAGTTTACTCCCCATATATATAGTTTGTTCCCCTTTTCTCTCTTAGTATCGTTCTTGTCTCTCTTACTTTTTTCTTTTCTTTTTCTTTTCTTTTTTTTCTTTTTCTTTTTTTTTTCTTTTTCTTTTCTTTCTTTCTGCTCTTTTCCCAAGTTCAGATTCACACTCTTTGATTTTTTTGTTGTTGTTGTTCTTTCTTTTTACTCTCCCTCTTCCACTCTTTATCTAATATGTCTTTCTCTGGTGGTTACCTTTATTGGAGGTTATTAATATCGTGAATACAATTCTGTTCAGTGCCTTGTCTGTTGTGCCTGGTTGTGTTGTATTTTATACCTTTAAATCAACGCCGGAGAGAGAAATCTATATAACCAGACATCCGGAGAAGAGAGACCATGAGGAGACAAATAAATAGCCCCCACAGGAAAGAGAAGCAGGCATCACCAGAAAAGGAAGTAAACGATTTAGAGGCAAACAACCTGTCAGAGAAAGAATTCAGAGAAATGGTCATAAAGTGGCTGAAAAGGATGGAAGACAAATTCGACAATATGAGTAAGAACCAAGAAGAAATGAAGAAGAACCAAGAAGAAATGAAAAATGACATCGCTGCTGTAAAGAACTCAATAGAAAGCATCAAGAGTAGACTAGACGAAGCAGAGGACCGCATAAGTGAGCTAGAAGACAAGATGGAAAAAAATACCCAATTACAACAGCTTCTAGAAACAAAAATTAGAAAGATTGAGGAGAGCCTAAGGGAACTTCGGGACAACACAAAACAAAACAACATCAGGATAATAGGGGTGCCAGAAGGAAAGGAAACTGAGCAAGGAATAGAAAACCTGTTTGAAGAAATAATAACAGAAAACTTCCCTGATATAGGGAAGAAAAAACCCACACAAATCCAAGAAGCTCACAGAGTTCCAAGCAAAATGAACCCCAAAAGACTGACGCCAAGGCACATTATAATTAAGTTGGCAAACACCAACGACAAAGTAAGAATCTTAAAAGCGGCCACAGAGAGACAGACAGTTACATACAAAGGAACCCCCATCAGACTAGCAACTGATTTCTCAACAGAAACTCATCAGGCCAGAAGGGAATGGAATGAAATATACAAAGTCATATAAATCCAAGAATACTGTACTCAGCAAGGCTATCAATCAAAATTGAAGGTGAAATCAGGAGCTTCACAGACAAAAAAGGACTAAGGGAGTTTATCACCACCAAACCAGCAATGAAAGAAATGCTAAAGGGTCTGCTGTAAAAAAAAAAAAAGAAAGAAATAGGAAGCAAAGAAGGAACACAGGGTATAGAATAAAAATGGCGTCAAATAAGTACCTATCAATAATAACTTTAAATGTAAATGGATTGAATGCCCCAATCAAAAGACACAGGGTAACAGACTGGATAAGAAAACAAAACCCAGATATCTGCTGTCTACAGGAAACCCACCTCAAAAAAAAGGATGCATACAGACTGAGAGTAAAGGGATGGAAAAAGGTTTTCCAGGCGAATGGAAATGAAAAAAAAAGCTGGGGTAGCAATACTTATATCTGACAAATTAGATCTCAAAGTGAAGGACATAACAAGAGATAATGAAGGCCACTTCATAATACTAAAGGGAGAAATCCAACAAGAAGAAATAACTCTGGTAAACATATATGCACCCAATACAGGAGCACCAAGATACATTAAAAAACTCCTGGAAGATATCGAAGGAGAGATTGACAGCAATACAATCATAGTAGGAGACTTCAATACCCCACTATCACCATTGGACAAATCCTCTAAACAAAAAATCAGCAAAGAAACATCAATCCTAAATGACTCACTAGAACAAATGGAATTCATCGACATCTTCAGAACATTTCACCCCAAAGCCACAGAATATACATTCTTCTAAAGTGCACATGGGTCATTTTCAAAGATAGACCATATGTTAGGACATAGGCAAAGTCTCTCCAAATTCAAGAAGATAGAAATCATATCAAGTATCTTCTCAGATCACAGTGGCATAAAACTGGAAATCAACTACAATAAAAACAACCCAAAGAAATCAAACACTTGGAGACTAAACAGCATGCTATTAAACCATGAATGGGTTACCAAAGACATCAAAGAAGAAATAAAAAACATCATGGCAACAAATGACAATGAAAACACAACAATCCAAAATCTATGGGACACAGCGAAAGCAGTCCTGAGAGGGACGTTCATAGCTCTACAAGCCTACTGCAAAAAACAAGAAACAATGGTAATAAATTACCTAACCCAACAACTCAAAGAGGTAGAGAGAGAGCAACAAGATAAGCCCAGTGTAAGCAGAAGGAAAGAAATAATAAAGATCAGAGCGGAGATAAACGACATAGAGACCAAAGAAACAATACAAAAGATCAACAAAACCAAGAGCTGGTTCTTTGAAAGGATAAACAAGATTGATGGAGCTCTAGCCAGGCTCACCAAGAAGCAAAGAGAGAGGACCCAAATAAACAAAATCAGAAATGAAAGAGGTGAAATACCAACAGACCCTGATGAAATATAAAGGATTGTTACAAAATACTATGAACAACTCTATTCCAACAAACTGGACAACCTAGAGGAAATCGACATATTCCTAGAAAAATACAACCTTCCAAAACTCAATCAGGAAGAATCTAAACAGCTCAACATGCCAGTAACTATGGAAGAAATTGAAGCAGTCATCAAAAAGCTTCCGGCAAACAAAAGCCTGGGGCCAGACAGCTTCACAAGAGAGTTTTACCAAACTTTCAAGGAAGAACTAAAACCTATCCTCCTCAGACTATTCCAAAAAATTCAAGAGGAAGGAACACTTCCAGGCTCCTTCTATGAAGCCAGCATCACCCTAATACCAAAACCAGATAAAGACAACTCAATGAAAGAGAATTACAGGCCAATATCCCTCATGAACATAGATGCCAAAATCCTCAACAAAATTCTAGCAAATCGGCTCCAGCAGTACATCAGAAAGATCATACACCATGACCAAGTAGGATTTATCCCAGGAATGCAAGGATGGTACAATATCCGCAAATCAATAAACGTGATACATCACATAAACAAACTGAGAGATAAAAATCACATAATCATATCAATAGATGCAGAAAAAGTGCCGAAACCGGTTTGGCTCAATGGATAGAGCGTCGATCTGCGGACTGAAAGGTCCCAGGTTCGATTCTGGTCAAGGGCATGTACATTGGCTGTGGGCACATCCCTGGTAGGGGGTGTGCAGGAGGCAGCTGGTTGATGATTCTCTCTCATCGATGTTTCTAGCTCTCTATCCCTCTCCCTTCCTCTCTGTAAAAAATCAATAAAATATATTTTTTTAAAAAAATAGATGCAGAAAAAGCATTTGACAAAATCCAACACCCTTTCTTGATAAAAACTCTCAACAAGGTGGGAATAGAAGGATCATACGTCAACATAATAAAAGCTATATATGATAAACCCACAGCAAACATCATACTCAATGGGCAAAAACTAAAACCATTTCCCCTAAGAACAGGAACAAGACAGGGATGCCCACTCTCACCACTCCTGTTTGACATAGTACTGGGAGTATTAGCTATCGCAATTAGGCAAGAAGAAGAAATAACAGGCATCCAAATTGGAAAAGAAGAAGTGAAGCTGTCCTTATTTGCAGATGACATGATCTTACCTTATAATAGAGAAACATGCAAATTGACCGCACCTCCGCTATGCCCATGATTGGGCCTGAGAGAGGCTGGGGGCGGGACTCCAGGTGGCCTTTCCGGCTGTTGAGAAGACCAAGATGGCGGCGCCCAATCCTCTTAGTTCCGGGGGTCCTCCCCGCCATCGCCACCCAGGGGGGCGTGGCCGGGCCCAGCAGGGCGCTCCCGCGGTGATCCAGGCGGCGATCGCCACCCCGGGGGGGAAGGTGTGGCCGGGCACAGCCAGGCGCTCCGCGGGCGATCCAGGCGGCGATCACCACCCGGGGGGGTGTGCCCGGGCCCAGCCGGGCGCTCCGCAGGTGATCCAGGCTGCTATCGCCACCGGGGGGGCGTGCCCGGGCACAGCCGGGCGCTCCCGCGGTGATCCAGGCGGCGATCGCCACCCGGGGGGGCGTGGCCGGGCACAGCCGGGCGCTCCGCGGGTGATCCAGGCGGCCATCACCACCCGGGGGGGCGTGGCCGGGCACAGCAGGGCGCTCCCACGGTGATCCAGGCGGCGATCGCAACCCGGGGGCGCGTGCCCGGGCACAGCCGGGTGGTCCCGCGGTGATCCAGGCAGCGATCGCAACCCGGGGGCGCGTGCCCGGGCACAGCCGGGCGCTCCCGCGGTGATCCAGGCGGCGATCGCCACCCGGGGGAGCATGGCCGGGCCCAGCCGGGCGCTCCGCGGGTGATCCAGGCGGCGATCGCCAAGGGGGGGGCGTGGCAGGACTTGCCCAGCCGCTCCCAGGGTCCCTGGGAACATTGCAGGCATGTGGTTGCTGATTCCCAGACCAGGCCTCTGGCCACAGATTCATAGCTTTGCAGAGACCTAGGGCAGGGATCTGCTTTATCTGCAGAGAGACAGAGGTTCTGCAGTGCCCCCAAGACGTGGGTGGGCCCAGCCAGGGATCAAGGGGCATGGAAGGACTCCTGGCCGAGGGGCAAGGACCCTCACCCCTGAGGCGGGGGTTGAGGGGTGGAGCCACCTCAGTGAAGGGGTGCTGCACTGCAGGGTACTGGACTGACTGACGTGATTCAGAGAAGCTCCCAGTGCTAATGGGCCTCGCTCAGGCGGCCTTCACACTTCAGAGGCAGTGACTCCTGCTCCTGCCTTCACCCAAAAGCAAGCTCGGGACACCCTGCCCCATAGCAGAGCATGCCTAGGCAGTGAGTGGGAAGCTTTCCACCTGCTTCGGAGAAGGGGGGGCAGTAAAGAATGGGGGGAGAGGAAAGAATGTGGAGCATCCGCAATGAAGAGGTGCTTGAGAAAGAGGCTGGGACGCCTGACTGGAAGGTTTGTTCTGTTTGCTGGGCCGCTGCCCCTTAGGAAGCGCAAAGAGCATGGCTCTGAGGGCTTCCTGTGTGCTCTGAGGGCTTCCTGATTCAAGTTCCACAGCCAACTGGAATTGGCCTCAGTTTCCTGGTCTGTAAAATGGATGAAGCGTGTCCCAGTGCCTTCACTGATCTTTGATGGCCAATTGAGATACTATATAAAGAAAATGAGGGAAGAAGTGAGAAAGAAAAGGAAGGACAAAAAAACACAAAAGAAAGATTGAAAGGAACCTGTAAACCCATTGTCACTTAAATAGGGAATATAGTCAGTAGTGTTGTAATGATGGTATGATGCCAGGTGGGTACTAGAAATATCGGGGAACACTTTGTAAAGTATATGATTGTCTAACCACTATTCTGTAACTAATATAAAACCTGAAACCAATACAAAATAATGTTGAATGTAAAGAAATGAAAATTGGAGTGAAATTTTTATGAATTTCAAAGATTAAATAAAAGCTGTAAAGGAAGGAAGGGGAGAATAAAAATAGTGTTTTTCATTTTGCCACTTCATTAAAAAGACAGTTGTCTTTATGTGGTGCTTTTATACTTTTCTAAGTCATTATCTCATTTTAATTTCCGGGCAACTTAAATACAAGATAAGTATTCCCTCCACTATTTAAAGAAAGGAAATCTTGGTGTCTGGTCCTAATGATTCAATCGTTAAGCCCTTATTGTAAAGCAGGGTTAGTAAAATTTTCTGTGCAGGGTCATATCTATACTAATAAAAGCCTTGGGGGTGATCAGGCCAGCAGGGGCGGGTATTTGGGGGCAATCAGGCCCGCAGAGGAGCAGTTAGGGGTCAATCAGGCCAGCAAGGAAGCAGTTAGGGGGCAATCAGGCAGGTAGGTGAGCGGTGAGGAGCCAGCAGTCCCGGATTGTGAGAAGGATGTCCAACTGCAGGATTAGGCCCGATTCCAGGAATCGGGCCTAATCCTGCAGTTGGACATCCCCCGAGGGGTCCCATATTAGAGAGGGTGCAAGCTGGGCTGAGGGACACCCTCCCCAGTGCACGAATTTCGTGCACCGGGCCTCTAGTATTGTACATAAAAAACCCGAAAGATTCCATCAAAAAACTAATAGACTTAATAAATGAATTCGGCAATGTAGCGGAATACAAAATTAATGCCAAGAAATCTATGGCTTTTATATACACCAATAATGAACTTACAGAAAGAGAGACTAAAAAAGCAATCCCATTTACCATTGCACCAAAAAAATGAAGATACCTAGGAATAAACTTAACTAAGGAGGTAAAAGACCTATACGCAGAAAACTACAGGACACTGAAAAAAGAGATAGAGGAAGACGTAAACAGATGGAAGAACATACCATGTTCATGGATTGGTAGAATCAACATCATTAAAATGTCCATACTACCCAAAGCAATCTACAGATTCAATGCACTCCCCATCAAAATACCAACAGCATATTTCACAGACCTAGAAAGAACTCTCCAAAAATTCATCTGGAATAAAAAAAGACCCCGAATAGCCACAGCAATCCTGAGAAAGAAGAATAAAGTAGGTGGGATCTCAATACCAGATTTCAAGCTGTATTACAAAGCCACTGTTCTCAAAACAGCCTGGTACTGGCACAAGAACAGACATATTGATCAATGGAACAGAATAGAGAACCCAGATATCGACCCAAACCACTATGCTCAATTAATATTTGACAAAGGAGGCATGAACATACAATGGAGTCAAGACAGTCTCTTCAATACATGGTGTTGGGAAAACTGGACAGATACATGCAAAAAAAATGAAACTAGATCACCCACTTACACCATACACAAAAATAAACTCAAAATGGATACAGGACTTAAACATAAGACGGGAAACCATAAAAATACTAGAGGAATCCACAGGCAACAAAATCTCAGACATATGCCACAAGAACTTCTTCACTGACACTGCCCCTAGGGCAATGGAAGCTAAAGAGAAAATTAACAAATGGGACTACATCAAAATAAAAAGCTTTTTTACAGCAAAAGAAACCATCAACAAAACAACAAGAAAGCCCACTGCATGAGAAAACATATTTGCAAATGCTATCACTGATAAAGGTTTAATCTCCAACATCTACAGGCAGCTTATGCAACTTAATAAGAGGAAGATAAATGATCCAATAAAAAAATGGGCAACAGACCTAAACAGAATATTTTCAAAAGAAGACAGAAGGAAGGCCAAGAGACACATGAAAACATGTTCAAAGTCACTTATTATCCGAGAGATGCAAATCAAAACAACAATGAGGTACCATCTCACACCTGTCAGAATGGCTATCATCAACAAATCAACAAACGACAAGTGTTGGCGAGGATGTGGAGAAAAAGGAACCCTCGTGCACTGCTGGTGGGAATGCAGACTGGTGCAGCCACTGTGGAGAACAGTATGGAGTTTCCTCAAAAAACTGAAAATGGAACTCCCATTTGACCCAGTAATCCCACTCCTGGGAATATATCCGAAGAAACTAGAAACACCAATCAGAAAGGATATATGCACCACTATGTTCATAGCAGCACAATTTACAATAGCTAAGATTTGGAAACAGCCTAGGTGCCCATCAGCAGATGAGTGGATCGGAAATCTGTGGTACATCTACACAATGGAATACTATGCTGCCATAAAAAAGAAGGAATTCTCATCATTTGCAGCAACCTGGATGGAATTGGAGAACATTATGCTAAGTGAAATAAGCCAGTCAATGAAAGAAAAATACCACATGATCTCACTCATTTAGGGATAGTAAAGAACATTATAAAGTGATGAACAAAAAGATAGATACAGAGACAGTAAAGCATCAAACAGACTTTCAAATTACAGGGGGAAAGTTAGGGAGAGGTGGGGGAGTTATGAAATCAAACGAAGGACTTGTATGCATGCATATAAGCATAAACAATGGACGCAAAACTCTGGGGGGGGGAGGGCATGTGTGGATGTGGGGTGGGGGGGTAATGGTAAGATATGTACACATATAATACCTCAATAAAAAATATTAAAAATATATATATATCTCCCTTGATATCCTCCAGAAGTTTTTTTTATGTATTTGGGTGCTCCTGTATTGGGTTTGTATATGTTTACCAGAGTTATATCTTCTTGTTGGATTGCTCCCTTTAGTATTACAAAGTGGCCTTCCTTATCTCTTGTTATGGCCTTCACTTTGATATCTAATTTGTCAGATATAAGTATTGCTACCCCAGCTTTATTTTCATTTCCATTCGCTTGAAAAACTTTTTTGCATCCCTTTACCATCAGTCTGTGTGAGTCCTTTTTTCTGAGGTGGGTTTCCTGTAGACAGCAGATATATGGGTCGTGTATTCTTAGCCACTCAGCTACCCTATGTCTTTTGGTTGGGACATTTAATCCATTTACATTTAAAGTTATTATTGATAGGTACTTGTTTGTTGCCATTTTTATTCTTTATGCCTGTTTTCCTTCTTCCCTTCCTATTTCTCCTTTTTACAGCAGACCCTTTAGCATATCTTGCATTGCTGGTTTGGTGGTAATAAACTCCCTTAGCAGAAGAGACAAAATGGTGGTGGAATAGACAGACTTGTCCCGAGCCTTGTCCCAGAGCAGATAGAAAGAACAGCTGAAATGAATAACATCCAACCTGAATTGGTGAAGGAGACTCAGCGGGTGAGACAGATTGCAGCCGGGAAGGGCATAGGATCCCTGGAAAAAGGTAAAATCAAGGAGCTGGGCAAGCGAGTCTGCCAGACCCTGGAGCCCAGATGGTTAGAGGGAACCTGCACAGCACCAAGTCGTGTGCCTTGGGACAGGCACATCATCTGACTGTGGAAAGAAGGGCCACAAGACTGCTGGACTGCATGGGATTCTAGAACTGGGTCCACAGTCACAAAAGGCTGAACCCAGAGGGTGCAGCCTGAAGGGCTGGCCAGACCGAGCAGCACAGGCAGGAGAGGAGCAAGCAGAGACCCAGTCTCTCCCCTCTCTGTGGCCTGAGCATTTCTCCACTGAGCCTAGTTCACAGGACCTTTTGGATACAGACACTTACCTGTGGCTGAGGAGAGGGAGAAGGTGCAGACCCTTGGAGTCTGGGAATAGTAGGGGGTTCAGGAGAAGTGGCAGCGAGTCTGGCGCTGAGCCATACCTGAGCCTGGGACCTGGGCAGCCATTTTGTCCTGAAGAAATAGCCCCTCCCTCCAGTTTCCAGGCAACCAATACAGCCACACCCAGATTCCACCCTAAATAGTACAAAGGAGTTGGGGAAAAAATCCAAATAATCCCTGAGAGTCCAAAGGGACTGGCGTAAAAACAGTACAGAAGACTGGGATCTTAAGCCAGCCAAAGGAATGGCACTTCACTTTTTCATTTTTATTTTTTTTATTATTATTATTTTATCTCTTTTTTCTTTGTTTCCCTGTTTTTATTTGTTTGCTTTATTTTCTATTTCTTTTCGCATTATTTTGCCATCACTCTATTTTATTTTATTTTTATTTGCTATTTTATACCATTTTTGAAATCAATTTTTTGTAAATTTATTATTATTATTATTATTATTATTATTATTATTATTTTCTTCTCGTTCTATTTCTTCTTATCCACCCATCCCCTTTCTACTTCCTCTACACTGAACTGAGGACCTCCCCATATTCATCCAATTCTTAACCTTATTTTCTGTATACAAACTCAACCTCTACAGATTCTGCCCCCACCCTCTTTGCTGGGTGTTTGGTGTTTGTATTTTTTTGTTTGTTTATCTTTTGGTTCTGTGGTGTTTTCCCGATATATATATACAGACCTAGAACGAACTTTCCAAAAATTCATTTGGAATTAAAAAAGACCCCAAATATCTGCAGCAATCCAGAGAAAGAAGAACAAAGTAAGTGGGATCTCAATACCAAATATCAAGCTGTAATACAAAGCCACTGTTCTCAAAACAGCCTGGTACTGGCACAAGAACAGACATATAGACCAATGGAGTAGAAGAGAACCCAGAAATTGACCCAAGCAATTATGCTCAATTAATATTCAACAAAGGAGGCATGAACATACAATGGAGTCAAGACAGTCTCTTCAATAAATGGTGTTGGGAAAATTGGACAGATACATGCAAAAAAATGAAACTAGACCACCAACTTACACCATACACAAAAATAAACTCAAAATGGATCAAGGACATAAACATATGACGGAAACCATAAAAATACCAGAGGAATCCACAGGCAGAAAAATCTCTGACATATGCCAAAGCAATTTCTTCACTGATACTGCTCCTAGGGCAATGGAAGCTAAAGAGAAAATAAACAAATGGGATTACATCAAAATAAAAAGCTTTTTCACAGCAAAGAAACCATCAACAAAACAACAAAAAAGCCGACTGCATGGGAGAACATATTTGCCAATGTTATCACTGATAAGGACTTAATCTCCAACATTTACAGGGAACTCATACAACTTAACAAAAGGAAGATAAACAATCCAATCAAAAAATCTGCAACAGACCTAAATAGATCCTTTTCAAAAGAAGACAGAAGGAAGGCCAAGAGGCATATGAAAACATGCTCAAAGTCACTAATCATCTGAGAGATGCAAATCAAAACGACAATGAGTTACCATCTCACACCTGTCAGAATGGCTATCATCAACAAATCAACAAATGACAAGCGCTGGTGAGGATGGGGAGAAAAAGGAACCCTTGTGCACTGCTGGTGGGAATGCAGACTGGTGCAGCCACTGTGGAGAACAGTATGGAGTGTCCTCAAAAAACTAAAAATGGAACTCCCATTTGACCCAGTGATCCCACTCCTAGGAATATATCCCAAGAAACTAGAAATACCAATTAGAAAGGACATATGTACCCCTATGTTCATAGCAGCACAATTTGCCATAGCTAAGATTTGGAAACAGCCTAAGTGCCCATCAGCAGATGAGTGGATTAAAAACCTGTGGTACATCTACACAATGGAATACTATGCTGCAGTAAAAAAGAAGGAGTTCTTACCATTTGCAACAGCATGGATGGAACTGGAGAGCATTATGCTAAGTGAAATAAGCCAGGCAGAAAATGATAAATACCACATGATCTCACTCATTTATGGAATATAATGAACAACATAAACTGATGAATAAAAATAGACCCAGAGACAGAGAAGCATTGATCCGACCATCAAACCCCAGAGGGAAGGTAGGGGAGGGTGGGGTAAGGGGGAGAGTTCAACCAAAGGACTTGTATGCATGCATATAAGCCTAACCAATGGACACAGACAACAGGGGGATAAGGGCATGAGGGGGGGATAGGTGGAGAAGGGGGGGAATAAGGACACATATGTAACACCGTAATCAATAAAGAAATTAAAAAAAATAAACTCCTTTAGTCCTTTTTTGTTTGTGAAGCTCCTGATTTCACCCTCAATTTTGATTGATAGCCTTGCTGGGTACAGTATTCTTGGATTCAGACCCTTCCTTTGCATGACTTTGTACATTTCATTCCATTCCCTTCTGGCCTGATGTTTCTGTTGAGAAATCAGTTGCTAGTCTGATGTGGGATCCTTTGTAGGTAACTTTCTGTCTCTCTCTGGCCACTTTTAAGATTCTTAATTTGTCATTAGTGTTTGCCAATTTAATTATAATGTGCCTTGGCATCGGTCTTTTGGGGTTCATTTTGTTTGAGACTCTGTGAGCTTCTTGGACTTGTGTGTGAATTTTTTCTTCTCTATATCAGAGAAGTTTTCTGTCATTATTTCTTCAAACAGGTTTTCTATTCCTTGCTCAGTTTTCTCTCCTTCTGGCACCCCTATTACGTGGATGTTGTTTCGTTTCGTGTTGCCCCAAAGTTCCCTTAGGTTCTCCTCCTGTTTTTTAAGCTTCTTTTCTAGATGCTGCTCTGCTTGGGTATTTTTTCCTACCTTGTCTTCTGGCTCACTGATGTGGTCCTCCACTTCTTCTAGTCTACTGTTGATGCTTTTTATTGAGTTTTTTATTGCAGTGATGTCATTGTTCATTTCTTCTTGGTTCTTCTTCATTTCTTCTTGGTTCTTACACATATTGTTGAATTTGTCTTCCAACCTTTTCAGCGACCTTATGACCATTTCTCTGAATTCTTTCTCTGACATATTGCTTGCCTCCATTTTGTTTACTTCCTTTTCTGGTGATGCCTCCTTTTCTTTCGTATGCGGGCTGTTTCTTTGTCTCCCCATGATCTCTACTCTCTGGGTGTCTGGTTATGTAGTTCTCTCTATCCTGAGTTGACTTAAGGGCACAAAATACAACACAACAAGGCACAATGCACAAGGCACTGAACACAAATGTATTCACAATACTAATAACCCCAAATAAAGGTGACCACCAGAGAAAAGAGAATTAGGGGATAAAAAAAGAGAGAGAGAGAGAGAGAGAGCAAAAATGATATTGAGGAAAGGAAAAAAGTAAGAGAGGAAAAAAAGAGAATAAAAAAGAAGGGGGGCTAAACTATTTATATAGAGAGAAAACTCAATAGAACAACTAATCCAAAAAAAATGCAAACAACTAACACCCAGAGATGAATGCAAACTACAAACAACAACTAATAACAAGTGAAGAGAGGAAAAACAGAAGCAAAATAAAAAAGAGAGAAACAATCACACAAAAGAACAAAAAAACCAATCTAGTCAACAATCAAGCACTCAACAACAATAGGACAGAGAGAAAGAAGGGCAAAACCAAACAAGAAACAAAATAAATAAATAAAGGGAAGAGAGAGACAAAAATTGGCTAATGAAGAAAGAGAAAAGTGTGTATGGACTTGGAGCAGGGGATCAGAAATTAGATATATAAATAGGATGAATTTTTAATAGGCGATAAAAAGAAGGAATAGGGAAAATCTAAAGCAGGAATAGGGTAAGAGAAACAGTACAACAAAAGGGGAAAAGTGAGGAAGAAAGTGTTGGCATAAAGGTAAAGTTGAGATAGAGTAAAATGATGCTAAAGGAAAAATGAAAATAGAATGTAGAACATTAATCCCAAAATAAAATAAAATAAAACTTTTAAAAAGGTAAAATTATAATAGTAATAATACTGATTAAAAATATAATAATTAAAAAGGTAAAATTAAGTGAGGAAAAAAGAAAAAATTCGTTTCTTAAGTAAAAGATAAAAAATAAAAATGTGCAGTAGTGAAGGTCATTCACTTCCTCTACTGTTCTGTTTGGCATGCCTGTTTCCTGTCATGTAGTCAGGACAGTATTGAAGTTACCTGCGTTCCACCGCTCCTCTGTGTCATAAACCACAATCCTGTTTTCAAGCAGGCAGTATTTCTTTGTTTCTCAGCCTGCCTTTAGTTGTATTTACACAAGTGTCAATTTGTAATTAAACCCCTGGGCAGCAGTGTTTCTGTATTGACATCCAGGGCTATAAGTCCTCTCTACCCAGTATTTAGATTTTGTTTTCCCTGCCACACTTAATACTGGTTTGGAGGAATGGAGTGCCCCAGAGCTGGTTTTCTGATCTTTTCTCCCCACTCTGATCCCCAGGTTCCACAAAAACAACTTTCCCTTGCAGTCTCTTAGAGTGTTTTTAATTGGGTGATCCTATGTACTGGGCTTAAAAAAGCAAGGATTTAAAGAGAAAAAAGAGCCAGCTTAAGCGCATGAACTCGCGACTTTTTCCGCCCTGGCACTGCACGCGACTCTGTGCACATCTCTGTACATATCTTTTTCCCCTGGCACAGCACAGCCGGTTTACTGGTAAAACTTCAGGGTGCCTTTTTGTGCCCAGCCCAGCCCAGCTATGGGTTGATTTCTAGAGTTTCCTTCTTCCAGGAGCCCTGTGGACCCCCTTCCACATGCGTGGACTACGCTGGCCCCAATGGCCACGAATTTTGTGGGGCGCAGACTTTCTCTGAACCTCTAGATCCTGCTGCACGCATTTCTCCCTCCAGCCTGGATCGCAGACCTCACCTTTCTCTGGGCGAAATCTGACCTTTCCATGAGAAGGCGCAGATCTCATCCGAGTACGTATTTGTGCTGCTTGAGACCCAGTGTTCATGGGTTCGCAGCTGGTCCCTGGGTGTTGTGGTTGTAGGGTCCCGGCAGGTATCCAATTCTTCACAGTTGAAGGTAAGGCTAGGTTTCTGATCACAGCCACTCTCCCCTTCAAGATGGTGCTGTGTCTGTGGCATAGCAGGTCGCTCTAGGAGAGATTTCAGCAGCAGTGGAGGCTGCCCGGTCAGGGGAGCCTGGTCCGGCAGTCCCCAACAGTCCCTTGGAATATAGCTGTCCCTCACTCACAAATAGACACTCCCCGTACTTCCACACACTCTCCTTTCATTCTCTCACTCACACACTATCTTGCAGCCTGCCTTCCCGTCAGCAGCCATCTTCCTCTCCTCTGGACCAATTTTTTGAAAGACACAAGTTATCAAAACTTACTTAAGAAGAAATAAATAACTTGAATAGTCCTATATCTATTAAAGAAATTGAATTGTGTAGTTAAAAATCTTCAAATAATAGGTCCAGCTTTGGATTAAAATAGATGTAGTTTTAAACCTGGCTCATCACTTTCTCATTATATAGCCTTGGACTAGTTACTTAACCCCTCTGTGCTTCAATTTCCTCCTCTATAATGTGAGATAATAATACCTACCTTATTAAATTGTTTTGAGAATTGAATTAATGCATGTAAGACATTTAGCATAGAACCTGACAAACAGTAAGTGATCAAAAAATAATTAACTGTGGTAAATAAAGGTTTGCTATTTTATTTTTCTCTTTATTTATTTATTTGTATTAAATTTATTAGGGTGACATTGGTTATTAAGATTATATAGGTTTCAAGTGTAGATTTCTGTAATACATGAACTGTATATTACATTGTGTGCCCATCACATGCTTGCTATTTTAGACTGGATCAAATTTCTATTATTCACTTAAATACTATAGAAAAAATGTTTTTATCTGGAACTCCAATATTAAAATTTCTTGAATATGCACCACTTATGTTTTTCAATCCTCTATATATGTATATATAATAAATTTGTATGATATACATTATAAACATACACAAAAACAGAACTGTCAAAGAATATGATAAGTATAAATAGATGTTTTACAATATTTTCTTCCTGCACTCTAATGTATTGTCTGTGTACTCTTCTTTAGAGGTCACTGGGGCCTGGTTTATATCTCAATTTAAGTAAATTAAATTTAACAAGTATCGTGAATACTATTCTAGGTCCTGTAAGAAATGCATAGTGTTTATGGCATGATTCTTTGGCTCAAAGAGCTCACACTGTTATTGGAAAAGTCTTATATCACTGAAATATTTTAGACAAAATACTGGGGTGGGCAAAAGTAGATTTACAGTTATAAGTACACAAAACAGTTTATTTTTGTATTATTTGTTTATGAATTATTGTTTATAACTGTAAATATACTTTTTCTCACCCTGGTATAATAATATTTTTTCAACAAAACAATAAAAAACATAATAAAATAATAATACTGCTTATAATAAAGTAAACAATGGAATTTAATCAGGTTCCAAAAGTGCAGTGGGAGATCAGTGCAGCGAGAGAGAAACACTTTTCAAGCTAATGAGGAAGCTTTCATTTAGAAGATGCAGGCCTTAGAGAAGTTATGAGGTTTGGGTAGAGAAGGCAAGGCACATGGCAATGAATATGGAGGCAGTGAAAAGATCAGTCTAACTGGGAGAAAGTATATTGGATAGGGGTGAGAGAGAATTTCAGACTAGGCTGAAACCTAAAGGGGAAGATGGACAGATAAGAGAATATAATATAGCAGCTTTCATGCACTTATTACAGACCAAGCACTGTGCTACATGCTATCTAATCTAATGCTCCTAATAACCTTATAAGGTAGATATTACAATTAACTTCATTTCGAATTGAAGAAACCGAGTGTCAGAAAGTTCGCATGAATTGCTGGAGTTCACAAGGAGTTCAAACCAAGGTCTATCAGCTGTGCTCTTACCCACTACACCATTTGGAAGGGTGCAGGTTCTTGAACAAGGTGAAGGAGTTGATGAAAAGTAGTCTTGCCCTAGCTGGTTTGACTCAGTGGATAGAACGTCGCCCTGCAGACTGAAGGGTCCCAGGTTTGATTCCGGTCAAGGGCACATGCCGGGGTTGTGGGCTCGATCCCCAGTGGGGGACGTGCAAGAGGCAGCCAATCAATGATTCCCTGTCATCATTGATGTTTCTGTCTCTCTCTCCCGCTCCCTTCCTCTCTGAAATCAATAAAAATATATATTTTTAAAAAGTAGTCTTTAAGGAAAATAAATTTTGTGGCAGTATACAGGATAGGTAAGAATGTGAAAACTAACTATCTCTTGACTCCACCTGTTTCTCTCCATCTTTATCACTTACCACCCTTAAGAAGAAACCATCGGGAGAAACCAAGATGGCGGCATAGGTGAAACACCTAACCTGCAGCCGGGCACAACAATTTCAAAGGCACAACTAGAGGTCAGAACGGACATCGTCCAGAACCACAGGAGAGCTGGTGGACTGAAATGCCCACAGCTGGGGGGAAGGAGAAGGCCACGGGGACAATCGGGGGAGCCGTAAAAGCCTGAGGTATGGAGAAACTGGCGGAGACACGAGCACGCGCGCCTGCGGGGAGGATGGAGCCGGAGAGGAAGGGGCGGCTGACGGCCTGGCCGGCGTTCACTGGCAGGAAGGAGATAAAGGCTCCGGAGTGTGCTAAGCGCCGGCTCCGACTGCACTGAGCGCCAGTTCCGGGCGAAACCCTGGGAAGCCAGGCGCAGGCTGGAGGAATGAATCTGGGCTGTGGGGCGCAGGCACAGAGGAGCGGGGGAAGGCAGAGCTCCAGAGGCGCGCACGGGAAGGGGCGCAAAGGACGGACTGTTGCCTGCGCCACTGAACTGCCCTAGCGGGAAGGAGACGTAAGCTCAGGACCGTGCTGAACCCCAGTTCTGACTGCACTGAACCCCAGTTCCGGGCGAAACCCTGGGAAGCCAGGCGCACGCTGGGGGAATGAATTTGGGCTGTGGTGGCAGAGGCACAGAGAAGCGGCGGCTCCAGACGCGCGCACTGGAAGGTGCGCAGAGGACGGACTTTTGCCTGCGCCACTGGGTGGCCCTGCTGGGAAGGAGACAGGGACGCCAGACTGCGCTGAGACCCAGTTCCAGGCGAGAATCTGGGAGTCCAGATTCATTAGGGGAGGGACTGGACTGTTTGGCAGTGGGCGAAACTCCAGGGCGCGTTTCTCTCAGAGGTGTTTGCAAGGAATACAGAGGGACACAGACGCAGGAGCCTCATAGGGCGGGGCTGACAGGAAGCCAAGGTTGTAGGCTCCACCCTGTAGCTCCGCCCCAGCCAAGCTGAGCAGAAGCTTTTTCCTGCTGAGTGCCTCAGGTAGTGGCTGACCCACACTACATTGGAGACCCAGAAACGAGGGCATCTAGTGGTTGGTGGGAGATGACACCAGATTTCAATCACTTGCATAAGGGAGGCATTCTAGAGGCAGACTCAGTGAGCGCCAAGGCATTGCTGCATCAAGACCCGGCCCACAAACATGTCTCCTGCACAGCAACTCTTCCTATATAGACAAAGAGGGTCCTCGCGGCCAATTGGCCTGGAGGAAAATTCCTCCCAGTGACACCAACAACAATCAAGACTTAACTGTACAAAGGAGGACCAAGATGGAGACATAGGGCGGCAGCCTGATCGTTGCCTACAACAACAGTATTGAGACTACGACGGGAGAGCAGAGCAGACACCAGCCAGAAAGACCGGGGGGCTGGCTGAGCAGATGCTCTACAACTAGAATAAAAGAGAGGGGTACGCAGGATGATGCTGATGCCGGTGACCCAAAGTCCACACTTTAAGAACTATGGCTCAGGCGACACAATGGTGGCCTGGAACGTGCTCGGCGCAGTTCCCCCGGCGGTCTCCGGATGAGGGGACGGCTCCACTCGCTGCCGAGCACGGACAGATGAGCCCTTGGGAGACATGGGAAGGGAGACTCCGTGCTTGCTGACCTCCGAGTCCTTCAAGAATCTCAATGCCCCGAAGTGGCCAGGTGCGCACGCTCAGCGACTGGCCACCGTTGCAGACCCAAGGGCCGACGCAGCGACACCGGACCAGCCCACCGCCGGGCACCGGGCACACCAGAGCCTTGCCGAGCCCGCCGCCCAACGAGTTCTGCGGCAGCCGCCCTGGAGCTCTGAGAAAATGACCGAAGGAATTGCTGAGAGGGAATTGACCAACAGGAATTGGGATCAAGAAGACGAAACCCTGCTGAGACCCAAGTCCAGGCGAGCCTGCGAGCCTCTGGGCTCAGATGTGGTCACACGCCTCTGGGTCTAGGTGAGGCCTCACGCCCCTGGGTTTGGGTGAGGCCACGCGCCCCTGGGTCCAGGTGAAGCTGGATTCCGGGTTCGGGTGAGGCCATGTGCCCCTGGGTCCGGGCGAATCTGAACCCTGGGTCCGGGTGAGGCCGTGGGCCCCTGGATCCGGGTAAGGCTGGGTCCCGAGTACAGGTGAGGCCGTGAGCCCCTGGATCCGGGTGAGACCACGCGACCAGGGGTCTGAGAGAGGTAACGCGCCCCTGGGTCCGGGTGGCTTCGTGCACCTAGGTCCAGGTGAGGCCACGTGCCCCTGGGTCTGAGAGAGGCCACGCACCCCTGGGTCCAGGCGAGACCATGTGTCCCTGGATCCGGGTGGGGCCTCGTGCACCTAGGCCCGGGTGGGGCCGCGTGCCCCTGGGTCTGGGGGAGGCCAGGCGTCCCTGGGTCCGGGTGAGACCGTGAGTCCCTGGATCCGGGTGAGGCCTCGTGCGCCTAGGCCCGGGTGAGGCCACGTGCCCCTGGGTCTGGGGGAGGCCAGGCGTCCCTGGGTCCGGGTGAGACCGTGTGTCCCTGAATCCGGGTGAGACCTCGTGCACCTAGGCCCGGGTGAGCCCAAGTGGCCCTGGGTCTGGAAGAGGCCAAGCGTCCCTGGGTCCGGGTGAGACCATGTGTCCCTGGATCCGGGTGAGGCCTCGTGCACCTAGGCCCGGGTGAGCCCAAGTGGCCCTGGGTCTGGGAGAGGCCAAGCGTCCCTGGGTCCGGGTGAGACCATGTGTCCCTGGATCCGGGTGAGGCCTCGTGCACCTAGGCCCGGGTGAGCCCAAGTGGCCCTGGGTCTGGGAGAGGCCAAGCGTCCCTGGGTCCGGGTGAGACCATGTGTCCCTGGATCCGGGTGTGGCCTCGTGCACCTAGGCCCGGGTGAGCCCAAGTGGCCCTGGGTCTGGGAGAGGCCAAGCGTCCCTGGGTCCGGGTGAGACCATGTGTCCCTGGATCCGGGTGAGGCCTCGTGCACCTAGGCCCGGGTGAGCCCAAGTGGCCCTGGGTCTGGGAGAGGCCAAGCGTCCCTGGGTCCGGGTGAGACCATGTGTCCCTGGATCCGGGTGAGGCCTCGTGCACCTAGGCCCGGGTGAGCCCAAGTGGCCCTGGGTCTGGGAGAGGCCAAGCGTCCCTGGGTCCGGGTGAGACCATGTGTCCCTGGATCCGGGTGAAGCTCGTGCACCTAGGCCCGGGTGAGCCCAAGTGGCCCTGGGTCTGGGAGAGGCCAAGCGTCCCTGGGTCCGGGTGAGACCATGTGTCCCTGGATCCAGGTGAGGCCTCGTGCACCTAGGCCCGGGTGAGCCCAAGTGGCCCTGGGTCTGGGAGAGGCCAAGCGTCCCTGGGTCCGGGTGAGACCATGTGTCCCTGGATCCGGGTGTGGCCTCGTGCACCTAGGCCCGGGTGAGCCCAAGTGGCCCTGGGTCTGGGAGAGGCCAAGCGTCCCTGGGTCCGGGTGAGACCATGTGTCCCTGGATCCGGGTGAGGCCTCGTGCACCTAGGCCCGGGTGAGCCCAAGTGGCCCTGGGTCTGGGAGAGGCCAAGCGTCCCTGGGTCCGGGTGAGACCATGTGTCCCTGGATCCGGGTGAGGCCTCGTGCACCTAGGCCCGGGTGAGCCCAAGTGGCCCTGGGTCTGGGAGAGGCCAAGCGTCCCTGGGTCCGGGTGAGACCATGTGTCCCTGGATCCGGGTGAGGCTCGTGCACCTAGGCCCGGGTGAGCCCAAGTGGCCCTGGGTCTGGGAGAGGCCAAGCGTCCCTGGGTCCGGGTGAGACCATGTGTCCCTGGATCCGGGTGAGGCCTCGTGCACCTAGGCCCGGGTGAGCCCAAGTGGCCCTGGGTCTGGGAGAGGCCAAGCGTCCCTGGGTCCGGGTGAGACCATGTGTCCCTGGATCCGGGTGAGGCCTCGTGCACCTAGGCCCGGGTGAGCCCAAGTGGCCCTGGGTCTGGGAGAGGCCAAGCGTCCCTGGGTCCGGGTGAGACCATGTGTCCCTGGATCCGGGTGAGGCCTCGTGCACCTAGGCCCGGGTGAGCCCAAGTGGCCCTGGGTCTGGGAGAGGCCAAGCGTCCCTGGGTCCGGGTGAGACCATGTGTCCCTGGATCCGGGTGTGGCCTCGTGCACCTAGGCCCGGGTGAGCCCAAGTGGCCCTGGGTCTGGGAGAGGCCAAGCGTCCCTGGGTCCGGGTGAGACCATGTGTCCCTGGATCCGGGTGAGGCCTCGTGCACCTAGGCCCGGGTGAGCCCAAGTGGCCCTGGGTCTGGGAGAGGCCAAGCGTCCCTGGGTCCGGGTGAGACCATGTGTCCCTGGATCCGGGTGAGGCCTCGTGCACCTAGGCCCGGGTGAGCCCAAGTGGCCCTGGGTCTGGGAGAGGCCAAGCGTCCCTGGGTCCGGGTGAGACCATGTGTCCCTGGATCCGGGTGAGGCCTCGTGCACCTAGGCCCGGGTGAGCCCAAGTGGCCCTGGGTCTGGGAGAGGCCAAGCGTCCCTGGGTCCGGGTGAGACCATGTGTCCCTGGATCCGGGTGAGGCCTCGTGCACCTAGGCCCGGGTGAGCCCAAGTGGCCCTGGGTCTGGGAGAGGCCAAGCGTCCCTGGGTCCGGGTGAGACCATGTGTCCCTGGATCCGGGTGAGGCCTCGTGCACCTAGGCCCGGGTGAGCCCAAGTGGCCCTGGGTCTGGGAGAGGCCAAGCGTCCCTGGGTCCGGGTGAGACCATGTGTCCCTGGATCCGGGTGAGGCCTCGTGCACCTAGGCCCGGGTGAGCCCAAGTGGCCCTGGGTCTGGGAGAGGCCAAGCGTCCCTGGGTCCGGGTGAGACCATGTGTCCCTGGATCCGGGTGAGGCCTCGTGCACCTAGGCCCGGGTGAGCCCAAGTGGCCCTGGGTCTGGGAGAGGCCAAGCGTCCCTGGGTCCGGGTGCGACCATGTGTCCCTGGATCCAGATGAGGCCTCGTGCACCTAGGCCCGGGTGAGCCCAAGTGGCCCTGGGTCTGGGAGAGGCCAAGCGTCCCTGGGTACGGGTGAAGCCAGATTCTGGGTCCGGGTGAGGCCGTGCGCCCCTGGATCCATCCGGGTGAGGCTGGGTCCCAGGCCCGGGTGAGACCACGTGCCCCTTGGGTATGGGTGCCCCTTAGTCCGGGTGACGCCGTGCCCCTGGGTTCGGCCGAGACCAAACCAGAGGGAGTCGGACCTCCATTACCACCATTTGTCCACCATCCAGAGCTGAGGGATCAGTGCTGACATGTACACATAAGGAACTACTGGACATTGAAATTGGGTCTCAAAAGAACTGTTGGTCCAGGGGGAAGCTCGCTACAGATTGATTCATTTGCCTGTCAGCATAACTATTATTGCTCGTCTCACATTCAGTTCTTATTAGTATATATCTAGTGACATATGATCTCGGGGAAATGATGAACAACATAGACTGAGGAACAAGAACAGAACCAGAAGCAAGGAGGCATCGATTGGACTATCGGGCCTCAGAGGGAGGATAGGGGAGGGTAGGGGGAGGGTGGGGGGGAGGGGGAGAGTTCAACCAAAGGACTTGTATGCATGCATATAAGCCTATCCAACGGTTAAGTTCAACAGGGGATTGGGGCATGCGTGGGGAGAGGGGTGGGATGGGAATGGGGGGATGAGGACAAATATGTGACACCTTAATCAATAAAGAAATTAAAAAAAAAAAAAAAAAAAAAAAGAAGAAACCATCAATCGCTCACCTGCACTATTACAATAACCTCCCAATTGGACTCTGCCTCTACTTTTGGGCCCCCTCCAATATATTCCATAATGCAATCAGAATGATTTTTGTAATGCAAATTACACACACACACACACACACACACACACACACACACATACGCACATACAGAGCACTCCCTTTAGTGGCCTTCCATTATTCACAAAATTAAAAAAAAACACACAATTTTCTTGATAGAGCCTATAAAGCTATGCAGTTTGGTCCCAACCTATCTCTCCAGGCTCAATTTGTATGAAGTTTCTCCCTTGTTTTCTGGTCTTCAGCCCATCATCCTGGTTTCAGTTCTCCAAAACTTGGTATTCTCTTTCCCATCATAAGGCCACTCACTGCATATACTGTTACCTATAGTTAGAATGTTCTTCCCAACATTCTTCATTGTATTAACTTCTATTCATCTTTAAGATCTCAATTCATACATAACTTCAGGGAAGCCTCCATAACCAAGTCAAACCAATCTATTCTAAACTCTTATGACACCTTATACCTTTTTCCTCCATAATACTTGTCACAGCTGCAGTTTTACATTTGTGTGTGTTCATTAATGTCTTCCTTCTACACTACAATGTATGGGCAGAGATCTCACCTCTCTTTTCTCACCATTGTATCTCCAATACTTAACTAACACAGTGCCTGGTACATGATAGATGCCTAATAAAAAAAATTGTAGGTTAACATAATAAGTGGAAATAATGAGGGATTAGAATGATATGAGTGGAATCTCATAACTATTGGAAAGGTAGAATTGATAGCTTATAGTAACAAGAAGTTTAAGAGATGAAGAAGACAGAGAAGTCTCAAAGAGGTGCTTATTTTTGAAAAGTCAACTTGGAAAATGGCAGTAATATTCATAGACATAGTAAAATTGAGAAGACAGCCTCACTAAGAAGAAGAACACCCAGTTCAGACTTGGATAAGTGGAATATGGAGTGGTGGTGGGACAACCAAGTGAAAATTGTACATTGTAAAATTCAAGATTGAGTCATGATTTTTCTCAATTTTCAATCACCTAAAATGAAATTATGCATATTTATCATTGGGAAATTAGCACTTTAAATTTATCTACCTGGGATGTATATAATCTATGATATAGGGATAATTTTGGTGGTAGACAATCTATTGTGTTGTTTCATTGTCTTGAGCATTAAAATTACTTTTCATTTACATATATAGAAATACTAAAATATGTGTAGGATGTTCATTAGGATTCTGTAGTCATTAGCAAATAGAATGAGTGATAATCAGAAGCCTGCAATTAACTAGTATATATTAGTTGACAAAAGTACACTCATTTATAAGGAGAAAAGTCAAAATTGTATACAAGTACTTTTTGCCATCAACAAAATGAAAAGGGATCCCATTGTATGGGAAAAAATATTTGCCAATGACACATCGGATAAGGGGTTAATTTCCAAAATATATAAAGTACTCATAGAGCTTAACAAAAGGAAGATAAACAACCCAATCAAAAAATGGGCAAAGGACCTAAATAGACACTTTTCGAAAAAGGACATTCAGAAAGCAAAGAGACACATGAAAACATGCTCAAAGTCACTAATCATCAGAGAGTTGCAAATTAAAACAACAATGAGGTATCACCTCACACCATCATAATGGCTATCATCAACAAATCAACAAATGACAAATGTTGATGAGGATGTGGAGGAAAGAGAACCTAGTATATTGCTGGTGGAATGCAGACTGGTGCAGCCACTATGGAAAACAGTATGGAGTCTCTTCAAAAAATTAAAAATGGAACTGCCTTGCCCTCGCTGGTTTGGCTCAATGAGTAGAGCGTTGGCCTGCAGACTGAAGAGTCCCGGGTTCAATTCTGGCCAAGGGCACATGCCTGGGTTGTGGGCTCAATCCCCAGTATGGGGCGTGCAGGAGGCAGCCAATCAATGATTCTTTCTCATCATTGATGTTTCTATCTCTCTCTCTCTCTCCTCCCTTCCTCTCTGAAATCAGTAAAAATATATTTAAAAACAAATAAATGAATAAATAAAAATGGAACTGCCTTTTGACCCAGCGATCCCACTTCTGGGAATATATCCCAAGAAATCAGAAACACCCAATCAGAAAAAATATATGCACCCTTATGTTCATAGCAGTACTATTTACAATAGCTAAGATTTGGAAACAGCTGAAGTGTCCTTCAGTAGATGAGTGGATAAAACAGCTGTGACACATTTATACAATGGAATACTATGCAGCTATAAAAAAAAGGTTCTCTTAACCTTTGGGACAGCATGGAGGGACCTGGAGAGTATTATGCTAAGTGAAATAAGCCAGTCAGAGAAAGACAAGTATTACATGATCTCACTTATATGTAGAATCTAATGAACAAAATAAACTGATGAACAAAATAGATCCAGAGACGTGGAAGCATGAACAGACTGATGAATCTCAGAGGAAAGGGAGGAAGGAAGAGATTAACCAAATAATGTATACGCATATATGTATAACCCATGGACACAGACAACAATGCAGTAGGTCTGGGTGGGCAGAGGTGGGGTGGTGGAAGTCAATTGGTAGGAAAAGGGGGACATCTGCAATACTTTCAACAATAAAGATAAATTTTACAAAAGAAGTACTTTTTGACTTAATATTACAACATTGTTTAAATTATCAGTGAGTCACATTCTGTTAAGTTTTATTAAGAAATGTAGATTTCAGCAACACACTATATATCTCAAGCTTTTTGCCTTCAAATTTTTCCATGACTACAAGTAAAAGAATTGTCAGGATCTTGGTTTCCATCTGGCTTTACCACAGCCAATTGGCTTAGCAAACCTGTGAAATATCACTTATATGACATTTGAGGAGTGTGCCATCCCAGAGTCTGAAAGTCTATGAATGTGCTAATTCATGAGAGAAGAGTTCACAATTTTCACTTCTTTAGAATGATTAATGGAGCTGCATTCACTTTTTAGAAAAACAATAAAATGAAATACCACAAATATCTAAGTTACCTTCTTTGATGCAGTTTTCAAGGAACACTATTAAAGGAATCCCAACTTGCAATGGGCAACTCTTTTAGAACACAAAGGATGGGAGTTAGGCATATTTTTATCTAGAGAGATCTGAGCTATAGATGTTAATTGTTAAGCATCTCAAAAGGAAGCAAATTAATTGAACAAAATTACAAGCAGGTGGCATTTTAAGCACCATATATCTCTTAGGAAATACTGCAGCTTACAGTGCTTCATTTTAACCTGAAGCCTGGATTTACATATTTCAGCAAATCCCCAATTGAATCTTTCAGAGGAAAGACTTTTTCCCTCCCAGAGGGATTATTTGTACCAAGTTTTTCTTCTAAAGTCTTTATTAATAAGAAGTCTTCCTTAATTAAAATCACAGAATTTTACAACTAAGTCCTGGAGATTGTATTCAATCCTTTCATTTAGAGATGAGGCCCAGAGAGGTGCAGTGTTGAGAAGATGAGGTTTCTGCAGGTAAAATATGTAGAGAAGAAATATGACAATATGAGCCAGTGCTTTAATTATCTAGTACCCATACATTCATGCATTCAATTTTCACAAAGCATCCGAAACCCAGGAGAATGAAGAGACTACCTAAAAGAACCATGGAGAGAGAAACTTAGATAATAAAAGCCCACATTCTGCAAGTGATGAACAGCTAAAGAAAAAGCAGTAACCCAAAAACAGTAAGACATAAACCTTAGAGGAGAGCTCTAAACCAAAACATGAAGGTGCCCTTGCCAGACTAAGGATGGAAACCCAATGGGAACACTAAATTATAACTATGCCCTGAAACAATATTTGCCTTGAAGAGCCTTCATATCCCAAATAAATGCAATCCAATTAAATGTCAGTACCTTTTAAACAAGGATCCATAGGATTTAATGATTCTTTCAAATTCTAAGCCTAGTAATTAATTAGAATGATTTAGCAAACAAGTTCATCTGATACAGAAGAGGCATCTAACAATGTCTCAGATTCATTCACGATAAAATACCTTGGCAAGTTAGGAATAGAGGGTATTTATTTCAACTTGAGAAAGAACACCACCAAGAAACCTACAGTTAATATCAACCATAATGGCAAGAGACTGAATGTCTTCCCACTAAGTTGGAAGCTAAGCAAGGATGTTCAATTTCACTACTCTTACTCAACATAGTACTGGAAGTTAGAGGCACTCCTGTGAAGAAAGAAAAGTAAATAAAAGGCATTGTAAATGATACAGCTGTTCATGTAGAAAATCCCATGGAAATTTTTTAATCTAAAAAAACACACTCAAAAAAATGAACAAACAACAACAAAAACTGCTGGAACTTAAAAGTAAGTTAAAGTTGGAGAATACAAAATTAATACTAAGCAAAGAGTTCTTACACTTGACACTAAAAAGCATGCTACACAAAAAGAAAAACTGATAATTTAGACTTCATCATAACTAAAACACTTTACTCCACAAAAGTACAAATGAAAGGGATTAAAAAAGCAACCTACAGACCAGGAGTAAATATTTGCAAAATATATATCCAATAAAGGATTAGAGTATATAAAGAACTACGAACACGCAACAGTAAAAACATCCCCCAAGTTTAAAAAAATGGGCAAATGATATGAATAGACAGTTCACTGAAGAGGATATACAGATGGGGCAAATAATCACAGCAAAAGATGTTCAACACCATTAGGCATCAGGGAAATGCAGATTAAACCCACAATGAAACATCACTATACATTCACCAGAATTTCTAAAATAAAAACTAGTGACAACACAACATGCTGGTAAGGATGAAGAGAAACTGGATCACTCATGCATTGCTGGTGGGAATATAAAATCATACAGCCACTTTGGAAAACGGTCTGACAATTTTATATAAAATTAAATGTGTAACTACCACACGGGATAGCAATCATTCTCCTGAGCAAATTACTCCAGAGAAATAAAAACTCATGCCCTCATAAAAACCTGTACACAATTGTTAATAGCAGGTTTTATTTTTGATAGGCAAAAATTGGAATCAGTCCAGATGTCTTTTAATAGGTGAATGGCTAAACAAACTCTAGTATATCCATTCCATGGAATACTATTTAGCAGTAAAAAGGAATGAACTATTGATACAAGCAACAACTTGGATGGATCTCCAGAGAATTAAGCTGAGTAATAGGGGGGAAAATCCAATCCAAAAAGGTTATATACTGTATGATTCATTTTTGAAATGACAAAACTTTTGAATGAAGGGCATATTTGTGGTTCTCAAGAGTTAGGGAGGCAGAGAGCAGAGTGGAGTGGCAGGAAAAGGTAGAAGCAAGATGGGAGTGTTTATAAAAGGGTAACATTAGGAATCCGTGTGGAATTGAAACTGTTCAACATCTTGACTGTGGTGGTAGAAACTGTCACATCTGAAAAAAAAAACTGTATAGAACTTCATACACACAAATGAGTATAAGTAAATGAGTGAAATCTGAGTAAGATTGGTGAATGTTATCAATGCCAATATTCTAGTTGTTATACTATAGCTTTGCAAAATACCACTACTGGGGAAAATGGAACAAAGTGTACAAGGGATTTCCAGCTCAATAAAAAATCAGTTTAAAAAAAGCAAATGCAAAAGGTCACACTGTGCCGGTAGTTGAGGGACAACTGAATGTCCATTTGGACTGGAGGAATCACAGAAGCAATGGACTCTGGCCTCCATTTTTAAAGGGCTCAAAAACATGTCTTGCCACATTCATTCTGTTCACATTTGTGAACAAGTAATCACTTGCACAAATGATTTGCATGAGCTGGCTCCATATTTTAAAGTGGGGATAATCCATGCTAATTCACAAGGGCCTGCAGGCTTAATTGCCATTTCCTCCTTCACTTTAGACAAAATTGTATCATTACAATCATTGGGAGCTGGAGAACAGAAGTATAGAGTAGCTGAATATTTATGAGGCATTTTGTTGCAGATGTACCTGACAACAGAATATTAAGTAGAACATTTGCTAAGGTACCAAATTCTCTTTGTGATTTGGGTATATCACTTCATATTAAGTCTTTGTATTTTTCTAGCTTGCATATTGAACCTGGTTTTTCTTTCAATCAACTCTGTAAATATAATTTAGAGTGTGTTTATTAGATTTGTGATAGCTAGTGGTAACCAGAAACTGCCACAGACAGATCTGCATGTGGGATAAAAAAAAAAAAAAAAAAAAAAATGAACATCTTTAAAATGATGAGAAAAAAATTTTCAAAGTGATGTCTATATTCACTTTCCAGACAAGGACATGAAAAATGAATTCTGTGATAGAGAGAATGGCTAGAGCTTCCATCTCTGAATCTATAGGATAATGTCACCCTGTGCGGGTGAATACAAATAAGGAGGTTTAAGCAAACTACAAACAGATCCTGCTTATCTTTGTGATGAAAAATGAGGATAACACAGAGAATTGATATACAAGAGCAAAACCAAATTGCCTTTTAGCTAGTAGAGCCCATCACCATGGAAACTTTCATGAACTTATCAGAGCTGATAAGTGGATAGAAGGCTTAATAGTTGTCCAAAGGCCTTAGAAAGTACATAAACTATGTAATAAATCTCTGCATATGTTTAAGAATGGCGAGTTCATAAAGTAATTCAAAACTCTGGATCATTAGATCAATTAATCTTAGCAAATTGATAGCTCCACAGATACACAGACCCTACGTTTTTTGTGGATTTCTTTTAAATTTTATTTTTTTTTAATTTCTTTATTGATTAAGGTATTACATACGTGTCCTTATCCCCCCCATTGCTCCCCCTCCAACCTCCCCACTCATGCCCTCATCCCCCTGTTGTCTGTGTCCATTGGTTAGGCTTATATGCTGGTGGGAATGCAGACTGGTGTAGCCACTATGGAGAACAGTATGGAGTTTCCTCAAAAAACTATAAATGGAACTCCCATTTGACCCAGTGATCTCACTTCTAGGAATACATCCCAAGAAACTAGAAACACCAATCAGAAAGGATATATGCACCCCTATGTTCATAGCAGCACAATTCACCTAAGATTTGGACCCTACATTTTGATACAATGTAGATTTCCCAGGATGGACTCAATTCATGTTATTTCATTCTTTTCAAAGAGGGAATTTCTCAAACGATAACTAAGAGTAATTTAATCTGCATATCTTTAGGAAGATGGTTCATCTTCATACATTCATAAGTCAGAACAAATCCTTTGTTGGTTCATGTATCTGAGCAAGAGTCAGAAATTATGTTCAACATACCTAGAGAGGTATTTTAGTTTATGATCAGTCCCTAATGATCACTTCAAGAAATTCCTGTCACCAGCCATTCTTTTTAATAATATTGTAGACTATTGTCACAACTAAAAACTGGAAGCAACTTAAAAGTTCTTCAAAGGGAGTTTGTTGCATAGATTATAGCATGTCCTTATTTTATCTTGCTAATGAGCATCACCCCCAATAACCAGATAACTATATTTTCTGATATGGGAATATAACCAACATGTATTAAATGTAAAACCAAGATACAAAAGACTATGCATATAATGATAATTCCAACTGTGAAAAAGGAAAACAAAGAACATTTACATGTAAACCCAAGTTTTAAATTGTTTCTACAAGGATATGTAATAAATTGTTAACAATTATTACTTTTAGGGAGAGGCACTTGGGGTAAATGTACTGATATGTCCATGATAATATAGTTAAAATAAATCTAATTGTAGAACAATATGTATTTATGAATATATTATTTTTTAAACTATACACATCAATACACACCCATACATAATACCCACACACTTACTTAATCCATAGAGAAAAATAAATAAAATAGACACCTATGTAGAGAGGATTCTGAGTAGGTTTTATTTTCTACTTCATGTACTTTTATATTGTTTGAGTTTATTTTATTCAAAATAATAATGTATTACACGTGTAATTTTTTAAAATAAAGAAAAGATGCTTAAAAAACTACTCCCAAACTAATTTACTAATGAGCAGTAACTTTTCTGTTATTATTATTTATCATTGTGTTGTTTAAATATTCCTGGGACATCTCTAACTATAGTGAATAATTTTTTATTAAACCCAGGTAGGGTTCACAGCTTTTAGCAAATGTTCCCAAAAGCCTTGTTCTCATGAATATATAAATATACACATATATAATTTATGTGTAAGTAGATTTATTGAGATTTGTAACCTAGCAATGTGTTCATCAAAATTTATTTTTTAAAGGTCATAATCCTTCTATGGGCCATAAATAACAATTTATTAGGCAAAAGCTGAAGCTAGACATGTAATCACTCCTATTGATTCATATAATTGCCCCATTTTCTCAGATGTCATATGGCCAAGACGGAGGTAGAAGAAATTCTATAGTGTTACAGTTTCCTTAGTGGTGATCAGGCAGTGATTGTGGCAGGCAGGCTAATTTCCCCAGGTGGGTTATCAGTACTAGCAATTCCCTTCAAAGGAAGCTTTTAAGACAATGGTTCATAACCTTTTATTGCGGGGGCACAGATTCTCTCGAGTTAGTACTAATGGTGTGGTAGTGAAAATAACATGGGCTTTGCAACCTGACAAATCTCTGTTTAAGTCCCAGCTACACTGCTTATTTGATGAGTGACCTTAAGCAATTTACTTAACTTCTCTGAGCCTCTTCTCATCTATAAAAATGTCTGGTACATGGTAAGAACTTAGTAAAAGTCAGCAATTATCTTAATATTTTAGAATATGATGGAAACTATAAACTCTGTCCTCAGAGGAAAAAATCCATCTTGCATATTTAGGATGTTGTATACCATTTCAAGGGCTTTTTCCACCTATCAAGGCCATTTTGGACCTCAGGTTAGGAACCCCTGGTCTAAGGTTTGGAAAAACATTTGAAGAAACCTGAATAGTAAAAGCAACATTTTCTACTCCTTTTGTTGTTTGTCATTTGAGGCTGTATTTTCTTTTGCCTGTTTGTTGTGTTAGATTATTTGTGTATTATGGCCACCAAGACTTAATTGGACCAAGAGAGTAAATTTTACATTAAGTGTACAAATGAGCAAAATAAATGAAGGCTCTCTAGTACTTTAACACATCAGATTTAGCAATTTACCAGCAAAGTGGTAGGAAAGGTCATAGCAATTCACTGGCCAGAGAAGGTTTTCAAAGATTGCTGCTAACCATATGGATTTAATGGAGCCATACTTCTGGTTTCTTAGATCAAAGATAAAGTCACTTTAGACTGATTTGGGTGAGTTGTTCAGGCTTAAGTTTACTAGTCCCCAGCTTAGTTTTATAATCAGAGCCAGCTAGGACTATTCTCTTTTATTTTCAAGGCTTCAAAGAAGAAAAAACACACAAATATGTTCAGGTGGTAGCTCAAAAGAACACAGAAACTGTTCCTTTGCATTAGTCTGATCTCAAAGAAACACAGAAACCTCCTGGAATGTGCCTCTGCCATTAACTCAAACAGCATGCAGGCGGTTGGTAAAAACATATTTCCATAGTCTGTGAGAACCCTATTAGATATGGACCTAGCCCCCCATTCCCTCACTGACTCCCTACTCAAAATCCATAAGAGAAGTAAATATTGTTCCTCTAAGAATAAGTGAACATTTGAAAAAATGAGATAAAATCCAATCTTGATGTTATTATCACTGACTTTACCCACACTTCAGGACTGCTGTGCTGATGGTGGAGAAGACTGGACTTAAGGAAACAGTGGAGTTGCTTCTAGACATTCTGTAGCCTTATAGTATAGTATCATTCCTCCATTGAATATCATCCAAAAGCGAACAAGTACATGCTGGCCCCCACAGGTTCACACACACGCACATATATACACACACCCATGTGCCAGAACTTAAACCATTCACCTGCCAGGGAGCTATTTCTAGACTGTCCATGGCAGATGAGCAAATGTTTACTTCTCTATCTGGCTTATGTGATTATATTATCATCTTTCATGTGGCTAATAAATCAAGAGTTAATCCCCACAAAGTGATAATCATGAAACCCAAGGCTTGATTATGGTTCGTTAACATGGCTTTTCTGTTCAGCCCTCCAAAATGACATCACATACAACATTTAAGAATGAGTTTTATGGTGAACATAAATTTCCAGGGGCTATTTATCCCTTAAAAGAGAATGTATCATAATCTTATGTGGTCTAAAAGGGTCTTTCCTCTCTGCAATTTATTAATATAAAACCAGTTGCCAAAGGACATGAACAAGCAACTTACTAGATAGGAAATGTAAAAAGATGGCCCCTCACTATTTTTAAAATACAAGTTAGAACAACAAGATAGCCTTTTTTGCCTTTTAAAATGACAACATTTTAGACAGAATACCAAGTTTTGATGGGCCTGTGGGGAAACAAGTCACTTTAATACACTGTTGGTGGGAGTACCAATTAATACAGCCTCTCTCTCTTTTTTGAAGCACAATTTGCCAATATCTGTGAACATTTTAATTGTGTATAATTGTGTGTATGCTTTTGATCCACTAAATCCATCTCTACCAATTTATTCTAAACAAATATACATGTATACAAAGATGCAAGTACAAGGATATTTATCGCAGTAGTGCTTGTAATTGAGAAAAATAGGAAAATCTGTATGTCTATCAATAAGTGGCTAGTTAAGCAATTATTACCTCTATACAATGGACTATTTAAAAAACAAGGTAGATCTATATAGTCATGGAGAGATGTTCAAGGCTTTATATTATGTGAAATTGGAGTGACATAAGTATAAATATAGTATTGTCTTATTTTTTTAATAAGAGAAAAATATGTGTTAGCATACATATAGAAAAAATCTGGGAGAGTACACATTGAACAGTTAAGAATGATGTCTTTAGGTGTGAGATTTAGGGGCATTTTTACTTTCTACATTATTTGTTTAGTAATATTTGAATTTTATACAACCATGTGTTACATTTATAATCAGAAAAATAGAGATAAATGGATAGATGATAGATAGATAGATAGATAGATAGATAGATAGATAGATAGATAGATAGATAGAACCACTTATGGCTATCCTTGAGATTCTGCAGGCATATCTGTAAGTTCTGCTTAAATATGAGCAGAGCCCTGGCCGGCTTGGCTCAGTGGATAGAGCGTCAGCCTGCGGACTGAAGGGTCCCGGGTTCGATTCCGGCCAAAGGCACATGCCTGGGTTGCAGGGGCGATCCCCAGTAGGGGACGTGCAGAAGGCAGCCGATCAATGATTCTCTCTCATCATTGATGGTTCTATCTCTCTCTCCTTCTCCCTTCCTCTCTGAAATCAATAAAGAAATGTATTTTTAAAAATAAAAATAAATAAAAATGAGCAGAAGTAGCGGAATCCAAAAAGCCAGATTTGAATCCTAGTTCCGCCCCTTACTAGTTGTATGAACATGGGCAATTAATGCATGCAAAAGTTTTTAGGGAACTATCTGGCATAGAGTGAGTAAAATATGAATGTTAAATAAGTAAACTCGCATCACTTCTCTGTCTCATTCCTCCATGGTCAGACAGGGATAATAATTACCTACCTCACAGGGCTGTTAAGAAAGATGATGCAATAATGACCAAAAAAAAAAAAAAAGAAGAAAGATGATGTAATAATAACTAATGTTTAGGTTATATATGTAGGAATGCTTATAAACTGTGAAGTCCCATGTGAATAACATCTGTTTGGTTTGCCATTATCATCCTTAGAAGTCTCTTCTTCCATCACTACCTCTTTTGCACACTCACACATGCAAGCACATCTGCACTGAGCCTTGCTGCAACCTCTGGACCCCCAGCAGGGCTCCGGGGAGATCAGACTGTGACAAGGCAGACAGGAGGCTTGGTCCTTCTGTTTGGTCAGGAAAGCTGTGTTCTCTGCCATGCCTCCCCAGGGTCTGTTTCAAAGGCCACTTGTGTCTTTGCATATGATTTAACTATCCATTGCAGATGTTTGCTCCAACCCTGCCATCTGTTCCTGGCAATTTTTAAGTCCAAATTGCATGATTGCTCCCCTGAAGCATGTTCTGTTTTGATTTCTCTCTTCTGTGTCTCTTCACCTCTATCCTTCTTCTTTTAAATTACATTTACTGTTTTCCGCACTTTAAAAAAAGAGGTGTGTTTTTTCCACTATAAAAGTGATACTGTACATGCTTCTTAGTAGAAAAAGTGAAAGTAATAGAAAGTAAAAAGATGAGAATAAAGTCCACCAGAGTCCCACCACCCAGAAATAACCACCATTAACATTTTGGTACATTTCCTTTTGCTTTTTTCTGTGTACAGGTTTTGCTTGTTTCTTTGTGGCTGAAATCATATTGTACGAGAAATTTGCTTTTCTTACTTAACATTATGCCATAAGTGTTTTTCACCTTAGGAAAAACTTATCATAAACCTCATTTAAATGTCTGTGTTACAGCTCCAGGAATGCCAGGCACCATTTTATTTATATTGAGAAAATTCATATAACATAAAATTCACCATTTTAATAATTTTAAAGTGTATGAATTAGTAGCATTTAATACACTCATGATGATGTACAGACATCACCATTATCTAGTTCCATAATATTTTTAATCACCCCAAAAGGAAACCCTGTACCCATTAAGCACTCACTCCCCATTTCCTCCTCCCTACAGCCCTTAGTAGCCACTAATTTGTTTTTTGCCTCTTTGGATGTGTCTATTCTGGATATTTCATATAAATTAAATCATACAACAATATGTGGCTTTTGGTGTCTAGCTTCTTCCATTTAGCATAATATTTTCAATATTCATCCATGTTGTAGTATGTGTTAGTACTTTAATCCTTTCTATGGCTGCATAATATTCTATTGTATTTATATACCACATTTTGTTTATTGATTCATCTGTTACTGGATATTTGGGTTGTTTATACTCTTTGGCTATTATGAACAGTGCTGCCATAAACATCTGTGCCATTCCCTTTGTTAAAACACACGTTTTCATTTATTCTAAGTATTATACTTAGGAGTGGGTCATATAGAAATTCTATGCTTAACTTATTGAGTAACAGCCAAACTGTTTTCCATAGTGGCGGCCCCATTTTACATTCCCACCAGCAATGTATGAGGGTTCCAATTTCTCTGCCTCCTCTTTAACACATTATTTTCTGTTGTTGTTGTTTTTTTATCTTTTTTTAATTTCTTTATTGATTACGGTGTTACATATGTGTCCTTATTCCCCCATTACCGGCCCTACAACCCCCTCATGCCCTCACCCCGCCCCCCTGTTGTCTGTGTCCATTGGTTAGGCTTATATGCATGCATACAAGTCCTTTGGTTGATCTCTCCCCCTTACCCCCACCCTCCCCTACCTTCCCTCTGAGGTTTAATGTGTAACCATCCTAGAGGGTGTGAGGTGGTATCTCATTGTGGCTTTGATTGGCATTTTTCTAATGAGTAATGATGTCGAACATCTTTTCATGTGCATGTTGGCCATTTGCATATCTTCTTTGGAGAAATGTTTATTCAAGTCCTTTGCCCATTTTTAAAAAATATTTTTTATTGATTTCAGAGAGAAAAGGAGAGGGAGAGAGAGAAACATCAATGATTACCCTTTGAGACAGCATGAGAGAGAATTATTGATTGGAGAGATAGAAACATTAATGATGAGAATCATTGATCAGTTGCCTCCTGTACACCCCCTACTGGGGATCGAGCCCAGAACCTGGGCATGTGCCTTTGACTGGAATCAAACCTAAGACCCTTCAGTCCACAGGCCAACACTCTATCCACTGAGCCAAACCGGTTAGGTCTTCCCATTTTTAATTGGGTTGTTTGTCTTTTTGTTGTTGTGTTGTAAGCACTCTTTATATATTCTGGATATAGATATATGAAATACATGACCTGCAAGTATTTTCTCGCATTCTATATGCTGTCTTTTCACTTTCTGAAAAAAAATTTTTTATTGGTTTTCAGTGAGAGAGGAAGAGAGAGGGGGAGAGAGAAAAATCAATGTGAGAGCAAAACATTGGCTGCCTCCTGCATGCTTCTCACCAGGGATTAAGCCCACAACCTGGGCATGGACCCTGACTGGGAATCAAACTGGCAAACTTCCAGTGCACAGGATGATGCTCAACCAACTGAACTACACCAACCAAGGCTCACTTTCTTGATAGTGCCCTTTGATGAACAAAAAAGTTCAATTTATCTACGTATATTTAAAATTTATCTGTATTATTGAAAGTATTACAGGTGTTCCCCTTTTTTCCCCATTGACTCCCTCCTCCCCACTCCAGTCCCTTCCCCAGACTCTCACCCCACTATTGTCTGTGTCCATGGGTTATGTATATAAGCATATAAGTTCTTTGGTTGATCTCTTCCCTCCTCCCCCCACCCCTTCCCTCTGAGAATCCTCAGTCTGTTGCATGCTTCCATATCTCTGGATCTATTTTATTTGTCAGATTATTTCATTCATTAGATTCCATATATAAGTGAGATCATGTGATATTTGTCTTTCTCTGACTGGCTTATTTCATTTAGCATAAGGTCTCTCCATGCTGTCTGAAAGGGTCAGAGATGTTTCTTTTATACAGCTGCTTAGTATTCCATTGTGTGAATGTACCACAGCTTTTTTATCCTCTCATCTACTGATGGGCATTTAGGCTATTTCCACATCTTAGCTATTATACTAGTAAATAACTCTACTATGAACAGGGATGCCTAAATATCTAATTTTTTTCTTTTGTTGCTTGTTTTTTTGTGTGTCACTTCTAATAATCTATTGCCAAATCCAAGGGCATGAAGATTTACCTGTATGCTTTCTTCTAAGCGTTTTATAGTTATAGTTCTTACACTTAGGTCTTTCATTCATTTTGAGTTAATTTTTATATATGGTGTGATGTGGGGGTCAAACTTAATTTTTTACATACATTTACATGTATATTCACATATCTAGTCCCAACACCATTTGTTGAAGAAGCTGTTTTCCCTCTTGAGTGGTCTTCAAATCCTTGAGGAAAATTAATTGACTATACATCAATGGGTTTTTTCCCTAGACTCTTAATTTTCTCCCATTAATCTACATCTATATTTATGCAAAAATGCTTATTACAAAGTTTTGATTACAAAACTTACTATGTTTTTATTACTATAGCTTTGTAGTAAGTTTTTATTTTTATTTTTTTAATATTTTTTTGGATTTTTTAAAATTTCTTTATTGATTAAGGTATTACATATGTGTCCTTATTCCCCTTTACCACCCACCTCCCATTCATGCCCCCACCCCTCTGTCCATTGATTAGGCTTATATGCATGCATACAAGTCCTTTGGTTGATCTCTCCTCCTTACCCCCACTGTCCACTACCTTCCCTGAGGTTTGACGTTCTGATTGATGTTTCTCTGTCTCTGGATCTATTTTTGTTCATCAGATTATGTTGTTCATTATATTCCACAAATGAGTGAGATCATGTGATATTTATCTTTCTCTGCCTGGTTTATTTCACTTAGCATAATGTTCTCCACCTCCATCCATGTTGTTACAAATGGTAAGAACTCCTTTTTTACCGCAGCGTAGTATTCCATTGTGTAGATGTACCACAGTTTTTTAATCCACTCATCTGCTGATGGGCACTTAGGCTGTTTCCAAATCTTATCTATGGTGAATTGTGCTGCTATGAACATAGGGGGGCATATAGCCTTTCTGACTCATGTTTCTAGTTTCTTGGGATATATTCCTAAAAGTGGGATAACTGGGTAAAATGGGATTTGCATTTTTAGTTTTTGGAGGAAACTCCATACTGTTCTCCACAGTGGCTGCACCAGTATACATTCCCAACAGCACTACACAAGGGTTCCTTTTTCTCCGCATCCTCGACAGCACTTGTCATTTGTTGACTTGTTGATAATAGCCATTCTGACAGGTGTGAGATGGTACCGCATTGTTGTTTTGATATGCATCTCTCTGATGATTAGTGACTTTGAGCAGGTTTTCATATGTCTCTTGGTCTTCCTTCTGTCTTCTTTCGAAAAGTGTCTATTTAGATCAGTTGCCCATTTTTTGATTGGGTTGTTTATCTTCTTTTTGTTAAGCTGCACGAGTTCCCTGTAAATGTTGGAGATTAAACCCTTATTGTTGATATCATTGGCAAATATGTTCTCCCATGCAGTCAGCTTTCTTGTTGTTTTATTGATGGTTTCCTTTGCTGTGCAAAAGCTTTTTTATTTTGATATAGTCCCATTTGTTTATTTTCTCTTTAGTTTCCATTGCCCTGGGAGCAGTATCAGTGAAGAAGTTGCTTTGGCATATGTCAGAGATTTTTCTGCCTATGGATTCCTCTAGTATTTTTATGGTTTCCCATCATATGTTTAAATCCTTGATCCATTTTGAGTTTATTTTTGTGTATGGTGTAAGTTGATGGTCTAGTTTCATTTTTTTGCATGTATCTGTCCAATTTTCCCAACGCCATTTATTGAAGAGACTGTCTTGACTCCATTGTATGTTCATGCCTCCTTGGTCAAATATTAATGGAGCATAGTGATTTGGGTCGATTTCTGGATGCTCTATTCTATTCCATTGATCTATATGTCTGTTCTTGTGCCAATACCAGGATGGCTTTGTAATACAGCTTGATATCTGGTATTGAGATCCCACCTACATTGTTCTTCTTTCTCAGGATTGCTGTAGCTATTCTGGGTCTTTTTTTGTTCCAGATGAATTTTTAGAAAGTTTGTTCTAGGTCTGTGAAATATGCCGTTGGTATTTTAATGGGAAGTGCATTGAATTTATAGATTGATTTGGGTAGTATGGACATTTTGATGATGTTGATTCTACCAATCCATGACATGGTATGTTCTTCCATCTGTTTATGTCTTCCTCTATCTCTTTTTTCAGTGTCGTGTAGTTTTCCGCGTATAGGTCTTTTACCTCCTTATTTAAGTTTATTCCTAGGTATCTTAATTTTTTTGGTGCGATGGTAAATGGGATTGCTTTTTTAGTCTCTCTTTCTGTAAGTTCATTATTGGTGTGTAGAAATACCATAGATTTCTTAGCATTAATTTTGTATCCTGCTACATTGCCGAATTCATTTATTAAATCTAATAATTTTTTAATGGAGTCTTTCGGGTTTTCTATGTACAGTATCACGTCATCTGCAAATAATGACAGTTTTAATTCTTCTTTTCCAATTTGGATGCCTTTTATTTCTTCTTCTTGTCTGATTGCAATGGCTAGTATTTCCAGCACTATGTTGAACAGGAGTGGTGAGAGTGGGCATCCCTGTCTTCTTCCTGTTCTTAGGGGAAATGGATTTAGTTTTTGCCCATTGAGTATGATGTTGGCTGTGGGTTTATCATATACTAGAAGCCAGTTGCACGAAGTTTCCTGCAATAGACTTTTCCTTCACCTGGCTGCTGGCACCAGTTTTCCGCCAGCAGCAGTTTTCCTCTGGCCACCCGCCGATCAGAGCGCCTCCCGCCAGCACAATCGGCCACCCCGAGAGGAACTCCGATCGGGAGGCGCTCCGATCCGTGGGTGGCCAGAGGAAAACTGCTGCTGGCGGAAAACTGGTGCCGGCAGCCACGCAATCGGCCACCCCGAGTTCTGCCACCAGTGTCTTCCGCCGGCCCCATGGGTCCTTCCGCAGCGCCAGCCATTTAGGCCGGCAGTAGGAGCGGGGGTCGGGGACTCGCGAGTCCCCGACCCCCGCTCCTACCACCAGCCAGTCGGCCACCCTGAGTCCTGCCCTCCGCGCCTCCAGCCGGCCCAATCGTGGGCGTAGTGGAGTGATGCAATTTGCATATTACCTTTTTATTATGTAGGATGGCTTTTATTATGTTGAGGTATGATCCTTCTATTCCCACCTTACTGAGAGTTTTTATCAAGAAAGTGTGTTGGATTTTGTCAAATGCTTTTTCTACACCAATTGATATGACTATGTGATTTTTATCTCTCAATTTGTTTATGTGATGTATCACGTTTATTGATTTGCAGATATTGTACCATCCTTGCATCCCCAGGATAAATCCTACTTGGTCATGGTGTATGATCTTTCTGATGTACTGCTGGATCTGATTTGCTAGAATTTTGTTGAGGATTTTGGCATCTATGTTCATGAGGGATATTGGTCTGTAATTCTCTTTCATTGTGTTATCTTTATATGGTTTTGGTATTAGGGTGATGCTGGCTTCATAGAAGGAGCTTGGAAGTGTTCCTTCCTCTTGAATTTTCTGGAATATTCTGTGGAGGATAGGTTTTAATTCTTCATTGAATGTTTGGTAAAACTCCCCTGTGAAGCCATCTGGTCCTGGGCTTTTGTTTGCTGGAAGCTTTTTGATGACTGCTTCAATTTCTTCCATAGTTATCAGCCTATTGAGATTTTTAGAATCTTCCTGAGTAAGTTTTGGAAGGTTGTATTTTTCTAGCAATGTGTCTATTTCCTCCAGGTTGTCTAGTTTGTTAGAATAGAGTTGTTCATAGTATTTTTTTCTATTTTTTTTATTAAGGTATTATATGTGTACATATCTTACCATTGCTCCCCCCACCCCACTCCCATATATGTCCTCACCCCCCAGAGTTTTGCGTCCATTGGTTATGTTTATATGCATGCATACAAGTCCTTTGGTTGATCTCTTATCTCCCCCACCTCTCTCTAACCTTCCTGCTGTAATTTGACAGTCTGTTGATGCTTTACTGTCTCTGTATCTATCTTTTTGTTCAACAGTTTATAATGTTCTTTATTATCCATAAATGAGTGAGGTCATGTGGTATTTTTCTTTCATTGACTGGCTTATTTCACTCAGCATAATATTCTCAAATTCCATCCAGGTTGCTGCAAATGGTAAGAATTCCTTCTTTTTTATGGCAGCATAGTATTCCATTGTATAGATGTACCATAGTTTTCTGATCCAGTCATCTGCTGATGGGCACCTAGGCTGTTTCCAGATCTTAGCTATTGTAAATTGTGCTGCTATGAACATAGGGGTGCATATGTCCTTTCTTATTGGTGTTCCCAGTTTCTTAGGATATATTCCTAGGAGTGGGATTACTGGGTCAAATAGGAGTTCCATTTTCAGTTTTTTGAGGAAACTCCATACTGTTCTCCACAGTGGCTGTACCAGTCTGCATTCCCACCAGCAGTGTACGAGGGTTCCTTTTTCTCCACATCCTCGCCAACACTTGTCGTTTGTTGATTTGTTGATGATAGCCATTCTGACAGGTGTGAGATGGTACCGCATTGTTATTTTGATTTGCATCTTTCGGATAATTAGTGACGTTGAGCATGTTTTCATGTGTCTCTTGGCCTTCCTTCTGTCTTCTTTTGAAAAGATTCTATTTAGGTCCGTTGCCCATTGTTTTATTGGATTATTTATCTTCCTTTTATTAAGTTGTATAAGCTGCCTGTAGATGTTGGATATTAAACCTTTATCAGTGATACCATTTGCAAATATGTTCTCCCATACAGTGGGCTTTCTTGTTGTTTTGTTGATAGTTTCTTTTGCTATAAAAAAGCTTTTTATTTTGATGTAGTCCCATTTGTTTATTTTCTCTTTAGCTTCCATTGCCCTGGGGGCAGTATCGGTGAAGAAGTTCTTTTGGCATATGTCTGAGATTTTGATGCCTGTGGATTCCTCTAGTATTTTTATGGTTTCCCGTCTTATGTTTAAATCCTATATCCATTTTGAGTTTATTTTTGTGTATGGTGTAAGTGGGTGATCTAGCTTCATTTTTTTTGCATGTATCTGTCCAATTTTCCCAACACCATTTATTGAAGAGACTGTCTTGATTCCATTGTATGTTCATGCCTCCCTTGTCAAATATTAATTGAGCATATTGGTTTGGGTCAATATCTGGATTCTCTATTCTATTCCATTGATCTATATGTCTGTTCTTGTGCCAGTACCAGGCTGTTTTGAGAATAGTGGTTTTGTAATACAGCTTGAAATCTGGTATTGAGATCCCTCCTACTTTATTCTTCTTTCTCAGGATTGTTGTGGCTATTCGGGGTCTTTTTTTATTCCAGATGAATTTTTGGAGAGTTCTTTCAAGGTCTGTGAAATATGTCATTGGTATTTTAATGGGGAGTGCATTGAATCTATAGATTGCTTTGGGTAGTATGGACATTTTAATGATGTTGATTCTACCAATCCATGTTCATAATATTTTTTAATAATCCTTTATTTCTGTGGGGTATGTTGTTATTTCTCCTCTTTCATTTCTGATTTTGTTTATTTGGGTCCTCTCTCTTTGCTTCCTGGTGAGCCTGGCTAGAGGTTCATCAATCTTGATTATCCTTTCAAAAAACCAGCTCTTGGTTTCATTGATCTTTTGTATTGTTTTTTTGGTCTCTATGTCATTCATTTCTGCTCTGATCTTTATTATTTCCTTCCTTCTGCTCACTGTGGGCTTTTCTTATTGCTCTCTTTCTAATTCTTTGAGTTGTTGAGTTAGATGATTTATTACCATTTTTCTTGTTTTTTTAGGCAGGCCTATAGCGCTATAAACTTCCCTCTCAGGACTGCTTTCATTGTGTCCCATAATATTTGCATTGTAGTGTTTTTATTATTGTTCATCTCCAGGATGTTTTAATTTCTTCTTTGATCTCATTGATAACCCAATCATTGTTTAATAGCATGCTATTCAGCTTCTAAGTGTTTGAATTTTTTGGAATGTTTTTATTGTAGTTTATTTCTAATATTATGCCATTGTGTTCTGAGAAAATGCTTGATATGATTTCAATCTTTTTGAATTTGGGGAGACTATGTTTGTGACCCAATATGTGGTCTATTTTTTAAAATGTCCCATGTGCACTTTAGAAGAATGTATATTCCGTGGCTTTGGGGTGAAATGCTCTGAAGATATCAATTAGGTCTCTCTGATCTAGTGAGTCATTTAGAATTGCTGTTTTTTTGCTGATTTTTTGTCTAGAGGATTTATTCAGTGATGTCAGTGGTGTATTAAAATCCCCCACTGTGATTGTATTGTTGTCGATCTCTCCCTTGATATCTTCCAGGAGTTTTTTTTATGTATTTGGGTGCTCCTGTATTGGGTGCATATATGTTTATCAGGGTTATATCCTCTTGTTGTATCTATCCTTTTATTTTTATGAAGTGGACCTCCTTATCTCCTGTTATGGCCTTTATTTTGAGGTCTATTTTGTCATAAATAAGTACTGCTACCCCAGCTTTTTTTTCATTTCCATTTGCCTGAAAGATGTTTTTCCATCCCTTCACTTTCAGTCTGTATGAGTCCCTTTTTCTGAGGTGGGTCTCTTGTAGACAGCATATATATGGGTCGTGTTTCTTTTTCAATTCAGCCACTCGATGTCTTTTGATTAGAGCATTTAGTCCATTTACGTTTAAAGTTATTATTGAAAGGTACTTATTTGTAGCCATTTTTATTTTTTGTGTCTGTTTTCCTTCTTACCTTTTATTTCTTCTTTTTATACCAGTCCCTTGAGCATTTCTTGCATTGCTGGCTTGGTAGTGATAAATTCCCTTAGCATTTTTTTGTCTGTGAAGCTACTTATTTCCCCTTCAATTTTGAATGATAACATTGCTGGATAGAGTATTCTTGTATTCATTCCCTTGGTTTGCATCACTTTGTAAATTTCCTTCCATTCTTTTCTGGCCTGATGTGTTTCTGTTGAGAAATCATTTAATTATCTAATGGGAGCTCCCTTGTATGTAACTTTCTGTCTCTCTCTTGCAGCCTTTAAGATTCACTCTTTGTCCTGAATATTTGCCATCATAATTATGATGTGTCTTGGTGTGGGTCTTTTTGGGTTCATCCTGTTTGGGACTCTTTGTGCTTGTGTGACTATTTTATTTGCCACATCAGGGAAGTTTTCTAACATTATTTCTTCAAATAGTTCTTCTAACCCTTGTTCCTCTTCCTGTTGTTCTGGCACCCCTATTATTCGTATGCTGCTTCGTTTCATGTTGTCCCATAGCTCCCTTAGGCTCTCCTCCTGTCTTTTAATTTTTTTCTCCAGTTGCAATACAGTTAGCCTGTGTTTTTCTTCCCTGTCTTCTAGTTTGCTAATTCGGTCCTCCGCTTCTCCTAGTCTACTGTTGAAACTTTCCAAGGTGTTTTTTATTGCAGCTATATCACTCTTCATTTCTTCTTGATTCTTACATAAGTTGTTGATTTTTTCATCCATTTCTTTTTGATTCTTACATAAGGTGTTGATTTTTTCTTCCATCTGGTTTATGAACTGTATGGCCCTTATTCTGAATTCTTTTTCTGACATATTGCATATCCTCTGTTTCACTTAGGTGATTTTCTGGTGATTCCTCCTTTTCTTTCCTTTGGGGGTATCTTTATCTACCCATTTTTGGTCTCACCGACTGATCTAGATGTCAAGCTGTGCAGGGGCTGTTCCTTAGGTGGCAGTGGCTTCTCTGGCTGCGGTTGCTCCTCATGCAGTTACAGTAGCAGCTGATTCTCATTTCTCAGTGGCTCCTCTGGTGGGTGCTGTTCGCAGCAGTGGTGCCTCCTCTGGCTGGTGGGGGAGGCTGCTCATATAGCTGCTGTTCCTTGGACAGGGGTGGGCTGATTATGAGGTTGCTGCTCCTCGGATAGTGAAGGGTTGCTCATGTCCACTGCATCTTGGACGGGGGCCAGCTGCTCATGTGGCTGCTGCTCCTCGGACAGGGGCGGACTGCTCGCATGGCTGCTGTTCTTTAGATGGGGGCTGGCTGCGTGCTGCTGCTATTCCTCAGATGGGATGGGCTACTAGTGATGCCACTGCTCCTTGGACAGGGGCAGGTTGCTTGCAGGGCTGCTGCTCCTTGTATGGGTGCAGGTTGCTGGTGCAGCTGCTTCTCCTCGGATGGGGGCGGGGGGGCCCTGCTCATGTGGCTGCTGCTCCTTGCATGGGAGTGAGCTGCTTGTGCTGTTGATGCTCCTCGGACAGAGATAGGCCACTCACCTGGCTCCTCCTCATCGGACAAGTGTAGGCTGCATGTGGGTGCTAATCCTTGGACCAGTGCAGACTGCATAGGGCTGCTGCTCCTTGGACTTGGGCGGCCTGCTTATGTGGCTGCTGCTCCTCAGATGGGGGGAGGCTGCTCGTGTGGCTGCTGCTCGTTAGATGTGGGGAGGCTGTTCGTGTGGCTGCTGCTCCTCAGAAGGGGGTGGGCTGCTCACACAGCTGCTGCTCCTCAGATGTTGGCAGGCGGCTCATGCATGTGTTGCTCCTCAGAAGGGGGTGGGCTGCTCACACAGGTGCTGCTCCTCAGATAGGGGCAGGCGGTTTGTGTGTGGCTGCTGCTCCTGCCTCCATTGATTGAAAGCGCCAGGCTCGCGTATCTTACAGGTCCCAGCAACCCCACTGGGAACATGTCCTGCCTTGACAAAGGGCCATCACCAGACACAGGAGAATGGATCAAATCACCAAAAAGTGAGAAAAGTGAAGTAACAGAGAACTCTCTGTAGTAAGTTTTTAAATTGGGATGTGTGAGTTTTCCAACTTTGTTGTGTTGTGTGTGTTTTTTCAAGTTTGTTTTGGCTATTCAGAGTCCCTTGCAATTCCAAAAAAAGAAATGCCATTGGAATTTTGATAGTTTGCATTGAATCTGCAGATCTGTTTGGGAAATATTAGCCATCTTAATATTAAATCCATGAACACGGAATCTTTTCTATTTATTTACACCTTCTTTAATTTCTTTGAGCAATGTTTATTGATTTAGTGTAGAAAGCTTTCGCTAACTTGGTTAATTTATTCCTACATATTTTATTCTTTTAGATGCTATTATAAACAAAATTTTTTTCTTAACTTCATTTCAGATTGTTCATTGCTAGAAATGAATTAGTGATATGCAGTGAAATATCACTAATTTTTGTGTGTTGATCTTGTATCCTGCAACTTTGATGAATTTGTTTATTAACTTAATTATCTTATTTACAGACACTTTAGGATGGTGTATACGTAAGATCGTATCATATCATCTATGAATAGATAGTGGGGGTTTTTCCAGTTTGGATGCCTTTAATTTCTTTTTCTTGTCCAATTGTTCTGGCTATAACTTCCATGTAATGTTAAATAGAAGTGGTGAAAATTGGCATTCTGATCTTGTTCCTAATCTTCAAAGGAAGCTTTCAGCTTTTCACAATTAAGTATGATGTTAACTGTAAGTTTTTTGTAGATGGCCTTTATCAGGTTGACTAAGGTCCCTTCTATTTCTAGTGTGTTGAGTATTTTTATCATGACAGGATGTTGCTTTTTCTGCATCAATTTATATATATATATATATATATATATATATATATATATATATAGTAGAGGCCTGGTGCATGGGACCCCTCGAGGGATGTCCAACTGCCCGTTTAGGCCTGATCCCAGTAGGATCGGGCCTAAACGGGCAGTCAGACATCCCTCTCACAATCCAGGACTCCTGGCTCCCAACTGCTCGCCTGCCTGCCTTCCTGATTGCCCCTAACCGCTTCTGCCTGCCAGCCTGATCACCCCTTAACCACTCCCCTGCCAGCCTGATTGATGCCTAATTACTCCCCTGCCAGCCTGTTTGCCCCTAACTGCCCTCCCCTGCAGGCCTGGTCACTCCTAACTGCCATCCCCTGCAGGCCTGGTCCTCCCCAACTGCTCTCCCCTGCAGGCCTGGGTCCCCCCCAACTGCCCATCCCTACAGGCCCGGTCGCCCCCAACTTCCCTCCTCTGCCGGCCTGGTCACCCCTAACTACCCTCCCCTGCTGGCCTGATCGCCCACAACTGCCCTCCCTTGCAGGCCTGTTCCCTCCCAACTGCCCTTCCCTGTTGGCCATCTTGTGGTTGCCATCTTGTCCACATGGGCAGCCATCTTTGTGTGTTGGAGTGATGGTCAATTTGCATATTACTCTTTTATTAGATAGGATAGAGGCCTGGTGCATGGGTGGGGACCAGCTGGTTTGCCCTGAAGGGTGTCCCGGATCAGGGTAGGGGTTCCCTTGGGGCATGGGGAGGCCTGGGCGAGGGTCCTGTGGTGGTTTGCAGGCCAGCCATGCCCCCTGGTGACCCAAGTGGAGGCCCTGGTATCTGGGATTTATTTATCTTCTATAATTGAAACTTTGTAGCCTTGAGTGGAGGCCTAGGACAGCCAGGGTGTGCAGAAAGCTTGGCTTCCTCCATCGCCGGGGCAACTCAAGCCTCCTCCTCTCTCCAGCTCCTTGGCTGTCGCCATTTTTGTTGGGATTTATTTATCTTCTATAATTGAAACTTTGTAGCCTTGAGTGGAGGCCTAGGCCAGCCTGGGTGTGCATAAAACTTGGCTTCCTCCATTACCAGGAAAACCCAAGCCTCCTGCTTGCTCCGTGACCACAGCCATCTTGGTTGGGTTAATTTGCATACTCACTCTTGATTGGCTGGTAGGCATGGCTTGTGGGTGTAGTGGAGTGATGGTTAATTTGCATATTACTCTTTTATTAGATTATATATATATATATATATATATATATATATATATATGTGGTTTCCCCCCATAATCTATTAATGTGATGTATCACATTGATCATTTTTTTATATGTTCAACCACCCTTGCATTCCTGGAATAAATTCCACTTGATCAGGATATATAATCCCCTTAATATACTGCTGGATTCAGTCTGCCAATATTTTGTACAGAATTTTTAGACCAGCCCTGACTGGTTTGACTCAGTGGATAGAGCATTGGGCCATTGACTGAAAGGTTCAGGGTTCGATTCCAGTAGGGGGCATGTACCTTGGTTGCAGGCTCTATCCCCAGTAGGGGGCGTGCAGGAGGCAGCTGATGGATGTTTCTCTCTCATCAATGTTTCTAACTCTCTTTCCTTCTCCCTTCCTCTCTGTAAAAAGTCAATAAAAATATATTTTAAAAGAATTTTAGACCTATATTCATTAGAGATATTGGTCTGAAACAATTACAAATAATATTGAATGTAAATTATAATTTTAAAAATTTTAAATAAATACTTTATCTAAAATTTTTTGAAAGCCACATAGTAAAAAATGCTGTGGTAGCAATAATTATACTAGGCAAAATAGACTTTAAACCAAAGGCTATAACAAGAAATAATGAAGGACCCAACAATTCCACTTCTGGGTATTTACCTGAAGAAACCCAAAACATAAAATCAAAAAACTATATGGTTCCATATGTTCATTGCAGCATTATTTACAATAGTCAAGATATGGAAGCAATGAAAGTGTCCATGAATAAATGAATGGATAAAGAAGAAGTGGTGCATATATGCAATGAAATATGACTTGACCACAAAAAAAATAATGTAATATTGCCATCGGTAACAACATGAACCTAGAGGGTATTGTGCTGAGTGAAAATAAGTCAGACAGGGAAAGACAAATGTCATATTATTTCACTTATATGTGGAATCTAAAAAAATATATAATAAACGAACAAGAAGACAAGAAACAGACTCATAGATACAGTGAACATTTTGACGGTTGCCACATGGTAGGGGTTAGGGGAATAAGGTGAAGGGGTTAAGAAGTACAAATTGGTAGTTACAGAATAGTCATGGGATATAAAGTACAGCATAGGGAATATAGTTAATAATATTGTAATGACTATGTGTGGTATCAGATGTGTCCAAATTAATTGGGGTAATCACTTCATACGTTATATAAATGCTTAATCACTGGTTGTACACCTGAAACTAGTATAATAATGTACAAAACTGTAATTAAAATATTAATAATTATTTTTAATGGAATGGAGAAAACGTATTTTCTTGTCTTTGAAGAAACAGGCAGGGAACAGATAAATCAACATTTTGGTAGGCAGTCAAGGCCAGGTATGAGTTGCCACTATGTCCCATAGGTCCCATTTCAAGCTTTAATATAAGAAACACTAGAGGCCCGGTGCACGAAATTCGTGCACTGGGGAGGGTGTCCCTCAGCCCAGCTTGCACCCTCTCTAATATGGGACCCCTCGGGGGATGTCCAACTGCAGGATTAGGCCCAATTCCTGTGGAATTGGGCCTAATCCTGCAGTTGGACATCCTTCTCACAATCCGGGACTGCTGGCTCCTAACCGCTCACCTACCTGCCTGATTGCCCCCTAACTGCTTCCTTGCTGGCCTGATTGACCCCTAACTGCACCTCTGCTGGCCTGATTGACCCCAAATACCCTCCCCTGCTGGCCTGATCACCCCCAAGGCTTTTATTAGTATAGATATGACCCTGCACAGAAAATTTTACTAATCCTGCTTTACAATAAGGGCTTGACGATTGAATCATTAGGACCAGACACCAAGATTTCCTTTCTTTGAATAGTGGAGGGAATACTTATCTTGTCTTTAAGTTGCCCGGAAATTAAAATGAGATAATGACTTAGAAAAGTATAAAAGCACCACATAAAGACAACTGTCTTTTTAATGAAGTGGCAAAATGAAAAACACTTTTTATTCTCCCCTTCCTTTACAGCTTTTATTTAAACTTTGAAATTTATAAAAATTTCACTCCAATTTTCATTTCTTTACATTCAACATTATTTTGTATTGGTTTCAGGTTTTATATTAGTTACAGAATAGTGGTTAGACAATCATATACTTTACAAAGTGTTCCCTGATATTTCTAGTACCCACCTGGCATCATACCATCATTACAACACTACTGACTATATTCCCTATTTAAGTGACAATGGGTTTACAGGTTCCTTTCAATCTTTCTTTTGTGTTTTTTGTCCTTCCTTTTCTTTCTCACTTCTTCCCTCATTTTCTTTATATAGTATCTCAATTGGCCATCAAAGCTCAGCGAAGGCACTGGGACACGCTTCATCCATTTTACAGACCAGGAAACTGAGGCCAATTCCAATTGGCTGTGGAACTTGACTCAGGAAGCCCTCAGAGCCATGCTCTTTGCTCTTCCTAAGGGGCAGCGGCCCAGCAAACAGAAAAAACCTTCCAGTCAGGCTTCTGAGCCTCTTTCTCAAGCACCTCTTCATTGCGGATGCTCCACATTCTTTCCTCTCCCCCCATTCTTTACTGCCCCCCCTTCTCCGAAGCAGGTGGAAGGCTTCCCACTCACTGCCTAGGATGCTCTGCTATGGGCAGGGTGTAGCGAGCTTGCTTTTGGGTGAAGGCAGGAGCAGTAGTCACTGCCTCTGAAGTGTGAAGGCCGCCTGAGCAAGGCCCATTAGCACTGGGAGCTTCTCTGAATCATGTCAGTCAGTCCAGTACCCTGCAGTGCAGCACCCCTTCACTGAGGTGGCTGCACCCCTCAACCCCCGCCTCAGGGGTGAGGGTCCTTGCCCCTCTGCCAGGAGTCCTTCCATACCCCTTGATCCCTGGCTGGGCCCACCCACGTCTTGGGGGCACTGCAGAACCTCTGTCTCTCTGCAGATGAGGCAGATCCCTGCCCTAGGTCTCCGCAAAGCTATGAATCTGTGGCCAGAGGCCTGGTCTGGGTCTCAGCAACCACATGCCTGCAATGTTCCCAGGGACCCTGGGAGGTCCTGGGCGAGTCCTGCCACGCCCCCCCCCAGGGTGGCGATCTCCCCGGGGACCCCCAGGGAAAGGCTGGCTGGGCCCGGCCATGCCCCCCCAGGGTGGCAATCCGCCCGGGACCCCCGGGAGCGCCTGGCTCAGCCCGGCCACGCCCCCCCCCAGGGTGGCGATCGCGCCCGGGACCCCCGGGAGTGGCCTGGCTGGACCCGGCCACGCCCCCCCCCAGGGTGGCGATCGCCTGGCTGGGCCCAGCCACACACCCCCAGGGTGGCAATCGCCGCCCGGGACCCCCGGGAGTGCCTGGCTGGGCCCGGCCATGCCCCCCCAGGGTGGCAATCCGCCCGGGACCCCCAGGAGCGCCTGGCTAGGTCCGGCCACGCCCCCCCAGGTGGCGATCGCCGCCCGGGACCCCCAGGAGCGCCTGGCTGGGCCCGGCCATGGCCCCCCAGGGTTGCATCGCCACGGGACCCCTGGAACTAAGAGGATTGGGCGCCGCCATCTTGGTCTTCTCAAAGGCCGGATAGGCCACCCGGAGTCCCGCCCCCAGCCTCTCGCAGGCCCAATCGTGGGCATAGCGGAGGTGCGGTCAATTTGCATGTTTCTCTATTATAAGGTAGGATAGTTTCCTATCAGGTCCTGCACAAAGCAGGAAGCCAGTCAGTGTTTGTTATTGATGGTGATGATTTGCTATTTTTCCAGAAGATTAATTATTTCTTAAATCTGTGGGCTGTTCAAATTAAACCCCAGGTATATTTTATCAGGAATTGTCACTCACTGGCATGTATGACCTTTTAGCTAAAGACTGATATGATAAATAAGAATGGTATCAACTGGCCCTGGCTGGGTGGCTTAGTCAGTTGGAACATCGTCCCATACACCAAAAGATTGCAGGTTCAATCCCCAGTCAAGGTATGTATGGGAGTCAATAAGTCCATGTTTCTCTCTCACATCAATGTTTCTCTCTCTTTCTCTTCCCCTTCCTCTCTGAAAAATCAATAAAAACATATCCTTGTGTGAGGATTAAAAAAATAAAAGATTGCTCATTCTTTAAAAAAACAAAAGAATGGCATCAACTCAAGTTAATGTGGATGACATTGCAGTTTTCCAAGACAAACTTTTTCTTAAGTCACCAAATTACCTTCAGTTGAAAGGTCTTAATCATCTACTTGCTGCATAATAGAAACAAAGACAGAACCTATTTCATTCCTGTCACAGAATCAAGGCAAGGTCTGGGCCTCCCTAGAACACATGCCTGTATGTGAATCAGAGACCAGTTTTTGGAACACCTATTTTCCTCATCTATAGTCTATGATTGCTGCCATATACAGTACATATAATGGAGACAGAAAGATGGTTTCATCCAGGAGGTCAAGTTTCAATTCCCAGTCAGGGCACATGCCCAGGTTGTGGGTTTGATCCCCAGTGTGGGGTGTGCAGGAAGCAGCCAATCAATGATTTCCTCTCATTTTTGATGTTTCTATCTATCTATCTATCTATCTATCTATCTATCTATCTACATATCTACCTATCTCCCCTCCTCTCTGAAATCAATAAAATATATTAAAAATAAAAAAGGAAAGATGGCTTCATAATGCTACAGATAGATTTAAATAAAACATTGTGCATAAGAGAAAAGAGCCCAAGAGAAAAGGCAAAGCTTCAGTTAGGTGTGCATTAACCATCCAATGGCATTTCAGTTACATCAAGAAATAAAAAAGTGGAGTGGGGACAAAAAGGGGGAGAAAATGGGAGACATCTGTAATACTGTCAACAACAAAGTAAACTTTTAAAACAAATAGTAGTCCAAGCTATCCACTTGAGCCCATGCACAATCCTGAGTGAATGGATTCATTTATTGAAATTCCAACTTGTCCTACAGCCATACTGACCAAAAGGAAGTTGTTGAGAGGCAGCCCAGCAATTTTTCAAATGGGTGTTTCTGTAACCTGCTATACATGAGACATTGAAAGAGATAATAAGAATCTATTTTCTTACCTGAGAGGAAGATAAAACTGGACATGAGAATCAATCCATAAAGCCTCTGATACATGATATGTCCTTTCATTGTCTAAACCTGTTTTTAAAAAGTCAGAAATATGCCTAGCTCAGATTCAGAACAAACAATTTCTAGGTGTATGTTACTACCTTCTTCCCGTTTCACTTAAGGATTTTTCTGATTGTTTAAAATCATGACAGCCAGCCACAATATAGACACTTGCCTGAGTTATGCAGCCTAGATCTATTTGCATAACCATTCAACAAATTTTTTTGAGTGCCTACTATGTAGAAGACACTGTGTTACACACTGGGAATACAGTGCTGGAAAAACAAGACAGAGATATCTGCCCTCATTGGGAAATCAGACATTAAATACATAATTTAAAAATTTGATTTTATTCAACCTTTATGTATACAACTTCAACACAACAACTCTGGTTTTAACAGTTTTAACAAGCCTAAACTTTTTGAAGGAAGAATTACACAAAAAGAACTTACTGGTAAAAGTAACTCATGAAATCACTTCTATTTTTAAAGCAGATCATCTCATCACATTCACCCAGCTTCTCTCTTTAAATAATTGTAAAGAAAACTGCTTATTTGGGAAACACACTGCAAACCCCCTTTCTTCAACCAAAACAGTGTTAAAACTCCAAATACTACAGAAACATATTACAGAAGCTTGGCAGTAGGGTGATGATGGGCATTTTCTGGTTTTAAATAAAATACACTTCTGAATGATTTACCACTGATTTAAACACTTCTTTTCCTATAGGATAATACATCATATTGTATTTCTTTCTACTTCTAAATGGGATTTGGAGTGAATAGACTCACTTTATATTTAAAGTAACAGAAGTCAATTAGGAAACCAAATGAATCTTGGACTTGCTTTGAGCACCAGCCATTAATAAGGCTCTTCACATTTACCAAGTGTTCAAATGCCATTCTCATTAGAATAATAAGGGAATTTGTATGACTTGGATGGATTTTTTAAACTACAAACTTAGAAGTAAGGGGATATCTAAATCTTTTATGACTTGCAAGATGAAATGCAACTTAAATTTACAGTGCTATAAGAGTACCAGATAAGAAACTGTAACTAGCTGTAAGGCTGTATTTCTGCTCCTTCATTTCCCTGGACCTAAGTTTCCTTATCTGTAAAAATAGAGATAATAATCTGCCTATTTCCAAAAGCTGCTATAGAGGATCAAATGATGTGATATTTAAAAGGCAATTTTCAAAGTATAAAGTGCTATAGAAATGGATATGATCACTATCTATAAAATGGAATTTTCAACAGCAAACAATCCAATTTATATTTTTCTTACATTTCCTCTAAACTTTTATAACAATCCCAAGGTATGTTTCAGAAACTTACCTGGCACCCAAAAAGTAAATCATGGGATTTCCACACTACAGAATACTATGCAGTCATTAAAGAGAATAATATAAGCCCAGCCAGTGTGGCTCAGTGGTTGAGTATCAACCCAGGAATCAAGAGGTCACCGGTTAGATTCCCAAGTTGCAGGCTCCATCCCCAGTAGGGAGTGTGTAGAAGGCAGTTGATCTATGATGTTTCTCTCTCATCGATGTTTCTTTCTATCCCTCTCCCTTCCTCTCTCTCCAAGAAATCAATAAAAACATATTTTTTTTTAAAAAAAGGAATAAGATAAGTCTATATGTCTATCAGGCATAAAAGGGTGGGTTGAGGAAGGAGAGTGGGGGCAGGGTCTTTCATTTTATGTACCATGCAATTCTGTACTGCTTGATTCTTTTAAAATTATCACATATTACCTATATAACTTTAAAAATTGAAAGAAAAGAGAAAGAAAGGAAGAGAGGGCTAGGGAAAGAGAGGGAATACAGGAAGGAATTGCATGAGAGAATTAGAAAGGAAGAATAGGGATTAAAAAGGTTTCCTTTATACCTAATACCATTCAGTATTGTTTGATTATTTTACAATGAGCATGCATTACTTTTTAAATTTTTTAAAAATGAAAGAAGAAGGGAAGGAGGGAAAGAAGTGAAAGAATGGAGATTAAGGACTTTTATATTATACCTCATCAATTATATGCAATTCGGTTCTTTTATGATGAATATTTATTACTTTTATAATTTTTTAAAAATTAAAGGAAGGGAGGAAAGATGGAGGTAAAGAAGAAGGAAGGGTGGGAGGGTAAGAAGAAGAGAAGAAAAACACTCACCTGAGAACTGGACTCCTTTAACTTCCCACCCCCGTGTCACTGTGGAGTCCACAGGAAGAGTTTGCTTTACAAATGAGCAGACCTGGTCTCTAAAGCACTACATTTGACGTAAAATGGAACGAGCAAAAAGCAGGAGGCTCATTATCTGCTGGCAATGCCTCAGTCACCTCCTTTTCTGGATCAAGCCACCCTCTCTGCTCTTAGCTTTATGGGGCTTATTGACCAGGGACAATCCTTTTTTTTGTGTCTTGCAGTACGTCATGGGGCTGCTCTCCTGAGAATGAAATCAGCATGGGCAAAGTCCTCAAGTTATTATATACCTGCAAGAACTCATTAATTTGAGTTTTCTTTTCCAGTTTTCATTAAGGATTATATTAACTTGATTATCACTTTAATTCAATTTGATGTATTAAGCAGGTACTTAACTAAGGTTCATTTCATTTTATTGAGAAAATGGGGAGTGGGGAGTGTTCAGAACTATGAGCAAAAAGTAGAGTCCGAGGAAGTATTAATATAGTCACATCTCACACTGTCAGTAAAGTGAAGCCAGCTGTTTATATTCACTGCAGATCCTTTCTTCAAATTGCCTTCAAAATAAATAGATTTATTGAACTGGTTTTGCGTCAGAGGAGGTTGTGTTTTTAGCCCCAGATGGTGTCATTATAGCCCTTTGGAGATGATAGAAATATCAAATCTCATCAAAGTATCAAGAGATGTTCCCCACCAGCCTCCGCATTTCCAAGATCAGGACCCTGAGGTCCAGAGGGTAGAACAACTTGCTCAAGTTCATTGAGCTTATGAGAGGCAGAGCAGGAGCTAGGACTGTGGGCTCCTGACTCCAAGACCAATACCTTTTTCTCTCCATCTCACACCTTAAATGGAAAAATGCAGTCTAGTAAGAGACTCTTTCAAACTATTATCTGTAAGCCTGTAGTTCTTCAGGTGGGGAAGGGAAGGAGAGTGTCTCAGAATCACCACTTACCCACTCAAAGCCCAAAAACTATCAGTGTGGTGGGTGAGAGTCCAGATTTGCAGAAAGATAGATGAGTTTGAATCTCAATTGTGTGGTTTAGGGCCTGTTCCACTAACATCTCTAGAGCCTCAGTACCCTCATGTGTAAAATGTACATAATGACACTTACCTTGTATCACTGGGAAGATTATGTGATACAGTGTGTATAAAGGGCTTTAGCCCAGTACCTGGCATTGGATTCCAGTGCCCAGAATTCCACTGCTTCCCCTTTCCACTTGTCACCAGGCTTATTTTTATGGCCTGTTACTCACATGGGGTAACACAGCTGACAAGGGGATGTGAGGCAATTGCCAAGAATCACCTTGGCACTTCCCTGTCATTGGTTTATATTTCACACCATGCCTGCTCATTGATCTGTCCACACCTCCCCCTCTAACACTTTGAGCTTCATTCAAAGGTTCACACACTGCCAGGCACACAGAGAACACTTAATCAATCTATATATATAAAGAGGTAATATGCTAATAGGTCCTAACGGTGTCCCAGTCACAACGGGTCAACAGGCTGAACGTGCACAGGAGCTTGTGGGCAGAGATGGGGGCGGGGACTTCCACCCCCAGCAGAGGCCCGCGAAGGCCTGCCCAGTGCTAACATCACGCTGCCTCTGAGGCAGAGGCTGCTCCCAACGGAGGCACTTGTAGGCAGGAGCTGGTGGGCTCGGACACAGTCAGGGGGGCCTGGCTGAGTCACCATGGCATGGAATGAGCAGGCCTGGAGCAGACACAGACGGGGGGGCCTGCCTGAGCCGCTGCATCATGGCTTGAGCAGGCCATGAGCGGACACAAACATTTTTTCGTGGTGAAGGCACTAGAGTCCATGTTCATGAAAACACCTTGGCGGCTGCAGCGGCCAGCAGTGGCAGCAGCAGTGGGGTGATGGGTGTGGCGCCTTCCCCTGATCAGCCCGGTCGCCTCTTCTCTGAATGGAGATCCTGGTGACAATAGCTCATTTTTTAAAAAGGAGACTAAGAGGCCTTGGATGGGAGGGAACCTTACTTTTCTCTGCATATACTTTTGTATTGTTAGAATTTTAATTATTTGCATGTGTTGCTTTGCCAAAGAAAAATACTGTGCTTACTTTTTAAATCCAATGTATCAAATGAAATAATTTACTGGAAAATGAAATGTGCAGAAAAAGGAAGAGGTTAGAGCTATTCGTCAGGAAGAAAATGCCACCTGAGGAGAGAGGACTTCAATGGGTAGCTTCCATTCTCTGGAAGGTTATACAGAGAATGTTGACCATATGTTCTTCTTATCTACAGAGTAATAGGAAATGGACTGAAATTACAGGGGGAGATGTGAGTTAAACATAAATAGGTCATTATTGACCATAGTATCTGATAAACAGCTGAAAAGGCTATCACGGGATGTCATGAGACTTCCATCCCTGGAAACTCAAAGGTCTAGATCACCATATGGCTCTACTGATTTATGTGTCCTCCCACAGAGAGAGTGAGAAGGCTGAACTTGTTGAGACTCTGTTTCCCTTTCTGACACTAGAAGAAACACTTAATCTGGTGATGTTCCAGGCTCTCATTGTTCCCTCTTTCCTTTCCAGGTCATTTGGGAATCTGATTGTTTCTACACATCATGGCTCCCAACCACAGGCTTGCTATTGAATTCAAGGACCAACCATAGAAGCAAATAAAGGATCTGATGCTGGAGGAAAAATCATCTGTGTTTATGACTTCTTAAGAGATTTTCAAGGACAATTTTGATTATATTTGATTGCCACCTTAATCACTACCATCCAACTGATTCCTTGCTGATTGTCATTACCATGTATACCTTCATACTTTTGCTTCACATGTGGGCATATTTTGTATAATAATACTGTAAGTTCTTAAACATCAAATAAATGTGTACACTTTTAAACCTGATATAAAAAGTATCACACCACAAGAGAAGTGGCACAGCATAATCCTATATAATAAAGATGTAATATGCAAATGGTCATTACGCCATGAAGCGTAATGACCGACCATGTAACAACCAGATCAAGGATCAGCAGGAGGGTGGGACAGTGAGCTGGAAGCTACAGGAGGGTACTGGGCAGCAACCTTTGAGGGGGGGCTGGGGGGAAGGGGCAGGGGGAGCTACAGGAGGGCAGGACAGTGGGCGGAGAGCTACTGGAGGACAGCAGCAAGCTACTAGAGAGCTACTGGCATACGAATTCATGTGCAGGGCTACTAGTAGTTAATAAAATACACTCTGAATACAAACTGGGTTCCCTCATTTCACTGCCTCAGCTTCTTCATCTGCAAAATGGGGATAATGGGGATGATGATGATGATGATAAAGCTATCCATCTATAGTGCTTTTATGGTATAAATGAGATGATATATATAAAGCATTTAGAGCACTGCATGGTGCATAATAAATTTATAAGTACTAGCCATTAATAGTTATTATTTTACAACTTACTAGAGGCCCGGTGCATGGATTCATGAACTGGTGGGGTCCCTCAACCTGGCCTGCAGGGATTGGGCCAAAACCAACTCTCTGATATCCCCCGAGGGGTCCCAGATTGCACAAGAGGGCACAGACGAGGACGAGGAACCCCACTGGTGCAGGATGGGGGCCAGGGAAGGACCATGGGAGGGCTTGAGGGCATGTCCAGCCCATCTCACCCAGGCCCAATCAGCCAGACCCCAGCAGCAAGCTAACCTACCAGTTGAAGCATCTGCCCCCTGGTGGTCGGTGCACATCATAGCGATTGGTCAAACAGTCAAAGGAATGGTCAGGCATTTAGCATATTAGGCTTTTATTATATAAGATTTGGTCAGGAATATTTGATCATTCTAAGATGCTAGGGATTCAGCAGTGAACAAAATAGGTAACTCTCTCTTCTCATAAAGTTTATGTTCTGATGGGAGTAAGTGAACAATAGACAAGAAAAATAAAGCATATGTTAGAAGGTGATAAATGCCACAGAGAAAAATGAAATGGGAAAGAATTTTTGGAAGAGGGTGGAGAAAGCACTTTAAATAAGGTGATCAGGTATGTCCTCACTGATAAAATGACATTTGAAGAGATACCTGAAGGAAATGAGGGAATGATTGATGGGGACACCTGAAGAAACAGCATTCCAGACAGAGCACTACAGGGCACTTGAAGCCTTTCTGGAAACAGTACTAAAGGTGAGTGTGCTGGGAGCAAAGTGAACTAAGGAAAAACACTGAGAGATGAAATAAAAGACTTAATGGAGGTCCAAATTACACAGGGTCTAGTGGGCCATTTTTGGAACTTTGGCTTTACCCTGGAGAAATGGGGAACCAATGCAGCATTTTTTAAAACTTTCCATTTTGAAATGACATCAAACTTATAGAAGTGTTGTCAAAGAGCTCTCATACATCCTTTATCCAGATTCTTCAATTGTTTACATTTTGCAACATTTGCCTTATTTCTATTTACATATATATTTTGAAACATTTTAGAGTATATTGAAGATAGCATACCCCTTTACCTCAAATACGTCAGTGGGCATTTTCCTAAGAGCAAGAGTGTTTTTTACATAACCACAGCACAATTACCAAAATTAGGACATTTATGTAGTACTATCTCCTAAGCAGTCCTTATTCACATTCAGCCAACTCCCTCACTAATGTCCTTTATTGTGGTTTCCCCCTCTAATCCAGGATCCAATCTAGAATGACACATTGATTTTAGTTGTCATCAGTTTTTAGTATTCTTTCATCTGGAAATGTTCTCCAATCTTTCCTAGATGTTCATGAAATTGACTTTTTAAAAATTTTTTAAATATATTTTTATTGATTTCAGAGAGGAAGGAAGAGGGAGATAGAAACATCAATGATGAGAATCATTGATTGGCTGCCTCCTGCATGCTCCCTACTGGGGATTGATCTCCTAACCCGGGCATGTGACTTGACAGGGAATCAAACCCTGACCTCTTGGTTCATAGATCAACACTCAACCACTGAGCCACACTGGCCAGGCTGGAATTGACATTATTTAAGTATATGGGCCACCTATTTTATAGAATGTCCCTCAATTTGGGTTTGTCTTATCTTTGCTCATAGTTCAGGTTATATATTTTTTGGCAGGAATACCACAGAAGTGATGCTGTGTCCATCTCGGGGCATCGATACACATGATGTCAATTTATCCCATTAGTGAGAATGTTAAATTGATCCCTTAGTTGGGATGATGTCCACTAGATTTCTTCATTGTAAAAATATAATTTTTTGATTTGTAATTTGTAAGTGATCTGTGGGAAAATACTTAGAGTCTGTAAATAACCTCTTCCTCCTTATCTTAGTTCATTTGGGCTGCTATTGCAAATTACCATATACTGGATGGCTTAAGCAATATTTATTTCTCACAATTCTGAAGGCTGGTAATTTCAAGATCAAGGTACTGGACAATTTGATGTCTGATGAGGACCTGTTTCCTGGTTCACAGACGGCCGTCTTCTTGCTGTGTCTGTACGTGGCAGAAGGGATGAGGGAGGTCTCCAGGGTCTGTTTTTAAGGCACTAATGCAATTGATGAAGGTTCCATCCTCATGGCCTAATCACCTCCCAAAGGCCTCACTTCCAAATACAATCACATTGGAGATTAGGTTTCAACATATGAATTGGAGGCTGGGGACACACAAACATTCATTGTATAGCACTCCTCAAACCTTTAATAGTTTTAGCAGTCATTGCTCATATTTGCCTGATAGTTGCCAAATGGCAATATTCTATTTTAATCATTTTTCCTACATTTATTAGTCAGCTTTCTACAGAAAGAGTTTTCCCTTCTCCCACATTCATTCATTTATTCATTCATTTATTCACATGGGTTCTTGTTTTCAGTAGGATATAATCTATTACTATTAATTTATGCTCAAACTGTCCTAGATGAAACAAATTGTCCAACAAGAGCTCTTTCAAGCTGGATTCTGTGTCCTTTTGACATATTCCCATAATTCTTTGAGCACTTTCTTATTTTCTTACACAAGATTTTCCAGTTTTATCTTGCATTTTCCCTGCCTCAGACCTAGAATACACCATTTCTCTTAGGATCGCTGGCTCCATTTAGTGGATAATGGTGTCTAGTAACCAAGATCTGGGTCATGGCCAAGTTTTGAACAAAAGAATAACATGACCTGACATGTTTTTATAGGATCACTCAGGCTGCTATGCTAAAAATTGATTCTAAAAGGACTAAAAAGGAAGCAGGAAGATGCATTGATGTTGACAGAGTAGACCAGGAATGGAGAACGTCTGGCTCTCAGGCTGCATAAGGTCCACAAAATCATTTGGTCTGACCCTACCAAAGCATTTAAGGTGAGTTAATTAAATGCTTGACCAGCCCTGACCGGTTTGGCTCAGTGGATAGAGTGTCGGTCTGCGGACTCAAGGGTCCCAAGTTCGATTCCGATCAAAGGCATGTACCTTGGTTGCAGGCACATACCCAGTAGGGAGTGTGCTCATCGATGTTTCTAACTCTCTATTCCTCTCCCTTCCTCTCTGTAAAAAATGAATAAAATATATAAAAAATTAAAATAAATAAAATAAATGCTTGACCAAATATAGCAGGCTAATTCTTAAGTTGATAATCTTCTTTGGCCAGAGGATTATGTTACAAATATTCAAATGGCCCTTGGTAGAAAAAAGCTTCCTCACCCCTGCTCTAAAGGAAATCAAGGGCATTGTAATTGTCCATGGCAACTCTAGATAAAAAATTTAGACTAGTTTGTTGGGATTCCAGGGAAGAAATATGTCATTTATGACTTCTTTTAGCACCAGAGACAAAATTTGGACTGGCTTTCTAATTTTACTAGAGGCCTGGTGCACAAAATTCAGGCCTAAACAGGCAGTCGGACATCCCTCTCACAATCCAGGACTGCTGGCTCCCAACTGCTTGCCTGCCCACCTGCCTAATTACCCCTAACCGCTTCTGCCTGCCAGCCTGATCACCCCCTAACCACTCCCCTGCCAGCCTGATCAACACCTAACTGCTCCCCTGCTGGCCCGATTGTCCCTAATTGCCCTCCCCTGCTGGCCTGGTCCCCCCCAACTGCCCTCCTCTGCAGGCCTGGTCACTCCCAAATGCCCTCCCCTGCAGACCTGGTCACCACCAACTGCCCTCCCCTGCAGGCCTGGTTCCCTCAAACTGCCCTCCCCTGCAGGCCTGGTTCCCCCAAACTGCCCTCCCCTGCAGGCCTGGTCCCCCCACAACTGACCTCCCCTGCAGGCCTGGTCCCCCCCAACTGACCTCCCCTGCAGTCCTGGGTCCCCCCCAACTGCTCTCTCTGCCAGCCTGCTTGTCCCCAACTGCCCTCCCCTGCATGCCTGGTTGCCCCCAACTGCCCTCCTCTGACATCCTGGTAACCCCTAACTGCCCTCCCTGCAGACCTGATCACCCACAACTGCCCTTCTCTGCCGGCCATCTTGTGGCAACCATCTTGTGTTGACATGGGGGAGGCCATCTTTGACCACATGGGGGTGGCCATCTTGTGTGTTAGAGTGATGGAAAATTTGCATATTACCTCTTTATTATATAAGATTATCCCCATTATGGGAACAGCAATTCATAGTGTAGGCATAAAAGTGGAATTAGCTATCACTCTTGGAAGTTCTCTTGAATAACCTGTGTTTTCCTCATCTAGGAGGCTTCTGGGTGGCCTTCTCAAGGTTATAAGGCTGATTTCTACATAAGCGGTAGTACCCTAGTAGAGCACAGATTTATTATGAATACTAGTAGCCTGGTGCATGAAATTCGTGCATGGATGGGGGGTTCCCTCAGCCCAGCCTACACCCTCTCCAATCAGGGACCCCTTGGGGGATGTATGATTGCCAGTTTAGGCCCGATCCCTTGCAATCTGGGATCTAGCCAAAAAAAAAAAAAAAAAAACTTAATGAAAGTCTTTGAATTAAGCTCCTTTGAGGTTCTGTTAATTTTGAGCTCAGCAACAGCCTAATCAGGGGCCCCAAGTGGATGATTTCTGAAGTCAATGACCATGTCTCATTTCAGGGTCCTCTGTGAGCAATAAGGGAGAGTAATGGAGAGTACCACAATTGGCCCATATGCTATCTCCACTAGAGGTTCACCAAGTACCAGTAGGAAAACTTAAATAGTTACAGCTGATGAACACCCATTTTTCTGTAAGGTGCTTGAGAAAGAGAAGGTTTAATGGAGTCCAGGCATGAAATGCTACATAATGCCCCTTTCAAAGATGCCCATTTCCTGATCTCCAGACCCTGTTGCCTTATATGACACAAGGGACTTTGCAGATGTGGTTAGGTATCCTGAGTTGGGGAGATTATCATAGACTAGTGCTTGAAATTAGTGCATAGGAGGGTAGTGTCCCTCAGCCGGCCTGCACCCTCTCCAATATGGGTTCCCCCTGGGTGATATCTGACTGCAGGATTGGGCCTAAACTGGCAATCGGAGATCACTCTCACAACCCGGGATGACTGGCTCCTAACTGCTCACCTGCCTGATCAGCCCCTAACCACTTCTGCCTGCCAGCCCAATCGCCCCCAACTGCCCTCCCCTGCCAGCCCGATCGCCCACAACTGCCCTCCCCTGCCAACCTGATCTCCCACAACTGCCCTCCCCTGCTGCGACCTGCCTTCTCTGTTGCGACCCACCTCCTCCACATGAGGTGACAGAGACACCAAGACCGGCCTCCCCTGCTGCAAACAGCCTCCTCCACTGCGACCCATCTCCTCCACCCAAGGCAGCAGAGACACTGGGACCAGCCTCCTCCGTGTCACACAGAGCCACGGGACCCCCAGGCCTCACCACGTGGAACAGCCAACGGCCCCCCGCATCCACTGTGCATGCGACCATCTTGTGGTGGCCATCTTGTGGTAGCTATCTTGTGACGGCCATCATGTGATGACGTCACACGCAAGGGCCAACTAGGCTTTTATTAGTATAGATTAAACAGGTAGACCCAAAGTCATCACAAGCTCTTATAATTGGGAGGCATGAGGATCAGAGTCAGAGAAGGGGATTTGACAATGGAAGCAGATGTGAGAGAAAGATTTGAAAACGCTGTACTTCTGGCTATGAAGGTGGAGGAAGGTGCTGTCCATTAAGACATGCAAACAGCCTCTAGAAGCTGGAAAAGGGAAGGAAATAGATTATCTGGTGAAGCCTCCAGAAGGAACACAGCCCTGTTTATCCCAGCCTCTCCTACACTCTTCCTTAAACAACATTGCACATCACATCATTCTCTCATTCTCTTCCTCAAAATTGTTCAATGGCTCTACATTGATACCAAAATTCGAGTCGAGTCCAGGTTTGTGATCTCATGAAATCAAAGAATAAGTTTCATGGACCAAGAGGTGAGCAAAGTTTTTATTACAGAGAAGCTCCCTGCAGCAGGGAGGGGACCTGAATGCATTGCCGCTGAATCTCACTAGTCAGATACATGCTCTGACACATGACTAGCTGTGTGACTGTAGGCAAGGTACTGAACATCCCTTTGCTGCAGTTTCCTCATTTATAAAATGGTAATAATAATAATAATACCTTCCCTCATAAGACTGTGGTTAGTGTAATGAGAAAATACATTCAAAGCCCTTAGCTCTATATGTGTTGGATATTATTGTTAATAGATGATGATGATGATGATGATGATGATGATGATGATGAGAGCATATTATTAACACTGCTAGTGGCCCGGTGCATGAAATTTGTGCACGGGGGGGGGGAGGGCTCCCTCAGCCCAGCCTGGACCCTCTCCAATCGGGGATTGGGCCTAAACTGGCATTTGGACATCCCTCTCGCAATCTGGGACCCCTGGCTCCTAACCGCTCACCTGCCTGCCTGCCTGATCACCTCTAACTGCCTCTGCCTGCCCTTCTGATTGCCCCTAACCCCTCTGCCTGCCTTCCTTATTGCCCCTAACCTCTCTGCCTGCCTGCCTAATCACCACTAACTGCCTCTGCCTGCATGCCTGATCACTCCTAACTGCCCTCCCCTGCCAGCCTGATCTCACCCCCAATGGTCCTCCCCTGCTGGCCTGATCTCATCCCCAACTGCCCTCCCTTGCTGGCCAATTTGGTTCTGATTGGTAAGTTTCTATGCCAGTCAGCACCAAAAGCTCCGCCTCCTAGTAGCCATTGGCTCCTCACAGTTCACCCAGATTTGGTTCTAATTGGTCAGTTTCTATGCCAGTCAATGTCTCCAGGCCTATCTCTGGACCTGACCTGATCAGAGAGGCAGGGATGATCAGCAGCCCCAGTGGAAGCCCAGAGAGAAACAGAGGCGCAGCTGATGGCGAAGGCAGGAGAGAAAGAGAGAGGCAACTGCTGATCAACAGCTGCTACAGAGGCTGTGGATCAGAACTTGCCTCTCTCTTCAGGCCTCTCTCCGGGCCTGATCCACAGCCCCCTCAGCAGTCAGTGGTGGGTCACCATGGCAACCCAGCACTGACTGCAGGACTGACTTCCGGTGTTTGGTGGAGCCTTTGGTCAGTCATTATGGACCCTGGGTTTTTATATATTAGGATATTTATTATTTACTACAATGAGAGTGAACCAATTTGTGTCTCTCAAGATGGAAAAATTTGAAAGCTCATTGTTACTCTCAGTATGGCTAACTGGTAGTGCCAAATATTTTTATTTTTTTTTTAATATTTTTATTGAGGTATTATATGTGTACATATCTTACTATTACCCCCCCCACCACCCACCCACACATCCCCTCCCCCCCCCAGAGTTTTGCGTCCATTGTTTATGCTTATATGCATGCATACAAGTCCTTCGTTTGATTTCATAACTCCCCCACCTTTCCCAAACTTTCCCCCTGTACTTTGAAAGTCTGTTTGATGCTTTACTGTCTCTGTATCTATCTTTTTGTTCACCACTTTATAATGTTCTTTACTATCTCTAAATGAGTGAGATCATGTGGTATTTTTCTTTCATTGACTGGCTTATTTCACTTAGCATAATGTTCTCCAATTCCATCCAGGTTGCTGCAAATGATGAGAATTCCTTCTTTTTTATGGCAGCATAGTATTCCATTGTGTAGATGTACCACAGTTTTCTGATCCAGTCATCTGCTGACGGGCACCTAGGCTGTTTCCAAATCTTAGCTATTGTAAATTGTGCTGCTATGAACATAGTGGTGCATATATCCTTTCTGATTGGTGTTTCTAGTTTCTTCGGATATATTCCCAGGAGTGGGATTACTGGGTCAAATGGGAGTTCCATTTTCAGTTTTTTGAGGAAACTCCATACTGTTCTCCACAGTGGCTGCACCAGTCTGCATTCCCACCAGCAGTGCACGAGGGTTCCTTTTTCTCCGCATCCTCGCCAACACTTGTCGTTTGTTGATTTGTTGATGATAGCCATTCTGACAGGTGTGAGATGGTACCTCATTGTTGTTTTGATTTGCATCTCTCGGATAATAAGTGACTTTGAACATGTTTTCATGTGTCTCTTGGCCTTCCTTCTGTCTTCTTTTGAAAATATTCTGTTTAGGTCTGTTGCCCATTTTTTTATTGGATCATTTATCTTCCTCTTACTGAGTTGCATAAGCTGCCTGTAGATGTTGGAGATTAAACCTTTATCAGTGATAGCATTTGCAAATATGTTTTCCCATGCAGTGGGCTTTCTTGTTGTTTTGTTGATGGTTTCTTTTGCTGTAAAAAAGCTTTTTATTTTGATGTAGTCCCATTTGTTAATTTTCTCTTTAGCTTCCATTGCCCTAGGGGCAGTGTCAGTGAAGAAGTTCTTGTGGCATATGTCTGAGATTTTGTTGCCTGTGGATTCCTCTAGTATTTTTATGGTTTCCCGTCTTATGTTTAAGTCCTGTATCCATTTTGAGTTTATTTTTGTGTATGGTGTAAGTTGGTGATCTAGTTTCATTTTTTTGCATGTATCTGTCCAGTTTTCCCAACACCATTTATTGAAGAGACTGTCTTGACTCCATTGTATGTTCATGCCTCCTTTGTCAAATATTAATTGAGCATAGTGGTTTGGGTCGATATCTGGGTTCTCTATTCTGTTCCATTGATCAATATGTCTGTTCTTGTGCCCATACCAGGCTGTTTTGAGAACAGTGGCTTTGTAATACAGCTTGAAATCTGGTATTGAGATCCCACCTACTTTATTCTTCTTTCTGAGGATTGCTGAGGCTAGTCGGGGTCTTTTTTTATTCCAGATGAATTTTTGGAGAGTTCTTTCTAGGTCTGTGAAATATGCTGTTGGTATTTTGATGGGGAGTGCATTGAATCTGTAGATTGCTTTGGGTAGTATGGACATTTTAATGATGTTGATTCTACCAATCCAGGAACATGGTATGTTCTTCCATCTGTTTACATCTTCCTCTATCTCTTTTTTCAGTGTCCTGTAGTTTTCTGCGTATAGGTCTTTTACCTCCTTAGTTAAGTTTATTCCTAGGTATCTTAATTTTTTTGGTGCGATGGTAAATGGGATTGCTTTTTTAGTCTCTCTTTCTGTAAGTTCATTATTGGTGTATAGAAAAGCCATAGATTTCTTGGCGTTAATTTTGTATCCCGCTACATTGCCGAATTCATTTATTAAGTCTATTAGTTTTTTGATGGAATCTTTTGGGTTTTTTATGTACAATATCATGTCATCTGCAAATAAGGACAGCTTCACTTCTTCTTTTCCAATTTGGATGCCTCTTATTTCTTCTTCTTGCCTAATTGCGATAGCTAATATTTCCAGTACTATGTCAAACAGGAGTGGTGAGAGTGGGCATCCCTGTCTTGTTCCTGTTCTTAGGGGAAATGGTTTTAGTTTTTGCCCATTGAGTATGATGTTTGCTGTGGGTTTATCATAAATAGCTTTTATTATGTTGAGGTATGAGCCTTCTATTCCCACCTTGTTGAGAGTTTTTATCAAGAAAGGGTGTTGGATTTTGTCAAATGCTTTTTCTGCATCTATTGATATGACTATGTGATTTTTATCTCTCAATTTGTTTATGTGATGTATCACGTTTATTGATTTGCGGATATTGTACCATCCTTGCATTCCTGGAATAAATCCTACTTGGTCATGGTGTATGATCTTTCTGATGTACTGCTGGAGCCGATTTGCTAGAATTTTGTTGAGGATTTTGGCATCAATGTTCATGAGGGATATTGGCCTGTAATTCTCTTTCATTGAGTTGTCTTTATCTGGTTTTGGTATTAGGGTGATGCTGGCTTCATAGAAGGAGCCTGGAAGTGTTCCTTCCTCTTGAATTTTTTGGAATAGTCTGAGGAGGATAGGTTTTAGTTCTTCCTTGAAAGTTTGATAAAACTCTCCTGTGAAGCCATCTGGCCCCGGGCTTTTGTTTGCCGGAAGCTTTTTGATGACTGCTTCAATTTCTTCCATAGTTACTGGCATGTTGAGCTGTTTAGAATCTTCCTGATTGAGTTTTGGAAGGTTGTATTTTTCTAGGAATATGTCGATTTCCTCTAGGTTGTCCAGTTTGTTGGAATAGAGTTGTTCGTAGTATTTTGTAACAATCCTTTGTATTTCGTCGGGGTCTATTGTTATTTCACCTCTTTCATTTCTGATTTTGTTTATTTGGGTCCTCTCTCTTTGCTTCTTGGTGAGCCTGGCTAGAGGCCCATCAATCTTGTTTATCCTTTCAAAGAACCAGCTCTTGGTTTTGTTGATCTTTTGTATTGTTTCTTTGGTCTCTATGTCGTTCATCTCCGCTCTGATCTTTATTATTTCTTTCCTTCTGCTTACACTGGGCTTATCTTGTTGCTCTCTCTCTAACTCTTTGAGTTGTTGGGTTAGGTAATTTATTACCATTGTTTCTTGTTTTTTGAAGTAGGCTTGTAGAGCTATGAACTTCCCTCTCAGGACTGCTTTCATTGTGTCCCATAGATTTTGGATTGTTGTGTTTTCATTGTCGTTTGTTGCCATGATGTTTTTTATTTCTTCCTTGATGTCTTTGGTAACCCAGTCATGGTTTAATAACATGCTGTTTAGTCTCCAAGTGTTTGATTTCTTTGGGTTGTTTTTATTGTAGTTGATTTCCAGTTTTATGCCACTGTGATCTGAGAAGATACTTGATATGATTTCTATCTTCTTGAATTTGGAGAGACTTTGCCTATGTCCTAACATATGGTCTATCTTTGAAAATGACCCATGTGCACTTGAGAAGAATGTATATTCTGTGGCTTTGGGGTGAAATGTTCTGAAGATGTCGATTAATTCCATCTGTTCTAGTGAGTCATTTAGGATTGATGTTTCTTTGCTGATTTTTTGTTTAGAGGATTTGTCCAATGGTGATAGTGGGGTATTGAAGTCTCCTACTATGATTGTATTACTGTCAATCTCTCCTTTGATATCTTCCAGGAGTTTTTTAATGTATCTTGGTGCTCCTGTATTGGGTGCATATATGTTTACCAGAGTTATTTCTTCTTGTTGGATTTCTCCCTTTAGTATTATGAAGTGGCCTTCATTATCTCTTGTTATGTCCTTCACTTTGAGATCTAATTTGTCAGATATAAGTATTGCAACCCCAGCTTTTTTTTCATTTCCATTTGCCTGGAAAACCTTTTTCCATCCCTTTACTCTCAGTCTGTATGCATCCTTTTTTTTGAGGTGGGTTTCCTGTAGACAGCAGATATCTGGGTTTTGTTTTCTTATCCAGTCTGTTACCCTGTGTCTTTTGATTGGGGCATTCAGTCCATTTACATTTAAAGTTATTATTGATAGGTACTTATTTGACGCCATTTTTATTCTATACCCCTGTGTACCTTCTTTGCTTCCTATTTCTTTCTTTCTTTCTTTTTTTTTTTTTTTTACAGCAGACCCTTTAGCATTTCTTTCATTGCTGGTTTGGTGGTGATAAACTCCCTTAGTCCTTTTTTGTCTCTGAAGCTCCTGATTTCACCTTCAATTTTGATTGATAGCCTTGCTGGGTACAATATTCTTGGATTTAGACCCTTCCTTTGCATGACTTGGTATATTTCATTCCATTCCCTTCTGGCCTGATGAGTTTCTGTTGAGAAATCAGTTGCTAGTCTGATGGGGGTTCCTTTGTATGTAACTGTCTGTCTCTCTCTGGCCGCTTGTAAGATTCTTACTTTGTCGTTGGTGTTTGCCAACTTAACTATAATGTGCCTTGGCGTCGGTCTTTTGGGATTCATTTTGCTTGGAACTCTGTGAGCTTCTTGGATTTGTGTAGGTTTTTTCTTCCCTATATCAGGGAAGTTTTCTGTTATTATTTCTTCAAACAGGTTTTCTATTCCTTGCTCAGTTTCCTTTCCTTCTGGCACCCCAATTATCCTGATGTTGTTTTGTTTTGTATTGTCCCGAAGTTCCCTTACGTTCTCCTCAATCTTTCTAATTTTTGTTTCTAGAAGCTGTTGTAATTGGGCATTTTTTTCCATCTTGTCTTCTAGCTCACTTATGCGGTCCTCTGCTTCATCTAGTCTACTCTTGATGCTTTCTATTGAGTTCTTTACAGCAGCGATGTCATTTTTCATTTCTTCTTGGTTCTTCTTCATTTCTTCTTGGTTCTTACTCATATTGTCGAATTTGTCTTCCATCCTTTTCAGCCACTTTATGACCATTTCTCTGAATTCTTTCTCTGATAGGTTGTTTGCCTCTAAATCGTTTACTTCCTTTTCTGGTGATGCCTGCTTCTCTTTCCTGTGGGGGCTGTTTCTTTGTCTCCCCATGGTCTCTCTTCTCCGGATGTCTGGTTATATAGATTTCTCTCTCTGGCGTTGATTTAAAGGTATAAAATACAACACAACCAGGCACAACAGACAAGGCACTGAACAGAATTGTATTCACGATATTAATAACCTCCAATAAAGGTAACCACCAGAGAAAGACAAATTAGGGAATAGGAGTGGAAGAGGGAGAGTAAAAAGAAAGAACAACAACGAAGAAAAAAAAAACAATAACAAAGAGTGTGAATCTGAACTTGGGAAAAGAGCAGAAAGAAAGAAAAGAAATAACAGAAAAGAAAAAGAAAAGAAAAAAAAGTAAGAGAGACAAGAATGATACTAAGAGAGAAAAGGGGAACAAACTATATATATATGGGGAGTAAACTCCACTAGAACAACCACTATTCCCAGCAAATTCCAGCAACACGAGCCTGGAGATTAATACAAACTGCAACAGCAGCTAATATCAAGTGAGGCAAGGGAAAACAAAAGTAAAAAACAAACAAAAACAAAGCAAACAAAAGAACCAACCAAACCAACAAAAAGAATAATCAAAACAATCTCATAAAAAAGCATAAAAATTCAATCTAATCAACATTCAAGCAAACAACAACAAAAGGCCAGAGAGAAAAATAATTTTTTAAAGGTAGCGTAGAGAGAGGTTTGTATGGATTTGGAGCAGGGGGTTGGGAATTAGATATATAAGTAGGGTGAAGTTTTAGCAGGGAGTAAACTGAAAAAGTAGGGAAAATCTAAAGCCAGAAAGGGTTAAGATAAACTGGGGACCAAAAGGGGAAAGATTAGGAGGAGAGTGATGGCATAATGTTAGCTTTGAGATAGGGTAAAGCGATTGTAAGGGAAAGATGCAAATCGAATGTAGGACACTAATCCAAAAATAAAAGAAAGAGAAAATCAAATGACATTAAAAAAAAAAAAAGTAAAATAATAGTAATAATAGTGCTGATTGAAAATAAAAATGTAATAATTAAAAAGGTGAAAATCAAGTGAGGAAAAAGAAAAAAATATTAGTTTCTTAAGTAAAAGATGCAAAAAATGAAAATAAAAAAATATGAGAATAAAAAATTTAAAAAATTGAAAAAAGAATTGAAAATTAAAAAATAGGAAGACTAAAATGTGCAGTAGCGGCTGTCATTCACTTCCTCTATTATTCTGTTTGGTACGCCTTTTTCCCAGTCTGGGCAGTATTTCAGTTCAGCTTCATTCCAGGGCTCCTCAGTGTTGGAAGCCAGTCCTGCTTTTTAAGCCAGCCCTGTCTTAATTTCTCGTATTTATTTTTGATTACACCAGAGACAATTAGCGTTTCAGCCCCTGGCTGGCAGTGTTTCTGAATTGACTTCCGGGCCTCTCTAGCTCTTTTTTTTTTTTTTTTCCCCTCTATGGCACTCACTACCGGTGGTTTGTGGAGGTGTGCGCCTCAGAGCTTGTGGAGGTTTGCGCCTCAGAGCTGCCTCTCTGATGGTCACACGCAGCTCTGGCCCCAGGTTCCGAAAAAACACCTTCCCCCTGCAGTCTTTCAGGGTTTCCACCTGGGTTTGCCTCTGTATTGGGCTTAGCAATCAGAGTCGGAAAGAGCCCAAGTGTGCGGACCGTGGGTCTGTGCCCCAGACTAAGGAGCCTGCACTCCTTTGAAAATTCTTAGTCTGACCCTCCTCGTCAGATTAAAATGAGTTGCTTTCAAGAGGTCACTTCTGTTAGCAGCTCAGAAGACCCCCCTCCTCATTCACGGATCACGGCAGTTCCAACTGCCGCTGATTTTTTTAGGCACAGACCTCCCGGCTCCTGCCGGTCCTGCGGCTGCCGCACTTCCCTCACCCAGCGCTTCCCTCACCCACCGCGGGGATTAGAAACCGCAGCTTATTTCAGACAAAATCTGACCTTTCCGTGGTGCAGTGAAGAGTTTCTTTGAATCCAAATGTTTGCGCTGATAGGGGACCGGTGGTCTGGTGCTCCCAGCAGTTCAGTGTTTGCAGTTGTCGCGGAAAGTCAGGTTTCCACTAAAATCCTCCTTTCCTTGCAAGATGGCGAGGCGCCCGGCGAGCCCGCAGCTCCAGGAGGGGACCCAGCCCCTGTGGGTGCTGCGCGGTCAGAGGAACACTGCCCAGCACTCCCCCGCCTTCTCCTGGAGTTTAGCTGTCCCTTGGCTTGCCCACATACACTCCCTCTGCGAGCCTCTGCTGCTCCGACTCTCCGCCCCAGGAACAGACTCCAAACCCGACTCTATTCCGTCGCCATTTTTTCCTCTCTTCTCGCCAAATATTTTTAAATGTATTTTAGCAAGAATTCCTCATGATGTTATCCACAACAGCAGAGATAAACCGGCCATGATATTACACTAACATTTCTGAGATAATTTTAGAGGTGTTGTCAAAGTTGTTTCCAAAACCTTCCCTACCTGCTAACAACATAATCCTAGTTACTGTAAAGGTGGGTGATGGACAGAACCAATGCCTGAAGGACCATTGAACACTTCCAAATATACTTTATACTGAGGGGGAAGAAGAAACTTTATTTTACCCTCCTAGGTTCTTTTGGCTGGTCTAATAATGAAATCTTTATGAGACAGATTAGAATAACAAGACAAAATGATCACATTTAATTACATACATACATACATACAGAAAATCTATATATATGATAATCAAAGACCCCCACATACTTGAGAGGATCAAAGACAGGAAAGGAAAATGAGGTATAGATAACATTCTGAGCTAAGGATGAGGTGAGACACCTCATGGTTTCAGAGCGGAGGAAGGTCATTTGCAGGATGATAAGAAGAGCAGATGTTCAGTAATTAGAAATTTTCCCTGCCTTGTAGATAGATTATAAAATATTATTTGTGGTAACTCTTATTATGGACAAGGTCTATAGTTTAAATTCTTTAAGAAAGAGGTAAAAGTGTCTCTTGAACCTGCAAGGTCTCTGTTGCCTTCAGCTCAAAATAATTCACATGCCAAAGTGGCACATTGCTGGAAACCAATCAGTTTCACTAAAAGAGAGATGTTGACAGGAGCCAGGAAGGCTGGTCAACAACCTTAATTGCTCTAACCACTCACCCTTTAGTTGAGACATTGTCAGCTGAAGCAGCCTCCACCTCTGTTTGTCCCATGTAAATTTCTGTTATTTCCTGCCTAAGGGCTGTGTAAATTTCTGTTTTTTCCTGCCTAAGGTGTTTTCCCCAAAGCCTCAATAAAAGGGATGGCAGGGCCAGAGCAGAGTAGTAGTTCTCCTAATAGAATTGGACTACCGCCTGGCCCCCCCATATCGCCAAATTACATTTCTTCAAGTCTCTTTTCATTTGTGTGTGGCCCTTCTTCAGAACTCGAACCCTGAACTGGAACCCTGAACCACTCGGGACGTGGAAAGGGATTCCCACAGCACATCTTGGGGAGGCCTGTTCTGAACCACTTCAGGACAAATGTCTCCTCAATAGGATATGGCTATATCTGGTTACTGTTTATTTTCAGGGTGGGTTAAAGCTTTTCCTGTCAGAGGGCTATAGCCCTGTATTTGCTAAGGTTGCTGGAATAAAGTACCTCAAACTGAGGCGCTTAAACAACAGTAATTGATTGTCTCACAGTTCTGGAGACTAGAAGTCTGAAATCAAGATGTGGGCAGGGTTGGTTCTTCCTGAGACTGTGAGGAAATGATCTGTTCCAGGCCTCTCTCCTTGGCTTGTATATGGCTGTCTTATTCCCATGCTTCTTTATATCAATTTCCCTTTATGTGTCCAAATTTATCGTTTTTATAAAAACACTAGTCATATTGGATTAGGGACCACCATGACGATCTCATTTTAACTTTACAAAGACCCACTTTCTAAATAAGACCACATTCTGAGGTACTGGGGATTAGGTCTTTAGCATATGAATTTTTGGGGTACACAATTCTACAACAGGTCCTAACTGTGGCAATAATAAAATCTTGATTTTGTTTCTTCCAACCTGGACAATTCCAACTTACCTTTATAGTGATAGGGAAAATCATTTTACTAGCACTGTTACTGAGGAGCTCTGTAAACTTCTCCCTTTTACTCCAAAACTCCATCGTCCTTATCATCCAGAGTTTTCATAAAAAATTGGGAGAATTAATGGAATTCTAAAAGTAAAACTAGCAAAGTTCCCAGAAACCCTAAAACTTTTATTTCCTAAAGTATTACTATTAGTTTTAATGCCTGTAAAATCAACCCTCTCTGACTGGCATAGAAACCAACCAACCAGAACTAAATCTGGGTGAAGTGTGAGGAGCCAATGGCTGCCTAGGAGGTGGAGCTTTTGACACAGACTGGCATAGAAACTGACCAATCAGAACCTAATCTGGTTGAACTGCAAAGGCAGAACCTAAGATTGGGGCTGAGGAGGGGTTTTAAGGACAACAACTGTTTGGTGTAATGTGTAAAAAAGGGGTTCAATTTTTTTTTTTTAATATATTTTATTGATTTTCCACAGAGAGGAAGAGAGAGGGATAGAGAGCTAGAAACGTCGACGAGAGAGAAACATCGATCAGCTGCCTCCTGCACAACCCCCACTGGGGATGTGCCCACAACCAAGGCACATGCCCTTGACCGGAATCGAACCCGGGACCCTTGAGTCCGCAGGCCGACGCTCTATCCACTGAGCCAAACCGGTTTCGGCAAGAAAGTGGTTCAATTTTTTAATGACCGGTTTGACAGTATAGTGCATATGGCTGGCTATCAGTCCAGATATAGGGATTCTGTATTTTTGTCTGCCAAGAGTATCTCCTCCTGCTGAAAAAGGTCCCCCCCCCGCCCATTTAAGTAACCCTATCCTATATAATCTATCTATACTAATAAAAGGGATAATATGCTAATTAGACTGGGTCGACCAGACATCCGACTTTTTTCCAGACAAAGCCATGGTGGTGGGGGCCAAGGCAGTGGCCATTAGGAGTAGGGGAGGGCAGTTAGGGGCGATCATGCAGGCAGGCAGAGGCAGTTAGGGGCGATCAGACAAGCAGGCAGAGAGGTTAGCAGCAATCAGATAGGCAGGCAGAGGGTTTGGGGCAATCAGGCAGGCACGCAGAGGCAGTTAGGGGTGATCAGGCAGGCAGGCAGGTGAGCCGTTAGGAGCCAGCAGTCCCAGATTGTGAGAAGAATGTCCGACCCGCCAGTGTAGGTCTGACTAGCAGTCAGACATCCCCCAAGGGGTCCCCGATTAGAGAGGGTGCAGGCTGGGCTGAGGGAGCCCTCCCGCCCCCCCCCCCCCGTGCATGAATTTCATGCACTGGGCCACTAATCTATATATATAAAAGCCCAATATGCAAATTTTCCCTGTGGGAGTTCAACTGGAGATCAATCGATCGCTATGACGTTCACTGACCACCAGGGGGTGGTGCAGAATGAAGGAAGGCCCCGACCAGCAGCTGGCAGCTGGGGAAGGGAGGCCCCAGCTGACAGCTGGAAGGCCCCAATCAGCCCTGATCACTGGCCAGGCCTAGGGACCCTACCCGTGCATGACTTTCGTGCAGCGGGCCTCTAGTGAGATAATAAAATAATAAATCTATAGGTTTTTATGTGGTTGGAATTTTTCACTCTCAACCTTAGATTCTACCCTATCGCAAACAGATATGATTAGTTAATGCAAGAGATTCATACAATATCTCTGGGTTTGTCTTCAACAGATACAAGCCACATTTCCAAAATATCTACCTAAACAGCCTCTACATGTCTAAATCCTGGAGATTTTGTCTTTTCTAAAAGACACTGGAGAAGAACTACTCTTGAATTCCAACAGATATGAATGTATCAAGTACTATTAACAACTGCCACAGCAGCACAGCTTCAAGGTACAGATCCTTGGATTCATGGTTCCAATTCAAAAGATATCCATTACTTCATCCTGATTACCAACATCCATTCCACTTGGACAACTTAAACTTTGGATTGTTAGGAATCCTCCAGAGGCTGCTGATGTCAGAGGTGGACAGCTTCTGTCCAAGATGACAGAACAAGATTAATTTTCTGAATTTTCAATGCCCTTTTCTGTTCCTTTACTCTTCCGCTAATCTTGCCTATTATCCTACTTTGATGCCCTCTAGAACACTAATGTGACATCCCTGTATCCATCCAATTATTTTTACTTCCCTATGCTTCCTTCTACCACTTTAAATAAAACAAGCCCCAGTCAAGTGGCTCAGTTGGTTGGAACATCGTCCCATACACCAAAAGGTTGTGGGTTTGATTCCTGGTCAGGGCACAAACCTAGATTGCAGGTTTGATCTCAGATTAGGACACATATGGAAAGCAACCAATCGATATTTATCTCTCTCTCTCTCTCTCTCTCTCTCTCTCTCTCTCTCTCTCTCTCTCTTACCCTCTCTCCCCTTCTCAATAAAAGCCTATCCTCAGGTGAGGATTAAAAAAATAATACAAAAACAGATCCAGAGACAGAGAAACATCGATCAGACCATCAAACCTCAGAGGGAAGGTAGGGGAGGGTGGGGATAACGGGGAGAGATCAACCAAAGGACTTGTATGCATGCATATAAGCCTAACCAATGGACACAGACACCAGGGGGGTGAGGGCGTGAGGGGGGGATGGGGGAGTAATGGGGGAATAAGGACACATATGTAACACCTTAATAAAGAAATTTTAAAAAAAATAAATAAAATAAAACAAAACAAAACTCTCTTATGTGGTTTTCCTGTAACCACTGCTCTAAATTTAACTGACTGCTGTGCCTGTTACCCCCTACCTAAACCTGCTGGCAAAAATTTAATAACTGTTCCTTTAAGCACTTCAGGAGGTAGATTCCCTTTTACAGGTTCCGGCTGGTGCTTGTTTCCCTCACAGTATTAAACTAAACCTTTAGTCTTGTAAAAACTGGACCTCGACCACACATCAACAAAATGCTCTTGCTGAAGTCATTATAATCCTACTAGAGCAGTGGTTCTCAACCTTTCTAATGCCGCGACCCTTTAATAGAGTTCCTCATGTTGTGGTGACCCCCAACCATAAAATTATTTTCATTGCTACTTCATAACTGTAATTTTTCTACTGTTATAAATCATAATGTAAATATCTGTGTTTTCCGATGGTCTTAGGCGACCCTGCTAGCGGTTCTCAACCTGAGTGCACCAAAAGGTCATCAGTTCCATTCCTGGTCAGGGCACATGCCCAGGTTGCTGGTTAAGTCCCAGGCTGGGGTGTATGTGGGAGGCAACCAATGGATGTTTCTCTTTCTCATCAATCAGTCTCTTTCTTTCTACTTTTTCCTTCCTCTCTCTCTGAAATCAATAAAAATACATAAAAAACAGTCTTAGAGAAATATATTACTTCCTCTGAGAGCAATTATCTTGAGGAAAGCTTGTTTAGCATAGTGGTTTTATCATAGGATTCTAGGTCTTTGTGTTTTGAATGATGCTCCACCTTTATTATAGATATTTTTTAAGTTAGTTAACAGCATCTAAAAGTTCTTCAATTTGTCCATTTTTATAAGTATTTCAGTTAAGGTCAGAAAACCTCTGTATTTCAAAGAATTTTTAAGTCAGATTAACCTAAAACTATGTACTTGATCAATATAAATATCATTCTATTTTCTGTCAGTTGGTAGGTCTAGGCAAGGGCAACCAATTAATCCATCTAACCTATTGAATTTATGTTAGAAGTTCATATTTTAAGAGTAAATTAAGTCTGTGATAGCATAGCCTATTTGTCAATTTTTGTGTATGAACAAATACTTCTTATGTATGAACAATTAACAAACACACTTAAATTAGCTTTACTCAAGGGAATCTCTAGAAGGTCTGTGCAGTGTATGGATTTTTTTAAGAGATAAGCAATTATCAAGTTCCTTTTTCAGGCAAAGGGAAGAGGCTGGGTTTATAGTGTTGCAGCAATGGACAGTGATGTTTAGAAGAGAACACTTTATAGGAGATAGGTAATAAACTAAAAAGTGGTAACCATTGTTCTTTAAATACAAGAGGTTTTACAGCATAGTCAACCATTAAGATTAAGTTTGAACTAAACTAACTGAAGTTTTTACATGTTTTACTACTACTGTTATAGCTCTTACACAAGGAAGATATGTCTTGGCTACTGGGTCTAATGAAAGACTAAAATAAATAGACCTCTGATTATTCCCATGTAACTAAGGCAGTATTCCTAGAGCCCATTCACACTCTTTATGAACAAAAATGGAAGTAGGCTTGTGAATCTAAAATTCTAGAAAAATTTTCTGGTAAACAGTTATTGTACCAGTCTTTGTGCTTATGCATAAATATGTTTCTTCTGCCTTGAAAAGCAGTCAGTTATTGAAATATATAAGCTAGTCCTGGTCCACTTATGTCATAATTCAGGCCAGCTCATAATAGGTTGATTAACACACAATTTGGGTGGAGCCAGGTATAAATACAGACTTAGTCCCTTGGACAGCTCAGACACTGGTAAAGAGCCTTGCTGAAGACATCAGAAACCCTCCTTCGTGGCAGAGCGCATACCCAGAGAATTATCAACATTCATCCATCCACTAGATGATTACTTACGCTTGACATCAATGAAGTTCCATCAGAAGAAGCACACTTGGCTGAAAGGAGAGAACAAGGTAATGGGAGGTATGGTGGATAGGACACATAGAACAAGTAGAAGAATGATCAAACTAGGGCTTAGAGGTAAAACTCTTTAAGAGAGACTGTTTATTATTTATTGTATTTGCTCCATAAAATGGAAAGAACATATAAGAATTAATTCAAAATATAAATCTAAACAATCCTATATAATAAAGAGGTAATATGCAAATTAACCCTCACATCATCACAAGATGGCTGGGCCCACAGTGGAGGCAGAGTTCCCATAACAAGTGATCAGCAGGGACTTGAGGCTGCATGTCACCAGGCCAGCGCGGGGAACCTAAGGCTGCACCCCCCTCCCAGAGGGGCTTGACGAGGGATCTCAGGCTGCGCCCCTCACCCTGGCGCCAGGCTGGGGGACCTCAAGCCACACACTCCACCAAGCAGGGCTTGATGGGGGACCTCAGGTTGTGCCTCCCACCTGGCAGGGCTTGACAGGAGACCTAAGGCTGTGCCCCCCACCATGGTGCCAGGCCGGGGGACCTCAGGCCATGCCCCTGGCCCTGGCACCGAGCCAGGGGACCCCAAGGCATGCCCCCCCGTCCAGCAGGGCTTGACGGGGGACCTCAGGCCATGCCTCCCACCCAGCAGAGCTTGACGGGGGACCTCAGGCCGTGCCCCTCACCTGGCGGGGCTTGACAGGGGACCTCAGGCTGCGCCCCGCCCCCACCCCGGCACTGGCCCGAGGGACCTCAGGCCGTGCACTCCACCTGGCGGGGTTTGACGGTTGACCTGAGGCCACACCCCCTGCCCAGTTGGGCTTGATGGTTGACCTCAGGCCGTGCCCCCCTCCCCAGTACCGGGCCAGGGGACCTCAGGCCACACCCTTCGCCCCAGACTGGGGGACCTGAGGCTGCTCCCCCTACCTCAGCACCAGGCCAGGGGACCTGAGGCCATGTCCCCCGCCCAGGCACCAGGCAGGGGGACCTGAGGGTGTGTCAGGGGACCTGAGGCTGTGCCCCCTGCCCGGCAGGGCTTGACAGGGGTGAGGCCGGCCGGGTCTGGATCTCACCCAATGGTGGTGGGGCTGGCTGGGGCTGGGTCTCACACAATTTCGAGGAGTGCAGGGGGGGGGGGGCTGGGACTTGACTCTGGGTCCCGAGGTGCTCCCCAGACTCTGACAGGAGGAAGATTTTCATATACATTTTACTAATTTTCTTTCATCTCTAACACTTCTATTATAGAGAAAGGGCAAATAGCAATATTAAAATATTTCATCTAATTAATTCCCTTTTAATGTGCATGAATTTCATGCACTGGGCCACTAGTGTTTAAATAAAGTAAGAAATAGAGGGTAAAGGAATAATGGTACTAAATAGGTAACCTACTCCAGGAGCAAGGTAAAGATCCAGTTCTGATATTGGATCTCAATTCAAACTAAAAGCAAAGGGGGAACATTAACTAAGGGTTAGAAGGCTTCAAAGGGGATAATGGATATAGACTTTGAAAGGTAAGTGACATTTGTATGAGTGGAGATTAAGTAACATGCATTTTAGACCAAGATAAAACATTAATACCTACACTAGGTCTAGGTAAACTACCTAGAGTGGAGATGATGGGGAGGAGCCTTGGGAAATAGGTGAAACTGATGGCTAACAAGCAACAAATCATATGGGGTCCTGAATGCCTGCTAATGAGCAGAATGGGGCTCCTTTGCAAACACTAAGCAAGTTACAAAAGTTCTGGAATGTGAAAAACTTAGATATATGTTTAGAAAATATATTGGATAATAAGTTAAATGTGACTTGGTGTAACTGCACATATATCCCTAGGTATAAGAATAATAGAAACAAGTGCTTCAACAAGGGTTACCTGGGTAGTATGGTGTAAGGAATCGATTACACCACAAAATAGAATCAGGGAGGCTGGGTGGGAATACAATGGGACAGGGAGGAGGAAATGGGATCAAAAGAGACATCATTGACCTTCTAGTTAATAACAGCCTTCTGTATTTGCATTTCTGCTAATGGAAGCTATCCAGAGGGAGAGATACATTCCCTGACATAACTATTCATGTGTCAGTGCAAAGTTCTAAGTGCCTGAAGGATTCCATGGGAGGGAGGAGCCTCCATTTTGAGGCACTGATGGCCTGGGAACGTAAGGTTTCCCATTGGTGGAAACTGACCAATAGCTGCCTCCTACTTAAGCACATTTGTAGTCTGAGAAGCCAATGTACTTGATTCCCACCTCAGCATACATATCATAGGGTAGGGGAGTTAAGAGGAATAAGGATGGCCTTAAAAGGCCTCAGCATACATATCATAGGGTAGGGGAGTTCAGAGAAATAGGGATGGCCTTAAAAGGTAGCGCTCCTCCCGAGCACTTCCATATTTGCACACTGTACCCTGCTCTAGGTGAAGAAATAGAGGAAGGCAGAAGACATCCCTGACGTTGTTATCTCAGCAAAAGGTGCTCTCTGAGTGGTTCCAGAACCAATGAGGATTGGTGAGGGAGAAGGGATGAGCCATAATGCCTCCATTATGAGGTGTTCATGGTCTGACAAACTAAGGTCTCCTGTTGGTGGAAACTAGTCAATGGCTGCCTCCTACTTAGTCACATTCACAGTATCAGAAGCCAGTGTACTTATTTACCACTCCAGCACCCTATGACACCTCCATCTCCACAGAGTGCAGTCCATCTTGTGGAAAGAGTTCATTGTGTTCCAGAAGTCTTCCTGACTACTATTTACATATCAGACCAAGATGTTCTCCAATTGGCTGAAGGGACCCATGGGTAAAAGAGTCATTATGCCTCCATTGTGAGGTACTGACTATCCTCTGAAGCTTCATAGTCCCACTTGTGGAAACTGGGCCAGTAGCTACCCTTTTACTTAATAATAGTGTCTCTCTGCAAACCACAGTAGGGGTTCATGTTAGATCTAAAGATTAAAAGGTCTTTCTACCATTACCACTCTCCTGAGTATACAAAAAGCATAGCAGCTTTTAATGCAGAGATTATGTCTTAAGACATTAAGTGATGAAAAGTTTGTGGAATAGGATAGATAGTATTACACTAAGTGAAGCCTATATATATATATATATATTAGAGGCCTGGTGCATGAAATTCATGCACGGGGGTCCCTCAGCTCAACCTGTACCCTCTACAATCCAGGAGCTCTCAGGGGATGTCCTACTGATGGCTCAGGCCCACTCCCGTGGTTCTCTGCTCTCTGCGGGGCCTGGGGGTTTCACTGCAGCCATGGAGATGAAGCCCCCATGCCCTGCTGTCTGCTCTCTGCCTGCTGCCACCATGTGCCATGTGAAGGAAGCCCCAATGCCCTGCAGTGTGCTCTGTCTGCCAGGCCTGGGGGCTTCGCCCACACTGACACACTAAGGAAGCCCCTATGCCCTGTTGTCCTGGCTCTGTCTGTGGGGCCTGGGGGTGTTCCCGCCACCACCTTACTAAGGAAGCCCCCAAGCCCTGCTGTCCAGATTCTGTCTGCCAGGCCTGGGGCTTCACAGCCATCACCCTGCGAAAAAAGCCCCCAAACCCTGCTATATATCCCTGCTGTCTGGGCTCTGTCTGCTGGGCCTGTGGGTGTTCCCGCCGCCTCTGTGCTAAGGAAGCCCCCAAGCCCTGCTGTCTGGGCTCTGTCTGCTGTGTCTAGGGGCAGATCCAGCTTCGCCCATTGGTCCACACGAACCCCCAATGGGCTAACAGGCACAACCTCTGCAGCACCAGCGGGGCGGGAAGGCTGGATCTGCCCCCTCCGGCAGACAGGCCCAGACACTCCAGCAGCGGGGCTGAGGGGACTGGGCGCTGCCATCTTTTGGCTATGGGGGGGCCACCATTTTGTAGTGGAGTGATGGTTAATTTGCATATTACTCTTTTATTAGATAGGGGATATATAATCTATATAATCTATAGAATTTACATACTACATAAGCATATAATGTAAAAACAGCCTGTCAGAAAATGTATGGGCCTTTTCCTGACCCCATTTAAATATTGTTAAACTGATTTTAATTTGCTTTGGGGGGTATGTATATGAATTGAGCCATGGTTGCTATGGAGATCTCAAAGATCATCCTAACTTCTCTGTGGTTATGTCTGAAATGATGTCTTTGAGGAAATTCAAATTATGAGAATGAGGACTGTGGGTGTCTGCCTCTGAATATGCCATTTGTTATCAGCTACCATCATCTAATAAACTAAAAAGATGCATAGATTCCCAATCTTAATAGATGATTACATTTCATAGTAGATCTTTTATCCTGTCAACCATACTGAATAACACACCAAATTAATTTGAGGGCATAAATGGATGTGCTTTTTAGGAGAGTTTGGCTCTCTTTTCAGCTATGAATTATGTGTTAGTGAGAATTATTTGGACAGCATTCATCATCATTTCCAAAGTTAATGAAATTCCATTATACTTCAGTACATTTTCATTTCACCCAGTGGTAAATTAATTCAAATTCACTCTTTCAGTCTCGATCTCTCTCTCCTCCTCTGCATCACTTACAGTAGTTAAAGAGTAAGAACATGGAGAAACTGCTTATCTAGAATGAGTTAAATAAGCGCCAGGAAAAGCAGATGTTACTGGTTCCATCTCCAGTGATGGCCTGCTTTATAGCTAAATGCCAAGGTAAGCAGGGCTGCTTGTTCCCACAGTTGTCACTGCTGTTTCCCCTGCTCAAGAATTCAGAGCAAGGGCTATGTTCAGCTTAGCTGGGCTATACCTTAGAAGTCTGGCCCACGACTGATCTTAACACACAGCTCCCATTTTAAGCTTCCTGCAGCAGCAGCGTGTGCCACCCAGCCACATCTCTGAATAGATAGGGAAGCTCTTTAGGCAAAATAGAGGGCCAATAGCATTGCCAAGTCCAGCTTTGCTCCACTGAGATGCGAACGTGGAGCTCTCCTAGGTGCTAGATATTTCCTTTTCATTCTTGTTGGTCTTGTCCTTTCCTGGTGCCACCCTACTTCCAGCCATAGTCATGACTCAAGCCAAATTTAGCTCCCATAGTTCCCCTACCCAAATGGATAAGATATCTTTCTTGTCTGGTTCTCTCACAACTAACTTATCAAGTACACGCTGTAAGCTACTTTGACCCCTACTCACAGGAGGCTCTGCATCTTTCTAGAGTCTTCTTTAAGTGAATAGTATAGTGGTTAAAAGGGAGTTCTGGATCTGAAACCAGGAAGACCAGGGCTAGAATGCCATGGACTTTAGTGGGAACACTGCCAAATTCTGTTCCAACTTGAGTTCTAGTTTCCACAGCATGAAATGGAGATAATATATCTCTCACACATTATGAGGAAGGCATGAGATAATATATGGGAAAGTATTGAGCATGGGGCCTGAAACTTGGTAAATGGCAGTTATTATGATCATTACTAGCTCAGTCTAATGATGCTCACTGACTGTTCTCTGATTCCTTGCACCTTTTCCCTTTGATTTGCTATTATGCACAGCCTCCAGTCCATCCCCCATGAGGCTTAAAGGAATAATGACAGACACTAAAATATGACCACGGGTCTAGCCCCACTCATACTAATATCCCTAACTTCCCAGTCTAGGTCAGCCTCGACCAGTCTAGGCCAGCTAAGCATGCTATTTGCTTCCTTCCCCATTCCCCTACTCTCATAAATATGCCCAGACATCTTTGTTTATATCAACTATTTGGAGGTTGGTATTCTGCCTACAGAAAATTTAGAAAGGGTAGGGCTTCTCTTTACTCTCTTTAACTGTTTCATTCAGCCCAGCACTGAGTCCCATCAGGCACTGTGCTAAGCAAAGATGTATTTATTGAGCACCTGTTCTATTCCAGGCACCACACTAAATACTAAAGATTTAATAATGAACAAAATTAGACATGGTCCCTGTTCTCATAGAACTTAGTCTACTAGGGGAGTAAGATATCAATAAAATAGATGCATTAATGATTCAATAACTCAAAACTAAGATAGGTTCTCTGTAAAGGAAGTATACCATAAAGCTAATGAAGCTTTGGGTAAACTTCAGGGGCCCTCATTTGTGTAGGCCCCTGTAAGTACTAGGGGTTGCTGGGAGTTCTAGAGTATTCTTTATGTGAAGGTATATAGATATTAAAGTCATCCCTGAGATGATGCAAGACTGAGGTGAAGAGAAAGATCATTTTCAGAGTGTTTCATCATTTAATTATATAAGTATGTGATATATTATAAACTTTCAGCATTCAGGCAGATGTGTGTATTATTTAAGAAAAAAAAATGAACTTTTGAATAATTTATCCAGGGAAAGGAATCCAAAAGCCATACCAAAATAAAAAGTCTGTTTCCATGAGTGAAAAAGACCTAAATCAATCACTTCTGTCAGAACAATTAGAAATGACTATAGTCAGCTGGATTGTTTTCTTGTCCATGGTGTATTCAACCAAACTAACCAGAATAAAATCAACCAGATGGCAATCCCATTAATTGTGCATTCACTGGCAATTTTCTAGTAAAAAAAAACACCACATGAGCAATTCTACTAGGTAATAACATCGACTCTTGCTAATACACAGTAATCATTACTTTAGATTATTCTGCAGCTTGATTTAGTTACCCTCTGTAACACAAGGTATATTTATTCAGATTATTTGGATGCTCTCTCTTTCAAATACCTCCAGACAGGGTTCCTCCAGAGGTAAAAGGCAGAGAGCATTGTACTTGCCTACAATTAACCAAATTGGCAAGTATTCAGGCAAACACAACCATAGTAATATCTGTCTGGTAAGCTGCCCAGAGCTCCCAAGCCAGGAAGGTGATTTGAGTCAGGTGGAGATAAGATGGTAACCTTGACTGCAATTCATAATTGTCAGGAAAATGCCAAAACTGGGGAGGCGCCCTACTCTTGCTGCAAGCAGAAGCCATTAATGGAGGGAATTAATCAGTATTGATTATGAAAGGTACAGTAAATCCTATGACCACATGCATCCCCTTATCAGGTGGTGTTCTCCAAGAGTTGCAAATCCTGGGAAGCTCAGGTTGCTGGGACCAAATTGGAACATAGCAAATTGGTACACAAACCAGAGGACTAAAAGGCAGCATGATACAGTCATTACAGGGAGCTCTGAATGAGACCAAGGACCATTTCTCCTCTCCTCTGGGCCTCATTAGGTCCATCTGCAAAAGAAAAGTTATACCACATAGTCACCAAGCTGTATCTTTCTCTTTCTCTAATTGTACAAACTCCTTTCTATTAGAAAGGATCTAGAGCAGTAATACATTTCTTAAAAATTGAAAGATATGTATTGTCTCAATGGTGGAAAGTAGATTTCCAGAAGTATGTAATTTTTATAGAAAGAATTCAAATAAATGGCCTTCTTTGAAGCAGGCTTTGGGCTGAGATCATGAACATAGTTTTTCTCCAGGGTTCTCCATTTTATTCTGGAGTGATTTAGTCACCACCTAACACATGGCCACTATTGCTTTTAGCTACTGCCCCTGTCAGGATCTGCTTATAACAATATTTTAGCACCGGACAAGAAAAGCTCCTTTCTAGACAAGAGACCAAATCATCACACATTTTTATATGCTTTCCTTGAAGAGTTCTCATCTCATCAGCAATATACCACAGGTCTAAATATTCTGCATCTTTGCCAGCATTTGAGAGCATCAGTTTTGGCTTTGCTTTGTTTTTGTTTTAGCCATCCTGGTTGTTATGCAGCAGTGTCTCACCTGGCTCTCATTTGCATTTTCTTAATGACTAATGAGGTTGGACATCTTTTCATATGTCTTTGCCAGAATTATGCCAAAATAATGGGGTGTCTGTGGGAACTTCACACACACCACAACATGTAAGTGACAACAGACTTCTGGTAGTTAGAATTGCCCTAATTATAAAAATTATTTTCAATACTAGCTTTTCTAGATTAAACACATACACATATACACACATTCATATGCACATGCAAAAGAGAGAGGAAGCGAGAGGCAGTTTTCTTTTTTTCCATTAAAAAATTGTTTCAGTGAATTGTACAGCTAGATTAGAAGGCGGTTGTACCAAGTCGCTAAAGAACTGTGCATCTGCCTTAACCGGTTTGGCTCAGTGGATAGAGCATAGGCCTGCGGACTGAAGGGTCCCAGGTTCTATTCCAGTCAAGGGCGGGCACATCCCCAGTGGGGGGTGTGCAGGAGGCAGCTGATTGATGTTTCTCATCGATGTTTCTAACTCTCTATTCCTCTCCCTTCCTCTCTGTAAAAAAAAATCAATAAAATAATATTTTTTTAAAAAAGAACTGTGCATCTGTGCTGCTGGCTGCATTATTACGGTTATGATTCATATAAAATGAGATGAGAACATTTACTATCGTTACAGTCTCCCCTTCACACTCTGAAATAAAATCTCCATAGTTTATTATTTCTTTTTGCCATTTAACAAAAACAACAACAAAAACCAACTTAATTCTTGAAATCTAGAACCTGATTACAATGTCCATTTGACTCACTAAATATTAAGCAGCTAAAACATGCTAAAATGAGGCAAGACAACTTGGAGGATTTAATGATATAAAAGACATAATCTCAACCCTTGGAGAGCAACTTGTGATATACTTGCAACTTGGGCTTATTTTGGGACACAGCTGAAAATTCTCTCTTTTCAAAAAATTTTTACTATTTTTTATTCTCACTGGAGGATATGTTTATTGAGAAAGAGAGAGAGAGAGAGAGAGAGAGAGAGAGAGAGAGAGAGAGGAAACAAAATCAGTTGTCTTCTGCATCCACCCAGACCAGGGGTCGAACCCACAACCTTTTGGTGTATGGGAGGATGCTCCAATCAATTGAGCCACCGATCAGGGCTCTCTCTCTTTTTAAAAAATAGATCTTTTCTTTCTCACACACACACACACACACACACACACACACACACACACACGTGTGTGTGTGTGTGTGTGTGTGTTTTACTGATATTTAGAGATAGAGGAAGGGAGACGGATAGAGAGATAGAAACATCTATGAAAGAGAAACATCATGGATCTGCTGCTGCCTGCATATCCCCTACTGGGGATAGAGCTGGAAACCTGGGCATGTGCCCTGACTGGGAACCTAACTGGGACACTGGTCAGAGGATCTTTTACTTTTTGATGATCCTCTGAACACAAAGCTTCCTTTAGTCCCTGACTCACTTCCTCTTTTTTTAACACCATTCTCAGTATATATTCAACTATTTCCTGTTCACATTTTCTAAATGCCCTTGTTTATTATTCCCTGCCTTAAAAAAAAAAAAACTATAGAGAAACAATGCACAAAATGTGTTCTTAGGCTCAGGAACCAAAAAAAAGAAGTCAAAAGTGGGGAGGGGTGAGGCAAGAGTAAAATTACTATTGTATATTCTGTTCATACCACACAAATATATGTAGTAGATGTTAGAATAGATTAGATTAGATAGATAGATAGATGATAGATAAATAGATTCTTATTTAAGGATACTTTTCACCTGTTTGATAATTTAATGGGAGGAAGAGGGGATCATATTTGACAACAAACATTGGAAAGAAGTTTATTCCTTTCAGTGTATAATTAGGCACATGCTTGCTTATTACTGAAGAGAATTTTGTGTGGAGAGAGGAAGGTTTGAATCACTTAACTACATAGTCAATTCTTAATTATCCATGTTAATAGAGAGAAGCAATTGCTCCAATAAGGTGAAACAACAGATAATCAAAGATTCTTCCCCTTAATTAGTCACCTGTCTTCCTACAGTCTGTCTCCCTCTCCAACCCCCGCCCAGCAAACAATTTGTTGTAAATTAAGGAAAATGTTTTCCCCGAAGTAATCTCTCCCCCTAGAGGCAACTAGCATACCAAGCTGACAGATCAAATCCCTAAAGAGAGGTCATATTACTAGAATGCCTCTGCACTCTTTTACTATGGAATCAATGGTGGCAAGGCAGGAATAATTTCCTAGAGATTGAAATGTACCTGTCCACTTGTTGGGCTGTTCACTCACACCTCCTGCTCTCTGGTATTTGCGAATCTGGAGGCCATCCTCTCATGTAGGAGGTGGTACAGGGTAGTGATTAAGGGCTGAGATAGTCAGGGGAGCTGTGGGACTCTGGGCAAACTGATCTCTAAGCCTCAGTTTACTCAGCTATAAAATGAAAATCATAATCATTATTACCTCATTGCGTTTTTGTCATATGTAAATCAGATAATAAATGCAAGGCCGCTGATTCAATGGATGCTCTTGGCAATGTCGGACATTATTATTGTTGTTGACTGTACAAAGAATCATTACTAGAATTAATGGATCACCTTACCTAGGGACAGTGAGTTTGTTGCAAGAGATTTATTATAATAGTAAAAGCTTTTGATTTTTAAAAATACATTCTAGCAGATGCAAGTTATGCTGCAATAACCTTTGCTTTCACTCTTTTTTTAAAAATATATTTTATTGATTTTTCACAGAGAGGAAGGGAGAGGGACAGAGAGCTAGAAACATCGATGAGAGAGACATCGACCAGCTGCCTCCTGCACACTCCCCACTGGGGATATGCCCGCAACCAACATACATGCCCTTGACCTGAATCGAACCTGGGACCTTTCAGTCCGCAGACCGACGCTCTATCCACCGGGCCAAACCGGTTTTGGCTGCTTTCACTCTTAAGTCTGATAGTCTTTCCTGCCGGCAGAGGAAAAAAGTAAGATTATACCTGGTGCACTGAGAGCCATGGAAGCTCCCCCAAGGGTGAGAATGTCTCTCCAGAAGATTAAGATTTCCTAGCTGGAGGCCTCCTGGAGTCCCAGTGAGTGAGCCCTTTCTTCAACCCAGCACAGAGAGCCTTCTTCTAGTGCTTAAAACTCCCCACAGCATCAGTTTCTCTGGGTTTCCAGCCAACCAGCCATTCCTCCCCACAGGAAAGACTAAGGCTTCCTTTATATATGTAAATACCATCGATTTACATACAGGCCCCGGAACTCTATTTGCTTCTGAAGATGATTTTGCAAATATCTTATCCATTCTGTATAGGTTTGATCAGACCAGCTTTTAGAGTTCTGGGACCAGTCTACTGTCACCCCTGCCTATGTTAACTACCTGTGTGACTTTGGTCAAAACATTTTTCCTCAGTACTATGAGATGGTTGCCCTAGAAATTCTCTGAGAATAGTTCCTTCCTGCTCAGACTTTTTATTGGTCTCAGGGGGACACAGTACTAGTATATACACTATGGGAAAAGACACAGTATATACACATTTGGAGGAGGCCAAAAAAGAGTCACTTCTACTTAATAATACTACCCAGAGAAGCTCTTCTCTAAACCTCATTTCAGTCAAGAGAAAGAGATTGGCTTGCAAAAACACTATACGATTTGACATATCTGTGAAATCCCATGAATTATCTACCTGGTCAAGTGGATGGTTTCTGGTAGTTTTTTGCCTTGGCCACCACGGGACCCGAAGCCATATTCCTTTTTCACACTAGGTGGCAGCAAAACTTAGCTTTGCTAAAAACAAAAAGTCCTTTCTACTGTCATTTCTATGATCATTTCTATCATCTCTACGTTTGATTTGTGAGCATCTCAATACTTTTTATTTCTATTTTACTGAACAACTGAACCGATTCCTTTCCAAATACAAATAATCACAGATAATGGTACAAATTTCAGGAAAAGACATGGAATGTAAAGCCAGAAAATAACTAAAGCAATAACTATTACCTTTTTATTTGCAGAGAATTAAAACTAAAGTGACCTGCCCAAGGTCATACACGTAGCTAGTGACAGAACTGGAACTAGAACTCAAGTCTCTTAACTCTCAATCATTTCCCTTTGCCTTCTTTTGGGAGGTGAATATGCTGATTAGTTTCATTTAGTAACTGTACTCTGAGGCAGACTAGTTAACCTCTCTGGGCCTTGAGTTCTTCATCTGTAATATGGGCATAATAACACTATCTACCTCATAGGGTTTTACTAGAATTAGAGACCATGCAGTAAGAGACAGAGAGGCACTTCACACTCAGAGAGGTGTGTCACAGATAGGCAGGTGCATCACACACAGATATGCCTGAAGGCATTTTGTCCCACAATCTCCCAAAACAGAATGTAATACAACATAATAGGTACATGGTTTTCCTCCTTTTTCCCCCATAAGAGGACAGTGCATGCATTTTTTAACAAAACAATAAAGCTTTATTCAGGAAATAAAAATGGGAGGGGTCAGTATCTAATGAGAGGATATCTAAGTTCTCGCAATGCTAATAGTCTCCCAATACTCTCTGATTCGGGTATTGAGGTGAACTGTGTCTAACTCCAGATTTCTCCCTTAGGAGAGAAAGTGAGAGACGTATTCAGTTACTATCCCCAGCTTCATCATTCACCACAACAATAAGACTTGAGACAGAAGAGATGGGCTTGCCCCAAAGGGATATCTTCTGAATACAACACCCAAGTCTAGTTCATCATACTCCTTTTGAAACATGCATAAGACCACCAGAAACACCAACATTAACAAAGGTAAGTCTTGTCTTTCTCCTAACAACTCTACTTTTGGGGAGCACTGTGTTTGTAAATTTCATAGGATAACTATAATTGGGGATCTGCTTCTCAGAAATTGTTTGCAGGATAAATATTACAGAATCTCTCCAGAAAGCTTAGGGCAAGGCAGCACTTTGGTATTTTTTCCTGATTTCATCTTGATACAGCACTGTGGCAATAAGTCACCATCTCATAAATGAGAGTAAGGAAGGCAGGACAGTTCAAGCACAAAAGCCTTTGAATCAAAGTTCATATCATAGCTCTGACACTGCCTAGCTGTGTGGCTCTGGGTAAGTTAAGAATCTTTTTAAGTCTCCATTTCTTCTTCTGTAAAATGAAGATTATAATAGTGTCCACTCCAAGGTCTGTTAAGAGCATTAAATGAGATGATGCATGGAAACAAAGTCTTGATGTGAGTTGGGTACTAGACTTACTGGGGGGGAGATAACTTTGTAAATTATACAAATGTGTACTATGCTGTACACCTAAACTAATATAAAATAATATTGAATGTCAACTGTAATTGAAATTAAACAAGGGGCCTTAACACTTTAAAATATGACTTATTATTATGAAATAATTGACCATTTTTAAGTGACAGAAATCAGAACAGGAATCCCAAGTCCAGTAGTCCAAATATTCTATTTCAAGCACGTGGGTATATATATACATACACATACACAATTCGACTTTTCTTTCTGAAATGGCTGGCTTTTCTTTTTTTAAAAAAAATATATTTTAGTGATTTTTTACAGAGTGGAAGAGAGAATGAGAGAAAGAGGGATAGAGAGTTAGAAACCTCAATGAGAGAGAAACATTGATCAGTTGCCTCCTGCACACTCCCTACTGGGGATGTGCCCACAACCAAGGTACATGCCCTTGATCGGAATCAAACCTGGGACCCTTCAGTCCACAGGCCAACACTCTATACACTGAGCCAAACCAGTTAGCTGGCTGGCTTTTCTTATCAGATGATCTTTGAAATCAAAATCATCTTTAGTCTATGATGGAAACACACAAGGAAGGGAGAAGGAGAGAGAGACAGAAACATCAATAATGAGAGAGGATTATTTATCAGCTGCCTCCTGCACGCCCCCCTACTGGGGCTCAAGCCCCAACCAGGAATCAACCATGACCTCCTGGTTCACAGGTTGAAGCTCAACCACTGAGTAACAACAGCTGAGCAATCTCCAACATTTTATTTGGTGAAAGCACTTGAGATAGTCACACTTCTTGTGCTGCTTTTGTTAGATTTTGCATCGTATTGATAAAGAAACTGTTCATCCTGTTCTGTATTAGCAAGGTCACTTCTGCTCCCAGACTCTGAGCAGAAGGAGGAAGTTAGAAAAAGGCCAGGAAAGCATTAACACTGCCAAGAATAGAGGGGCAGTGAGGGGTGGGGTGGGGTGTGGGGGTTAGTGAGGAAGGAAGTTTCAACCAAGAATCCCCAAGTTCCTTTTCTATGCCTAGAGAGGATAGTTAAACCACTCCCTGCCCCCACTCCCACCCATGATAGAGTCTCCCATCACTGGTGACACACAAACACAGTAAACTGTGGTATTTCTCTGGAGAGCAATCTGGTTTGAAAGCTTTCTATGTCTCATTCCACTTTGAGAACATATTCCAAAGAAACACCCCCCAAAAGAGCACAGCGGGTGGGAGGGTGGCAAACTATGTGGAGTTGTTCCAAGCCCCACTATTTATAATAGTGAAAAACTGGAAACAACCCAAATGTTCAATAATGTACAGTGTCTTTAAAAAGTAGAGCCTAACAACCAGATGGAATGTTCTTTAGGCATGAAAATGGTAAGTAGGCAGGCTGTGCTAAATGAAAAAAGGAGATTACAATGTGGTATAGAGAAACATTACAACTCTGTAAACCTGAAATATATGTGGAGAGTAATATAAAGAAAGAAAATGTATAGTAGCTAGAACATTTTAATTTAGTTCTATTTAGTTACTGTGCATGCCACTTTATAGATGTTATCTGATTTAATCCTCATGACAACTAATCATTTTGTCAATTTCTACACTCACAAATGCCCCTCTGGGATTCTAATTTGGTTGTGTAGAATAACATTTTGAAAATGGAACTTTAAAATAAATGGCTCTGCCATTAACTAGCTGTGTGACCTTGGACAAGTCACTCCCTCTAAGTTGCTTCCTTTGTGAGATGAAGAGGAAGCCGATACTTCTAAATCTCTAGCTATCAAAATTGAGTGTCTTTGAGATACCAAATAAGTCATAATTTGAGTTTTTCTGTATCTGGTGCTTCTGGGAACCCTTGCTCCTATAACAACATGTTGTTTTGAAAGGAATGGTGCAAAATACCACTATGGGAAAATATAATTAACTTTCCTATTTTAAAACAATACACAATTCAAAATATTATAGTACTGTCACTCATATTTCCATGAATTTTGAAGCCCAGACTGAAAGTGCTTCCTTTCCACCACACCCAGAACATTGGCAGAGAGGGAGGAAGGGGGAAGCATACTCAGAAATAATTTGGAACTATGCACAGGTAGTGTTAAGTGAAAAACATATGAAATTTATGCTGTGGCATTCCAGAGGCCAAAAGAAAACTTGAATTCAGTTTGCAGTAAAATAACCTTGTCACAGTCTAGGAGTCACTATTTCCCCCCAAATACAGCTGTCCTTGGGATGTGGGTGGAGCAATGTGTTTGGCCAATGTGGTGACCTGGGTTAACCCCTTCTAGACCTGGTGTTCTTCCAGGCCCCGTATTTCCCTCTTGACCATAAAGCAGTGATGGGCAACCTTTTGAGCTTGGTGTGTCAAACTTCGCCAAAAAACTGAGCATAACTTGGGTAGTGTGTCACTTTGAGGAAAAAACATTATTTCACAAATGTTTCATCCTCAGGAGCAGCAAATGTTTCATCCTCGGCATGCGGCCACCTCAGTGGCCGCGTGCCATCAGAAATGGCTAAGCATGTCAGTGCTGAAACGCGTGTCATAGATTCGCCATCACTGCCATAAAGTGATGAGTCTATGGTCTTCGGTTCATATTCTCATTTGATGCGGCTTCAACTTTGGCCTTACTCTTCAGAGAGATGTTCTCTTCTTGCAAGATCTATCTTCCAATAAAGCCATTTCCATTTGTAAGGAATGAGAGGAATGCAAGCATCCTAGTGGCTGCATCTATGTTTGACTGTATCTGAGCCTTCCTTCTGGCTTACCCACAGGAGATGTGCCTGGCTTGGGGGGTGGGGGGTGGGGGGTGGGGGGAGTGGATCTGTGCCTGCAGGACTTGCTTTACCAACACCTCAAGGGAATAGACCCTACCTTGTCCCTTTCTGAAACAGGCCTTCTCTGCAGCAGGTGAGGGAAGCTGAGAAGGAAGGGGAGAGCAGAAACACAAGAGTACAGACACTTGTGAAGCTCCAGTATTCTGGTTTTAAAAGATTTCCATATGTAAAGGCTCCTGTGTTGTTTCTCCCCGCCCCCCAAACAAGCCTCTTTGTTAGATAGTCAGATACTATTATTATTCTTTGCATGAAAACTTGTTCTCTTACCTCTCACTGCAAACCTCTCTACCAGCATTTAGACTGCAAATGCTTGTTTTCTTCACCTCCTGTCTTTATTCTCCTGTCACCTGGTGAAACATCTCCAGCCTTTGGGCTACCAAAACCTAGTAGAGAAAGGTGTGCGGGCAAAATGAGGAAGAAAAGGCGGGCTTAGAAAGCCCGGAATTATCTATTACTGTCTAAGCTATTGGCATATTATTATTGTTAATAGTGTTAGATATTTTAAGGGATAATTCTACTGACCTCATAGCATTATCAGGACTAAGTGAGGCAATGTGACAAAAGTGCATAACTTAGTGTCTAGCACATAGTAGGTGCCTCTAAAATATTAGCTATTGTTATTACTTCTATTTTTATTGCACTCACGGTATATTGAGCACTATACTCAATCCTTTATATAAACTGATTTGAAGGTCAATAAAACAGTTTTTAAGCTACTGTTATTACCCTCATTTTACAGATGAGTAAAGTAAGACTCGAGGGTTGAATAGTTGTTAAGTGGCAGGCCTGGAAGCCCTGCCCAGATGTATTGAGCTCCAAAGCCCACACTCTTTTTACCATGCTGTAATGGGTAAAGGGCTCATTGGGGGACTTTACAAGTTAGCCAATCTGTTACTTTCATAGGCAGTCCATTACTAATTTCCAAATGCTTATATAATGACAGCATTTCTCCCTGAACCAATTTTCTTTGAATGTCATTTCCTCCTTCTATAAACAGGCCTAACACATCCCTGACTCACATTTGAACAAGTCATTTCACATTTTAAATTTTCTTTCCCCTGCAGTCATCCAATGTCAATTCCATAGACCCAGGGCCAGATTCCAGCTCAGTGGAGGATGTGTGAATACCATAGGCTAAGAAAATAGCAGGAGACCAACTGAGAGCAGTCCCCAAAGTGCTATCTTACAGGGATATTTCTCAGCAGACTGAGACATATGGAGATGGGGGAAAGCATATGTCAAGCCTGCTGTGGCCCATGTTCCTGTCAAGTGCGTATGCACTGGGTCATTTTAAATCATGAAAACATCACCAAGCAGGTTTCCCAAATATTTCTGCAGAACTAAAATTGAAATCAGTGCTTTATTTCTCACACCTTCCTTCTGAAGTCAGCCTCATCCATGGTTTCCCAGTGTACACATATCCAGAAGGTACCAGAATTTGGCATACACACTCCTCCCACCAGAAGGAGAAAATAACTGGTGAGTTCCAGAAGACTGAACAGTTCCCTCTGGGTATGTTTCAGTTGAATTGATTATTCCCAGGCATAATAATCAATATCATAAGCAACAACAGGAATGTATTGAACATAAACCTTCTACAGAATACTGTGCAGGGTTCTGGGGATAATAAGAATTTCCCATCCAAAAAATAGAGACTACTTTAATAGCTTGGTTTTAGGAGCCATTTCTTCCATGAAGCCTCTCAGACTATGCTAGCACTTTCCCATCTCCCCTATTCCCAACCTTATTCCCAGATTTAAATAGTAATTTGATTTTGTCACTCTTATCCCATGACATAGGCTACCACGCACTGTTTCTAACAAAGCTCTCTGCTCTGATTCTTCATACCTCTGCAAAGCTCCAGTACTCTGAAGTCAGGTTTTTCTGAATTTGAATTGTACCCCTGTGGGGTGGCGGAAGAGTAAAGATCAAGAGGCACTTGTGAGCCAAGACATTTGTCTGTTTTGCTGATGCAAAAAAAGGGTTCCTGGGAGGAAATAGAGGGAAATGGAGCTGAAGCAGCAGGTAGGGGCCAACTAATTGGAGCCTTCACAAAAGTAACTGTTGTTAAACATTCAAGTGCGCCTTTCCCAATTTAGTGGTATCTCCTATTTCCCTTCCATCTCTGTTTCTGTTTCATTGGGAGGATATAGGTCAAATTCTAGCTGGATTACGTAATGGTTCCTAGCACTGGATCAGCAATTCTTCCTTATTTTTTCTTCCTCCAAAAGATTGTTTGGACAGCCTTTCACACATGTGTCATATGTGTAGAGAAAAGAGTATTCAATAGGTTGTCAGGAGACCTGGGTTCCAGCTGTAGGACCTTGAGACAACACCTCTCTCTGAGCTTCAGGGGAAAATGAGAGAACTAAACCAAGTGGCTCTGATGGTTCTTCCTAGTTTTCTCATTCTGTGATCTGTCCTTAATAGTAATATCTAGAAACTAAAGAAAAGCAAAGTCAAAGTATGTGTCTTTCATATGAATAGAGAAATATGGTCGGTTTACCCACTGGCCACAGGGATATACTGTCCTTTTTCTCTTTTCCTCCCAATCCATTCCAAGAGTCTTCTCTGAAAACTTTCCTTGGGGGCCTGGAAGGGTTGTCTGCGTGGCTAACTGGACCCTTAGAAGTTTGTTCTGTGTTGGTGAGTCCTTCACCCCAGATGCATGCAGACATGATGAGAACTTATAGGCTGAAACTTATTTGGCCCTTCGCTGCCCATGTATGCATTCTGATAGACTCACATGCCACAAGAAGTATGCATACAGGTCTCTTTGTTCACTTGAGCCTTTTTTTCCACTCAAAATACACATTATCTAAATATATCTATGAGCTGGCCACGAAGAAACAATGAGTTTTACAGTGCAGTTTTTCGACTACACACTGTATTGCCCATTGACAAACAATTGAGTTTGGCAAGGGAAAATTACCAAGAAAAGCCCCAGTAAGGACATTTTTTTTTAATCCTCACCTGAGGATATTATTTTTATTGATTTCAGAGAAGACGGGAGAGAGAGAGAGAGAAAGAGAAACATTGATTCAAGAGAGAGAAACATGAATCAGTTGCCTCCCCATCAGCGCCTTACCATGGATTGAACCCAAAATTTGGGTATGTACCCTGACTAGAAATCCAACTGGAGACCTTTCAGTGTTTGGGATGATGCTTCAACCAACTGAGCCACCGGCCAGGGAGGGCAAGGACAGATATTTTTAACCAGTATGAACAGTTTTAGTTTGAGTCTCAAAATCTTAAAGACCCAAGACTTTTAGAACATCATATAGTCCCTGATAGAACTTGATTAATGAAGTGCAGTATCCTATCTAATAAAAGAGTAATATGAAAATTGACCATCACTCCAACACAGAAGATGGTGGCCCCCCATGTGGTCAAAGATGGCCACCCCCATATGGACACAAGAGAGAAGTTAGGTGTGACTAGGCAGCAGGGGAGGGCAGTTAGGGGTGACCAGGGCTGCATGGGAGGGCAGTTGAGGGGGACCAGGCCTGCAAGGGAGGGCAATCAGGGGCAATCAGGCCAGCAGGGGAGGGCAGTCAGGGGTGCCCAGGCCAGCAGAGGAGGACAGTTAGAGGTGACCAGGTGGCAGGGGAGGGCAGTTAGGGGTGACCAGGCAGGCAGGGTAGGGCAGTTGAGGGGGACCAGGCCTGCAGGGGAGGGCAGTTGGGGGGAACCAGGCCAGCAGGGGAGAGCAGTTGGGGTGAACCAGGACTTCAGGGGAGGGCAGTTGGAGGGGACCAGGCCAGCAGGGGAGGGCAGTTGGGGGAAACCAGGCCTGCAGGGGAGGGCGGTTGGAGGGGACCAGGCCTGCAGGGGAGGGCAGTTGGGGGGGGGGACCAGGCCTGCAAGGGAGGGCAGTTGGGGGTGACCAGGCCACCAGGGGAGGGCAGTTAGGGGTGACCAGGCTGGCAGTGGAGGGCAGTTAGGAGCAATCAGGCTGGCAAGGGAGTGGTTAGGGGGTGATCAGACTGGCAGGCAGAAGCGGTTAGGGGCAATCAGGCAGGCTGGCAGGCAGGTGGGCGGTTGGGAGCCAGCAGTCCTGGATTGTGAGAGGGATGTCCGACTGCCCGTTTAGGCCCGATCTCACTGGCCTAAACGGACAGTCAGACATCCCTCGAGGGGTCCCAGATTGGAGTGAGTGCAGGCTGGGCTGAGGGACACACACCCCGTGCATGAATTTCATGCACCGGGCCTCTAGCAGTATATAAATATAGATGAGATTCCTTCCATCTGCACAACTTTCAAACATCTAGATCAAAACCCAAAGCAACAAACTATTTATTCCCTGTGCTGCAGAGGCATCTGAGTTTGCAGTATGATAAACTAGAGCCTGAGTATAGTGGGTCAAGGGGCAGTGGTCTGCCCTAAATCTGACCAGAGTTTCCTGGGAAACAGCTCTCTTGGGGCAGGAGGAGAAAGGTTTCTTCTGCATTTCACTTCCTGTGTGTGATCTAAATGTCTCTACTGTCCCCTCATCCACCTAACTAGCTCCTTTTATTTATTTATTTATTTTTTATTTTTGTGTTTTTATATATATTTTTATTGATTTCAGAGAGAGGAAGGGAGAGGGAGAGAAAGATGGAAACATCAATGATAAGGGAGAATCCATTGATCGGCTGCCTCCTGCACGCCCCCTACTGGAGATCACCACAACCCGGGCATGTGCCATGACTAGGAATTGAACCTTGAACTCCTGGTTCATAGGTGGACGTTCAACCAATAAGCCACACCGGCTGGGCTAACTAGCTCCTTTTAAAATGTAGGTGTGAATGAGCATGCACTGTCGTGTGTGTGTGTGTGTGTGTGTGTGTGCGCGCGCGCGCGCGCGCACACACACACATAGTGGGGGTAAGGGAAGGAAAACCATGTTTGTAGTGTGTTGTATCAGACTCTGTTGCAGGAAATTGTTGTAAAAAACCTCCTCAGGCCCTAGCCAGTTTGACTCAGTGAATAGAGCGTTGGTCTGCAGACTGAAGGGTCCCAGGTTCGATTCCAGCCAAGGGCACATGCCCGGGTTGCAGGCTCGATCCCCAGTAGGGGGTGTGCAGGAGGCAGCCAATCAATGATTCTCTCTTATCACTGATGTTTCTATCTCTCTCTCCCTAAAACCTCCTCAGGCAATTCCCTGTATGTGATGGCCCTTCCCTTATGTAATGCTCACTAGCAACACCAAGGGCAAAGCATCTGCCTGCCCTTAGTAAAAAAAAAGGTAATTCTCAGGATGTACAAGACACTCCATCTATATTAGAATTTTTAATATTTATCATCAGCAAAATGAAATGTTATATTAAGTACTTAGCTGTAATTGACATCACACTAGACATTTCCTTAGAGGCATGTCATAAAATTAATACCACTTAGAGAATCAGAAACTCTGGGAATGGGCCTCAGCAATCTGTGTTTTAACAAACCATCCAGATGCTTATTCTCATTTTCTCCCATCTGGATTTTACCAATTGTTAAGTTTATTAGAAATTTCAAAGTGTCTTTAAAGGGCATTCCTTGGTGTTTTATGCTTTTTGGCACCCTCTGAGACTTCCTGTATATTGCAAGCATGTATTTAGAATGAGAAGGCACAGTCCATGTTTGCTCTACTTTATTTGAAATCAAGGGGAAAACAAAATGAGGACATTTTCTTGCCCTGTTTATTGTCTAGATCTTTTCAACAATCCGGTAGCCATGCAAAATATTTTCATTTCTTCTTCCTTCAGTAATTTGGATGTTTCTACTATTCTCCCTCATTCATTCATAATTATTCATTGCAGAATAAACAGTGCAATAGCAGTGGCACATTTTTCCATACACATGCATTTTGAAGGCAGTCCCTAGTACTCAGCACTAATTGACTCTGCTGAGCCTCTCTCGAAGGAAGGCTGCTTAAGCGAAGTCACATTTATCTCCATTGCAAGACATAGGTTAAATGCACATTTCAATGGTTTATTTTTTAATATGCATTTTTATTGATTTCAGAGAGGAAGGGAGAAGGAGAGATAGAAACATTAATGATGAGAGAGAATCATTGATCAGTTGCCTCCTGCACACCCCCTACTGGGGATCGAGCCTCCAACCCAGGCATGTGCCCTTGGCCAGAATCAAACCTAGGACCCTTCAGTCCACAGGCGGACACTCTATCCATTTAGCCAAACCAGCTAGGGCTCAATGGTTTCTTATTGAATCATTTGAGTCAATTATATTAAAGGCTTAAGAGACAGCTTTATGGATCCTTGGGTTAGATGTAGTTGTAGGAAGACCTTACCAATTATAGAAAGTGCAAGTATGAAAAGGCTCAGTAGCCTCAGTGTGGAGATTGGATCAATTAAGAAGAGGAAGACATGGGTTAGGAATTCAGAGTGGACTAGGGTTCAGCACCTGTTAAATCTGGGGACAAGATAGAAGGAGTACTAGATATGCATGGGCTTGCATCCTGGCTCTGTCACTTCCTAGCTTTGCTAAACTGAGACAGGTTAGTTTCCCTCCATGTGCTTGTTTCCACATCCTTAACATGAGATGATAATAGATGATCCCTTATAAAGTTGTGGTGAGGATTATGTGAAGTGATCTGTGTAAAATCTTTAGCACTGTGCCTGCCATTGAGTAGGCACTGGACAAATGACAGCTCTTACTATCTACCCATAAGTATCCAAGAGTCACGCACTGCTCCAAGCAGATCACCATGGCTCCCATCACACCCTCTGGGGTTTGTCTGAAATTACAATTTGGACGGAAATACCCTCCAAACTGGGAGTGATAGCCTCTTCTTCCACTCCTCAGAAGCTCACTGCACACACCCTGGTGAGCTCAGGCCATGAGAATCATCCCCCAAACACCCCAGGAAAGAACGGGGGCTCCCTGAAAGGATAGGGTACAGAAAGCAAGGTCACTCTGGTCCTCCATGCAAATGGGAGGGTGAAGGGAAGCAAGGAGTACTGAAGGGTCATAGAAGATAGTAAGGGGTGAGGGTGGAGGGTAGAGTGGAGTGCATGATGCTGCAGTGGGGGATTTGGGAAGTCTACCATCAACCAATCGAGAAATGAGCAGAGACTCAGGTAAGCATGTAACTTAGGAAAGAAGAAAAGTGCAGATTCAGGAAAAGAATGGAGAATGTGAGTAGATTTGGCAAGAGATGAGTCCAAAATGAAACATCGCTCTTCCCCCTGTATCACAGCTATGTTGCAATAGAAGCAAGGCAAAAGTCAGAAATGAGAGGAGGAACGAAAAACCAGAGCCCTGTGTCCACTGTGTGCTTGATGGATTAATCTGACAAATAGTTCAGGATGGAGAGGAAGATCCTTTAAGCTCAAGGCTGTGATGCTTAAAACTCATAGTACCCTTTGAGACAGCATGGAAGAACTTGGAGAGTGTAATCTAAGTGAACTAAGCCAGTGAGAGAAAGACAAGTATCACATGATCTCACTTATATGTGGAATTTAATAAACAAAATAAATTGATGAACAAAATAGGTCCAGAGGCATAGAAGCATTGACAATCAAATCTCAAAGGGAAGGGAGGAGGGGGGAAGGGAGGAGAGGAAAGAGGGGACAGGAAGAGATTAACCAAAGAATTTATATGCATATATGCATAGCCCATGGACACAGACAATAGTGTGTGAAGTCCTGGGGTGGGGCGGGAACTGGGTGGAGGGGAGCAGTGAGGGAAAACGGAGGACATCTGTAATACTCTCGACAAAAAAGATAAATTTATAAAAACAAAAAATTCTAGTACAGTGCTGTGGTGGTGGCAGTTTAAATGCAAATTTGTTAGACTTGGTAAGTCCACGAAGTGTTTATTACATGTGAATTTAATTTTTAAACACATCTAATAGAAAAAAAACCCTGAAAGTTCCTAGAACTATTATGATTGTGATTTCTGAATATTTTTCCTGCTGGTGTCAGGTTTAAGGGGGGCGGGGGGGGGAGGGGAAGCCAAATGAGAAGGAAAAAAATGAAGATTCCAGTTCTTTTTTGTCCAAATAAGGAAGGAGAAGGAGGAGCCGCCTGGGTTCTTTCCCAGCTCTGAGTCTCAGTTGGCTCCGGTATAGATTCACTCTCCCCAAACTGGCAGCCTTCAGTTCCAATATTTTTCTGAGAAATGTACAGACAATCTCAAGGGAGCTCCTTAGAGAGTTGTTCTAACTCCAAGGAAACATCTGCCTAAGGGATTTACTTAGAATCAATGGAGGACAGGGCTCCTTCCCTATCTCTTTCTCCCCAATCTGCTGGGCACAGAGTGGGTGGTCAGTAAAAATTACATTGAATGACTTACCTACTGAATGAATGAATGAGTGCTAAACTTCACAGTGATCTATCTATCAGAGATGTTAGAGAGAAACCAGGGTTTATCTATAGATTAAAAGACACTTAAAAAGCATATCAATTAATGTCATATGGCGACCTTGTTTGGATTTTTATTCAAACACAAAAATTGAGACACTTGGGAAACTTGAACACTGATTAGATATTTTGATCATTTTTGTTTGCCCTGCATCGTGTTTTTGCAAAACTTTTAATGTTGTCATTTAAAAAAGAGAGAGATTTAACATTAAAATCCAGATTTTCAGCTTATTTTGAAAAATGGGAATATCTGGCCTCAGATGGGCCCATCTCTTCACTTGGCTATCAAGGCTGGAATTGAGGAGAGCTTGCTTTCTTTTGGGCCTCAGGTTCAGAACAAGTGCCAATTCTTCCATGAAGGCTTCCCTGATCACCCCAACTAGGAATGATTTCTCATCCTGCTGAGTTCTTAGAACACATTTTAATTCCTCACCCAGCTCCCAGCATATGCTGCCTGTATTTGTTTTGTTTTTGTAGACACCACCCCTGCTCCCCACCCCCACCTGGGTAGGATTAGAGCCTTTAGAGGCTTTAAATACTGAAAACAATATGAAGGGTGACTCCATATGCAATTCCAAATCAGATTTCATTTTTCAAAGTGGTGGTATGTACAAGTAAACTGAAGACAAAATTTCTAGATTTAAATGAAAATTCTCCAACTTCTTATTTTGAAAAATTTCAAGCCTACAGAAGACTTGAAAGACTAGTAAAATCAACATTTTTGTAACCATCTAGAGCAGTGGTTCTCAATCTTTCTAATGCCGTGACCCTTTAATACAGTTCCTCATGTTGTGGTGACCCCCAACCATAAAATTATTTTCGTTGCTACTTCATAACTGTAATTTTGCTACTGTTATGACTCGTAATGTAAATATCTGTGTTTTCTGATGGTCTTAGGCGACCCTGCTAGCGGTTCTCAACCTGTGGGTTGCTGTTTGTTTGTTTTTTCCTTTAAACTACTTAATGTTTCAGACATTATGATGTTTTACCCTTAAATTCTTCAGTATTTATTTCTTAAGAAAAAGGGCATTTTCCTAGATGACCACAGTATCATTTTTACACCCAAGAAATTTGATACAATAAGATCATCTAATATACAGTTTATTCAAATTTCCCCAATTGTCTCCATTATAAGTGCCCCAGATTTTGTTTTAATCTAGGTTTTAATCAATGATCATATACTGTATTACACTTGGTCTCTTCCTGTGATCTGGATCACTTCCTGGGTGTCTGTTTTTAATCTTTCATGACATTAACATTTTGAAGCATCCAGGCCAAGTGTTTTGTAGAAAATGCCACCGTGTCTTGTATTTGTCTGAATGGGTTCAACATTTTCAATATTTTTGCAAGAAACTCCAAAGGTGATGTTGCATTTTTCTAGGTTTTTTATTTGTGAAGTTCCAGATAAATTCATCAAAGCTGAATTTGTGTGTGTGTGTGTTTGTGTGTGTGTGTGTGTGTGTGTGTGTGTGTGTGTGTACAGAACATATGCTTTGCTGGCACCCTAATCACATGTGTGCCATATTAATAAACATGTAGGTCAGGCAAAGCATTGTTCTCTGTATATGCATAGGAGCAGGGGTTTTGCTATAATTACAAACTTTCCCCCCTACTAGTATTAATCTATAGCCTCACCAACACTTATTTATTGCCTGCTCTTTAATTTTTGCCAAATCTGTAGGTTTAAGAAGATACCTTGGGGTTTTCCTTTGTATTCTCTGGACTGCTAAAGAGCTTGAGTGTCTTATGTCAATTGACCATTTTGTGTTTTCTCTCCTGTAAAGGGCCTGTGTATGTTTTCTACTCACTTTTTGGAGGTTGTCTTTTACTTATGTGTTTTTAGATCTTTATGTATTCTGGGTACTCATCATTTATGAATCACATACCATATATCTGAAATCTCATGAAAGAGCATGGCACAAGGCTAAGCTTATGGATACTGTGTTCAGACATTTTGAGTTCAAATTCTACTTCCCTTACTTATAATTGTGTGACTCTGGAAAATTATTTAACCTCTCTCTGCTTTAGTTTTTTTTTATCCATAAAATGGAGTGGTAATGGTACCTACCTAAGAGGATAGTAGGGGATTACATGAATTATTAAATGCAATGCAGTTAGAACAGAACCTGGTACATAGTAAGAGTCAGTGTTTGCTGTTGTTAAGTTCTCCCATATTATACAGCTCCTATGTAATTTTGAGACACAGTGGGCTCATATGTGTTTATCTCACAAGTGCTCTCCTGCCCCATTGGGAGTCTCCTGCCCCATTTGGGAGTTTCCTACCCTTTCGATAAACGGCTCCTTAAAACCATGTGCCACATCATACTAATAAAGGGGGTGACTCCACTTTGCACAGGCAGCACCCATGAAAGTGACGTATTTTCAAAGGCACATCCAGCCAAGGAAGTTTTTCCTTGTGGGTGGGAAAAACATTCTGCCAACTCCAAGGGCCTCCTCCAATATCTGGATGAATGCCAGTGAGTACTCTCCTTCACTTAAAAGACCCATAAGCACCCTGTAGTCACAACTTCGAGATCTAACAGTGTCATAATTCATTTTGCAACAATTTAAGAACGTCTCTGCTCATGATCGGCCCCCTAGCACCCCATAGAAACCTGTTTCCCTTCCAACCTCTCCCTGAGCCTCTTCCTCCAAATTGGGCCTTTCTTTGTGTAGTGTTCCAAAGACTAGCAAACTCGTGATACAAGCGCATCCGGGAGATAATCAGTACAAGCTCCCTAAGTGAACGAATGAAGGAAGGAAGGAATATTACTGCATTGCCAGGTAGACGTGACGAAAGGGGAAAAGGAATGTTGGATGGCCAAGCCGCTTGCTGACTGGCTGGCCCCGACAATGGGGGTGGGAGAGCTCGGAACACACCGGAGGGTTTCGTTAGACTAGGTGGTCTCCGCAAAGCCGGTCACCACGTGGTGGGTGGAAAGCAGCGCTGCCCACTTAGGGGGTCCCAGGCGGGCGGGGCGGGGGCGGAGCCGCCCCGCCACGCCTTCTGGCGGCGGAATCCCGACCTGAGCGGTGGCCGCGCCGGGAGCCTGCGCACTGTGGCGACAGCGACAGTAGAGGCTCAGGGATCAATTGCTGGAAGATGGCGGAACGCGCCGCCACTGGCGGCGGAACATCCTTGAGGGGGATGCGGGAACGCATGGGTGAGCGGGCGGCGGCGGCTTCCTCGGGGCGGGGGGAGGGAGGGGGTGCGGGGGCTCGGGCTGCGCGGGAGGCGGGGTTCCCGCGGCCCGGAGACCGTTGGAGCTGAGCGGTGGGTGCCAGAAAACTTTACCCTGGAGTCGCCTCTCGCTGGCCGGTCCCGTCCTTATCCCCGCAGGAGTCCTCTGGAACGGGACGGGGAGTTGTGATGGGACCGGGACGGATGGGGAAACTGCGGGCCAGCGCCGCCAACGGCCGAACCCAGGGAGCGGGGCGCGACGGAAGTATTGGGCGCTGCGGGGCGGGGGGTGGCCTGGAAACCCGGACTCCGCGGACATTCCTGAGCCCAGCCTGTTGGTGGTGATGTGGGGAGTGGGGGGGGGGGGGGGGGGGGGGAGGCGTGCGCCCCAGCAACCGGCGGAACGAACGCTGGGCTGCTGAGGATGCGCGAGCGACCGAAGGACCCCGTGCACCGGGACCGCCTCCGCGGCCGGGCGCAGCCCTTCCAGGCATCAGTGGTTGGAGTTTTCCTTCTGCCCAGGGCGCTCGCGCTCTGATTCTTTCCCACGGTCGCAATCCACGCCTCTCCAAAAGCTTACCTCTGGCACCCTCCTGGTCAAGGTCGGATGGAGAGGGAGCCTAAGTTGGGGTGAAACTTGGCTCTCTCTACCTCCTGTTTCACAGGACTCCGCCAAGATGTCACCTTTCCTGGGACATCTTGCAGACCCCTGAACTGATTGGGTACTTCTCCTAAACTTATCCCAATGCCAAAAAGTTTTTCTCCCCAAGATCGTTAATTTTGCAAAATTTGGTTGCCCATTTCTTAGCCCACGAGACTGTTTCACTACCTGAGGGAGATAGTATTTCTTGAGTGTAGCAGGTTGCTTTTCGCCAGTTCTCAGGCTGGTTTCCTACTGTATGAGCTGGAATAAAACTGTCTTACTGGTTTTTTACTGAAATCCATAGGGAGGTTTTTTTTTTCATTTGCAATTGAAAAATTAATTTAGATTTATGTTACTTCAGAACGCTTTGAATGAACTCCCCAAAGAATGTGTCAGAAGCAAATACACTTTCCATCGGGAGAAAACTCTTTTCCGTCTCTAGAGAGTTTGCAATAAATTCACATTTGTTTTATTGCTTAAGGACACCTAAAACTCTCTGACATTGCTTTATATCATTGATTTAAATTAACCAGCATTCCGGATAATCCCCCAAAACATTTGTATATTGAACTTTGAAAAGTATTTGAAAATCTCGTATAGGACAGTTGTTTGAATTGACAGTATTTCAAACGAAAAACTTACAAAAGCCATGCAAAACAGGCTTAACACAGAACCTTAGTTGACCAATATCCTTGCTGCCCGTTTTATGTTAGAAATTTGAAAGCATCACATGCTAAACCAGAACTGCCTTCCTGGTCTCAGCATTTCCTGATGGGGACAGAGTCAATGAAATGTTTTGGCACTTTGTAGCAGTTGCTTCTTTTTATTCTGTTGTCCAAATAACAGTGACTAGCACCAAGTCTATTCATCTGTACCAGTTAGTATCATAGTATGGTTCTCTGCCACAACCATATCCCTTTTATAACAATAAAAACCCTGTTCAATCATTTTTTTGCAATCTATGCCCTTTCCTACCTAATAAAAATAGTAGTTTTTGTGATCTAATATTTCTGATGAGTACAGAAGAAAGGATCATGGGGAGGAAAGGTCATAGGCAAGCAGGGCTACAGATTTTATGTTGAATTCTGAGCGGGATTCAAGAGCAACCTCTGTGGCAGACAGTATAGAATTGCTGAATAAGTATGGGGATGCATATCATTGACATCTCATGGGATTTAGCATTTGGGGTTGATTGTGCTTGTGTGCAGTCTTAGGAAGTTGACCATCTTTACCAGTCATGTGTGTTCTTTCTTGCATTTAGTTTGCCCTAATGGAGCAGAACTCTAGTGACACAGATTGTGTGTGTGTGTGTGTGTGTGTGTGTGTGTGTGTGTGTGTGTGTGTTGAGGAAGAGGGCCAGAGAGAAGCAGAAATTTTCTACATGAAGTCAGTAATGAGCTAAAATGTTTTATGTCCAAAGGGGCCTTCAGAATCTCAATGGGCATCTTTTAAAAACCTAGTAAGTGTAAGCATTCTTTAACTTAAGCATCCTAGTGGCACCTGTTTTTTTTCTCATTTAATTCTGAGGCTTATATTGGGCTAGATAGCATGATTGATTGTAAGTTTTCCCAGAAGGAGATTGGTTTTCTTCTTGTAATGTCTTTTACACTTTTTTCTTTAAATGTAGTCCTGTCTTAGCCCCAGCATAATAGTGCTTTCTTTTTTAAAAAAGGTTAATCCTTTATTTGCCTTTTGGTGAATATATTTATTGCCAGTAGGAATTTGGATATAAAGATCTAAACATCATATTTGATGTTATTACCACATTAACCTTTATATGATTTTGTTCATTATTCCCACCATAGCTAATTCTAAGGTTACTTCTGTTTAATTAATCCCTGTATAACCCCCTCCAACTCCCAACATTTCTATGTGTGCACAGAGAAAACAAGTAGTTTTTGCACATTCAGTTTTCTTAGAAATCCCAAGGAAAGTCCATATTTTGGCACAATTTAGCTGACCAAAAGGACAGTTTCTCTTAAAATGTACAAGGAAAGTCCATATTTTGGAACAATTTAGCTGACCAAAAGGACAATTTCTCTCAAAATGTACAAAATACGGAGTTTCCTTGGGACTTTTTAAGAAAACCGAATATGCAAAAACTACTTGTTTTCTCAGTGCACACATAGAAATGTTGGGAGCTGGAGGGGGTATATAGAGGGATTAATTTTTAGACTATTTAAGAATTTTTTTTAATACACTAGTACTCAAATTCAAAGGGTAATTGTGGTCTACAAAATTGCCAGTAGTTGAATTATTAAGGAAGGTGAGAAGAGTCTAATTTTCAAATTTAGCTAGGTCATGTTTTATCTGAGCTGTTAGGTCTCTGGGGTAAAAAAAATCCTTTTTCCCTTTTGAAATGGTGATCCCTATGGCAGTCATTATGATGTCACTTTTCAAGGTTACTCTGTAAAATGACTCCCAGATATCTTTCTTCAGGGGCAACTAACATCTCAGAGTCCGTTCGTTCTATGAGTACAAGGACAGCACCTCTGTTCCCTTAATTATTTTCATTGCCCATCTTCAGCTGTTATATTTTCCTTGATATATAGAAATGAGAGTTGTATGCAGTATATTTCTTATGCTTTCATTCAAAGGTAGAAAATAATTTTCATTGTTGTTCTACAGATCCTTCCTGAAGATGCCCAGTATTGTGGGCATTTTAGAAACAGCCATATATGGAATTAAAGGTTTCAGGAAATCCTTTATAATAAATTATATGTGTATCACGCTAGAATTGTAGTTTTTCTTACTTTCCCTCAAATTGTGCTCCCCTTATACTCCTATTGAAGTTTTATTTATTTTTGAAATTAAAAATAGTTGGTATGCAATATTATATTAGTTTCAGGTGTACAATATAGTGATTTGATATTTACATACCTTTACAATGGGATCACCACACTAACACTAGTAATCATGTGTCACCCTATAAACTTATCACATTGTTATTGACTATATTCCTCTTCACTTTTTCCACCCACCCCCATACCTCTTATTGAAGTTTATTTCTCAATTTTCTACCTGTTTACACAAGACATATGTAAATTTGTATTGTATAATTTACATTTATTTGCTTGACATTTTTCTACCTAGAATAATACCATCACTGGAAATTCCTTGAGTGGTTCACCACCATCACTATGCATCAGAATAGAGCTTTTTGCAACTGTAAAGGCCTGGGTCCTACCCCCTAGAGAGTGGAGGCTGGGAGGGGCAGGCATTGCTAATTATTTTAAAGCAGTTTAGGTGGCTGCAGCCAGTGTAGAAAGCCCCTGCTCTAGGTCATTTATAAATGTACTCCTTAATATTGGGCCAATCTCTGAGGATATCACTGTTGACACTTTTGCTTCCAAATTAATATCCATAAACTCCAAATGCTTTCTAAAGTCCCAGGTTATGGCGAAACATTTTTTCCAATTCCTTGCCAGCTCAGTTTTTCTAGTTCTTGGCAGAGTGTCTTGTCTGATGCATTTTGAAAGCTATTAATCACTAGCTACTATTCATCCACAAACTTGTCCTGCTACTTCCACTAACAACTCTCTTTATGTCACAGTTATGCTGTCACATCCACAGCACACACTTTTTAAATTTTTTGTGAAATTATTGTTGAACATCATGAACTCAGTATGTCTTTGTTGTTGACTTAGATTAACCCGCCATGACTTCCCCTTATGGAAGATAATGCTATATTTCATCATCAAAGACACAATTGGCTGTGCTTTGCAGCCCCCTGTATTAGCTGTTTGTAATCTTAATATGTGATTCCTTTTCTTTATCTCCCTGTATTTTAGTTGCTGCCGCTCATGCCATGGCTCAAGAAAGACGCAATCAGAGTGGATTTAGCTCCCTTCCACCCCAATCCTCAAATACAAGATCAGCATTTAAACCAGGTATAATTCCTAGAATGCTTTGGAAGATGTTACGTGTCATATCATTAAAATTTGATGTCCTATTAAAATCTAACTATATTCTTTTTTTTTAGTGATAGATGGATCTGTACTTAAAAATGATATAAAACAAAAATTAGCCAAGGAGCGCAGAGAAGAAAGAAGACGACAACAAGATGGTATATTTTAGACTTTTAAAAAAATCCAATGAATGAATTTTATATGAAGGTTATATATTTCCAAATTGGTTTTTCCTTACTTTTCCTAGTCTGATTATATGATAGATCTTACTTTTTATAGTATGTATTATATTGGGTTAAATGTTTGTAGTAAATCAGATAAAGAAGGCCCATGAAAAAAATTTAACTGGTTGTTTAATTTTTGAAGTAGTAATTTCTGTTAGCTTTAATTTTCTGAAAACTAAGGTATGAATATCTCTTAAACATTTTTAGAAACAGCAGAATGGGATTTCAGTAAAATAATACTAAACATGAAAATGAAATTGCTAAGAATCCTAACATAGAATCTTTCACTGATTGCTATGCTTCTCAAGTGTTACTGTGGATCAATTGAGATCTAAAAGCGTAATCTTTTTACACCTTGGAAAAATGCTTTTTCAACTGTGTATTTTTCTCCTCTGGTCTTACAAATCCACTAACAGTATTATTGCCCAACTTTATTCAAATAGAATATCAATTACCACTATTTTGATAAGGAACTATTTCTTCCTAGTTCTAAGCCAGAGACTATTTTAAACTGCTAGATGCTCTCCATGCTTAAACTAAGGAAAATTGAATATAGGAAAACATCAAAATGTAGTATGTGACAAAGGCCATGATTGGCATGCTTAATATGGCCTGTATAGATGAGACTTTTAAAAGAAGTTCCCTAGTTGAATGGAAAAAAAATCCATTCTGGCCATGTGTTTTTTTAAAAATTATTGTTTTAATGCTTAACTTTAGCTCAAATCAGCAGAAACGTCAAATGTATGAAACTACATTTCTTTAATTTGGAATTTGGGTTTAGACAGGATGAGAGTCATCTAAGCTAATTTAGTTCTTTGGAATTTTTGTTTGGTGGCCACACTTATACAATAAATGTTTATTAGTGCATGTTGTTATTTTTTTATTTTAATTTCTTTATTGATTGAGGTATTACATATTTGTCCTCATCCCCCCATCATGTTGTTATTTTTAAGGAAGAGAATGAGATATATTAACTTTCTCCTTGGTGTGTTATGTGGAAAACTAATATTTTCTGAATCTTATACCTTGTATTTGGAATATTTCAGCTACAAAAGAAATACAACTACTTGAAAAAGAAAGAAAGTCCAAGATCCAGTATGAAAAACAGATGGAAGAAAAACAACGAAAGCTGCGAGAACAAAAACAGAAAGATGAACAGCGAAGAATATCCGCTGAAGAAAAAAGAAAACAAAAATTACAGGAAGAAAGGGTACATATTTTTCTAGCCTGTTAATCAGATGATATACTGTGTTACCTGGGTCTGGAATACTTTTTTGAAAAAATAATTTTTATTGATTTAAGAGAGTAAGGGAGAGGGAGAGAGAGAGAGAGAGATACAAACGTCAGTGATGAGAAAGAATCATTGATCAGCTGTCTCCTGCACGCCCCCCCCCCCCCACTAGGGATCAAGCTGGCAACCTGGGCAGGAATCTAACTGCGACCTCCTGGTTCATAGGTCAGTGCTCAACCACTGAGCTACACTGACTGGGTGGAATACCTTTTTTTAAAAAATATATTTTATTGATTTTTTACAGAGAGGAAGGGAGAGGGATAGAGAGTTAGAAACATTGATCAGCTGCTTCCTGCACACTCCCCACTGGGTATGTGCCTGCAACCAAGGTACATGCCCTTGCCCGGAATCAAACCTGGGACCCTTGAGTCCGCAGGCTGATGCTCTATCCACTGAGCCAAACTGGTTAGGGCTGGAATACTTTTTTTTAAAGCCTGTCTCTGCCTTTACTGGTTCAACCTGTGGGAAGGGAACCAATCCTATGTCTTCATTTCTTCCCATCAATATTAGAGACTCTTGCCCCTGTCCCAATCAGACCCGGGAATTGAGACCCACTGGCCTAGGTAAAGAGGAGCCTTGCAGATCCAGGAGAAGAACCCTGTCCACCTTCAGAACATGACACACGGGGTGCCTGTGGCCTGGGGTTTACTCTGAGAGGCTTTCTCTCCTACCAGAAAGTTTTCAATGTTGGCCCAGTTCCTAATATGCACAGACCCACAGTATGGCCCTCCCTGACAAGGCCCCATCTGATGGGCTTACTTCTTACAACTACAACTCTAATTGCATGACTGAGTCCCAGCCAAATCTACTCTTATGCATTCACCTGACTCCCTCTTACGTGTACACACTCTCTCTGTGTCCCTCTCCTTCTCCCTCTCTAGTTCATTTGTCACATTCCCATCTTTCTGTCTGTTGTTTTGTGGCCCACTGCTCTATTTTCCTTTCTGGACTCTTTGTTAGTGTCTTTGGCATGAGTCACTGCCTTTGTGATGCCCTCTCTTTTTCCTTTCTGTCCTTCTTTACTCAGTTTGTCTTTTATTACTTACACATGGACATCTGGCTCCCTGTCTCATTCTGTATGATTCTGACACCAAATTTTTCTTCTGTAGGTCATTCCACTACTTTAGTCTGAGTAAATTGACTCTTCTGAATCCAGCAAATTCTCTGTGACACCATTCTTTTTCTTGCTGGCATACTCTCTTTTCTTTATTCCAGTGATTCTGAAGTGTCCTCAACTAAGTCTTAATCTGTCTTCTGGTTCTCTGTCTGGAGTGCCTCACTTTTCTTTGTTTTAGTTTCTTTTTCTCTCCTCATCTTTGCACTTTTCTGCCTGTTGTTCTCTCAGTATGTGTATTTTTATATTCCTCTTTTTCTGTTGCTCTAATTTTTACATTTCTTTTTCTTTTTTCTTTGGTTCCATTTCTTCCCCATGAGCCTTCTTCTCTGTGTCTTTTTCTGGTGCTCACTTTTCCTCCTTCCTTGTGCACACAGTTGCTCTTGCACGTGCCTCACTCCCAGCCCCTACCTCCATCTGTGGATCTTTCTTATTCTAGGACTGTCCTTGTGTGCAATTTCTTCCCCACCCATGATCCACTATCACTTTCTCTGTCTTTCTGGGCCTTTTTATGTGGTTTCTTATGCTGTTTTTGTTTTTTTTTTTTTTTTTTTTTACATTCCAGTATTTGATGGACTCTTGTTTAGAATTTCTCTCACTTCCTTTTTCTCTGTGAGACATCTCCTTAATTTACTTATCTCTGTTAAAGAGAAAGGAGAGAGAGACAATGAATGAGAATGAATATGAACTAAGTAGAGACCTAGAACCAAATAAAGTAAAACAGAAAACTGCAGAGTTGGGGAGGGACCCTGGAGGAGAGAGGCAGTCTCAGGGGACTGAGAAAAAAAAATAACGTCTTAGAGAAAGAGGAATCAGAGAAATAACACAGAAGAGAAGAAAATGCAGCAAAATGAAACTGTAGACAGAAAGGGAGCCAGAAACATGGCAGGAAAAGAGACAGAAAGACGAGACAAAGCAAAAAGAACACCAGAGAGCTGATGTAGGGGAGTAGAGCAGGGACATGGGACACTATAAGTAGGCTGCTGGCAGATCAGGGGAAAAACCCAAACTCTGTGGTGCTGAGGAGGGGTAATGGGAGATATATCTGAGCCACAGATGCAGGAAGGAACCTGAGAGCACAGGTTCATTTGGAAATCAATGCATTTGGAAATAGCAGGATAGAATTCTTAGAAATCAGTAATGTTCAACTAATACAAGATTTATTTCTGCTTTTGGTCTATATTATACTGTCTGGGTTTCCAAGTAATTTAGGACAATTTTCTGGTAGAAATATAATTTTAAAATACTGCCTGTAGATGCATTTTTAAAATAAATTTTATTTCGAGAGTTGTGATTGCTACTCTCAGAGGATACGGACGATTCTCCATTTTCCTGTTATGTTTACCCTCTTTGCCCTCAGAAACGGTGGGGACATTGTAAGGATGGTGTTGCTAAGAAACAGTGGTTGTCAGGGAAAAATAGAAAACCTGGTCCTGAAGTTGATTTTTTTTTCACCTGAGTATAGCCCCTGGTATATTACAGCACAGGGTTGAAAAATAATCTGAGTAAAGAAAACCATCTCATTTCTGGCAATGGAGTTGTTTTGCTAACCTGTGACATTGACATTTGTGTAGCTGTAATCCTGAGAAGTTTAAATTGAAGTTGAGCTCAAGACAAACACATTTATTATCTTTTTTAAAACTGGATTAATTAACACCAGAATTTGAAATGTTATAAGTGGGTATATTTAAAATAATACATGCCCCAACCAGGTTATGGATGCTTGATTCCCTCAAGCAGAGGGGAAAATAATAGAACATAATGTATGATTAGTAAACACAAAATTGGACCCTCAGTCTTTGTATAGTTGGTAGAAATAGGCTACAAATTTTAGTTCTAAATTTCCTAATGATATAAGCAGAGAGAAGCACAGTTCTTCAATTCAGATTTATAAGATTAAAACCCAATTATTCAGTAAAAGCACTGATATTGATTGATACCTGAGACATGTCTCTATTTTTAAAAGTTTCTTTTTAATTGATTTGAGAGAGAGAAAGGAAGGGAGAGGGATAGAGGGATAGAAACATAGATTGGCTGCCTCCTGCCCGCCCCCTACTGGAGATGGAGCCCACAACCCGGGCATGTGCCCTGACCAAGAATTGATCCAGTGACCTCTTAGTTCATGGGTCAACACTCATCCACTGAGCCACACCAGACAGGCAAGACATGTCTCTATTTTTAACTTTTATCTGATATAAAAAAAATTTTCCTGATAGAAAAATTTGATGATGGTATTGTTTTATAACCCACAAATCAAAATTATACTAACCACTAAAAAGAATATGTAAAAATTGTTGGCATTTAATAATTAATTTGGCATTTATTTAATTTAAAAATGTTTTAGTTTATTAAATTTATTGGAGTGACATTGGTTAATAGGGTCATGTAGGTTTCAAGTGTACATTCCTATGATACATGATCTGTATATTGCATTGTGTGTCAGCACCCAAACTATTAATCTGTTACCATATATTTGGCTCCCTTTACCCTTTACTGCCCTCCACCTCCTTCCCTCTGGAAACTACCATACTATTGCATTTGTTTTAAACAGGAGAAATTCAAAGCTGTTGTCTCTCGTACATTGGAGCGGAGCAATCGTATTGAACAACGTCAAAAAAGATGGTCATGGGAAGGCTCTACGACAGTGAACTCTGAAAGTAAAACGGGTAATTAATACAACAATTAAAATTTAAGTTCATTCATGCTGATGTTTAAATATTGTCTATTAATATAGGTTGCATTTACCACAAGGTTTTGAGTTTTGTATGTTAAATGAAAATGCCCCATGTACGTTTTGACATGCACAGTATTTCACCTGTGTTGTGAGATTGCAAAAGAAATAGGTGCAACTTTTATAACTTTATTTTATCCAGTATATCCAAAATCTTACCCAGTTAAACTTGCAATTAGTATAAAATGATTAACAATAAATAAGCTTGACACTTTCCAATGCATAGTTTTTAAAATTTTTTTTCTTTATTGATTAAGATATTACATATGTGTCTTTATCCTCCCAATCCCCAATCATGCCCTCACCCCCCTGGTGCCTGTGTCCATTGGTTAGGCTTACATGCATGCATACACGTCCTTTGGTTGATCTCTCCCACTTACCCCCACCCTCCCCTACCTTCCCTCTGAGGTTTGATGGTCTGATCGATGCTTCTCTGTCTCTGGATCTTTTTTTGTTCATCAGTTTATTTTGTTCATTATATTCCACAAATGAGTGAGATCATGTGGTATTTATCTTTCTCTGACTGGCTTATTTCACTTAGCATAATGCTCTCCAGTGCCATCCATGCTGTAAAATAAACTAGTCCTGCCCTGTTTACTATTAACATACTGTAAATTATCCTACATGTGACATAACTCTACACAATTTCGTAAAACATAAGTTAAATTACATAGCTTTTAAGGAATGACTCACATTGTATGCTTAATTAATGCCTGTTTAGGCTCCATAGAACTATATCATGAACTCATTCTGTTTCAGCTAATGATGCTTTTTAAAAATATGAGTACAGTAAAAATTCTATCTTTTCTCAGTCAAGAAACGGTCTATATCTACTGAAAAGCTAGAACAGGATACTTCTGGATCACACAAACAAATGACACTGTCATCTCCTGGTCTTCAGAATTCTGTTGCCAAGAGTAAGTAGTTATTTCATGTATTCCACTGAATTTCAAATCAACAAAACCAATTGTTTATATGTATTTTTATAGTACCACTTCTTTAGATTGTGCCACATTTAGATTTATTACAGAAATCTACCACATTGTTTTACAATAGAGGTCATTACTATTTTGTATTTTCATCAATATATCAATATAACTATCAATGTATGTATATATAAAATCAATATATAAATATCAGCATAAATTCTTTTAGTGATTTGTGTATTTTTAAAAATATATATTTTTATTGATTTCAAAGAGCAAAGGAGAGAGCTAGAAACATCAATGATGAGAGAAAATCATTGATCTGCTGCCTCCTGCATGCCCACTCTGGGGATCGAGCCCACAACCTGTGCATGTGTCCTAATCGGGAACCTAACCGCAACCTCCTGGTTATAGGTCGATGCACAACCACTGAGCCATGCCAGCTGGGCTGACTTGTGTATTAATCATATCAGGAGGGTTTGTTGGGCTCAGGTAGCCTAAGGTAAAACATATTTTGTTTTTCTTTTTATTACTTGAAAAAATTGTTTTTAAATATATATATTTTATTATTGACAGTATTACAGATGTCCTCCATTTCCCCTCCCCCTTATGCCCTCCTCTGCCCAGTCCCCACCTACTCCAGGCCTTCACCACACTATTTTCTGAGTCCATGGGCTATGCATATAAGTATATAAGTTCTTTAGTTTATCTTTTCTCATTATCCCCTCTCCCCTGAGTTATGTCAGTCTGTTCCATGCCTTTTGACTTATTTTGTTGGTTCATTTATTTTGTTCATTATTTGTTCAAATAAGTGAGATCATGTGATATTTGTCTTTATCTGACTGGCTTATTTCACTTAGCATAATAATATCCAGGTCCATCCATGCTATCTCAAAGGGTAAGAGACCTTTTTTTTACAGCTGCATAGTATTCCATTATGTAGAGGTACCACAGCTTTTTTATCCATTCATCTGTTAGTGGGCACTTGGCCTGTTTCTAAATCTTAGCTATTGTAAATAGTGCTTCTATGAACATAGGGGTGCATATATTCTTCCTTAATTGGTGTTTTAGGGTTCTTAGGATATATTCCTAGAAGTAGGATCATTGGATCAAGTGGCAGTCCTATTTTCAGTTTTTTGAGGAAACTCCATACTGCTTTCTATAGTGGCTGCACCAGTTTGCATTCCCACCAACAATGTACTAGCGTTCCCTTTTCTCCATATCTTCGCTAACATGTTCGTTGATTTATTGATGATAGCCATTCTGACAGGTGTGAGATGATACCTCATTGTGGTTTTAATTTGCATTTCTCTGATTAGTGACATTGAGAATGTGAAACATGTTTTGACCAAAAGTCATCACTGTTAAGTGGCACAATAATTTATTTTAAAATTAATTCATATTCTTTCTAATCTATAAATGAAATAATTTTTTCTAGGGACTAGTTAAACTAGTCATTCAATTTTCATTAAGTTTCATGAATATTACCTCATTTAAGGAAAATAATAGCATATATACACTGAGTGGCCAGATTATTATGATCTCTGAACGCATAATAATCTGGCCACTCAGTGTATATCCTATAAAATAAAAGGCTAATATGCAAATTGTCCCCTCCACCAGGAGTTCGACCAGCAGGCAGGCCGGCCAACCGCCCATGTCCCCTCCCCCTGGCCAGGCTGGCCGGACCCCACCCATGCACAAATTCATGCATCAAGCTTCTAATATATATATACACACTGAGTGGCCAGATTATTATGCGTTCAGAGATCATAATAATCTGGCCACTCAATGTATATAGCAGTGGACAAATTGATCTGCTTTATATATATTTGTTCACAACAACCTTGTAAAGTTGACAAGCAAGTGTAATTCCTGTTCTGCTTTTATAGTTAAAACCCCAATGAATTTATCTACTATGAATACTTCGCATACTCTTTGCTCCTGGTGTTTGCCCTTTTAATTAGTATTCCTTATTTTAAAAATCACTATCTGAGTGTGTGTCAATGACCATTTCTGGCTTGTAACACATGGTGCTACTCACTGATAATTGAAATGGATTAGGCAAGCATACCCATCAATTTAAAAAGTCCTTTTTCTTTCTGGATAAAAATAGAAGTGATTTTGGCAGGAAAAAACATGGTAAACATTCCATAACATTCCTTCAAACTTAGCCGTTAACAAGAAGAAATACTTCATATACCTTATGAATTGAGAAATAGTTGTAATTGTAATTGTAATTAAAGTGCTTTTTTGTATCATTAGGTGCCTTGACAGTTTTTGGAACAATGGTGATTGCTATAAAATTCCAGTACAAAAAAAGATTCTGGAGCTAATTTAAAGTAGTATAATTAGTTGTAGCAGTGATTAACTTAGTTGGAAAGATTTCCAGTTTGTCTACATATTATAGTTTTAATACGTTGACAGTGATATTTGTTTTGTTCATACTTAAATTATGCTATTTGTACTTTTAGGACTCATACAGTTTCCAAAGATTGCTTGTGTGGTCTTTCATTTGTCAGTTTGCGTGCATCACATTTTTTCTTGTATTGGTCTAACAAAAGTTGATCCTCGTACCACCGTTACCCTCAGTATGCTTTCCCAAAGCACTTTTGTGTATAGCCCAGGTCCATTCATAAATTAATGTGGGAAGATTTTTCTGTAGCACCTTGCTGGTCATATAATAAATTTAATTTATTTTTCACTAACTCAGTCCTTTCGCGAAATTAGATAACACCCATTGCAATGGAAGGTTTATATACATTTATTTTAAAGTATCTTGTTTTATAAGCACTATGTTTCACTGTCTAATTGCTTTGAGGAATTAGCAAAGATTTCCTCCAGAGATATTTATTACATTTTCAGTATACTGAGCTAACACTATTATGCTTTCGTTGATTGGTCTACTTGCCATATTAATGAGACATGTAAAGAGAATGGACAGATGATGATTTTGAAGTCAATAATTAGTTAAATTTCACTAAAGGAACAATTCCAAGTAAATTTTAAATGATTTGTACCAGTTTTTAATGCAGGAAGGTATGTGTGGAAGATAATTTGTGAAATAACTTGTTTAAAGGTACAGTATATTGCACACCTTGAAATGATGAATGTTGTAAAATGATTCTAGGGAAAACAAAATCAATATTGGCAGTGGCTTACATTTATAAAATCCCTTCAAATTTAAGTGAAACCTCTTCAATTTGGAGAGATGAACATTTCAAATTCAAATGAAGTTCATAAGCTAGCCTGTAATATTTTAAATAGCCCTGTTTTAAATCTTGGCTGATTCAAATAGTCTATTTTTCTTATGCTTGTTGCTGCCTCATAATAATTATTTATATCATTTTGTCATTTCTTGCAGTATGATGATAAAGGACATGTGATTTAATTACCTGAATGAATCAATTATGCCTCTTTGATTCTTTGATGTTCAATTATATTATCTATTCAAGAATTTTCAAATTATGCTATATTGTCAATATGTACTTTAATTGGCAGGTCCCCCAAAGAGAAATTATTAAACAGACATTCCTCAATATTCTGAGCCAGAATACTTCAAGTGAAATGGAAAAGTGTCTACACAAAATAGACTATTTTCCTATGAATGGTTTGGGTTGCTGAAATTGTACATCTATATTAATGATCATTTTTGTTTAAAAATACTAGTTATAACTGAAATATAAGTTACTTCAGTAATAGATGTTATAGATTATAACCAAAATTAAAGGTTATGTATTCCTAATTTGGGAACTTTGATGTGGTCAGGTAGTATGGGATATTTACCCTCTTAAATTTTAAAATTTTCTAAAGAATTTTATTTCATTTTAGATAACTTAAAGAGTAAACTATTTTTTAAGTTTTGGGATATAGAATCTCTACATCATATTTGAAATTTAAATTCTTACAAAAAAGTGCAGAGAATATAGAAAATATTTGAAAAAAGGAGTGACTCACTATCAAAATATATTTAAACAGCTTGTAAAATATAATATTGCTTTGCCCTTGATCTCCAGAAAAAAGGGTGCTTATCCTATATAATAAAGAGGTAATATGCAGATTGACCCTCACAAGATGGCTGCCTATGACCAGGTTGGCAGGGGGGTTAGTGAGGGATGACCAAACAACTGAACAAGCAGGCTGCAGTGAGTGACCAGGCTGGCAGGAGGGTTAGTAAGGGATGACCAAACGACTGAACAAGCAGGCTCCGTGGGGTGACCAGGTCTGCAGGGGTGTTAGTGAGGGACAACCAAACGACTGAACAAGCAGGCTGCATGGGGCCACCAGGCTGGCAGGGGGGTTAGTGAGGGATGACCAGGCCGGCAGGGAGGGCAGTAAGAGGCGACCAGGCTGGCAGCGGGGTGCAGTTGGGGCCAACCAGGCCAGCAAGGGGGGGCAGTTGGAGGCAACCAGGCTGGCGAGGGGGGCAGTAAGGGGTGACCAGGCAGGCAGGCAGGTGAGCAATTAGGAGCCAGTAGTCCAGGATTGTGAGAAGGATGTCTGACTGCCGGTTTAAGCCCGATCCCAGCAGTGGGACATCCCCCAAGGGGTCCCAGATTGGAGAGGGTGCAGGCTGGGCTGAGGAACCCCCCTCCCCCACCCCGTGCACGAATTTCATGCACCGGGCCTCTAGTCTATAAAATAAAAGCTCAGCGACCGGTGGCTATGATGCGCAGGAGCGCCGCTCAGCCAGAAGCTGGGCTCACTGCTGGGAGCAGGAAGGAGCAGCAAGCCGGGAGGTAAGGTGTGAGGGGATGTCCACGGAGGGCTCCCAGACTGTGAGAGGGTGCAGGCCGGCTGAGGGGACCCCCCCCCCCCCCGCCGCCCCCAGTTCATGAATTTCATGCACTGGGCCTCTAGTCTTTGAATAAAAGATATAGCAAACTACATTACCCTACAGAAGCTGAAAAAGTAGAAAGAAAATCAGGTAGGTAGTTATTTCTAAGTACCAGTCTTAAATAGTGGTTTAAAAGAGATATATGTATGTCAACATTCAGTTGCTTGCGAAGTCATTCCTAAAAGTAGAAGTCAAAATATCCCTTCTTTAACTAAAAAATGTACTTTGGCGCCATGCTTATTTGGCTGAAGCTAGGAGAGCTGTCTTTAAATGAAATACATAATTCTATCATTATCTGAACAAGAGGTCTTTAATGAGGCTGACAAAGTAGATGACAGATGTTGGAAGAGATACTTTTGTACTGGAGGACTTGGTTTCCTTTAAACATTTCATCAATTTGCATTTAGAAGTCCTAAATTACCAGCCATATTTTGAACCTCAAAGCTTTGTTCTGTTACCCCACTTCCTTCTTTTGTGAATGTTTTCCCCACTGATTATTGCATGCAAGATATCACAATTATTACTGAACTATTTCTTTATTTAAAGTAGTTTCTTTCTAATACTTTTCCCTCTAACTTTTTCCTGTCCAACATGATTGTTACTTTTTGTTTCATACCGAACCATTCACTTACTGAACACTCTTCACTTCATTGATTCTGGTCAAATGCCATTGTCACAGCAGTCCTTATGAGAATAAAAATTTATTGCAGAATAATTCTGTCAATACCTTGGAGCTTTTGGCAATGGACTGGAGTAGTATGATTGTTAGCGAAGTTGTTTTGTCATGTACAACCTTTTTCTCCATATGTGAGTTTCTCCATAAAGACTCCAGCTGTTGGACTCTGTTAAGTACATTACCTAGATTCCTTCATTGGTGGTGGTGTGGTATGCTGGGGCCTTTGCCCCTTTATTCAGGTACCCTCTTCCCTAACAATGCAGTCTAGTCAGGTGGCAGTGTTCACTATTATGTATGTGTTCTCATTGCCTCTACTTTTCGGCTGAGAAAGTTGTTTGCAGCAGTTCACATTGTTCTTTTTTGCACATTGTTCTTTTTTGCTTGGCATTCAAAAAATTGAATCCTTTTTATTTGTTCTCATCATTTAGTTCAGCAACTGTACACCGATCTTTGGGAGAATGATTTAATCATGCGTCTGATCGCCCCAACAAAAGCATCACTAGCCAGGAGCAAAAGTGCTGCTTCATTATCAATCCCTGGAAAAGATACTCCAGGTAACAGACATAGGGTAGAAGGCTGGAAAGTGTTGGTATTTGCACTTAAAGAGTAGGTTGTATCACTTAATTTGTTGCAATAAGGCATGAAAATAATCTGAATCATTAGTTTCCAAATGAGTGATTTTACCCAACAGTTTATGTTGCATATTTATTTTATGACTTCTAGCATTGTAGAGTAGTTATCTGGATAATAGGTAATTTATAGGATGAGATAATTTTGGTGGTGCATAAATTACAAAGCTCTATGGTTTTCTTGACCTTGCTTAAATGTGTCACAATACTGTAAAAAGTACTGGATTTTAAAGGTATAGAAAAACTTAATATCAAGGTAGGAAGTTTCCTACTTTACCCTTCTTTTTTCCCTAAAATATGAAAGAATAATATTGAGCTGCTCTTTGGCTTTTAACTAAGAACATAAAGATTGTTGCTAAAATAAGACTTCAGGGTTATGGGGATTTTCTCATTTATAGGTCACGTATAGTGTTAGACATGCCTGTGGGTAGTTAGACATCCTCAGTAATGGAGAGCTCTAACACATTGTTCCCATCATTTGTTTTCCCCTTCTCCATTTTTAAATTTCCAGAATATATCCCACCCCTTTGATATTTTTCAGTCAATATTCATTTGATTCCTAAAGTAAATCAAAATGCTCTCACTTCCTAGTAGTGCATATTTACTTCTTTAGTTTCAAATTCCTGACTTGGTTTATGTCTATTTATATGTATGTCAGATTATTTTCTGCCACTCTCCCTCCAATCTATTGTAAGCTATTTCTAATTTCATTTTTTAAAATAATTTATTGATTTTAGAGAGGAAGGGAGAAGGAGAGAGGTAGAAACATCAATGATAAGAAAGTATCACCAATCAGCCATACCTCCCTGAGCACGTGCCCAGATCTGAGCACGTGCCCGGATCTGGAATCGAACCATGACCTCCCAGTTCATAGGTCCACGCTCAACCACTGAGCCACACTGTTTAATATATTACTCCCATCAAAAAATTCAACATTTTGTCTTAAATTTCTGTAGCTAATAGAAATTAAGTTATTATACTTACTATATCTTTTGTAACACAAACTGTTGGCACATGTGGATATGTAAATAAAATGTTTGCTCCTCCAGCCCTGCCTGGCCGGGTGGCTCTGTTGGTTGGGACATCCTCCAGTACACCAAAAGGTGTGGCAGGTTCGATTCTGGTCAGGGCACATATACCCAGGTTGTGGGTTCAATCCCTGGTCAGGGCGTATGTGGGAGGCAACCAACCAATCTCTCTCTCTCTCTCTCTCTCTCTCTCTCTCTCTCTCTCTGTAAAAATCAATTTTTTAAAAAATTAATGCTTTCTTTACCAAAAGTGAGGGACTAAGTCGATCTTTAATAATTGTTCTATTTTTATTATTTGATAAGATCATATTAAAATGTTCTGCCCATATTTAAAGATAATGTCACAAATTTATCATCAAATATCTTTTAAAAAATGTTTACTGCATGTTTTTCTTTGTGTTTATGTTTTTCCCCCACAAAATGGGATAATAACCTGCTTTATTTTTTTGAGAGAGAGAGGAAGGGATAGGGGAAAAGCATCAGTCACCTCCCGTATGTGCCCACAACCTGGGCATGTGCCCTCTCCAGGAATAGAGCCTGAGACCCTTCAGTCCACAGGACGATGTTCCAACCAACTGAGCCACACCGTCCAGGGCATAACTGGTTTTTGTTTAAACTCAATACATATTGTTTTTATGTCCAAAAATAACATATTATTACTGTTAATGACTATCTTAGTATAGTCCAAATTTGCTGTTGAATATTTGGATTATATTTTCAGTAGTTTCAGCATTATAACAAATGCTATTATAAATAACCTTGTAAATGTATTTTCACTTACTTGATTTTTTTCCTAAGGATAAACTTAGAAGTGAACTTGCTGGAACAAAAAAAAATGTGTACTTTTAAAAATGGCTTTTGATATATTATTGCCAAAATGCCCTCCATGGAACATATGCAAATCCATACTTCCAGCACCAGTTTATGAAGTGGCCCCATTCCCAAAATTGATAACAAGTATTATCATCTTTGTCCATTTATTAGGCAAAAAATATTTAGATTGTTAAAACTGGAAGAGAAAAAAAAAAAGATAAACAAAGGGGGGGGCAGAAAACTGGAAGAGACCTTAGAGGTCCAGCCCATTCTGATTAACATCTTATTACAGTTTTTAAAAATTAAACTTATTGGGGTGACATTGGTTAATAAGTTTCAAATATACAATTCTATAAAACATCATCTGTACATTGCATTGTGTGCTGACCACCCAAAGTTTAGTCTCCTTTGGTCACTATATATTTGACCCCCTTTGCCCTCTTTAACTTCCCTTCCCCTCTGGTAACCACCATACTGTTGTCCGTGTCAATGAGTTTTTTCATTTGCATGTTTGTTCATTTGTTGCATTTTGTTTTATATCCCACATATAAGTGAAAGCATATGGTTCTTGTTCTTTTCTGTCTGACTTATTTCGCTTAACATGATACTCAGGATCCATCCATGTTGTTGCAAATGTACAATTTTTTAGTATGGGACAGAAAAAAATGCTCTTTTTTTCATTCTATTCTAAAACAAGCATGTATGTCTTACATAATTATCTGTAACAATGAGTTCTCTGGCCCTGGAGAAATTGTTTAGATTACTTTTAAAAGGTGTTGAAAATCTTATAATTTTCTATGAAAATCATTCTGAACTATAGTGTGATTAAAACAGAAATGACTATTGCAAACATCAGCTTTGGAGAAGCATCTTATATTTATCTGTAACGATTATTGCTTTCACAGTGATTCTATTGGTGGTGGTGCTTATGAAGTGTACCAATTTTGCCATGCTTCTGTCCTGTGATTCATTTCACTAAACACTTCTGTGTTATGTGTAATCCTTGTCATTTCCTAATAACCATAGTCTCTCTTCTCTTTTCTTGTTCTTATACTGTTTCATGGTACATTTCTGTCTTGTCAGATTTCTAACTGGAATTTCATTTTCTCTCCTCATTCACCCATAGGCATCCACAGCCCTGTAGTACAGTCTACAAATATGCCCTTGCTTAGCCATAGCAATGATGAATTGAAGAATACCATGGTACTTTGCAAGTCAACAGTGGCAGTACCTCTCCAAGAGAAAGTAGAAATACCCCTCAAGGTGAGCCTGGAAGCACCCCCTGAGGTGAGCGTGGAAGCAGCCCTCAAGGGGAGTATGGATGCAGCCCCAGAGGTGAGTGTGGAAGCGGCTCCTGAGGCGAGTGTGGAAGTACACCCTGAGGTGCGTGTGGAAGCGCCATTCAAGGTGAGCATGGAAGCAGCCCCTGCGGTGATCATGGGAGCATTCCCCGAGATGAGTGGGGAACCACTTCTTGAGAGCTTGGAAACATCACCTGAGGGAAGCGAGGACATGTCCCTCATGAGTGTGGATCCATCTCCTGAGGTGAGCATGGACTCGTCCTCTGAAGTGAGCTTGGACTCATACCCAGAGGTGAGCATGAAAACAACATCCGAGGCTCGCATGGAAGTGTTCCACAAGGTGAACATGGAAATGATTCCTGAGGAAAGCTTGGAAACAGTCCTTGAAGAGAATATGGAAGTGCCCCCTAAGGCCAGTGTGGGAGCATCCCCCGAGTCCAAGTCATGCCCTGAGGTGAACGTGAGAGACACTCCACAGGTTTGTCAAGTACCTTTACTGACTGATCTATTAAAAATCTGTTTTTTTAATTGTGTAGATGATTTGATAAGTCAGGTTTCCCAATAAAAACAACTTATTTATAACATTCAGCAATAAAATTAAAAAAGTAGGGTAAATTTGTTTAATGATTTTAAATGAATTAGGATTTACAAATAGAATTGGGTTTTGAAGTAAAATATTTCTTTTAAATTAATTATTTCTATGGCTTTCATCATTGTGTATTATTCAGAATATTTTTCTCTAAAAAGAAAAACCAGCTGAAGAAAGTTATTGCTAATAATTTCATATCTGATTGTATTGATCTGTTCAGAAATCAAACCTTGTAAACAAGAAGCGCACATCGACCCATTCACCATTGTCTAAATGGCCATCTTCTACAAACGTATGGGATTCACCCTCTCCCATAAGTGCTAAGTAAGTAGCTATTTGCAACTGTTCCTGATATGTGTTTTACCAGAATAAATTTTACATCAGTGTTTCATAATTGAAATAATGTAGTATACATGGTAATGTAAATATTTAGAAAAACCTTTAATAGACAAAGGGCTTACCTTCATCTATTATAAAATATCATGATCTCATAATATATTTTATGAAATAGTACACTAATAATTAAATAGCACATGTTAATTACAAAATCATATCAGACTTCCCCCATTAACTATTGCTTTTTCTCAGTAGGCAAATACAAAAGAATTGCCCACCATCAGTTTCACCAGTTGTGTCAAAACAATCAGCACAATCTTCTGTTTCCTGTAAAATAATTACTGCTCAACATACCCTACATACACAAAGTGTATTAGGTACTATCAGAAGGAGAAAAAAAAAGGCTTCTAAAAAAACCACTAAAAGCGCTGAGGCTGTGAACCAAAAGCATATGACCTATGACGGTAGGTTCCTTCACTGAGTTTATATTTTGGCAATAAAGTATGGGAATGGTCAGCTCTATTTTATTTTCCAATTCAGAGAACTTTTAAGGAGCGAGCTTTCTTTTAGATAAAGAGAATTTTGCCAATCACTGGCACTCTGCTTATTTTTCCTTGTGAGAGCTACTTTACCCACCCTTTAATTGTTTTGGAAAATCCATTTTTAGAACTGGTGTTAAAAGTACTTCTTGGATGAGTGTATTAGTCTAGGTCCGTGGTCGGCAAACTGCGGCTCGCGAGCCACATGCAGCTCTTTGGCCCCTTGAGTGTGGCTCTTCTACAAAATACCATGGCCTGGGTGAGTCTATTGAAGAAGTTTAAGTTTAAAAAATTTGGCTCTCAAAAGAAATTTCAATCGTTGTACTGTTGATATTTGGCTCTGTTGACTAATGAGTTTGCCGACCACTGATCTAGGTAATCCCTGCAGTCCCTTCCAGCTCTGGTAGTGGATGGTTCTATGAATGGCTGAATGGGTTTCTATTAGAAGCTATAGATCAGTTACTGTGCATAGGCTTTAAGGTGTCTGGCATGTAGTTGGGTTCCCAAAAGTACCAAATTGGTATTTTTACCTGTCACGTGTTCTTAATATTCAAGGATATTGCTTACTTTTAAATATACTGGGGAATTTTGCTTTATGAAGGAATTCCACAGTGAATTATTTATAACAGAAATAATCTTTTTATTATAAATTATTTGTTCTAGATGTCTTATGACCCTCATTTTCATATGTTGTTTATTTAAAATAAAGAAATTAGTCACATGGACTAAAATATTATCATAAGCCTTCATGCAGTCACCTTATGTTACTGATAGTCTTGGTTTCTTTGGTTATCTACAGTTAGCCAATTTATGATCAACTATTGTAACACACTAGTATCAATGGTTAGCTACACAGTAATTATTTAGTAAAAATTATGAACAAATTTTAAAATGTATGCTGAATATATTTTTGTTTAGTCAAGTATTTAATAATTGTACACTTCATTTAGATTGAATATAAGCTTGTTTATGTCTGTATTAAGTATAAATATTTTTCCCATAGGATCAATTTAGTAAATTATTTTAAAACAGCTAAACCAAAGTAGGAGGGAGCAGCTTATTATTTCATTTTGGAACAAGTAGTTGTTAAAAAGAAACAAAAGGCTACTTCTGTTATTGGAGGAGTTGGGATTTTGAACAAAATCTGTTCTATAGTCACTTATAGATTGCTTTTTATACATTTTAGACCATATACATATTGTTCATTTTTTATACTATTGGTTGTTTTGCATCTCTGTATTGGAATGAGAGGCAGTAAGTTCCCTAAACTAACTGTTTCACGTATTAATTTAAAGTAGATTCTGGTAATAAAAGCACACAAGGGATTATGAATGCTGAGGAGGCAACAAAAATTTTGGCAGCGAAACGACGCCTTGCTCGTGAACACAAAGAAAAAGAAGAAAAACTACAAAAAGGAAAGGAGCAAAGGTAAGTACAATATCATCCTTTCTATGCTATAAATCATGCCTGGGCCTAAAGTTTGAAAGTCAAAACTTATCAAGTTAAATGTATTATAAATTCTCAAAGAGTGATTGACTTTTTCTTCAACATGAATCAGAAATGATTGTAGGAAGCATGTTAAGCAGAGAGAGGACACTGGTGTGTAGATGAATGGCATAGACCTCTTTCACCTTCATGCATCATGAACCTTGAAGGTGTGCTATGGAGATGCATAAAGAGACTAAAACTCATCCGGCCAGCGTGGCTCAGTGGTTGAGCAGCGAACTATGAACCTGGAGGTCACAGTTCAATTCCTGGTCAAGGCATATGCCCAGATTGCGGGTTCAATTCCCAGTGTTGGACGTGCAGGAGGCAGCCGATCAAGGATTCTCTCTCATCATTGGTGTTCCTATCTTCCACTCCCTCTCCCTTGCTCTCTGAAATCAATAAAATGCATTAAAAAAAGAGAGAGAGAGAGACTAAAACTCATGTGAGGATCCCAGATCTCAGCAGTTTCTGTTGGCATTCACTGATGTCAGCCCCTATCTTTTTCAAAGGTCTTGCAACTGTAGAATTTGTAAACCTAGAAAGTATACTTTTTTGTGTGTGTTTTTTTAAAAATATATTTTATTGATTTTCCACAGAGAGGAAGGGAGAGGGACAGAGAGCTAGAAACATCGATGAGAGAGAAACACTGACCAGCTGCCTCCTGCACAACCCCTACCGGGGAAGTGCCCGCAACCAATGTACATGGCCTTGACCGGAATCGAACCTGGGACCTTTCAGTCCATAGACCGACGCTCTATCCACTGAGCCAAACCGGTTTCGGCTTTTTGTATGTTTTACTAAGGGTGCTTTCCAGTGACTTTTGGGACACCTGCATTTCATTAACCATTGCTGGAAGGATTTCCTGTGGTCAGTAGATCTCATGTACAGTTGTGTGCATTCTAATTTGATCGAAAGGTTTCTTGATCCTCCATCTTAAGGACATTCCAGTTGGGGCCCTGAAATGTCACTGTCTGACTGGTTTTATGTATTAAGTGTTTTTAAATACAATCACATACTTTCCATATATTGTACATGGCTTTGGGAGAAAGGAGAAGAGGATATTGTGAATAGCAGCAAACTATAATTTGAAGAGTATTACTCATTCCCTCATGTAAACAAAGCTGATTTAGCTTTTTAAAATTTTTTTTATTGATTTCAGAGAGAAAGGAAGAAGAAGGGAGAGAGATAGAAACATCAATGATGAGAGAATCACTCATCGGCTGCCTCCTGTACACACCCTACTATGGATCAAGCCTGCAACCCGGGCAAATGCCCTGACTGGGAATCGAACCATGACCTCCTGGTTCATAGGTCAATGCTCAACCACTGAGACACACTGGCCAGGGCCAATTTAATTGTTTTACATATATATATATATTTTGATTTCAGAGAGGAAGGGAAAGGGCGAGAGAGATAGAAACATCAGTAATGAGAGAGAATCATCGATCGGCTGCCTCTTGCACGTCCCCCCACTGGGGATCGAGCCAGCAACCCAGGCATGTGCCTTGATCAGAATCGAACCCGGGACCCTTCAGTCCACAGGCCGATGCTCTATCCACTGAGCCAAACCAGCTAGGGCCCAATTTAGTTTTTTAAAATATTTTTGTTGTTGTTAATCTTTACCAGAGGATAGCTTTTACATTGATTTTTAGAGAGAGTGGAAGGGAGGGGAAGAGATAAACTTTGATATGAGAGAGATACACCAATTGGTTGCCTCCCGCATGTGCCCCAACCAGGGCTGAGGATCGAGCCTGCAACCGAGGTACATGCTCTTGACTGGTATTGAACCCGGGACCCTTCAGTCCACAGACTGATGCTCTATCCACTGAGCCAAACTGGCCAGGGCTTTTAAAAGACTTTTAATTGATTTTTTTTTAAAAGAGAGGAAGAAAGAGAGAGAAACACTGATGTGAGAGTAAAACATTTATTGGCTGCCTCTTGCACATGCCCTACTGGGGATTGAGCCTGAAATCTGGGCGTATGTCCTGACTTGGAATCCAAACAGGCAACCTTTAATGCACAGGATAATGCCCAACCAACTCAGCCAAACTTGCCAAGGCTGATTTAGCATCTTAAAAGCACTCAGTACTGGTCTTTGTTGATTGGGTTTTCTTCCTCTGGGCACCACCAGACCCTCCTCTAAATTATCCCAATCGCATTCCCATGTGATATTGGGTATGAGCATGTATAAGTGGAGAGTCCCATATATAAGGAGTGATATTCTCCCTTCTTCCCCCCTCCCCATATTTTAAGATGCAAAGTAGCCCGTCACTTGATAGTTCTTACTCCCAAGGGCTAGTTTTCTCCATTTTAAAAGGGTGAAATTGTGCATATCTTGTGGAGTAACAACACATAAAATGTAGTGAATCTGGTATAAATGAAAATTGTACCTACTGCAAGCCATGTATGGTAGAGACCAAGATAAATACTAAGAGTTATTTAAATATTTGTGTCATCAGGAAAGAGAAAAAAGGGACAAAGAAAGCATTTGAAGGCCAAGAAAAGTTTTCAAAATTTGACCATGGACAGCAACAAAAGGAAATAAAAAAGAAGGAAGGACTTCAAGATCAGGAAAACCAGCGAGTGTTATTACAGGTTTGCTGAGTCTGCACTTTATCAGGGGATGAGAACTAAGTTATAAAATTCAGTTGAAACCCAAAGCAAAAACCTGCTTCTCCAAGGAGGCCACCTTCTCTGGCTGCATTTTTACATTACAGTCTAGCTAACATTTCACATCGCTATAAGTCATTCTCAGCCACCCTTGGCAAAATCCAAGAATGTTTACCAAAGGACACAAAAGGAGAAAGCAGCAAATTATAGATGAACAGCCGTTTAGTTTGTCCACATAAACAATATTGCAGCTTGGTTTCAGGAATCCAAACCACTCACACAGATTAAATGTCCTATGTGAATATTCCCAATCCTGCATTCTGTGGTGACACACACACCTGCACTCCACATCCCCCCAACAGATAAGATAAAAATTACGAATACCTCTAAAAATTTAAAGTCATCAAATTTATCAATAAGAATGTTTCACCCATGTAAATTCAAATTACCAGGTAAATAATTCCCCAAACTCAGCTCAGTTTCAATAACCTATTTTATATTCCACTTTTAGTGTATCATTCATCAAAATCAGTTAGATGTCACATAAATGATTATATGCATTTGCATTCCTGGAGAAGGTAGCTTTAAGACTCCTCTTGATGCTTTGGAGAAGTGTAAGACATGATTGCTGTTGCTATGTTAATGTTAATAGCCACACAGTTACATACTTTGAAACTATAGTGGTTTGAGAACCACTATTAATGATAGTCCTGAGGTCCTGGAGGGGAGTAACACATGTCTTCTAAATCCTCAAGATAATAGCCTAGTTTTGTACATTTTAGCTAATGCTTTAAAAAACGGCCATTCCGTATATGTTATAGGTACTCTTAATTAAAAGGTGACATTATTTTAGCTGGATAACATTTAACTTTTTAACTTTTTAAACTAGTGTTGCCTGATGTAATTCAGATATATTGACATGAAACATTTTTATATAAATTTCCTAGAAAGGGGACGCCAAAATAAAAGCTAAGGAGGAAGCCGACAAACGCAAGAAGGAGCAGGAAAAAATTATGTTGCAGAATTTACAAGAAAGATTAGAAAGAAAAAAGGTAATCTCTCTCTCTCTCTCTCTCTCTCTCTCTCTCTCTCTCTCTCTCTGTGTGTGTGTGTGTGTGTGTGTGTGTGTGTGTGTGTGTGTGTGTGTTTTGGGGATTTGATTCTTTGTTTAAAACAATGTTGGGCATATGATATGAAAATCACAAATTAGTGACAATGGTTGTTTTCCCATTCTCCTCTTTTCTTCCTTAGCCAAGGATCTGACCTCTCCTACCTAAAAGGGTCTCCTTTGATTGACCGTATCTATCCCTCATTGACCAGTGGTGGCAATTACAGCAAAGCTCCTTTGAACAGAATTAGTCAGGTCATGGTAGGGGTTGGTGGAAATAAGGTTTTCTTCTAACCTGGGCTAGAAAGTGCAGATCTCTGAGAGGCCAAGGTGCAGGCTTTTTGTATAGTAGGAGCTCACTCTGTGTAATTCATGTGCCTCATCTGAGAGCAAGGAAGGGCTCCAGTCCTGGCTGAGGTGCTGCAAGGCCTCTGTCAGATCCATCACCTTGAGGAGGCCAGAGAGCTGCATTTCTCCTCACTTACAGGGAAAGAAGTGTATACTGGGAAAAGAATTCTTAGCTCTCCTATGTGTGTTCTCTTTCTAGTAACAAACTCTCTGACAGTGTCGCATCATTGTGGTACATTCTTGTCATTAACATTGGCCTCAGTCATGGTCTGTTCAGACTACAATTATGTTTACCAGTAAAAGTTCTAATTGGTTTGCAGTAGTATGTGCTTAGTCTAAGTAATGCATTAGAAAGTCTGCAAAATTAGGAGTGAGGAATCATTTGGATTTCTGTGTTACCAAAACAAGTACAGTTATCACAACTCAAAGGTGACTGAGACCAAGACTGGAGGAAAGAATCAACTACCACCCAACGTCTTGTGTCGGTTAAGTGTGTGGCTTTGGAGCAGTCACTGATATTATCCACTTCTGGAAAATGGGAGTAATCATCACTCTTTTGCATTTAATCTGTTTTCATGTTTGAAATTTTATTTTCCTTTAGAGAATTGCAGAAATTATGAAGCGGACAAGAAAGACGGATTCAGATACCTCAAAGGTAGTCTCTGTGCTCCTACTGGCAGTATATACAAATTCCTGTTGCTTCACATTCTTTTTTTTAGTGTTTTTTATTGATTTATGAGAGACGAAGGGAGATGGAGAGAGATAGAAACATCAGTGATGAGAAAGAATCATTGATTGTCTGCCTCCTGCATGCTCCCTACTGGGGATTGAGCCCACAACCCAGGCATGTTCCCTGATCAGGAATTGAACCATGAACTCCTGGTTCATAGGTTGATGCTCAACCACTGAGCCACATTGGTAGGCCGCACATTCTTTTTAAGTTTTGCCAATTTGGTGGTAATGAAATAAAGTATCACATTGCACATTGCATTTTCCTTGATAAAAAGGTTTCGCATATTTCTTAGATCTTTAGTTATCTTTCATGTTTTTTTTTTTCTTGTGTGAAAATGCTTATTTAGGTCTTTTGCCCAGATCTTTGGGGCTAATTTGTCTTTTTCTTACTAATTTATAGTTCTGTAAATGTTCTAGATTCTACTTCTTTCTTGGTTATATGTATTACAGATAACTTCTCCCACTTTATGGCTGTCTTTTGTTAATGTTGTCTTCATTTTTACATTGTTGAATTTACCAATATTTTTTATGACTAATGGATTTACATATGCTTATTGGTCATTTGGATATTTGATTTTGTGAAGTGCCTTTTTCTTTTTCTTTTTTTAATTGATATTTCTAGAGAGAGAGATTGATGTGAGAGATAAACATTGATCTGCTGCTCCCTGTACCTGCCCCAATCAGGAATCCAACCTGCGACTCTTTGGTGTATGGGACAATGCTCCAACCATCTGAGCCACATTAGCCAGAGCGAGAAGTGCCTTTTCAAGTCCTTTCCCGTGTTTTTATTGGGTTGCCTGCCTTTTGATTGTAGGAGTTTTTACCGACTTTGGTTATGAGCCCTTTGAATATATGTATTGCAGATATCAGCCCCGATGGTATAGTTTGCTTCCCACTCTCATAATATCCTGTGATGAACTCAAATTTACCAGTTTCTTCATGTATGGTTACTGCTTTGGAGGTCTGTCTCATAAGTATTTGCCTACCTCAGAGTCCTGTCTTTTGATGGATCACATGCATGCAAGGCCTTTTTCCTCCAGATTCTATGCTGTTTATCCTCTGTGCTATAAAAGTAATGTTTTGTCTGTTTACACTTGACCAGTTGATATAATTATGAAAATTTAGAATAGAAATATAATTTTGGAAAGTTCTGGGGTCACTATCTCAAAGATCATTTAGTCCATTGGTCTGAGAAATTTACCTCAAGCAGCAGCCAAGAACTTTTTGAGCTACTCACCAGTTGCCCCCACCTTGGCTTAGTTCAGACTCGGAGCAGGAAGAGACCGCATGCTAACCCAAAGCTCTTGTCTGTTGGTTCCCACTCAGGGAAGTCTTTCATTCTTGAGTGTCCTCCCCTAACTTAAAGACAAAACTCGGGCCATCTGTCCTATTTCCTGTAGATTCTTGGGACCAAAGAGTTTAAATTTTTAAAATCTTTACTTTGAAATGATGAAAATTAGCCATCAGTCCAGCCTTGACATCTGTCTTTGAAGTAACTATGTCAGGATGATTGAATATTTAGATATAACCATAAGTTTCTTTTTTCATCATAGGATGCACAAACATCCAGTAGTGACACATACGAGGAGCATGAGGCAGACGATGAGGATGAGCCCGAAAGTGATGATGCAGATTCTTCTGATGACTTGCATCCATCAGGTTTGGTTGCTTTTTGAGTTGTTGTTATTTTTTTAGTATTTTTATTGATTTCAGAGAAGAAGGGAGAAGGAGAGAGAGATAGAAGCATCAATGATGAGAGAGAATCATTGATCAGCTGCTTCTTACACACACTCACACTGGGGATCGAGCCCACAACCCAGGCATGTGCCCTGACCAGGGATCAAACTGTGACCTCCTGGTTCATAGGTTGATGCTCAACCACTAAGCCACAATGGCTGGGCAGTTGTTGTTGTTTTTTTATATATTTTTATTGTTTTTTAGAGAGAGAGGGGAAGGAAGAGAGAGAGAGAGAGAGAGAGAGAGAGAGAGAGAGAGAGAGAGAAACATTGATGAGAGAGAAACATCAATCGGCTGCATCCTGCACGCCCCCTGCTGGGGATCGAGCCCACAACCCGGGCATGACCTCCTCGTTCATGGGTGGTCACTCAACTACTGAGCCACACCGCTGGGCACCTTTTGAGTTATGTTAGTCGCTATTTAAGAGGTAGACTGCATAGGTTCATCCAGGTACTCCTCTGCTTCTAAGCTGTGTGGCTAAGGGCAAGTTACTTAATCTCTCTGTATGCTCAGTTTTCCCGTCTGAAAAAGGAGAAGCTATTGTTCTTCTAGGGTGGGTATAAGATTACAATGAGGTAATCTGTGTAATGCTAAGAGAATAGTGCCTGACACGTAGTAAACTCTCAATAAATATTAACTGCTGCTGCAGCGGCTGTTGTTATTTTACAGGTTGTGCTAAAAGACTATAGATGGCAGCTCTTTCTCAGCTGAATATGAGGCTTACTAACATTTCATAGCTCAGGGCCTCCTCTGACATCTATGATTGACCACAGGTGGAATACTACTTTCTAATTCATTGAGAAAAATTAAAATCATATCATGATTATGAGTGCCCTCTAAAATGTATTATTGGTTCCCTTATGAGTAGGAACCATTTTATGGCAAAAGTAATTGGCATCTGAAAAAACAGTTTGTCCACCCTTTATCCCAAAAGTCAGGCCCTCTACTAGGTACAGGGATACAGAGATGAAGAGCACGGCCCTTAGCCTTGAGGAACCATAGCCAATGGGGAGGTAGACATATGAGCAAATAATGATTCCACCACAAGCAGGTTGCATTAAAAGAAGTTTGGGAAAATGCAATGAGAACACAGCAGTAGGAGCAAGGTAGGTATAGGGTCTGCCTTAGGGCACTGGAAAGGGTAGGAGGTGGCATTGGAAGTGAGACTAAAATAAGAGGTGGAGGCAGAATTGGGTAGGTGGGTAATCAGGAGGAGGATAAGAAGCATGGTTTAGTCCTATCCTCTGGCCTGGCATTGTTTCCTGCCAAAGGAGAAAGGGCAAGTTCCTTAAAGGTGGCCCCTTTATACTCTAAGGAAAGTTGGGACAGGTGTGCTAGGCAGCAGCCTGGACCATGTTTGAGAAAAGTAGTTTGGTGGCTGCTGGGCCTGCCTCTCCAGCGTACTCCCATGATTCTTCCTGCCATCAGACAGATGGTCCCTCCCCCAGCCTATCAACATCACAGCCTTTGTTCTTCTTGTCTTTGTTGTTGAAGCTCCGGTTTCAATCTTACTCCTTTTTTTCTAGCCTTTACAAATGGCATGAATTCATCCAGAAAACTCAAGAAAAGTTTTAGAAATGTGAAAAGCACCCCCAGGCTGCTGTCTTTAGAAGTCAATTCTGACAAAGTCTATACAAAGACAAGAGCATCTTTAAAAAGTGACATGAAAAACGTCAGACAAAAAGTGAAAGACCCTTTGGCTCAGGCCAAGGGTATCAGGTTAGTCACTCGGCGAGCTTTTCAGAATAAACTTGGTGTTATTATGATTGACATTCTTAGAATGATACATGAGATTATTGACTGAGCTCTTAACTTGTACCAAACACTATTTTAAGCACTTGTTTTACAGAAACAAACTAATCCACAGCAGTCTTGTTATGTAGTGTTAGCATTCCCATCTTTACAAATCAGGAAACTTAGGCATGGAGAGATTATGGGTCTTATTTGCCCAACATCCCACTGTTCCAGTGCAGAGCCCAAATCCACACCCACATACATCTGATTCCAAACTGTGCTTTTGTTCACACTAGTTAATGTTGTCTCATAAAATCTGGGAAGGGGTCATTGATTGAGTGGCTGCTGTATGCCAGTTATTTTACATAACCTATTTTAATTATCATTGCACTTCTGAGTTTGATATTAATGACCTCATTTTATATATGGGGAAACTGAGGGTCACAGATTAGGTCAGAAGAGTGGGAACAGAGTCTAGAAAGGAAGGATCTTTGGGCGATTACTTGAAAGACATTACCTACAAGGCCCATGGAAACACTCTGCTAAGAGACATAGCGATGGTTTGGAAAGAGCACTGGAGCTAGAAAATCCACATTAGTCCTCACTTCACCTTACTAGCCATGTCATGGATCAGCTTGAAGTAGGGACAGGGTTCCTGCAGCCTTCACATTTAACTGCTCCCAGTCCATTAGCATGCCCATGGAACCTAGGACTTTATAGGACACAATTTGAAAACCAGTGTGTTCTGCGATATCCAGGGCCCCTTCCAGCCTTCCCATTTTATCATTCTGAAAGTTCATTTACTTCCAAGGCATTTCTTAAAAGTTTGTTAAAATATGTAGCTGCTTTCAAGATGAAGCCCTAGCTTGGGGATAATCAAGATTCTAACCAAAACATCTCTTTCCAGGCTGTCCATCAAAAGAATGACCAACCAAGTAACAAAAACTGAAAAGATAGTCGAAACCAGCAACACCATGGTACCATCTGAAGATTTACATTCAGTGTCACAGGAATGTGTGTGTGACCAGATACTAGATAGCACTCGCAAGATCGATCCACTCATTTCTAGCAACCTTCCTGATAGCCAAAAACACCATCTGAAAGGTTCCAAAACATTCCACCAAAGTCCCCAGACAAAAATAGAAAAATCTGATTCTGCTTGATCAGGTAAGGCTTTTTTTTTTTTTTTATCCCATCTTCATTTTGTTTCCAAGACCATTAACATTGAACAATCCTGCTTCCTGCTGTTCCAGGGCCACTTTGGCACCATGTAACTTGGGAGGTGAGGGAGAAAATAGTGGTGGGTCTAAAAGTTACATTAATGCTGAAGACTCTTCTATTTAATTCGTTTTTAGAGTAAATTAAATGACTTAATTCTAGTTTAATGTCCTGCATTTCCTGCCAGATAATACAAAGTAGGTTCTTTTCGCACTAGCTGCTTTACAGCACGCAGATTATCATTTAGGGCAGAGTGTTTATGAGGTCTATGGAATTTGCCTCTCAACCTGTTTCCAAAACCAAAAGGCCTTTGTTTTTCTTTCCTTGAGAAGCTCTCTTTGAAGTTGATAGGCAGCATGGGCTTGTTTGGGGGTTGGGGATGTTGAGAGCATTTATAAGAGTACCAGTGTGTCAGCAACTCCAAGGGGGCTGCTGAGGGTACCGGACCCACCCTGAAGGAAGGAAGGAAGACCAGGGCCCAGTTGCTGCTCACAACATCTTCTCTACTAATCTTCTTTTCTTTTTCCCTGTGGTCGGACATGTAAACCTCATGCAGCCTAGAAGAGAATTTATCCTCCACTCTGGGTTTCAACTTCTAGGTCCACCTCCGACTTGAACCAAGCAAAGAAAAGAACAATCTAAAAAACCGGGAAAACATCAAAAAGTCATCTTAACAAGTCTCAGAAGATGCTCGCTCACTCATGTCATCTTGACGTCCACAAGGAAGGGTTCTTAGTAAAAAGTTTTGTTTTCCCGTAAAAATCTCCATTGTATCTCATTGTATTTTCCTACCAACACGTGTTTGAGTGTGCATTGAGGCTGTGTTTATAAACTAGTAACTCTTGTACTTCTAAAAGAATTTCTACGGAAAGAGTAATATTCTCTCAGTACATGTTTGAAATCTTAAAATAATGTTTTTCTGTTTAACAATTAAAAACTCCTGTTTGATCTTGTAGAGAACATAATAGGTTATGTGAAGGACTCAAGATTGCTCACAAGAGCTATGTTGGATTATTTCTAATATACCAATACCAAAGGTTGCAAAATAGAGTAAAGCATATGTTACCATTATATATGTCTATTTTTAACCTTGCCAGCTGAGTACACAAGCAGTGATGCCCCCAAATGCTAAGAGTCCTAGAAGATGTGATCTTGGAACAATTAGGATATTTTGTGCTCTTAGCAGTATTTCATTTTGGAGTACATACTAAGGTTTATCTACAAAAACATGTATTGTTTTTATTGTGTACATAAAGCAGCATTTGGCTGTTGTCTGGTGGGGAATATTTAATTCCTCTAAATGTTTACTGTGTATATAATCTTTTTCTGTTTATACCCTCCAGTCCTGCCCTTCAGTATACACCCAGGCTTGGGATATGGAACAAAAATTTCCTTGCCTTTTTCTAACCAGTGGCTGCAAGTGAGTACAGGAACAGTGTTATTCTTTAGTCCGTGTGATAGATAGGTACACATACATGCACACACACAAGATGTATATTTGCTGAAATGCACTGAGTCCTGATTAAAAGAATTTACTAAAACTTGCCCTGGCCGGTTGCTAAGTGGTTAGGGCTTCAGCCCGAGCACCGGAGGGGTTGCAGATTCGATTCCCGGTCTAGGGCATGTACCTGGGTTGCAGGTTGGCACCCCGTCCCTGGTCGGGGCACCTGCAGGAGGCAACCAGTCGATATATCTCTCTCACATCGATGTTTCTCAATCTCTCTCTCTTAAGCAATGGAAAAAAATATCTTCAGGTGAGGATTAAAAAAGAAACAACAAAAAACTATTGACTAAAACTTGAATGCAATTTAGTTGTCCTAATGCTAGTGAGTTTTCTGGCGAATCACAAATAGTTTGAAACAGGCCCATGTTTCTTTCTAGTCACCAGTCTTGGATTAGTAAAAGGAAGTAATTATTCTTTCTTGTTTCTTAGTTCTTTGCTATTCAGAGTACTATACCTTTTGTTACAGATTAGAGCTTGATGCCTTAGATTTTAAAACTATTTTCAAACACTAGTTCTTTTATATAGGAGGCAGACAATCATCCTAACAATATTTCTGATATTTTTCCGCACGAATGTTACATATTGAAACACTCTGTTATACCTCCATATAAATGTGTGCTCTGTGAAATAAACTTTGCACATAAAGCCAAGTTTTCTTTTCATTATAATAACACAAAATGTACTGGTGGAAGTATAGAGGTGACACCAGTTGTTAACCAAGCCATGAATACAGGCAACCAGCAAGTTCAGTAAACAAATCCCCTGATGCTTCTCTCCAGCTACTCAGGGATTTGGCAGAGTTCCCCCTGTGCGATATTAAGATGTGAATTTCAAAACACTGGTCTTCCTGCACCTATTCCAATGCTTGTTACTCTTTCCTGTGTTACTCTTCCCCGTGATGGTCTGACTTATACTTGAAGCCAGTGAATAAAGTACCTTTCTTTTTACTGTGGTGAAATTCACATAAGTCACTATTTAGTGGCATTTAGTACTTTCAGTGTTGTGCAGCCATCACCACCATCTAGTTCCAGAACATTTTCATCACCCTACAAAGAAACCCTGGACCCTTTATACAGTCATTCCTCATTCCTCCTCTCCTGGCCCTTGCAAAGCTCACCTTTGGTGCTTGCCATGAATGAGGAGAAAACACTTGATTTTTAAGTCTGAGTGTGTTCAGGCAGTGATTATACTGTTATATACCCATCTCTCCATGACATCACTTACTGTGCGTGGTGAGACCAGTGTTCTGATCTGCCTATAAAGGTTGTTTTCAATCTCGAAACATGTTCTACTCCACTAGTTATTGTATTCTATAAGGTAAGGTCCTGTTTATCCTCAGTCTTTGAGGTCTGGTGCTTATGAGAATGGTAGCAGCTATTCCCCACTTGGCATTCCATTCTGTTGGTCTTTCTGTTGGAGCTGTTGAACTAGGATATCTCCTGGTGTGCACACAACTTGAAATGCAATCAAAGCACCTTGTTTATAGCTGTGAAGTGATGGACATGATCTAGATTTCCCCCGCCTGCCCTGGGCTGGTGCCCTTGAACTTGTTAGGGGACACATTGGTTGCCTCCAGTTTCCCTTCCTCTCTGGATATTCTCTAGGTGTCCTCTCCCCTGTGGATTTTGAGGATGAGCACATTTCTTCCACCTATGTCATGAACACTGTAAAGCCTTTTAAAGGCTCCCTCTAATCCCTGACAACCACAAAGTGCGGTATGGAATAATGTAAGGGACACTAGAATGGGATCTAAAGACCTGAATCTTAGCCAAGGTGCCTGTGTGTGCATAAGTTATGGCCATGTGATTGTGTACATTATGGCCCTTCTGAACCCTTTTATCAGGCAAGAGAGGGGGGCTGCAGTACAATATCTGTAGACCCTTTCATTCTCATACTGAAGAGTCACTCATTTTGGCAAGAGCTGGAGGTTTGGGACTAATAAAACAGTAGCAAGTGTCAAGAAGCAAAAGCATGGAGGCATACTGTCACGTTTTATCAGGTCAATTCCCTGTGTAACTTTTAGTGCCCTCCCCCCCCCTTCCCCAGGTCTGGTTTGTTGAAGCAGGCCCCAGAAAGGTTATTTTTGTCCTTGGTCTCCCCACCAATCCAATTCCAGTGTCTAATAATTTCCCCAACTATCTATATATAAAAGGCTAAGCGACCATCACATCCGAAACAACCAAATGGATGACTGAACAGGCTATGTGGGGCGACCAGGCTGGCAGCAGGGTTAGTGAGGGGCGACCAAACGACTGAGCATCAGGCTGCATGGGGCTACCAAGCCAGCAGGAGGGGCAGTTGGGGGCAACCAGGCCGGCAGGGGGGTGCAGTGAGGGGCGACCAGGTTGGCAGGGGGGGCAGTTGGGGGTGACCATGCCAGCAGGGGGGGCAGTTGGGGGTGACTACGCCTGCAGGGGGGCAGTTGGGGGTGACCAGGCCACCAGGTGGGGCAGTTAGGTGAGATCAGGCAGGCAGGCAGGCAGGTGAGTAGTTAGGAGCCAGTGGTCCCGGATTGTGAGAGGGATGTCCTGGATTGGAGAGGGTGCAGGCTGGGCTGAGGGGACTCCCTCCCCCGCCCCCCGGTGCATGAATTTTGTGCACCGGGCCTCTAGTGATAATAAAAGTGTAATGTGTTAATTAGATCAGATGACCTAGCAGGCAAAGCTGGGGCTGTGAGGGAAGCCTGGGTCCCAGGTGCCAGAGGGAAGCCGGGGGAAGGAAGGCCTACTCGTGCACGAATTTCGTGCATCAGGCCTCTAGTGTTATAATAACTGTAAAGTTTGCACATCCTGTATGCCAGGTACTTTATAGGCATCACTTCAAACCCTTACTCATTTTTACCTAGGATGACACTGAGGTTTGTGGAGATTGGTAGTCACTCAACCAGAAAGGCAGAGCTGATCAATCCTAAGTCTGATTATAAAGCCAACACCCATACTGCTTGGGGAGTGAGAACAGTGTCCGGTGGCTTGCATGGTAGTTAATATACGATCTCTGGTCATGGAGATAAAATACATGCTTAAAGTTTATTGAGTGCTTTTACTGATTATCAGTCACCCTGCTGAGCATTTGCATTATGAAATCTGCATGTAATTCTGCAAGGTAGGGATTCTAAGTCTGATTTTACAGTTGAAGAAAAAAGCTCAGCTAGGTTAAGTAACTGGCCCAAGGGCTCATAACTTTAAAATGGCAAGGCAGCCAGGATTTGAACCCCAGCAGTTGGGCTCTACAACCCACTCTGTTAACAACAAGTAGATAAGTTCTTTTTGGGGGGTACATTTCTTATTTTTTATTTCAGCATTTAAAATGTTCACAGATGGAGTAGTATATTCATTCATATCTCCATGGAAGATATAACAAACAAAGCATACAGGTATTCCACAGTTACAGAATTACTTATTTGTGGCTGGAAATATTTACCCCTAGAATTTATCTGGAAAAACACCACTAAGAAACACTAAAAAGTTTTGAGTGTTTCACTGAATTAATTTCCATAAAAAGTAAATAGCAAAGAATATCAGGAGAGATTCCTAAATAATAGCCAGTACTTCTAATTTTTTTAAATTTTTAAAAAATATTTTTTATTGATTTTTTACAGAGAGGAAGAGAGAAAGAGAGTTAGAAACATCGATGAGAGAGAAACATCGAACAGCTGCCTCTTGCACACCTCCTACGGGGGATGTGCCCGCAACCAAGGTACGTGCCTTTGACCGGAATCAAACCTGGGACCTTTCAGTCCGCAGGCCGACACTCTGTCCACTGAGCCAAACCAGTTAGGGCTGTAATTTTTTTTAATTTTTTAAAATAATAGTTTATTTTTTTTAGAGAGAGAGAGGAAAAGAGGGGGAAAGTGATAGAAACATCAATATGAGAGTGCAACATCGATTGGCTGCCTCTTGCACACCCGCTACTGGGAATTTTGGGCACAACATGGGCATCTGCCCTGACCAGGAATCAAACCAGCAACCTCCTGGCACACAGGATGATGCCCAACCAACTAAGCCACACCAGCCAAGGCTAGCCAGAACTTTTTGAATATTTCAAACTTTTATAGTACTTTTCTAACATACCCATGTCAGGAACACTTAATTCTCAATTTTTTTTCTTTTCTCCTCAGTAGCCAAGGCCCAAGATGTACATATTTTTTATTTTCAAGTCTTTTTTTTTCCAAAAACATTATTTAGAATAGGTTGATCATCATAGGATCTTGACTAGCTAACGAGGTAGGAACAGTCTTTAAAAGACATTCTTAAGTATTTATGAAGCAAAACAAAAGAGAATAATTAAATTATACATAGTTTTTTAGTGGTTATTTCAATAAAATGCCAAGAGCATTGGAAATAGGTCAAATGCTGCTTGTACTTTAAAAGACAAAGAGTAAAACCCAATTAGGAAAGTCCTGCTGCTGAGTACATTCAAGGGTTGGTATTAATTAAATTCATTTTGGCATTACAGTAGAAGAAATGGCTGCCCCCAAGTGCCAAGCTTTCTTCCTGAAGAAATCTTAAGAAGATAAAGTTTAAACAGAAAACAAAAGTGCCCTTTCAGTACAAGTTAATTTGGCTCTTATTTTAACCCAGTTTTCATCCTTTCCTACACACCAAAACATTAATAATTTCTATATACTGCATATCTAGTAACATTATTTAAATGAGTTTAGCAGTAAACAAACTTTGCCTTCCTTATATAAAGGTTTAACTTATGACCTAAGCTAAATAGCTAGAAAATGCCTAGATAATAATAGATTTCAGCACCATCTCTCGGCAGATGTTTCAAAATACATACACTCCTTAAATTCATATAAACCTAGGAAATTCAACCATTATCCCCTCTCCATATACACCAAAATCAAAGTTATGTGTTCTAACTACCCCTTCTGTATATATAAGGAATACAAATCTCCCCAATTAAGTTAACAGGATAAAAATGTTTACAAAAAAGGGGAAGTTAACAAGTATGATTTGTCTAAAACATTATTTGAACACTTTGGTACCTATTAATTGATGAAGGGTAAAATACCAGAAGAGGATTTCTTTATTTCCCCAATTACACACTGATTAGGGTTACTGCTGAAAACACTAAGAAAAAAAAAATCTAAAATGTAAAAAAATGAGGTAGAATAGCTGCCAGATAAATTGATAACTATATGTGGCCTAGCAGATGGTTTTGAAATCAAGTCTTTGACAATTCTGTAAAACTAGTGGCCCTGCGCACAAATCCATGCACAAGTAGCTCACTGCCACTTGCCTCAGCTGGTGGTCCCACCCACCGCTGCTTGTAGCTCTCCGCAACAGGTAGCTCGCTGCCCTGCCATCCTGTAGCTTTCCGCCCACTGCCCACCCTCCTGTAGCTCTCCACCACTTGTAGCGTGCTGCCCCACCCTCCTGCTGTTCAGTCATTATGTGACGGCATACCGGGCCAATTTGTATATTACCCTATTATAAATATAGATGTCCTGTCTAATAAAGAGGTAATATGAAAATTGTCACCCCAACACAAGATGGCCACCCTCATGTGGTCAAAGATGGCCGTCCCCATGTGGACACAAGATGGCCAGCAGGAGAGGGCAGTTGTGGGCCATCAGGAATGCAGGGGATGGCAGTTGTGGGGGGACCAGGCCTGCAGGGGAGAGCCGTTGGGGGGGACCAGGCCTTCATGGGAGGGCAGTTGGGAGGGACCAGGCCTGCAGGGGAGGGCAGTTGGGAGGGACCAGGCCTGCAGGGGAGGGCAGTTGGGAGGGACCAGGCCTGCAGGGGAGGGCAGTTGCGAGGGACCAGGCCTGCAGGGGAGGGCAGTTGGGAGGGACCAGGCCTGCAGGGGAGGGCAGTTGCGAGGGACCAGGCCTGCAGGGGAGGGCAGTTGTTGGGAACCAGGCCAGCTGGGGAGGGCAGTTGGGGGGGACCAGCCTTCAGGGGAGGGTAGTTGGGGAGGACCAGGCCTGCAGAGGAGAGTAGTTGGGGGGGACCAGGCCTGCAGGGGAGGACAATTGGTGGTGACCAGGCCAGCAGGGGAGGGCAGTTGGGGGGATCAGGCCTGCAGGGGAGGGCAGTTGGAGTGACCATGCCTGAAAGGGAGGGCAGTTGGGGGGAACCAGGCCTACAGGGGAGGACAGTTAGGAGTGACCAGGCCAGCAGGGGAGGGCAGTTGGGGGACCAGGCCTGCAGGGGAGAACAGGTGGGGGGGACCAGGCCTGAAAGGGAGGACAGTTGGGGAGGACCAGACCTGGAGGGGAGGGCAGTTGTTGGGAACCAGGCCAGCTGGGGCAGGCAGTTGCGTGGGACCAGGCCTGCAGGGGACGGCAGTTGGGGAGGACCAGGCCTGCAGGGGAGGGCAGTTGTTGGGAACCAGGCCAGCTGGGGCAGGCAGTTGCGTGGGACCAGGCCTGCAGGGGACAGCAGTTGGGGGGACCAGGCCTGCAGGGGAGGGCAGTTGGGGGGACCAGGCCTGCAGGGGACAGCAGTTGGGGGGACCAGGCCTGCAGGGGAGGGCAGTTGGGGGGGACCAGGCTGGAAAGGGAGGGCTGTTGGAGGTGACTGGACCTGCAGGGGAGGGCAGTTGGGGCGACCAGACCTGCAGGGGAGGGCTGTTGGGGGTGACCGGGCCAGCAGGGGAGGGCAGTTGGGAGGGACCAGGCCTGAAAGGGAGGGCAGTTAGGGTGACCAGGCCTTAAAGGGAAGGCAGATGGGATGGACCAGGCCTGCAGGGGCGGGCAGTTGGGAGGAGCCAGGCCTGCAGGGGAGGGGCCAGGCCTGAAAGGGAGGGGAGTTGGGAGGGACAAGGCCTACAGGGGAGGGCAGTTGGGGGACCAGGCCTGCATGGGAGGGAAGTTGGGAGGGACCAGGCCTGCAGGGGAGGGAAGTTTTTGGGAGCCAGGCCGCTGGGGAGGGCAGTTGGGGGTATCAGGCCTGCAGGGGAGGGCAGGTGGGGGTGACCAGGCCTGTAGGGGAGGACAGTTAGGGGCAATTGGGCCAGCAGGGGAGGGCAGTTAAGCATCGATCAGGCTGGCAGGGGTGTGTTTAAGGGGTGATCAGGCTGGCAGGCAGGCGAGTGGTTGGGAGCCAGCAGTCCTGGATTGTGAGAGGGATGTCCCAGATTGGAGAGGGTGCATGCTGGGCTGTGGGACACCCCCCGCTCCATGCACGAATGTTGTGCACCAGGCATCTAGTTTTAGATATAGTTAGCAATCCAACTTAGTATAATAGTTCAAGTCTGATATGGCAGTAGCCATTTTTATTTTATTTTAGCTATCCAAAATAATTTGTCAAAAAGGATTATTTACATATCTTTACACATTTTTGCTATTCTATCTAGAAGTGTCCTATCCATGTGATCAAAATATAATTTAGTTTGAAGAGAATTACTTTTTCTTTGCTGCGTTCTTTAACTGCTAATAGTTCCTTTACATTTTTTTCCTAAGGCACACCATGCCCTGTCTATTGCTGCTAAGCCCCTGAAGCTTGTGCCTTAATCTGTGTCTGCTTTGTCATCATGGTTCAATGAAAATCATATCAGAGTCTCTGCTAAAACTTAGTAACATTTAAATCTAGTAGATTAACTGCAAAAGACCCAAGCTTACTGAAGCAAAGGCCAAAAAACACAAGTATATGCTCTTTCCCCTAAAAACTGATTACATTACCTACTATAACAGTAAAGCTCAGTGATATCTCTGGCTGTACATAATCCATACTTAATGTTATAAAATGAAATGTTAGGCCAGTAAGCTTTCACAATTTTTATTAAATCCTAGTCTAATGTAACAATATCTGATTTTATAGACATCCTATGGTGATGTTTAAGTGAAAGCAAATCAGACATCTAAATCATTATTTTGTACAGATTAAGCAATAAGATACCTACTACACAGAACACTACAGGTAATGACATACACTTAAATTGCTTAGAGTTTTCATACAAGCCATGTTGCTTTTTTTTGTTTGTTTGTTTGTTTTTGTGTGTTTTTTTCAGTTTCACCTGTTTATTTTTTAAAAGTGATTACTTGAAAACTTAAATATGTGACTTACATTATATCTCTTTTTTTTATTTCTTTATTGATTAAGGTGTCACATATTTGTCCTCATCCCCCCATTCCCATCCCACACCCCTCCCCACGGATGCCCCCACCCCCTTGTTGTCCTTAACCATTGGTTAGGCTCGTATGCATGCACACAAGTCCTTTGGTTGATCTCTCCCCGCTACCCCCACCCTCCCCTACCCTCCCTCTGAGGCCCGACAGTCCGATCGATGCCTCCTTGTTTCTGGGTCTGTTCTTGTTCATCAGTCTATGTTGTTCATCATTTCCCCTAGATGAGTGAGATAATGTGTTACTAGAAATATACTTGTAAGAACTGAATGTGAGACAAGCAATAATAGTTATGCTGACAGGCAAATGAATCAGTCTGTAGTGAGTTTCTTTCTGGACCAACAGTTCTTTTGAGACCCAATTTCAATGTCCACCAGTTCCTTATGTGTACATGTCAGCACTGACTTTTCAGCTCTGGATGGTGGACAAATGGTGGTAATGCAGGTCCGACTCCCTCTGGTTTGGTCTTGCCCGGACCCAGGGGCATGGCTTCACCCGGACTCAGGGGTGCGTGGCCTCACCCGGACCCAGGGGCACGCGGCCTCACCCAGACCCAGGGGCGCGCGGCCTCACCCGGACCCGGGACCCAGCCTCACCCGGATTCAGGGGCGCACGGCCTCACCCAGACCCGGGACCTAGCCTGACCCGGATCCAGGGGTGCACAGCCTCACCCGGACCCAGGATCCAGCTTCACCCAGACTCAGGGGCGCGTGGCCTCACCCAGACCCAGGGGTGCGTGGCCTCACCCAGACCCAGGGGTGCGTGGCCTCACCCGGACCCAGGGGCACATGGCCTCTCCCGGACCCGGGACCCAGCCTCACCTGGATCCAGGGGCACACGGCCTCACCCGGACCCATGCTCCAGCTACACCTGGACCCAGGGGCACATGGCCTCACCCGGACCCAGGGGCGCGTGGCCTCTCCCGGAACCAGGGGCGCGGCCTCACCCGGACCCAGGGGTGTGCGGCCTCACCTGGACCCGGGACCCAGCCTCACCAGGACCCAGGGGCGTGCGGCCTCACCTGAATCCAGGGGCGCGTGGCCTCGCCTGGACCCCGGGGTGCGCAGCTTCACCCAGACCTGGGATTCAGCCTCACCCTCCGGGTCCCAGCCTCGCCCGGACCCAGGGCGCGCGGCCTCACCTGGACCCAGGACCCAGCAGGGCTTCGTCTTCTTGATCCCAATTCCTGTCGGTCAATTCCCTCTCAGCAATTCCTTCGGCCATTTTCTCAAAGCTCCAGGGCGGCTGCCACGGAATTCGTTGGGCAGCGGGCTCGGCGAAGCTCTGGTGTGCCCGGTGCGCGGTGGTGGGCTGGTCCCACTCACCCTTTAGTTGAGACATTGTTAGCTGAAGCAGCCTCCACCTTTGTTTTTCCCATGTAAATTTCTGTTTATCCTGGCTAAGATGTTTTCCCCAAAGCCTCAATAAAAGGGATGGCAGGGCCAGAGCAAGTAGTAGTTCTCCCACTAGAGTTGGACTACCGCCTGGCCCCCCATATCGCCAAATTGAATTTCTTCAAGTCTCCTTTCATTTGTGTGTGGCCCTTCTCCAGAACTCGAACCCTGAACTGGAACCCTGAACTACGCAGGACGTGGAAAGGGATTCCTACATTCTGGCACCCGAACAGGAACTTCTGGAGGAGAAGGTATTTTTTGCCTAAGAGCGAAAGAAGGAAAAGTGTGGAAAGGTGTGGAAAATTCACCAGAAAAAGGTGAGGGAAGTTCACCGCACACAAAAGCCCACGGCCAGCTGCAGAGTCACGAACTGTAAGTAGGGTGGGAAAGTCTTTTTCAGCCAGGCTAATGGGTAAGAATTAGGTTATAAATATAAAGTAAACTTTATTATAGACCTTTGGTTAGCATGCTTAAAGAATGTGGTTTCTTGTTCAAATTAAAATCTTAGTTTGTATTTGGAATTTAAAATCTGTAATAAGAAGTGAAACTCCACTGCTGAAGCTGCCTCTGGTGCGGAGAAATTCAAAGGTGGCAGGATAGGGCAAGGCTAGCTGCTTTCCCGCAGTAAGGTTACTCAAAGTTTTATTTAAAAATTATAAAAGAACTAGCAGAGAAATGCAAATCTTGGCCAAATTGGGTGCTAGTTTTTATTTTGGAAAGCGAAAAAGAAAGAAAAAATTTGAGATTTGTCTTTATCTTTTAAGCGTAAAAAGAAATTTGGCCAGATCTGTTCCTGAAACTTCACCCAAAGTAAGCAGGGAGTGGGGAAGGAAGGGAAACAAGTGGAGATCCTATATGGAAGCCCACTCTCCCATTTCTTAGTATGCTAAGAAATGTGGTAATTTACATTCAAATAAACCAAACCTGGTTTTCCAGAGCCACTGGCAAATGAAAAGTAAAGTTTAAATTTGCCTCATAAAAAACCTAGAGGACAGAATTGAAGCTCTTAATTGATTATGTCTTGTATTTATTCTTAGAAATATGAAGTGTTATTGTGTTATTAATCTAGGACATGCTAAAAATATTTGACTTGCCAGCTTTAAAAGTTTAAAGTGCAAATTAAATTGGGAGAAAATATAGTTGTGGTAATTAAATGCCTAAAAGTATAAGAACTTATTCTTGAGAAAATAAAATGTTGTGTTTTCTCTAATAATTAGGAATTAAAAATAAGTTGCTTATTATTGGTCTAATTAAAAAAGAGGATTAATTTTGTGATTCCCAACCAAAATTTTTCTATGCAAAAACTAGTTTAAAATCTAATTGATACCTTAGGATAATTATAAAAAGTATTATAATCTTTTAATCATATATGGAGATATATATTTGATGGTTTTTTTACCATGTTAAAATTTCAAGGTCTTAACAGAGATGATTCTTGGAAAACTCCAAGGGCCCAGAGTAATACAAGAAATTTATCCTCTCTTCTTAAAGGAAATCTTTTTTAAAAAGATCTAATATACTTGAAATTGCATGGAAAGCCTTATCAAATAAAAATTAATAAATATACTTTAAATGTTATGATGGTTTTGGCCCCAAAAAGGGCAAAACGAAGTAACTATTTCTTCCAGTTTGAAATTGAATTGCCATGGCCTAGAGCAAAGAATATCCTTACATGATATTATTCTACAATGTCATTATAAATGTTGATATTTTACAACAGCATATACCAAACAAACTTATAAACTAATTCTTTGAATGTTTGGCAGCAATTTAAAAGCACATGAAAGGATTTAATCCCTCCCACGGTGTGTAAGGCCCCCTGGGAAGGCACTTGAGCATTCTATATTAGCCCTTCTTGCTCTTTTTGCCAAGAGGGACCCTCTTCTCACCATCCAATTGCCCACAGCTGTTGCCTGAGCTCTGTGTTCCTGCTGAGGTTGAAGCCTCATAGTGGCTGGTACCATAGATCTGTCTCTCGCACAATGGCGTGAGCTGGGCCCTCCCTGGAGAAGAAACCTGGGTTCCCCAAGATATGTGATCAATGCTAGGACCCCGCCAGCAGGCGAGGGGATCCCAAGGCAGGTGCTGGGCATGGAGGCCATAGGGGCATAGGCTACCAAGGAGATAAAACTAAACCTCACATCACCCTGCTTGGCTCTGGAGGATGGCTGGTTAGTCAAAGACGGGTAAGATTCCTCAAGGGAGGAACAACCTAAGACAGGCACAGTCGCAGAGGGGCCATCAGGAGAGAAATTGGGGGTCAACAGAGGTGGGGCACAGATCCTCACCCCCCCAACATTGCAGGGGCTTGAACACTCGCCCCTTCTGAGGGAGGTCTCCTGCCCCATGGCTGCTTCGCGCTTCCCATGTCCAGCTCAGATCAGGACCCAGGTGGCCGACAAAGACTTGTCCAGCTCCGATCGGGACCCAGGCAACAGAGACTTGGCTGACAGCAGCAGCCCTATATCTAAATCCAGTCTAATACCAGGAATGCTTAGAGCCTTCTCAAGGATGCAAATAATCCTTTGCATTAATATTTACAGGGTAAATGAAGATTGTTGTTAGAGTATTAAATTTGACAGTAAAATAGTCAAGTTTTCAGATTAATTTATATTGGCTAATTGAAATAAGTGAATATTCAAGAAAATTTAATTGGACAAAAAGCTGTTTCTAAAGTATTAACTAAAATTTCTATTGGAGGAGAAACCAAGATGGCGGCATAGGTTAAACACCTAACCTGCAGCCGGGCACAACAATTTCAAAAATACAACTAGAGGTCAGAACGGACATCGTCCAGAACCACAGGAAAGTTGGTGGACTGAAATGCCCACAGCTGGGGGGAAGGAGAAGGCCACGGGGACAGTCGGGGAAGCCGTAAAAGCCTGAGGTATGGAGAAACGGGCGGAGACACGAGCACACGTGCCTGCGGGGAGGATGGAACCGGAGAGGAAGGGGCGGCTGATGACCTGGCCGGCGTTCACTGGCAGGAAGGAGATAAAGGCTCCGGAGTGTGCTGAGCGCCGGCTCCGATTGCACTGAACCCCATTCCGGGCGAAACCCTGGGAAACTCACTCACTTTCGCAACTCCGCCGCCCCCGCAGGCCGCCCGGCCCGGGACGCTGGGGACGCCGCCGCAGCGGCGGCGCTCGGAGCCCGGCGGCCTCCCAGCACCCGTCCCCGCCACGCAGCCCCTGCGCGCCTGGTGCCGCGGGCCGCGCGCCCCGCACACCGACGGTGGCCCAGGCGCCCTCTCCGTGCACCTCCCGGCGGCGCTAGACTTAAGTAGAGTTGACTGAATTCAAGGGATTAAGAAGTATAAATTGGGGGGATGCCGCGGCGGCGACGTCCGGAACACGGCGATGGCGGTGCCTGGAGCTCGGCGGCCACCCAGCGCCCGTCCCAGCCGCGCGGCCCTCGCGCGCCTGGTTCCGCGGGACGCGCGCACCGCGCACCGGATGGAGGCCCGGGAACCCTTTCCGTGCACCTCCCGGCGGCACTAGACTTCAGTAGAGTTGACTGAAATGAAGGGATTAAGAAGTACAAATTGAGAAGTTTGAAAAAGATGGCGGCGGAGGTTAAAGGCTGTTCTGTTGCCTCGCACCCAGTGAAATCGGAGGGGATGAGGTGTGGAGGTGCATGGGTCTGGCTGGTGGCGGGGGAAAGGGGCTTTTGTTCCAAACCTAAGGGAGATTAGCTCTCCATCACCCTGAAACCCATCTTCTGGTGAACCCCGGGAGACCCAGATGCCTGCGGGGAGAGGCGGGACTCTTGCAGAGGTGCGCCCAGCAATCAGTGTTTGCTGCGCTGGAGTGCGGAACGAGGGGACTTAGATACATGGAAGGCAGAAGGACCAGACTCACAGCCATCGAGGCTCACCGCACCATGGCCTGTTGGCGCCCTGAGACCCCGCCCCGCCATGGGACCCGCCCCGCACGTTTTGAAGACCTGCCCCGCAAGTCTTGCAGGCACACCTGCGCCCCAAGCAACGGTTTATGCATGTGGGTGGCCTGCCCTCTGGCAGCGGCCCAGATGATCTGCTGTTCTAGTCGGACTGCTCCAGGGCCACTCAGACAGGAGGAAGAAACTACAGTTTTTGCTGTAATCCTTGCTGAGTGCCTAAGGCAGTAGCTGATCTACACCCCATTGGAGACCCAGAAACGAGGGCATCTAGTGGTCTGTGGGAGATGACACCAGATTTCAACCACGTGCATAAGGGACACATTCAACGGGAATATTCAGTGAGCGCCAAAGCTTTGCTGCACCAAGACCCAGCCCATAAACGTGTCTCCTGCACAGCAACTCTTCCTTTATAGACAAAGAGAGCCCCCCCAGTGACACCAACAACAATCAAGACTTAACTATACAAAGGAGGACCAAGATGGAGGCATAGGGCGGAAGCCTGATTGTTGCCTACCACAACAACTTTGAGACTACGACAAGAGAGCAGAGCAGACACCATCCAAGACCACCATAGGGCTGGCTGAGTAGATGCTCTACAACTAGAATAAAAGAGGGGTATGTGGGATGATGCTGATGCCGGTGACCCAAAGACCACACTTTAAGAACTACAGCTCAGGCGACACAAAAGAACTATGGCTCAGGCGATACAACAGCGGCCTGGAACGTGCTCGGTGCAGTTCCCCCGGCGGTCTCCGGCTGAGGGGACAGCTCCACTGGCAGCCAAGCACGGACAGACGAGCCCCTATGAGACATGGGGTGGGAGACTCCGTGCTTGCTGACCTCTGAGTCCGTCAAGAATCTCAACGCCCCGGAAGCAGCCAGGTGCGCATGCTCGGCGACCGGCCACCGATGCAGACCCAAGGGCCGACGCAGCGACGCCAGACTGGCCCACCGCCATGCATCGGGTGCACCGGAGCTTCGCCGAGCCGCTGCCCGACGAGTTCTGCAGCAGCCATACTGGAGCTCTGGAAGGATGGCCAGGGGAATTGCTGAGGGGGGATTGACCGGCAGGAATTGGGATCGGGAAGACGGGGCCCCGCTGAGACCCGGGTGCGGGCGGGGTTGTGCGCCTCTGGGCTCGGGTGTGGTCACACGCCTCTGGGTATAAGTGAGGCCTCACGTCCCTGGGTCCAGGTGAGGCCGGACTCCGGGTCCGGGTGAGGCCATGTGCCCCTGGACCCGGATGACGCTGGATCCCGTGCCCGGGCGAGGCCAAGCGCCCCTGGGTCTGGGAGAGCCCACACACCCCTGGGTCCAGGCGAGACCATGTGTCCCTGGATCCGGGGGAGGCCTCGTGCACCTAGGCCCGGGTGAGGCCACGTGCCCCTGGGTCTGGGAGAGGCCAAGCGTCCCTGGGTCCGGGCGAGACCATGTGTCCCTGGATCCGGAAGAGGCCTCGTGCATCTAGGCCCGGGTGAGCCCAAGTGGCCCTGGGTCTGGGAGAGGCCAAGCGTCCCTGGGTCCGGGTGAGACCATGTGTCCCTGGATCCGGGTGAGGCCTTGTGCACCTAGGCCCGGGTGAGCCCAAGTGGCCCTGGGTCTGGGAGAGGCCAAGCGTCCCTGGGTCCGGGTGAGACCATGCGTCCCTGGATCCGGATGAGGCCTCGTGCACCTAGGCCCGGGTGAGCCCAAGTGGCCCTGGGTCTGGGAGAGGCCAAGCGTCCATGGGTCCGGGTGAGACCATGCGTCCCTGGATCCGGATGAGGCCTCGTGCACCTAGGCCCGGGTGAGCCCAAGTGGCCCTGGGTCTGGGAGAGGCCAAGCGTCCCTGGGTCCGGGTGAGACCATGTGTCCCAGGATCTGGGTGAGGCCTCGTGCACCTAGGCCCGGGTGAGCCCAAGTGGCCCTGGGTCTGGGAGAGGCCAAGCGTCCCTGGGTCCGGGTGAGACCATGTGTCCCTGGATCCGGGTGAGGCCTCGTGCACCTAGGCCTGGGTGAGCCCAAGTGGCCCTGGGTCTGGGAGAGGCCAAGCATCCCTGGGTCCGGGTGAGACCATGTGTCCCAGGATCCGGGTGAGGCCTCGTGCACCTAGTCCCGGGTGAGCCCAAGTGGCCCTGGGTCGGGGAGAGGCCAAGCGTCCCTGGGTCCGGGTGAGACCATGTGTCCCAGGATCCGGGTGAGGCCTCGTGCACCTAGGCCCGGGTGAGCCCAAGTGGCCCTGGGTCTGGGAGAGGCCAAGCATCCCTGGTTCCGGGTGAGACCATGTGTCCCTGGATCCGGGTGAGGCCTCGTGCACCTAGGCCCGGGTGAGCCCAAGTGGCCCTGGGTCGGGGAGAGGCCAAGCGTCCCTGGGTCCGGGTGAGACCAGGTGTCCCAGGATCCGGGTGAGGCCTCATGCACCTAGGCCCGGGTGAGCCCAAGTGGCCCTGGGTCTGGGAGAGGCTAAGCGTCCCTGGGTCCGGGTGAGACCATGCGTCCCTGGATCTGGATGAGGCCTCGTGCACCTAGGCCCGGGTGAGCCCAAGTGGCCCTGGGTCTGGGAGAGGCCAGCGTCCCTGGATCCGGGTGAGACCATGTGTCCCTGGATCCGGATGAGGCCTCGTGCACCTAGGCCCGGGTGAGCCCAAGTGGCCCTGGGTCTGGGAGTGGCCAAACGTTCCTGGGTCTGGGTGAGACCATGTGTCCCTCGATCAGGGTGAGGCCTCGTGCACCTAGGCCCGGGTGAGGCCACGTGCCCCTGGGTCTGGGAGAGGTCAAGCGTCCCTGGGTTCGGGTGAGACCATGCGTCCCTGGATCCGCATGAGGCCTCGTGCACCTAGGCCCGGGTGAGCCCAAGTGGCCCTGGGTCTGGGAGAGGCCAAGCATCCCTGGGTCCGGGAGAGACCATGTGTCCCTGGATCCAGGTGAGGCCTTGTGCAACTAAGCCCGGGTGAGGCCACGTGCCCCTGGGTCTGGGAGAGGCCAAGCATCCCTGGGTACGGGTGAAGCCAGATCCTGGGTCCGGGCGAGGCCGTGCGCCCCTGGATCCATCCGGGTGAGGCTGGGTCCCAGGCCCGGGTGAGACCACGCGCCCCTTGGGTATGGGTGAGGCCACGTGCCCCTTAGTCCAGGTGACGCCGTGCCCCTGGGTTCGGCCGAGACCAAACCAGAGGGAGTCGGACCTCCATTACCACCATTTGTCCACCATCCAGAGCTGAGGGGTCAGTGCTGACATGTACACATAAGGAACTACTGGACATTGAAATTGGGTCTCAAAAGAACTGTTGGTCCAGGGGGAAGCTCGCTACAGATTGATTCATTTGCCTGTCAGCATAAATATTATTGCTCGTCTCACATTCAGTTCTTATTAGTATATATCTAGATTAGTATATATCTATATAACGACATTTGATCTCGTTCATCTAGAGGAAATGATGAACAACATAGACTGAGGAACAAGAACAGAACCAGAAGCAAGGAGGCATCGATCGGACTATCGGGCCTCAGAGGGAGGATAGGGGAGGGTAGGGGGAGGGTGGGGGGGAGGGGGAGTGTTCAACCAAAGGACCTGTATGCATGCATATAAGCCTATCCAACGGTTAAGTTCAACAGGGGATTGGGGCATGCGTGGGGAGAGGGGTGGGATGGGAATGGGGGGATGAGGACAAATATGTGACACCTTAATCAATAAAGAAATTTAAAAAAAAAATTTCTATTGGAAGTTCATTCCATGGTAAAATTGCTTAACATGCAATGAACCTAAAACAGTCATATTTTTGTACAAAAAAATTAAAATTTAAAGTGATCAAGACTGCATTATAAAAATTTTCCAAAAGCCTCCCAATAATTATATCAAAAAGGGGGGATAGTGGAAAAATATTATGTAAGGAAAAATATCCAGAAAACTGTTTTTTCTTTGAAAACTAATTTTCATTTGTAATACTAAAAGCAGGACACCTATGAAAAAACACACATGGTGACAGAATAAGCCAAAGGAAAATCATTTGGGCTCAAATAAAAAGGATCCCAAGTAAAATTTATAGAAAAGATTCCTTTAACTTTTGGTCGAGAATATGTTTGTATATTTTCAGAAAACAACTCCAAGACCATGTGGATTCCTGCAACAGAGAGGAATTGACAAGAATGCTCCAGCCATAGACAGAAGAGAAGCAGTCCAGAGATGAAAGACACTGACGACACCTTGCCATGCTAGCAGTCAGCGGCTGTGTGTTGCTGCAGGTTGCCCAGGACCAAACCAGAGGTTGGACCTGCATTGCCACCATTTGTCCACCATCCAGATACCATTGCTGACATGTTCTCAAAAAACTGTTGGACATTGAAACTGGGATTCAAAAACTGTTGGACCAGAAAAAAACTTACTGCAGACTGATTTCATTTGACTCAGCATAGCCATTGTTGCTTGTCTCATTTTTTGTTCTTATATGTTTATTTCTAGTCTGCATATGCAAGATTTTTTAAGAAAAGAAAAGAAAACGGGGGAGATGCCGGAAACAAATCAGTTTCACTAAAAGAGAGATGTTGACAGGAAGCCAGGAAGGCTGGTCAACAACCTTAATTGCTCTAACCACTCACCCTTTAGTTGAGACATTGTTAGCTGAAGCAGCCTCCACCTTTGTTTTTCCCATGTAAATTTCTGTTTATCCTGGCTAAGATGTTTTCCCGAAAGCCTCAATAAAAGGGATGGCAGGGCCAGAGCAAGTAGTAGTTCTCCCACTAGAGTTGGACTACCGCCTGGCCCCCCATATCGCCAAATTGAATTTCTTCAAGTCTCCTTTCATTTGTGTGCAGCCCTTCTCCAGAATTCGAACCCTGAACTGGAACTCTGAGCCACGCGGGATGTGGAAAGGGATTCCTACAGAGAAGTCTGTTAGGAAGTAGAGGAAGTGGTGCAGAGGCGATACAGGGCTGAGGGCCTGGCAGAAGTACATGCAACTGGTGGCTGCAGTCTGTAATTGTGTGGCTTTTCTCATCAGAGCTTTTTGGCCCTGATGTGGGCTGGAGTTTTGCAGGCCAAGTGGAAAAGGAAAGCAAAAGGGTAACAGGATTGAGGGGATGGGGATGAAGAATGGTTGAAGTGACAGCATAAAATCTAAGGCAGATACAGAGGAAGGGCCAGGAGAGAATAACCTGGAGTAGTCAGTGGACTGAAAGGCAAAGAATGAACTCGGTGAGAATATGTAGGACTAAGAAGAAGGCATCATTAGAGGACAGGTGAGTCTAGATGCTGCAAAGGTCCAGGCTTTGCTGAAGTGGAGCAAGCAGAGGAGGAGGGTATTAGAGATGTGTCATGGTCTCTTCCTATGGAGAAAAACATACAAGCCCACATCTTGAGTGAATTGGGAGGCTTGTCCCCTCAGGGCTCTATCCTTTGCCCAGGTTTCAGGAAGCAGAGGGGTGCCATCTGAATTCCCCACCCCACCCACTTCCTTGGGACCCCAGATGACCAGATAGACTCTTCATTGTTTTAAGGGTTGCTCATTTTCCCAGGGAAACACAAGGGGATGTTCCCTATTCATAAAAGTGATCATAATTTCTTGCTGAGAAGTTCTGGTTCCCTTATGGCATAGTAAATATTAGAACCCAAGGGGTTCTGCTCTTTGCTTGTATTGCCCTGGGCCTGAGGCTCATCGACTACTGCCCTCTCCTCCCAACTCTGCCTTTAGCTGAAATGTGGTTTGACCAAGTGCCCTTATGTCCTGGTGACCCTTCCGTTATGTGGGAGCCTGCAAAAGGCACCCGCCTCACTGGACCTTCAGTGCTGTCTTGCAATGACCATGTGTGGGTGGGTAGGTTGAATAGCTCCAGAACATGAGCCCCAGAGATGTGTAGCAATGATATAGAAGTTGCAGCCTCTGCCCACCCCATCCCCCTCACTAAATGAAGTCCATGGGCCCTAATGTGCAGCCTTCCGAATAATCACTGTCCCCAAGGAGGGAGGCCCAATGTTGGAGATCAGCGGGTGAGGATATAGCAGTATTCAACAGGGGCCCGGGGTTCCAGGAGGCACAAGGTAAGGGTAGCCAACAAAATAGAGATTGTGATGATTTCTCAATTGATATCTTTCAGCCACAGTGCCCTTCATACCCTGTCCCTCTGGCCCAAGATGATCAATTTGCCCCTTGTAAGGGATGGCAACATCTGGGAAGTGCTATTTTGGGTCAGAATGGGTTTTTGTTGTTTTTAATTGGATCCAAGCACTGTTATAGGTCTGTTTTGTCTTGTTTATAATTTCTGTGTTCCATGCAATTGCATGGAACTGAGTATGTCCTTGAAGGAAGAAAAGAAGTCATTCAGGTTTTAGGATCAGTAGTGACACCTTATAGCAATTACACTGGGTAGAATAAAATGACAGGAGGCAAGTTATTTATATGCTACTTTTATTTCTGTCAGGATACACTGAAACGTTAGATGATATTAGCTAATGACAAAATGTAGAAATGAGGCATCAGCTTCTCTAACCATAGCTACAAGAATGTTAATATGTATTGTCATTACATGTTCACTTTGATATCATCTCATTCTATTATGTAATATAACAATTAGATAGAATACATAAGTAGGTGATCAGGCATCTCAGATAAGCACTACATGGAAATCTGCCTGTGAGGATAGTGACCTCCCCACTCCCCCAGAAATCGAGCGAAGCTCTTGAGGAACAGTCCTAAGAATCACAAGAGACACTGGTGAGCCTCTTTAACAAATCAACAAAAGAGCAACAACTACTATGTTACAAGGGATTCAACTTGCCACTGTTTGGAAATGTCACATCCATGTCAATGACAGTCCTGATGCCTGCTCAGCTACCCCTCTAGAGATTTATGGTTACTTCTATAGGATGATTTCAAACTGCAGGAACGTTTGAGGGGGCTAAAATATTTTCATGCAAGTCTCCAAACCCATAATCTATGTTGCTATTAAAACAAAATATTATTAATTAAAAAACACACCCGACAGCTGGGTTAGTTTTGTTAAGCTTCCAGAACTATTCACTGTGACAATGTTCCTCTGAAACAGGCTCGTTCTCTCATATCTGCCTACACTTTCCACATCACCTGCATGTTCCATGCTTGAAAGTAGGAACGTTCAGAAAACACGGCACACGGGGAACTCAAATGTTAGTACGGGGGGAAGGTCAATCTAGAATCACAGCTAAGTTCAAATGTTAATTTTCTAGAAGTTCGTATTAGTAGATCAAAAGCACAAAAGAACAGAAGGGAGGTTTTGATGAGGAAGTTAAACCATGCATTTCGGTAAATTCCCTTTCTGCTCACAGAACACAGGGTGAGCAGCGAGTTGAAGCAGCCGCTACAACTCTTGTGTGTCGTGTGATGACACGGTGGGTCCCAGCTGAGTCACGAAGGGCATCTCAGTGGGGGCTTTATTTCTTAGGCTTGTTGCTTACATCACCAAGCAGCTAAATGGTTAGCACTTTTCTGCTCTATGATAAGCATGCAGAAGAGTCGATCTAAGTGTTCATTTTTTAATGCAGCCATTGCAAAATTAACTTTGCTGTGGAGCTGGTTTTGCTAAATTCTAGAATGATCACTGTGCCCTTATTTGAGTAATACTGTAAAATGGGAGAAAAGACAGGAACAACTTTGAAGAGGTGAAAGGCCGCTCTTTCCCGATGGATGGTATAGGGCAGAGGGTGAGGACACAAATAACAAGACTCAATTCCATTTTACAGGACAGGAGCCCCTGTCACTTTACAGCTTTTTGGCACAGTCGGGACAATACACATGCTCCTGATGGAAAACAAAGCGCTTGTTGGCCAGATTCACGGAGCATTTTTTGCAGTGGAAGCAGTAGTCGTGCCAGGATTGTCCTTCATAGGCCACCACACTGGAGCCTTTACCAAACCCTGTGGAAAACACAAAAGAGAACAAAAGAAAAAATTGAGTGAATACCAGTAAGAGATACACTGCTGCCTTGCCCGTTTACAGAGCTAATAAGCACGCAGGGCAGGATCTGATCTGCCCAGCTCCCAGGCCACCCCTCTCCACCGTGATCTGTCCCCTATGCCATGCCGCCGTGACCCTGCTACAGCTCTCAAGGACCTCAGAAGATGCCAGAGCTCAGCCAAAGGCTTCTGTGATTTAAAGAACCCAAAATCCCATGCCACTGCAATCGCCCTGTAACACTTGCACCGACCTCCCAGCATAACCAGTTTCTTTGATTTAGGTCAGGGCCATGGCATCAAAGTGGCCACCAGGAGGCAAACTTGGGCTGTTCGTGGGGTATGCACTTACCGGGCCTCGAGGAGCTGCTAAGCTTCGATTTTTTCTATAAAGAACCACCACCCACGAGGGACAAGTCCTCTCTCCACCCGGATGCCTGCCCCGGAGGTTGGCGCTGGGAAACAGGGTGAGAGGCAAGCGTTTCCCGTGGCACACTGGGGGCTTCCTAGCTTTAGAGACTGGGTGGCTCACTCTTGACACAGTCCTTTTCCCTGAGGATGGCAAAAGTCTTCTCAAATGTACATTTCAAGGCTCCCCGGGGAGATGGGAACAGTGGAGGCGGGGAAAGGGCCCAGGGCACGTGGATCGCGGCCGCGAAATGAGGAATGAAATGATTAGCTCGGGTGGCAACAAAGCTGCCCACAGGCACCTCTGAGCTAGCCTTCAGCTATGGGGTGTTATGATCCCAGCCTATCACTCTTCAGCCTCCCTCCCCTTCCCCTAACCTCTACCCCACCCCCACCACCCCATCTTCCCCTCCCCTCCCCTCCCCGCCCCCACCCCCAGAATCCCACGCGTGCGCAGTGCCTGCCCATGGCCTGCCCATGGCGTGGGTCTCAGGCTCGTGAACTCCGCAGCACAGCATCGTTAGTCAGCAGCAGTCAGGAAGTGTTCTGTATTGCAAAGGCTAACCTGGCCTGGGGGAGAATTCAAAACTATTTGGGGGCCTTCAGGACCACAATGGCAAGGGGAGGGGGCATTCTTTAGGGCCTTTATGGATGAAACCGAAGTAGGAAAAATAAGAGTTGGTTTACCATGCGCAAAACCTAGCCTGGCCGACTTAGCAAGGACTCTTTAGCCTACCAGTGATGGGGTTCTTGCATCCAGCACACTTCTTGGCCACAAAGTTCTTGTAGCAATCCACGCAGTAATACTGGTCCTCCACAGCGGTGAAACGCTGCCCAGCCAGCTTCTTAGAGCAGGTAACACACACAAAGCACTCGGCATGCCAGGGCTGATCCTGGTAAGTGATTCCTCCAGATGTGATGGCCTAGACCAGGGAGTGTAGCACCGAATTCAGATTCAACAACCCTTTTGTTGAATGCCTACTATGTACCAGGCACTGTGCTGGGCGCTTTGGTCTACAGTATCTCATTTAATCACCACAACGGCCATGGGAGGCAGGTGCTATTATTATCCCCAAGTTACAGGTGAAGATACTGAGGCTCAGAGAAGGCGAACTAGGTGGTGGAGGCTGGCCTCTAGAGCCCTGGCTGCCTGTGCCTCCAGGGTGAGTGCCTTTCAGACAGCCTGAGTTGGCCCAGTACTGTTTTCTACTCCCAGTCTCCTCATCTGTAAAATGAGCATAATAATTCCCACGTCACAGGGCCGTCGTGGGGATGGAATGGGATAGTGTGTGTGCAAGTGCTCTGCCAACTGTCAAACGCTTCTAGAAACAATAGTCCATTCAGAACTCCCTTGACAACATACCTTGTTGCACTTCACGCAGTGCTTGGCAAATTTGGACTCATGGCAAGTCACGCAGTAGAAGTCCTCCCCTTTTGGGAAGAAGCTTCCAGAGCCGATGACTTGCTTGCAGTTGCTGCAGGTGAAGCAGTCTTTGTGCCAGACGGTCCCCTTGTATTCCACATTCTGATCTCCTGCAGGGGGAGGAAGCAATTGGATAGCCCCACTGATAGTGCTCTGCAGGGGGCTGCATCCACTCAACTCCAACCATGGACCCTCCAGAGGTGAGGGAATGCAGGCCCTGCAGTTACTGGCCTCACGCTTCTGATGAACGTACCCGTGGGGGGGGGGGTTCTCAACAATGGCCTACTTGTGGGTGTGCCAACCCAGATCTGTCGGGGAGGGGACCCAGCTGTAGTGTTTGAGGAATAGACACCCGAGACCCCACTCCCACACCCTTTGTGGACTTAGATTCTATAAGGGACTGTCTGACCCAGAGTTACACCCTAAGGAAAAAGCATGCTTCCATCACTTACTCTACCCAAATGAGAAAGTGCTACATACTTTTCAATTCCTTCTCTTGCCACAGACAGTCCTCTCCAGTGGTCTTTAGTTTCCGAATGTGTGCGTGTGTGCGAGCATATATGTGTACGCATGTATACATATATATATATATGCGTGCATATATATGCTAAAAGCTAAAAGCAGCTCCCAGCAGCATTAGCCCCATCGTCCCAAGCAACCCCACATTATGTCTGCCCACAGGCCTCCTCCCTGGCCACCCCAGGAGTGAGTATGGGCAGTACCTGCCACAATTGGCTTGAAGCAGCCCTTGCACTTGGGGGAGTCCTCCCGAGTGGTGCACTTGTTGCACAGGATCTTGTTGTCCTTGGACATAAAAGTCTCATTGGCCAAGGGGTGCAGGCACTTGGCACAGCGGAAGCAGGTGTCGTGCCAGTAGCGGTTCTTATAGTGCACCTCCTGGAAACCAAGCAGAAGGGATGGGCTGCTGTGAGTGACACAGGGGTGCTAAGAGGGGGGCAGGGGCCTACTACTGAGATGGTACCACCCCTTACACCTGGGGATGTTCTAATTGAGAAACATGAAGGACACCGAGGTGAGGATGGAAGACTCACAGTTCCTGAAACAAGAGAAAGTACAACCAACAGAGCTGGCATGGGCCTTGGCACCAGCCGCTCCAAGTCCCACACAGAGAGCTCAGGACACTGTCAAGGCAATAAGCACCAGAAGCAAGGGTGGCTGGCTCCTGGGCCAGGGCCTCCTTGTCTCTGTGCCACTGCCTGTCCTGCCTTCCACATGGGTAGCTGCAATGATGAGGAGGACTTGGGAGAGGGTGAGCTTTTGTTGTCTCAGTCGCAGGACAACCATCCTGTCCTGTCCCAATGTTACCTTGGAGTCCGCACCGATGGGCTTGCGGCATTCCACACAGGTGTTGGCGCAGAACTTGTCAAAGCACTTCAGGCAGCAGTGGTGGCCATCCTTCTCCACGTACTTCTTCCCCTGCAGGGGGTCCCTGCAGTAGTGGCAGTCAAACTTCTCAGCCATGGTGCCCACCTTGTACCTGGAGGGACCTATGGGGGCAAACAGAAAGAACAAATGACCAATGGAAAGACCAGCATGCTGTGCCACAGAGGCTTCCGGGGGACAGCTGTGCAAGGTCACATGGGGCCTGCAGGGACCAAGGCCAGAGAAACTGCATTAAGACTCCTAGGAAGAAAGAGCCCCAGGGGCCAGAAGACCAAAGGTCAGGGAAGTCCCTGGGGACTTGGGAGAAACCCCCACTGGGATATCCCACTGTGCTGCTTCACAGGACACTGAGAGGGACAAGTGGATCAGACCTTGTGTTGGACGACAGGGGCTCTGGGCAGTGATGTGAAGGAGTGCAGGGGTGTGACGGAGCAGCCAGGAGAGAAGGGAATTGTTTTACACAAAGGGACACACAGCTTTAGGCACAGTCTGCATGCAGCAGCTGCAGGGTGGGGTGGGGGTGGGGGGGAGATGCTCAGCCCAGCCACAGGCTGTCTGGCTCAGCCGGCTTGCGGAGGAGGGAGATGCCCAGACCCTCTGCTTCACGGGCTACATTCTCCGTGAGGTCCGCAAGGTTGGCGACCGCTGTTCAAGACAGTAAGCCAGAAACCTCCCAGCCAGCTTCCAGCTCCTCCTCCATAATTTCTCAGTGGGGTGGGGGGTGGGGTGGTAGAATAGCATCCTCCAGAAGCCTCACTTTCCTCCTGACTGTAAAATTCAGTTCATCTGAACAAGGACTTATTGCTGTCTCTAGACAATGCTAGGCACCCAAGCAATCCGTATTAATTTGCTTAAAATGTCTGCATTAACTTTAAATCTGGCAGAACACTTTTATATCCTACGGAGTTTTGTCCAAGGTAAATTGACTGACTTTTGAGACCTGGGCAATCAAGCAAGAGAGAATTTATTAAAGTGGCACTCTCAACTGGTACTGGCAAATTTTGCGACTGAATTACTTGTCATAGTGATGTGCAGTTTTGGGACATGCCAAAATTAAATCCCCTTTTCTTCAAGTAAGTGAGAGGATAGATATAGTCAATGAAGTGATACTATTTAGGACATTGGCTGTTTGAAAAATTGCAATTTTAAAGTAAAATCTGGGGGGGGGGATAACATATAAAAAGTGTTAAGCTGATTATTCCAAGAACTTCTTCCACTGCCTTAACATGAACAAGTCCCCTCATACCATCCTGACTGACCCCCACCCACCCCTGACTCTAGATCACCCACTTGCAATGACAAATATTGCTAAGGCACCCTGTTAATCCTATCACCAAAAAGGTACCAAATGTGAGTATCTACACGTTCCCAGCTTCTTAAACATATATTAATTAGTTTGTTTCTCCCTGAACAAGAAACTTACACAGACAAATAAATAGCAAGGACTTAATTTGCTCAGGAAACATGAGAATGGAGACTATTTTGTTCAACTACCCACAAACATGGTTATTGTGCTAGCAGATATCCCCGGCATAACTTAGAAAGAATGAGGGAAAAGCAATGAGCAGTTGCCCGATACTCACCACAGCTCTTCCACTAACTCAACAGCCCCAAACTCCCTCTTTGGGTCCCATTCCCAGCTTTTTTTTTTTATACAAACACATGTCCAATTTGTTTGGATCTTGTTGCCATAGGCAACCAAATAGCAGAGTGTGAGCTAAGGAAACCGCACCCTGTGTCTCAGACCCTGCCTCGGTGAAGGCTGGTGAACTGTCACTCAGAATTGGGTTAGTTTCTGAAGCCAGCCCAGCAAAAGAGGGAATCAGACCACTGACAAGCATCATGTTCTGAGCCAGCCCAGATCCAGCTTGTGCTGGCATACAGACAGACCCCTCATCTCCATAGAGCCGATGACTGAAGCAAGTAAGTAACATTCTTGGGCAAAGATAATTGCTCGAGACAGCTGTATCACAGCAGAGATTTATCAAGACCAGAGAATGGTTCTTAATAAAAAGGAAAGCAGGATGATCCCTTATACAATTGAGTTAGAAATGAAAAGTAGAGACATGGTGAAACCAGGGTCCATCTCCTTGAACTATGCAGTTTACATAAGGCAGCTTTGAAACTGCCTTTAGCCTCAACATATAGAAAAATGTGCCTGTCACAGTGATAGCATGTTGAAAATCACTCTTCTATCTCATTCTTGCTGGTCCTTCACATGTCACATAAAATCTTGATCTTACTGGCCTTTCCATATTGAAACTGTGCACTCAACAAAAATTTACTTTCCTCTTAAGAGCCGAGTACAGAAACCAAATAAATCTCCAGTAACAGTAAATGCCAGGAAATTAAATTATCAGTGGCTCCTAAATGCCATTTGGCAGGAAGTCAGAATCTATAAGATTAGACTACACTGGCTAGTTATCTCAGCTGGTTTAGCCCTTCAGACTATTGTCTTGGATCATATTTGAAAAATCCTTCCTCCCTTACCAAAGTCCCTATTTACAGAATAAAACTTTGAACATTACTCATTTTAATCTCACTCTCTTCTAGGCATCAAGATGATGAAATAATCCATGGTTTCCCAATGAACATGGAAGTACCAGAGTGTGTTGTATATGGAGTCACATTCAATGAAGTTGCTTAACCCAAACAAAGGGCAAATTAAATGAATCCATTCCAAGTTAATGATGCTTTGGGATACTAGCTTTAGGCATTATTTTTTTCTTTATGCAGTGTGAAAAATCCAGGGTCACCCTTTTATATATGATTTCCACAGTGGACTCAAGTTTTTTTCTTTTTTTAAAAAATCCTCACCTGAGGATATGTTTTTCACTGATTCTAAAAAGAGAAGAAGGGAGAGGAGGGTGAGAGAGAGAGAAACATTGATGTGTAAGAGAAACATCGATCAGTTCCCTCCTGTACATGCCCTGTCCAGGGATCGATCGAACCCACAACCTGGGTATGTGCCCTGACTAGAAATAGAACCCATGACCCTTTGGTGCACGGGAAGATGTCCAGCCAACTGAGCCACACCAGCCAGGGCAAGCCTCTTTGATATGTGTGGAAACACTTATTTGTCAAGATAAAATAGGCATTTCTAGGAATGTTGGCTTTATTGCCTAATAAGTGACAGGCTGGAAATACTTAAAGCAAGTTAACAATGTTGATGGCAAATTTGTGAACTTTACTACTCTTTTGCAATAAATCCAATTAAGTGGAACTCGGCAACCCGAATTAGCTTACCTCGTGTTTTTCTAACCTTATGATTATTTGGTCTCAAACTATTTCAAACTGTCACACAGTGTGCTTAGGAGAAAGCTGGAATAATACATTCCTGCTGATGAGATAGTTACCATGTCAAAACTTTGCATAAAATATGAACGATGTGTACAAGAGCAAAATATTTTGTTACCACTTATCTTCAAAGAGATTAACAACTCTAAGAGCTTATAAATGACAACACTGACAGCTTCCGAAAGACAGAAAATACCTTCCGAAAGACAGATTTGTGGGCTCCATTGAAATGAGATATAGTTAGGCGCTGACTTCATGATAAGAGAAAAGCTTTGTACTTTCCTTTCTTTCCCTTTGTTGTAAATTAAGAGAATAGACAAAAATAATGATGGAATTGATCTTTTTTCTTTGGGGCTCTCTTTAATCTTAATTAATGACATATACTGAGGTGTTTATCTCTGAGGGAACAATTTTTATCCCTTTACCAATTTCTAAGTACATGAAATCCGAAGCCTTTTAACCTCCCCAAACTTCCAGATGTTTGCCTTGACCTAGTGCAGTTATCTGGGAAAGGGCATGTTATCAATCATTAAATGAAACTTGGATACATATAACTACAGCACTGCTTCCCTTCCTGCCTGTCTCTGTCCAGGCCATGTTTGCCCTAGGGTAACTCTCTAATTTTAACCTCAGAGTGTGGCCCTCATCCGGACATGGTGATGAGGTTTCTCTATCACAGAAAAGTTTGCCAATATACTAAGAGCCCCAGGAACCTAATTCAGGGCCTTGTATACACAAGTAACACAGTACATGCCTATTGACTGACAGACGGAGATAAGTCACCACCATTAAAAGCTTTTAAAACTTATTTTATTAAAAGCATTTTATAACAAATATTTCTGTTTTGGAAAATCAGGGGCAGTTCCTGTGACCCTTAGGTGCTGACATCTAACCGACAATCCTTTATAGACTTAGTAGGTTAGAATGCAGTTGGAAATGTAACTGGACAATCAACTTTTAGATATTTATTCCAAGGTGGTAGCCTGACTTTCACGCTGTGCCTGCTTCAAGAGCCACATCATTCTTCACTTAATAAACAAGCATCCTCTTTCAAAAAATTCCTGAACAACATCCAACATGCTACGAAGTGCCTACATAAACCTCAGTATATCAATAAAAAGTTTTGGGTTTTTATTTAATCAAGCACATATATAAATAATATAACATTGCAACTTTAAAAATATATATATTTCATTGATTTTTTTTTACAGAGAGGAAGGGAGAGGGAGAGTCAGAAACATCGATGAGAGAGAAACATCGAACAGCTGCCTCCTGCACCCCCCCCACTGGGTTGTGCCCGCAACCAAGGTACATGCCCTTGACCGGAACCGAACCCGGGACCCTTGAGTCCGCAGGCCAACGCTCTATCCACTGAGCCAACCCGTTAGAACACTGCAACTTTTTTTTTTACTATAAATCTCTCATTAGACAAATTTCTATTTGTATTTAATAATCTTGCTTGCATTTTATGTGTATTTTTCTCACATATTTCATACTAATGTTCATTTTCCCCTCCTGCCTAAGTGGCTCAAAATAAGAATATTTAAGGAAAAAGTGAATATTATAACTAGGTAGCATTTTTCTAACTAAGCACTTTCCCTGAGTGGTATAATGTACAGTGTAAACAGTGAACAGCAACCCAAATGGAAAAAAAAAGTTCAGGCTATTTCTGGTCTGTTAATTGCTAAGTCCAACATACCAGTATGTTAGTCACTCTGTGTATAAATATTGGCTTCTAAAGAAACGGTATATTGCTTTCCTGAGAACATTCAACAAATGGAACGGAGCCTTAGCAAATGAATAAGACCCTTGTTTAATAGACATGCTCACGCACCTGGGGGTGTCGTCAGACATTTGGGAATAAATGCCTAAGTAGCTGGAATGAGGCGAAGTTCATGAGTCATGGTTGAAAAGTAGTCTTTCATAGAATTTCATAGAAAATCAGAAAGTGTTTTTTCCCTTAAAAACAGAATGTGTGCAGAATGATTCAATGTTATTAACAACTTCACTTGTACACTGCATTTAGGGAAAAAAAAACCATATAAATCTCTTTTGGATCACTGATAGACAGGTAACACAATTTAGATTACATCTGGTATCAGGAGGATTAGATAGAGATTATTACACCAAAAAAAAATTATGTCAATGAACTTCCACTAGGTCAGATTCTATTGTAGTGCTATTTTGTTAACATTTTTTAAAAAATTGATGAGAGAGAGGGGGACGTGGGGGGAACCTTGATCGGTTGCTTCCCACACACCCTAACCCAGGATCAAACCTGCAATCTGGGTATGTGCCCTAACCAGGAATTGAACCCACCACCTTTTGGCGCACGGGGCAACACTCCAACCAACTGAGCCACCTGGCCAGGGCGAATCTTTCCTTAATGTTGTATACATTATGTGCAGCACATTCTGTCTTCCCTATAGGAAAAAAGCACTTCCAACCTGACAGCAATAGAACATGTATTTTTAGTTTCTCTAGTTGAAGTAGTAGGCAGTCGTTTAGTGGTGATTAAAAGTACAAAACATTCAGCTTCACTCTCAACCAAATCTTCCGAGTACCATTTTTCCAGTTATTTAAAGCCAATCCAGTTTGATTATTCCCTCTCACTTCACCTTTTCATTTTCCATCCCTGCCCTGAAAATAGACTGCTGGGACTGTGTAACCTACTGGACAGTGGCTGGTGAAGGGAATTAATGGCTGCACCGTATGGCAAACAATATTACTTCCCTCTCACCCATACCCCACCCTGTTCCTCAACTTGAAAGGCCAAAGGGTATAGGATTTCAATCTACATAATTTTATAGACTGTAAGTGTTCAATAACAAAAATATAAATTCTTTTCCATGAAATGTCCTCTCAGTATGGGGATGGTCACTAAAAATGGATTCTGATCCAGTTTTGTCCACACAAAGCCCATTTCAGGGCAATGTGGATTTTCCTTCTGTGAGTACTTCACTTCCCTTTGCTTTCATGGGCCTAAGGACCCAAGGCAATACAAAACAATAGTTCCTGATTTAAAAACCCATCTAAAACGTGTCAATTAGTTTATCTAATTTAGTGACAGTTATAGCCTCCAGATTTAAGCAACAATAAAGTTGGGGTTGGGTGCAATTTAAAACATGCTTGGGTGTGCTATAATTATGTCACTTTTTAAATACAATATGTCCCTATTTTTTCACGTAATTAGCAAATAAAACGGGGAGTTACTCCACCAGTTAACATGCATTCAAGATCCATTGGAACAACTGGTACAGCTGAATAGTGTACCTACACCCAGAGAATGTGTAAACTGGCTGATTACCATAATCTCAGGCATGCGGTGCCATGTTTGTAAAATGGATCCTGGGAGGAGTGGGGAAAAACAAACAGCTCTTGAACTCTTGAACAAGGAAAACATTGCATATTAATTCATTAAAGTAGGAAGTTCTATTGCAGTACATTTGTTTTAAAACACCAAAGGAGACATTTCTAAACTTCCCGTTGTTTAAATTTTGAGAGGTAATCACAAGTTTTCAAAAACAATTTTTCTAAAAGACTGCCACTGATAATTACTTTGTCCCTTAATCTGAAAACTGGGAGACAGGACAAAGTGCCTGGTTTCTAAGAAAGGGAACCGTTACTTAGGGAGAGGGCAACAAAACAGCAACAACATTCCTGGCTTTGGAGGAGAAACAGGCAGCAGGCTGACTAGAGAGAACAGGGCATTCTGAGGAGATTGCCTGTCCTTTAGTCCTTTGACCTCTATTCCGCGATGTCTTGTCCATGGCCAAAAAGCTTCTTTAAACATCACATTACAAAACAAGAGGAAGACTTTTAGAGTAATGATGGTCTGGAGGTTCTGAAATTTTGCCCTCTTTCCAATTAATAACCTAAGTGTTATAGCAAAAGGATCATAGCTGTTTCTTCAGGAAGACTAAAAACATTGTTCAGAAAAGGTGAGGATATGTGGTAAGTTACTATGGAATTTCTTAGTTATAAATATTCCTCCTTCCAGCTCCATATTCGATTGACCTTTTCCCAAACACCTTACATTTGATTTAAAGCACTGTCAAGATAAGAATTTGTATCTTCTATATCACCAAAAATTTCTAACCAAAAAAACCTTCTGTCTTCACACAATTTTTCTTACAGTTTCATAAAATGTCCTGAAAAATGTACAATATAGTAAAATGCTTATATATTTTTAAATAAAATAAGCCACTCAAACTGCTAATTTTACTAGAACAAGAATAATATTTTGTCTTTAAAACAGCATCAGAAGGCAAGGACAGAACAGAGATGAGCAATGTCTTATTTACTATTTAGACAACACTAAATTCATTTAACCAAAAAGTATCTTTTAGGCAAATGATGGATGTACTGCCCTAGCAAACTTGTGCTCAATAGAAGATAAAGAATATGAAGCTTTTACCTGAGTGTCTATGGGAAGCCATGGCTCAGAGACCAAGTTCAGGAGCAGTACCTAGACCAGTCCTCCCTGTACCCCAGCTGATAAGGCTCTGGCTCATTTGTGAACATACATTTAAGGGGAAGCGGCTAACACAAAAATAACCGAGAGCAGATGGCCCACCCCTCCCCAGAGGATCACAACCTTAATCCCACTAGAAAATTCTTAACCATTTTAGGTGATCCAAGGGAGAAGAATAGAACCCAGTAAAAATACCAAACACTACATATAAATACCTGTGGGGCTACTCAGCATCCAAATTAGCTCCAGAGCCAGAGAGGCCACATAGAAAGTCATCCCTGTACCGGAATAAAATTTGGACTAAGCTCTGGCATAGCTTAACACTGAGCCACCCTTGTTAACCCATTTTATATGCCTAAAGAGCTTGTATTTGGCCCTACAAAGAATTCATTTTTGTGCCATTAATAATAAAACTAACTATAAGAGATAGACTTAGGTTACCAGTATAATTGAAAGGAATTAGACAGTATGAATATAGAGACCACAGGCATTATCTATGTCCTCCTTGGTATGTACCAGATTAGCAGAATTACTGAAAAGAACAATTCTAGCCACACATCTTCTTAGTGTCAGACAGAGCGAGGCAGAATAGAGACAAACACCCCTATACCCGCTATGTACACAAGGAAGAGACTTTGTCCCACAAATGAAATATCTTGCTTTTCACTGCAGGGACAATAAAAGTAAAAATATGGATGGAAATGATAATGGCAACCTATCATGCTGTAACAGCTCAACAGGCCATATGATGGCTGGAGGTTGGTCACTAGGAACAAACTCTAGGAAAAGCCACAGGATGGCTGTAAGGCCCTCGATGACCCCCTGGTCCTGTTCCTTCTCTGGCCCTATCCCTGCCCCCCCCCGCCCCCGCCCCTACGCTGTCGCTCCCTTCAACTACAGCCTCATTGGCCTCAGAGCTATCCCCTGCACCCTCCAGACACGCCCCACCTCAGGGTCTCAACACTGATTCCCTCAGCCCTAAGCCTCTCCAGTTGCTCCTCTGCTTCATGTGTCTAACCTCATTTGTAACAGCTCTTACCTTTCATAGCTGCCCTTTTCTTTGCTCTGAAACTCAGAGACCATTTGTGGAGAAAGAATTCCAGCTTTGCTTTCATTTGGATCTTGCATGAGATTGCCCCTTGGGTGGTTCTGGCGGGGCTCCCTTGTTTTACTCTGACAGATATGCCCTGAATTGTGACATTTAAGCATATGTCTTATTTGACCAACCTATTCAAAATTGTAACCATGCTCCCTGCCCTAGTGTTTCCTACCCCCTTCCTCAATTTGTTCCCACAATTATTTGTTGAAAAAATAATTAAAAGAAGCAAAAAGTGTTAATCAAGCCTCATATAAAATCAAAACTTAGTCCCACCTGGAACCCTAAAAATGGCTTTGGCCACTGGAGTTCAAGGAAGGCAGCTAACCTGCACTCTCCAACAGGCCCTGGGCTTTCCAATGGCACTTATTTGGGCGTAGTACCTTATAGACAGTCTCGTCTAGTGCATGTCATTGATTTTGTCCTATTCATACATCTCCCTTAACAGGGTGAGGGCTGGGAATATGCTTTACTTGTCTTCCTATTCCCAGCACATAGCAGGTAAGCAATACAAGCTTCATGGATAAATGTGTTTCATAATTCTTATGCTCTTCAAACGTTTAGTGAAAAATTAATCTAAAAGACAGCTGAAATTGTCAGGATCTCCTAGTTAGCTGAAAAAAATGGCCTAACAATAAAAGCCAACATGTTAAAGGCAAATTGCATGATAATGTAAAAAAATAAGCCTGGGAAAAGAAGGGAAATGACACTGCTCTCCCTCATGACTCTCTAGCCTCTTTCTTATCCAGCCTGATTGCATTATAGCTGGGAGGCTGGCCAGTCTAAACAATACCACGCCCCTAAAATAAACTTCAACTTTCCACCCTGAGGAAATTCTCTATCTTATTAGATGATTAACCTCTATGAACCCCAAATTTTAGATTTCACTGAGGTATATTTTTAGGTAGTGCCAAGGTATTTTTATGTCTCTCTTGTAGTGCTGTGAACAATAAAAGTAGAGTGCCAAATGCTTTCCTCTAAGAAGTCAATTCTAGTTTCAAGCCATGCATCAAGAGGTATATTCTTTTAGCAAGTGTGGTGGTTCCAGCCATCTGATCATTTTGAAAAGTAACAACCGAATATGGACAGAGTGACTGCCTTATGAGGTTAGCAAATCAACATAAATCTATTTTTTGCCTGAAACACAAGAGAAAACACAAAAATAAGAGCATTACTTCCTGACAATTAATTAAGTCAACTACACCAAGTCAGTGTGAGCTGGGAGCTTGGCCCTACAACAATGGCACTTATTCTATATGCAATTTACTTCAACCAGGTTAAGTCGGCCTTCCTAAAAACTTCCTGAAGCATGACCACAGCCTGCTCTTACATTTATCCCCATGCCCATGTCCTCAAATCACAAAACCACAACTTTCACAAAACCAAAACACAAAAGGCCCTTTGTGAGGTGAAACACAATTTTTCAGTAAGAATAGCTGGTAAGTTTGCCCTGTCTTGGATCAGTAGTTCAGAAACCTTGCTGGTTATTTAGCACACACCCAAACAATCACCGGTTTCATTAGCATCTGAGCCAACTTCATTACACATTAACAGTATGATGTTAATAATATCCTTAATAATCACTGTACGGTTTACAAAGCACCTTTGTATACTGTTGGTGGAGCTGTCTGGTGTTTGATTAACAACTCTCTTCAGTGTCACATTTCAGACCTTTTAGTCTTTCACACTCCAGTGTACATCAGGATGATTTTTTAGTGAGTGTTAGGCATCAAAAGTCCTAAGCTCCCTCTTGCATATGATCCTCTGAGAACCATTTACTTCAGAGGTTATATACACATTCTTGTCTTCCAACAACTCAGCAGTTACATTTTAACCCACCCTTGGGCCCCACCTGTAGATGATACCACCCCATCCATCTATGTATTTTATAAGATGAATACTTAAGGAACAGTTGTTCTACTATGTGGTGCAGGGTATTTTGCTGTTCACAGAGAGTAAGACACCGTACTTCTTTCCAAGTGTACCAAGATCAATATACAAATAACTGTCAGGCAAGGCAGAGCATGAGATAAAAAGTGGTATTTATATTTAGGTTTATCACAGGCAGCAATCACAAAAGGTTTGGGGGGTTCAGACAAGACTTGGTGAATGTGATAATATTGGACCTGGTCCCTGAAGAATGGGTAAGACTTTTAGCCCAAGGAGAAGAGGAGAGAGAATTCCAAGAAAAAGTACAGTGTGAGCAAAGGTATGAGAACAAAGGGGCTGCTCCAGAAGCAGGACACAGACCAGCATAGGAGCACACCAAGCTACAAAGGAAGGGAAAGCCAGAGTGTGAAGGGCCTTTTTGCAATTGGTGCAAGGGAAGGGTGAGATTAGGATAATGCAAGCTGTAATAAGAAGGGTGGATCCTGGAGAAGAAAGTCTGGTAGCAGGGAGAGTCAAGAAGGTATTGCAGTTGTCCAGATGAGACGTAAGGGAGGACTGAATGAATGGGAGCAACAATGGCAATGGGCATGGAAAGGAAAGAAGTGTTGTAAGGGCCACTGTGGGGCAGGACTGACAGGACAGGTTTGATGTACTGAAGGGGAAGGAGGTGGTGATCCCTCTTATTCGGTGATTCTGGGTGATCAGGGAAATAATAGGGAATCTGAGAGGTGGCACTGGTGGGGGGAAGAGTGGTGCTTTATAATGAGGTTCTTCTGAAATGTCAATAACTAAACCCCTTTAATGGGATCCAAGTTGTCAAGTCAAGAGAGAAATAGGGCTGCGGGTGAGGTTATGGTGGAATCACATTTGTGGAGATTCTCCCACTGCAATCTAATCCCAGCCTCTCTACCTCAGTAACACCACGGGGAGGATCAGACTTCCAAAGTTTAAAGTGGTTCAATCTAAGAGTGAAATGCAGAAAATTCAGTGGCCTAGTTGGCCCATGCCTCAAAAGTTCTTAGTTCACAGCTTGGCTTGTGGTCACCCTTCTCCCTTAATTATATTTTTCGTTTACCAAAGAAATTTCCAAATGCAAATTTTCTTCAGATAATTACTGGCCATTGGTCATGGCAAAGGCAAGAGGCTGATGACAATCTGGAATGGAATCTTTGTGGGTTTATCAGTGTCTGATTTCCATTTGTTTTTACATTATTCTTCTCCTCATGCCTACTATTAATAAATTAATACACTGCAAGTTTTTCCTCAACATAACTTTGTCATACTACTAGTCCCTTCGCCAACAATTTTACTGAGTGACTCCAACTACGAGATTAGGCATCTAGTCATGTACTATGATATGATGGGATCCGATGCTGAGCTCTCCCAAGTATTTCTTGTCCTATGTGCTCTTGCCATCTCATGTTCCTGTCAATCTTTAGGGTGGGAAGAGTACTTTTTCTTACTGACTAATCAAATTTTGCAAAGTCACTCTTAAATGTCACAATTCAGGGCATATCTGTCAGAGTAAAACAAGGGAGCCCCACTAGAACCACCCAAAGGACAATCTCATGCAAGATCCAAATGAAAACAAAGCTGGAATTCTTCCTCCCCAAATGGTCTCTAAGTTTCAGAGCAAAGAAAAGGGCAGCTTTGAAAGGGTAAGAGCTGTTACAAATGAGGTTAAACACATGAAACAGAGAACTCTGCAAATCGCAAAGCACCTTGAAAATGCTAATTTATTCCAGTAAAGACATGTTCATTTCACAATTAACCAGGGTTTAAAAGGTTTCTTTGTAATATTCACACAGAGATTAAGAATTCAAACGTGTACCATGGCATTTGCCACTTGATTTTTGGAAATTTCATCCCATGATGATTCATAACAGTTTCAAATGTCTCCAGTCCTCAAAGTCAGACCCTTCCTATATTGCTATGAGACTCACCAAGATGTATGAACTATCCCACCCATATCCTACAGATATGTTTATGGGCCTCTAACCAGAAATCACCATCAGAACAACACTGAACAAATGACTTTCAAAGCAAGCCACTATATGATCTCAGGGTTTTTTTTACAAAAATAAAGTGGCACTTAAGAAAGAAGATATAGCACCTAAGGGAAATAATGAACAACATAAGCTGAAGAACAGGAACAGACCCAGCGACAGGGAAGCATCGACCAGACTGTCAAACCTCAGAGAGGAGGCAGGGGAGGGTGGGGGAAAGGGGGAATGATCAACCAAAGACTTGTATGCATACATATAAGCCTAACCAGTGGTCATGGACAACAGGGGGGTGGGGGCATACGTGGGGAGGGGTTCAGGATGGGAATCAGGGGATGAGGACAATTATGTGATACCATAACCAATAAAGAAATTTAAAAAACTAAAATAAAATAAAAAAGTAAGAAGATACAGAGAAAAATGATAGAAGAAACAGAAAACAGAGAGTTTTAGGAGGAAATATATAATACACATACAGAATCTCAGATCAAGGGAAAATGAATGTATCAGGAACCTGAGAAGCTGGTAGGGATAAATCTGTCATGTTTTAGGTGTTAAAATTCTCTTCCAGTCTATTTCTACCACCCACTTGTGATATATCTGTTTTATTTCCATGTTGCCATGTGCCATGACTCAAAACACCCTTTCAATTATGCTAAGTCCTGGCATTCACCAAGCCCACCTGTTGTGGACATTTCAAGCCTCTGATAGATGCTTGAGGGCTAAATGTGCATTACACTAGTCTATGATTTACCAAGTAGATTAATATCCATTAACAGGAAAGAAAACAGCAAATCAAATCAGCTTTGATCTCTTTATTCTTTTTTTAAACCTTTATTGTTGAGGGTAGTACAGACATCCCCCCTTTTCCCCCCACTGCCCTCTCCAACTGGTTCCCACCCTGCCCTAAGCCTTAACAACCCTATTGACTCTGTCCATAGGTAATGCATATAAATTATTTGGTTAATCTCTTCCCACCTCCCTCCCCCATTCTCTCTGAGGTCCCTCAGTCTGTTCCATGTTTCCATGCCTCTGGTTCTATTTAATTCATCAATTTATTTTGTTCATTAAATTCCTTGTTCATTTATTTTGATTTTTAGATTCAATTGTTGATAAATATGCACTTATTGCCATTTTATTGTTCCTATTTTTATCTTTTATTTCTTCTCCTTTTTTCTCTTTTTCTTCAAAAATACCCTTTAACATTTCATGTAACACTGGTTTGGTGGTGGTGAACTCCTTTAGCTTTTCCTTGTCTGGAAAGTTCTTTATCAGACCTTCAATTCTAAATGATAGCTTTGCTAGGTAGACTAATCTTGGTTGTAGGTCCTTGCTTTTAATCACATTGAATATTTCTTGCCACTCCCTTCTGGCCTGCAAAGTTTCTGTTGAGAAACCAGCTGAAAGTCATATTCGCACTCCCTTGTAGGTAACTGCTTTTCTTTTGCTGCTTTTCAAATTCTGTCTTTAACCCTTGGCATTTTAATTATGATGTGACTTGGTGTGGGCCTCTTTGGGTTCCTCTTGTATGGGACTCTCTGCACTTCCTGGACTTGTATGTCTATTTCTTTCCCAAGGTAAGAAAAGTTTGTTATTATTTTTTTCAAATAGGTTTTCGATTCATTACTCCCTCTCTTCTCCTTCTGTCACCCCCGTGAGACAAATGTTGGTACACTTGAAGTTGTCCCAGAGGCTCCTTACACTATCTTCTTATCTTTGGATTCTTTTTTCTCCTTGCTGTTCTTATTGGTGTTTTTGCTTTCTTAATTCCAAATTCTTGATTTGATTCTCAGTGTCCTCTACTGTTGATCCCCATGTAAATTATTCTTTACTTCAGTTAGTGTATGTTTCATTTCTGACTGGTCTGTTTTTATGTTGTTGATATTCTCACTAAGTTCCTTAAAATTCTCACTAAGTCCCTTGAGCATCCTTATAACCATTGTTTTGAACTCAAAGGTCCCTTTACTGGGGTGGAATTGCAGAACCAACTGGTCTGTAGGCTGCACACAATATCGCACTGGCCATTAATCTACCGCTGTTTTCACATAATAGTGCCTGTCCTCGCAAACAGAATAGCTCTTTCCACAGAAAGTTATTCATGTTTGCTTTCTCAGCCATGAATCACTGCGGACCACCACCCTCCTGGAGCCTCCTTGAGTATCTGCTTCAAATCTAGATTGAGACACTGCTCAGGCAAACAAATAATGGCCCTTGGAGAAAACATGGCATTTTTATGTTTTCTTGCTTTCATTTCATTTAGTTCTTTTTCTGGAGATTTCTTCTGTTCTTTAATTTATGACATGTTGTCTCTGCATTTTGACTGCTTCCCTGTGTTTGTTTCTATGTATTAGGTAGATCGGCTATGTCTCCCAGACTTGGTAGATTGGCCTTGTGTGGTAGGTGTCGTGTAAGCCCAGTGGCTCAGCCTCCCCAGTCACCTGAGCTGGGCACTCTAGGTGCACCCTGTGTGATCTATGTGCACTGTCCTATTGTAGTTGAGCCTTGATTTATGTTGGAATCACTAGGAGGGATTGAACCTCAGGCCAATCAGTTTCAAAGATCAGCTGCATGGATCCCGGGTCCGGGTGAGGCCGTGTGCCCCTGGATCCGGGTGAGGCTGGGTCCCGGGTCCGGGTGAAGCTGGGTCCCGGGTCTGGGTGAGGCCGTGCACCCCTGGGTCCGGGTGAGGCTGGGTCCCGGGTCCGGGAGAGGCCATGCGCCCCTGGGTCCGGGTGAGGCTGGATCCTGGGACCGGGTGAGGCCATGCGCCCCTGGATCCGGGTGAGGCTGGGTCCCTGGTCTGGGTGAGGCCACGCGCCCCTGGGTCTGGGTGAAGCCATGCCCCTGGGTCCGGGCAAGACCAAACCAGAGGGAGTCGGACCTGCATTACCACCATTTGTCCACCATCCAGAGCTGAAAAGTCAGTGCTGACATGTACACATAAGGAACTGGTGGACATTGAAATTGGGTCTCAAAAGAACTGTTGGTCCAGAAAGAAACTCACTACAGACTGAATCATTTGCCTGTCAGCATAACTATTATTGCTCGTCTCACATTCGGTTCTTATAAGTATATTTCTAGTAACACATGATGTCACTCATCTAGGGGAAATGATGAACAACATAGACTGATGAACAAGAACAGACCCAGAAACAAGGAGGCATCAATCGGACTGTCGGGCCTCAGAAGGAGGGTAGGGGAGGGTGAGGGGAGGGGGGAGAGATCAACCAAAGGACTTGTGTGCATGCATACGAGCCTAACCAATGGTTAAGGACAACAGGGGCCTGGGTGCATCCGTGGGGAGGGGTGTGGGATGGGAATGGGGGAATGAGGACAAATATGTGACACCTTAATCAATAAAGAAATGTAAAAATAAATAAATAAATAAATATAAAAAATAAAAAATTCAAAAAAAAAAAAAAAAAAGATCAGCTGAATAGCTGCTGTGCAGGAGTCAACCTTATGGAGCAGTGGGGCTTGCTCACCAAATCCACCCCTTGGGTGTGTTACTTGTGGAGGTAGTAAGGTTGTAATCCTGTGTGGTTGAAGCTGACCACCTGGTGCACTGGCTCTGGAGCCACCCAGGAGGTGTAAAGTCAACCTCTTCCTGTTCCCTGCCCAGGGCCACCCAGCATGGACTACAAAGCAATCAGTAGAAGGCTGCTACTTGTGTTGAACTTGGAGGTGCCCAGGAGAGGCAACCTGTAAACCAGGGTGGGCTGCTGCTAGTTCTGGGCCTGGGGCCACTTATTGAAAGGTATGGGGCTTGCGGATGCCAACTGCTGCTTGTTTGAGAGATTTTAGGAAAGTCCAAAGCATGAGGCAAGAGAGGCCAGTTGTATAGAAAAGCCACTGGAAATGGCTTGAATGAGCCTGTAAGTAGGGATGGGTGGGGTCTCAGGGAATCACCAGGGTAGAATGAAAAGTGAGAGTCAGGTTAATGGAGATTCAGATATGGCGCAGCCTGTCAGCTCTATGGCAGGGAGGGCTCAGGAAAGGAACACTGGCCTCTGCCAGTACTTCTGTCTTGGAGAAAACAGCTCTCTAGTTCTTGCCCTGATTCCAGACAAGTTAGTTCCTTCCCTAATATCTCAGGTTCCTTTCAAGCTGCTGCTCCAGCACTGGAACTCAGAGGGTCCATGCACGGTCCCTTTAAGAGGACCTGCCTGGGACTCCTGCAGCCTCCTTGTCACTCAGCCACAATCCCCACTGGTTTTTACAGTTACAAGTTGTGGGGACTTCTCTTCCTAGGACTGGAACCCTGGGATGGGGGCCTGGTGTAGGGCAAGGACCCCTTGATCCTCAGAGAACCTCCACAGCTAAGATAACCCTCCCAATTTTAAACTGGGACCAGTTGGTTCTGCAATTCCACCCCAGTCTCTGCTCCTCTTATCAGTCTCGATGTGCTTCTTCTTTAATTCTCTAGTGTTAGGACTTTAGTTCAGCTAGATTTCAGGTGGTTCTGAATGATGGTTGTTCTGTATTTTAGTTGTAAATTTTGATGTGGTTGTGGGAGGCGGCGAGTACCATTTACTTATACCACCATCTTCAATCTCTTTATTCTTTTTTTAATCTAAACTCTTTATTGTTTAAAGTATTACATATATCTCATCCCCCCACCCACATTGACCTCTCCCCAGCCACTCCCACCCCCAGCACATGCCCTTACTTCACTGCTGTCTGTATCCATTGCAATCTCTTTATTCTTAAAGTTCTAATGGAGATAGACTGCCTTGACCAGAGGTGTTATCATAGTACCTCATGAGCGCTGCACTTCTTAGGGAGATCTCAGCTAGTAACATAAAATCTGTCCTCATTTACCAAGGGGCCATAATGAATGTTGCCTTATTATGCACTTTTTAATTCCCAAAGAGGGGATAGCCCCATAATTCTGAGTAAAGGTTGGTGAAGGTGCACAGAAGTAGGAGTGGGAGCACAGGAAAAGGAAAGAGATAAAGCAGTGATCTGGGTGTCACTTAAAGTCTACATTCTGTTAGGCAATAGGGTTAATAGCAGGGGCAATCAGATTTCTAGAGGATTGAAAATACCTAAGGTGAAAGCCTCACTTGGTCCACATATGCCATGTTTTCTCCAAGGGCCATTATTTGTTTGCCTGAGCAGTGTCTCAATCTAGATTTGAAGCAGATACTCAAGGAGGATCCGGGAGGGTGGTGGTCCACAGTGATTCATGGCTGAGAAAGCAAACATGAATAACTTTCTGTGGAAAGAGCTATTCTGTTTGCGAGGACAGGCACTATTATGTGAAAACAGCGGTAGATTAATGGCCAGTGCGATATTGTGTGCAGCCTGCAGTGAGGTCACTGCCTGAAAAGGTAGCTTGTTTTTTTCTGTCAGTCTGTGCATAGTCAGGACATAATATAATGGGTGGGGTGTGTGAGTGTTTCCATCTTCATAAAGACTGCATAATGACAGAGATGAAAGTGATCTTAAGATTCCATCTAGTCCAAACACTGCATTTTACAGATGCAGAAACTATGACACAAAGATGGGAGAGAACTTGCTTCACTGTGTTAGGAGCAGCTCCAAGTCTAGAGCCTGGGTGACTGGACTTCCAAGGCACTATTCCTTGCACCATATCAAGCTGCTTCCAGCAAGGGCTCTTTACTCATGACAATGTAAAACCTAGGAATGCAGTTTATGGTAAATGGGGTTCATGGTCCCTTGACTTTGATAATCATCAGCAGAGGCTAGATCACAGACCTCAAGACTAAGGGACAGTTGTATGATTTGTCAGTGAACACTTGGCAGATTTTCTCATGCTACAGCAAATGTCAAGTCAAAGAGACCATAAACTTCAGCTGAGATAACTGGGAAATGGCAGTTGATACAGAGCAAAGACAGATAAGGACCAGGTTGATAGAGCAGAGGTTTTGCCTAAACAGCTGACACTCAAGGAGTATTGAGTGAGTGATTTCAAAGCTCTTAAAATCAAGCAATACATTCACCACACAAAGCAGCAAGTACATGAACAGAACAATAGGAACAAAAAAATCCATCAAATAGAACATAAAAAGGAGTCTGCAGCTAGCGAGGCAGAAGCTACCAAAGGTCATGCACTTGAAAAGATTACATCACATATACCTCAAATTCCAATGCTGCTTCTTCATTTTCAAGCAGTGTGATACTCAAAGAGAACAAATATGTGAATATGTACCTAGTGTAAATAAGACCAGATTTCCTAAGGTATGGAAAACTAAACAAAGAGTGACAGTTATTGTTGTATCCAATGGAGTTCAGATAAAATAGTTTCAATTCAATCATAGCTATTTTTTATTATTTCCATGAAATAAATTAAAAAGTCTTAATTTTATATAAGATTATTTGAACAACATTGTTCTATGACAAATAATATGGAATTTGCTCTGAGTTTAATATGGCTATATCTAATTTTTTTAAAGTTACAAGGGAATACAGTATGGTGGCTAAGGTCATGGACTCTGGAGCCAGAAGGTCTAGACTCTAATCCTGCCTCCAACCACTTATTGGTTGTGTGCAAGCAAGTGTTACTTGACTTCTCTGTGACTCAATTTGCTGACCTGTAGAATGAAGATAACAATAATATCTATATTAATTGGTTTTTTGGGAGAAATAAAGTAGTAAATATCTATAACATTTAGCACAGTAGCTGGCACAGAGTAAGCACAAAATGTTTTTATTCAATTACACTCTAAAAATATGGATGTCCCAAGCAGCAGATCTCTGCAAAAGAGTAATTTATCTTCAAGTTTACCAGTTCACAAAGGATATGTAGAGAAGAGGTAAGAGCTCACTCAGGATCTTAGCCAAGAGTCCAGCTGTAAGGGTTATGGGCCTGGGAATGCTTAGAGCACTAGAGAGCAATTATAAAAGTCCTAGTAGCTCAGAGGAATCAGCCTCTGGCAGCAGAACAGCCTAAAGAAGAGAGAGCAGTATATCCCACACAGATAAAGAGGGTTCAGGAACAGATTACAGAGATCTAGGGAGAACAAAACTCTGCTCTCTTGATCCTCTAGTGCAAATAAAAAGCATGTTAGCTCTAGGTCACCTTCTCAGTCTTGGGGTAATGAAGGCTCTTCTCTACATCCCTCCTATCAAGTAAGGGCCCAGTGAGTCCAAAGGATGATTAAACTTTCTAATATAAGAACAAGATCTAAAGTTGGCCTGAAGATCAATAGCAAAAAGAGGCTTACCTATACCATCAGAACAGTAGCTCCAGCCATAATGTAAGTCAGTTTTGTACTATGTGAGTTAATTCTGAATGAATGCCAAAAATGTGGATCTGAAAGAACCTGTCTTATTAGGCCACTTACAAGAAGGACTCAGCAGCTCTGGTGAGGTATGATTGCCTGTGGGGAGACAACTTCAGTGGTCACAGTAATGACTAAGGTCTCAGGGGTGGCAAACTAAAATATGCATTGTGTAACCCACTCCTGACCAAAGATACACTGTGGTCATGTCCACCCCAAGATGAATTCAATTTAAAGCACCAGAAGTTGGAAAAACTGTCAGAAGACTGGTATCTGACCAACCTGTAGACAGGCTATATGCTATAATGGCAGTTGTTCTGTTGGATAACAATCTACAATGACCCAGAACCTATCAACAGTTAGTGACTAGGGGAAGAGAAGCTGTATTATCCACTAATCTGACCCAAGGGTCCCAAAGCTAACCCACTATCAGGAAGGGCTCCTTAAACCCTGTGACTCATCTCAATCCAGAAGAACACAGAGAAGGGAACAGGGGCAGGTCACCAGCCCAGGGAGGCAGGACAGGGGCAGGGGTCCTGGGATCCGCTGTGGGGAGAGAAAGGACAGACTGGTCCAAAAGATTCTCTGAGGTTCCTTCAAAAGTCCCATAGCCTTCTCTCCTAGTGGCAGGATTTGGGGAAGGCTTGCAGCCACAACAGCTCAATCCCATATAATTCAAACTCCTTTAAAAATTCTATCAATTAGGACTTCATTTGGGGTACCAACAAAATGAAAAGATCACTGGTGTTAGTAAAAGCAGCTAAAGGATATGAAGTCCTCTGGAGTTATCAGCGATACTATTTTACAATCGAAGTATTTCTTAGGTAGAAATTTAAGTTGTTTGTTGTTTTATGTTTACAGTGAGACTTAGTTTACATGTTCATGACTTCACTTAGTTATTTTATAGTATATTCATAAAGTTGTGCAACTATCACCCCTATCTAATTCCAGAACATTTTCATCACCAAAAGAGAAACCCTGGACCTCTCCAGTAATCACTCCCTATCCCTCTCCCCTAGCCTCGGGCAACCACTAATCTACTTTCCATCTCTATGAATTTGCCTATTCCGAGTATTTCGTATAAATGGGATCATACAAGCTGTGATCTTTTGTGGCTGGCTTTTTAACTCAGCATAATGTTTTCAGGGTTTGTGCATGTTGTAGGTGTGTCAACATATTTTTATAGCTTAATAATACTCCATTGTATGGCTATACCACATTCTATTTTATTCACTCATCAGTTAATGGACATGAGTTGTTTCTACTTTTTAGTATTAATACTGTTATGAACATTCTTTTTTGTGTGGATTTATTCCTTTTCCCCCTTTTTATTAAATATATTACGGTGGCATGGTTAACAAAATTATACAGGTTTCAGGTATACAATCACACAACACATCATCTGTTCACTGTATTGTGTGTTCATCACCCAATGTGGATTTATTTCTTAAATGTTCCTCCCCTATCGCTGCCCAGACACCCACTTCCCCCTTCCATCAGTAACAAATGATACCAGTGTCTTCTTATGTTTCCAGAGATGCTGGGCATATAAGAAACGGGTAGCTATATACATTTTTCAAAAAAAACATAATGGTGATATACTACATACATACTTGTTTATACCCTACCTTTTCTACTTAATATAATTTAGAGAATTTTCCATGTTAGTACATAGAGACTTTCTACTTAGTAACCTGTACATAGCATTCAACTGTGTAGATATACCACAATTTAATCAGTCCTTTATTTACAGACATTTAAGTTGCTTATAGTCTGTTACTACAAACAATGCTGTAAGAAATACACAAAATTTAAAAAGATGGAAAGGACCAACTAAAAAAAAATGTAGTAAGTTGATTTAATCAGACTGCCTTCCTCTCACACCCAATAGGGTCAGCTACCCTAAAAGAACAGAGTTGTGAAATTTACAAGAGAGGGGAGTGAGAAAAGGGAAAAGGATAAAAGGACCTCAAGTGGATCAGGTAGCTCCCACCAAAGCTTACTGAAATGGCAGATTATTTTTGTTCATGCAGAGAATATGCCATCTGGAAATAGTAGGCCAACTATGCTAAGGTTACCCTCAGTTAATAAACCACCCAGACAGGAAGTGGCTTTTGATTCCAAGTCTAGTGCTCTTTGCACCAAACCACAATGCCTTGCCAATAAGTTACAAAACAATAAACTCAGTAAAACACTTATCCTGACAAAATGTACGTATGCTTATACAGTGAGGGATTGTGACAGATTAATGGCAATGAAGGATTTACCTCTCAAATTTTAGTGTTCATCATATCTTTAGGCTGAAAAGCTATAAAGTACATGTGGTGTTTGATTTTCAAATATTCATGTTATCTTTCTAATTTATTTTTTTTAAATGAAAGGTGGCTTCTCAGCTGGGGATTATAATGGAGCAACCTGAGCTGGGTACAAGTCCTTTAGGACTATTAGACTGGCAGCATGTCAATGATGCGTATCACCAACCAAGTGCACAGCTCTGATTCACAGGTCTGACCTTAACTGCCTGCTGGGAGAACAAAACACCACACTCGTTTGTTATAGAAACCTGTCATGGATTTTTCAACTCTATCTGTATCAGAGTTTTAAATTAACCCTGTAAGTGTTCCTTCTCTAAAACAGAAGAGTCTGCTTAATGTCTGTAGTCTCAAAATCAGTCTTTTCTGAAATGGGCACTTATTATTTAAAGGTCACATAACTAACTGAAGCCAGGTGACTCGTGTTCTATTTGTCACTGACTTACCAACTTAGATTGTACCTCCCTGTTTCTCTCAACAAACAAGAAAAAGAAATATCACTAGCACTCTCACTCCAATCTCACAGCTAATATAAAAAATTAACTCTTTGGATTTCAAGAAAAGGGTTTAATGTTTGTAAATCAACTTAGTATATGCAAATCATTTTAAAACAGAACCAGTCAGAAATGAAGAATACTATAACTGAAATTAAGAATATATTACAGGAAATCAACAGTGGAGTAGAAGAAGCAAAGAATCAAATCAGAGATTTGGAAGATAAGGAAGCAGAAAACACCCAGTCAGAACAGCAAAAAGCAAGCCAGAAGGCAAAGAGAGAAAGCAAGAGATTTAAAACCGCCTCGCTGGTTTGGCTCAGTGGATAGAGTGTAGGCCTGCGGACTGAAGGGTCCTGGGTTCGATTCCAGTCGGGGGCACATGCCTGGGCTGCGGGCTTGATCCCCAGTGGCGGGCATGCAGAAGGCAGCCAATCAATGATTCTCTCTCATCATTGATGTTTCTATCCCTCTCTCCCTCTCCCTTCCTCTCTGAAATCAATAAAAATATATTTAAAAAAAGAAAAGAAATTTAAAACCTATGTAAAAATAGCCCTGCTAGTGTTGCTCACTGGTTGAGCATCAACCCATGAACTAGGAAGTTACAGTTTGATTCCTGGTTGTGGGCTCAATCCCCAGTAGGGGTATGAAGGAGGCAGCCAATCAATGGTTCTCTCATCAATGATGTTTCTATCTCTCTCTCCTTCTCCCTTCCTCTCTCTGAAATTAATTATATATATATACTAGAGGCCCAGTGCACAAAATTACTGCACTCGAGGAGTTCCCTCAGCCTGGCCTGTGCCCCCTCGCAGTCCGGGAGCCCTCAGGGGATTTCCAACTGACAGCTTAGGCCCACTCTTCATCAGTCGGACATCCTTAGCACTGCTGTGGAGGCAGGAGAGGCTCCCACCACTGCCACTACACTCGCCAGTCTTAAGCCCAGCTCAGGGCTTCTGGCTGAGTGGAGCTCCCCCTATGGGAGTGCACTGACCACCAGGGGGAAGCTTCTCATTGAGAGGTCTGCCCCTTGGTGGTCAGTGCACATCATAGCCACCAGTTGTTCCACCATTCAGTCGATTTGCATATTAGCCTTTTATTATATAGGATGAAAGAAAACCTATGTAAAAAATGACAGAAAATTTCCCTAACTTGGTGAAGGAAAATAGACATACAAGTCCAAGAAGTGCAGAGAATCCCAAGTAAGATGAACCCAGAGAGGCCCACACCAAGACCCATCATAATTAAAGTGCAAAAGGTTAAAGACAAAGAGAGAATCTTAAAAGCAATGAGAGAAAAGCAGTTAGTTACCTACAAGGGAGCTCCAATAAGACTGTCATCTTATTTTTCAACAGTAACTTTGCAAGCCAGAAGGGATTGGCAAGAAATATTCAAAGTGATGAAAAACAAGAGCCTACAACCAAGATTACTCTACATAACAAAGCTATCAGGTAGAATCGAAAGACATAGAAAGAACTTCCCAGGCAAAAAAAAAAAAGCTAAAGGAGTTCACCACCAGACCAGCATTATATGAAATGTTAAAGGGTCTTCTTTAAGAATAAGAAAAACAAAAATAAAACATGTGAACAACAAAATGGCTATAAATACATATCTATCATCAATTGAATCTAAAAATCAAAATAAACAGGCAGAACAGAAACAGACTCATAGATGCAGAGAACATTTTGATGGTTGTCAGTCTAGGGGGAGCTGAGGGAATGGGTGAAAAAGGTGAAGGGATTATGAAGTACAAATTGGTTGTTACAGAATAGTCATGGGGATGTAAAGTACAGCATAGGGAATATAGTCAATAATATTCTAATAACTATGTATGGTGTCAGACGGGTGCAAGATTTATCGGAAGGGTCATTTAGTAAGACATATAATGGCTAATCACTGGGGTGTGTACCTGAAACTAATACTGTATTACACTGAATACAGTATTATTAATACTGTATAATACTGAAACTAATACTAATACACACACACACACACACACACACACACACACACACCAGAGTCCTAGTGCACGAAATTCGTGCATGGGGGGTTGTGTCCCTCAGCCCAGCCTGCACCCTCTCCAATCTGGGACCCCTCAAGGGATGTTCAACTACCCGTTTAGGCCCGATCCTGGTAGGGCAGTTGTGGGCGATCAGGCCAGCAGGAGAGGGCAGTTGGGAAGGACCAGACCTGCAAGGATCAGGCCTAAACGGGCAGTCGGACATCCCTCTCACAATCCAGGACTGCTGGCTCTCAACTGCTCACCTGCCTACCTTCCTGATTGGCCCTAATAGCTTCTGCCTGCCAGCCTGATCACCCCCTAACCACTCCACTGCCAGCCTGACTGATGCCTAACTGCCCCCCTGCCAGCCTGTTTGCCCCTAACTGCCCTCCCCTGCAGGCCTGGTCCCCCATAACTGCCCTCTCCTGCAGGTCTGGCCCCTCCCAACTGCCCTACCCTGCTGGCCATCTTGTGGCGGCCTTCTTGTGTCCACATGGGGGCAGCCATCTTTGACCACATGGGGCAGCCATCTTGTGTTGGAGTGATGGTCAATCTGCATATTACTCTTCTATTAGATAGGATAGAGGCCTGGTGCAGGGGTGGGGGCCAGCTGGTTTGCCCTGAAGGGAGTCCAAGATCAGGGTGGGGATTCCCTTGGGGCATGGGGCAGCCTGGGTGAGGGGCCTGTGGTGGTATGCAGGCCAGCCATGCCCCCCAGCGACCCAAGAGTAGGCCCTGGTATCCGAGATGTATTTATCTTCTATAATTGAAACTTTGTAGCCTTGAGTGGAGACCAAGGCAGGCCAGGGTGTGCGGAAAGCTTGGCTTCCTCCATTGCTGGGGAAACCCAAGCCCCTGCTCGTTCAATGGCTGCAGCCATCTTGGTTGGGTTAATTTGCAAACTCGCTCCTGATTGGTTTCATGGGTGTGGCTTGTGGGTATAGCGGAGTGGTGGTTAATTTGCATATTGCTCTTTTATTAGATAGGATACACACACACATACATATACAGTTGATCTTTGAACAACATGGGGGTTAGGGGTGCTGACCCCCACAGTAAAAAATCCACATATGACTTTTGACTCCCTCAAAACATTGCTATTAATAACCTACTGTTGACCAGAAGCCTTACCAATAACATAAAACATCAATTAATACATTTTAAAGCTATATGTATTATATAATATATTCTTACAATAAATAAGCTAGAGAAAGGTTATTTAAAATCATAAGAAAAAATACATTTACAGTATTTATTGAAAAAATTATCTGCATGCAGTGCAAACCTGTGTTGAGTCAACTATACATAAATCAGACTTTGTACTTAAGTAAGTAGTGTCTTCTAATTTTTCAAGTGGCTTTAATTTTTTACATGACTCACACAATTTTCACACAAACACACACATTTATCATGCACCATAAAAATGTAGTAGCAGATCATTGTGAAAATACTGGCAATCTCCATGATAGGGATTCTGTCAATTTAGCCCAAGCTTTGAAGAATATAGAATTGAGAAAATGGTCATATGGGTATTTTAATTTTACTATAGCTATTAATCCTCTTGATATTTAGTTAATATTTAATTATTTGTAAAGATACAAGTAGCTGGGAACAAATGTACAATAAGCAAGCTCCACATAATCTTAGTTCTTTGCTTTGATCTAAAAATCAAAAGCATACTTCTCTACATATTTGTAGTTGGTAATTTTAGTTGCTTTAAGTAACTGACATGGTTTATCGTTCATTCTTCACAAAGGGAATAACTTGGAAAGCTCTCAACGAAAGAAAAAAATAAGCTAAGATAGTTAGAAGACTTTTATTCCAGAAAAATTAAGTAAAACAAGGAGCACTTTTTGTGTATGTTGTCAAAAGGGCTGGAGATTTAGTAACAACTTGAAGAAGTGAGTTAATCCCTTTGTAACGCAGCCAAAACAGAGTTTATTTTCCTACTGTTATGATGGTAACTTAGAACACAGAGGAAAACAATATCAAATATCAATTCCCTCCAGAGTTGTAACTTTCTAAATGTAGTAATTACTAATTTGCCAAGATTATCATTCAACATACAAATAATTTCTGCATAATAATTTGAATCTCTATGCCACTTTCTACATCAAGTCCTCAAATGCTATCAAATAAAAATCAGTACTGTTTTCATGAAATAAGACTACAGGTGTTATAGGGTATAAACTGAGACAGTTAAAGATTAAGTGACTTGCCTTAAGAGAGGGGGGCAAGGTCAAGCTAAGAATAGAAGCTCAAGTACTGTCACCTGTCCTAATCATAAGTCTAGGACACTTTCTACCTTCCTGCTGGCAGTAAGTACGCAGTCTAATCAATTTTTATGTGCTTTAAACATGTTTTGCAGTAAAATGAATTTTCTAAACTGATTTGTCAAAATATTTAATTAAGGGTGATCCAATGTATATGGACTATAGAATATACAGTATTCAGACACAAAACAACTTATTTCAAATAATATTAATGTTAATAATATTAATGTTAATACTGTTAATATCTAAAAATTTGTAAAATAATTCCAAAGGCTTAAGGCCTAACAGCAACTAGATATAGTCTTAAACTCCTCTATTATACTATATGCAGTAAATCAGTTTTATTATAAGTGCTTATGGAACCATTACAGAACAAGTTAGTCACTTTCTGAGATCAAAGAGCAAGTAAGTAGTAGAGGAATCAACCTTTGCAACCTAATAGTCTCTTCCAAGAACAAAGTACATATTATTCCGTGGTGCCAAGGAGTTTATATGGGTTTTAAATGGTAGTGTGTTTGCCTGAGGGGGTTGGTAAAATGTTTACAACTCCTTATACATACCTCTTTTTTAAATTCATCATCTACTGACACATTTAAAATATATCTAGCCCGGCCAGTGTGTAGCCCATTTGGTTGAATGTTGTTCCATGAACCAGGAAGTTACCAGTTAGATTCCTGGTCAGGACACATGCTAGGGTTGTGGGCTCGATCCCCAGTAGGGGGCGTGGATTGATGTTTCTCTCTCATGGATGTTTCTGTCTCTCTCCTTCTCCCTTCATCTCTCTGAAATCAATAAAACCATATTAAAAATAAAGTAAAATAATATATATCAAATCATCAAGTTCCCCATCCATAGTCCCCACTTAACTCCTGCCTCTAAGATTTTCTGTTTTAATTTTATGTTGTTAAACATTAACTTTTCTTGGAAAGTCCAGAGATTGGGAAGACAGCAGAGATCTGTTTCTACCCAGGCAACAGCAGCTGAAACTTAAGTGGAAATTACAGGATTAGTCCCATAAGAGAGTGGGAAAAACAGCTTGGAAAAGATTTTAAGGGATCTCCTGCCAGCTAACTCAGGAGTGCAAGTGAACACTTCCAGAGGAAATATACAAAACCACCCAATGGGCCAAGGGAGAGTGTTTGGACATAACTCTGGGGATTGAGTATAAAGGGAACAAGGAAGCTTTGCAAGAACGCAGGGAGTGCTTGCCACATAAATAGGGCAGAAACCATACTCCAGCATCTTTAATCTCCATCCTGGTCCTGCTGTTTCAGTGGTAAGGAGAGTGTTTTTTGTTTTTAAATATCTTTATTGATTTTAGAGAGGAAGGGAGAGGGAAAGAGAGATAGAAACATTAATGATGAGAGAGAATCATTGATTGGCTGACTCCTGTATGCCCCCACTTGGGATCAAGCCCGCAACCCAGGCATGTGCCCTTGACCGGAATCGAACCTGGGACCCTTCAGTCCGCAGGCTGATGCTCCATACACTGAGCCAAACCAGGTGGGGCAAGGAGAATGTTTTTTAATACATTGCATTTAACACCTTCACACCAGGGTTTGGGATCAAATCCAGCATAGACCAATTTAGTACTCAGTTAACTTGCTCTTCTGTTTTCCAAATTCAATAGATTTTGCTGCAGTGACCAATATTGATGTTTATAACACGTTTTTTCATTTTAAATATATTTTTATTGTTGATAGTATCATATAACACTTTTAAAGATGATCCTCTCTCTGTAATAACTGGAAGTTATTTGGCTCCTGTTTAATGATGAAAAGAAAATTTACAAGTATAGCCCCCTCTTTATTAGGGGCCAGCAATGTCCGAGTCATGATAAAGTTCAGATTTAAAAATAAACTAGTATTCTTCTCCAACTCCATGCCAAAATTCCAGAAAAATCTGTTACTTTTTAAATAAGGCTCCTAACTTTTTCCCAGTAAAACCAAAATGGGCATTTATTTTACATCTTTCACAGGATTCAATGACAATTTACACAATTTGTGTAATTTTTGAAATGCCAGACTCCAAGTGTATACAACATATGAAGTTAACTAAAATCTACATTTACTTTGCAATACATCCGAAAATATAGATTGATTGATAGATGTGATAAAACAGCTATAGTAAAGTGTTTTTAATGGTATACTCTTAATGATGGGTACACAGGTGTTCATTGCAAAATAATTTCAACTTTGAACATCTTCATAATAAAATGTCATAAGAAAAATAAAGATAAGTAAGCATTTAAAATATTGACTGCAGCCCTAGCTGGTTTGGCTCAGTGGATAGAGTGTCGGGCCTGTGGACTGAAGGGTCTCAGTTTCAATTCCGGTCAAGGGTACATGCCTGGGTTGCTGGCTCAATCCCAGTAGGGAGCATGCAGAAGGCAGGGATCAATGATTCTCTCTCATCACTGATGTTTCTATCTCTCTTTCTCTCCTTCTCCCTTCCTCTCTGAAATCAATTTTAAAAGTAATAAAAAAATGACTGCAGCTACACACAAGCAGGTATTGGCTTTCAAAAGGCATTTTAGACAACAGGTACATAATGTGATACAATCCAAATAAAGGGACCAAAAGAAGCACCATGGCCTCCAAGTGAAAGTAATCTGCCAAAGCTATTGTAAAGCTTTTTAGGCATAATCAAAAGAAGCCATAAAAATCTCATAATTAACTACAATATTGCACACATACATTTTAAGACTTATGTTGAGCAATTAGGGAACCTTTCTGAAGATTCCCTAATCCATTCACACAGCCCCATCTGAGGGATGACACTGGATCCAGCCTCCAGCCTCTTAATTACCTTTCCACTTTTATGGTCATTTCAAGTTGAAAGCATATACTCATCTGTTTCCAAATTTCTAAAGGTACTAGAAAAAAAATCTAAATATAACAGACGGATAAGTGCTCATGGTAACTGGAAACCAAAATGTAACTTCAGCTTTCGCAGGCCAGTTCTTAACACCACGGCTTTAGTGTAATGGTCTTGCTGAAGACCTTTTGTCTTTATTCCCACAACAGAAACATTACCCTGGCTTTGATGGATGGCAGATAAGTGTTATTCAAAACTGTATTTTAGGCTGATATTAATAACCTTTACTTATTTTAAAGTCAATCAGTAAGTATTTACTATAAGACACAGTTGAAGTATATGTGTTGTTTTTTATTAGTTCTTTAAAATAGTTCAATACACTTTTAAAAATCTATTTCGAATGGTGGTAAAACCTCTGAAACATTTCTATGAATTCTAGGGTTCTGTGGACTATAATGAGAAAACCACTAGACTAGAAGGACCCTCTATTTGTACTGTTAGTGTTTATTTAATCCGTGACCCTTAGGTAATATAAACAGCCACTAAACCCTCTCTAGACTTATCCTATCTTATCTAATAAAGTGGGAATATGCTAATGGACCCTCACACTGTCACAAAGATGGCAGCACCCACAGCCAATAAGGAAGGAATATACTAATTGACTGCCACACCCTCAAAGATGGCCATGCCCACAGCCAGAAGATGGTGGCACCCAGTCCGCTCAGGGCGGCAGGCATGCACCTGCCTCCAGAGTCCCCTAGTCCCCACAGCCCCACAGCTGCCTATGGCCAGCCCGAGGCTCAGGTAACCAAGGTGGGCCGAGGCTTTGCGCTGCCGGCAGTGGCAGCAGCAGGGGTATAATGGGGGCATCACCTTTCCCTGATCACTGGGTCACCTCCCGCCCCTGAGGGCTTCCGGACTGTGAGAGGGGGCAGGCTGGGCTGAGGGACCCCCCCTTCAGTGCATGAATTTTCATGCACCAGGCCTCTAGTATGTACATATAAGTAAGTGGTACCCCATGGGTAACTTCCTGATTCTGAATATCTTTTTCCCTCCCTTACAGTAGCTAACTCTAACATTCTGTGCCACTATCCTCAATTCCAAATGTCCATTTTTACTCAGATAAACAAGACCATCTATTTCTTAGACTGGCCTTCCAAGTTTCAACAACACAAACAATGTGACCATATGATGTGAAAGGAAAGGGGCAGAATGTTATGTGTTTGTATACTTGTTGGTAGTTAAAAGCAAACAAAAAAAGTCTGAAAAGAGATTTTTTCACATTCAACTTACCACCTCTTCTTAGCCACCACCAAAACCAATGTGAGAATCTTAGCAAATCTGATAGCAGCTCTAAGTACGTCAAAATTTAAACTACATAATCATATGCATAGTGAAGTATTTAGAGGTGAATTATACAGATGCCTACAGTTTACTTTTAAATGCATTCAAAATATTAAAATGGACCAATGGATGAATGGATATGTGATAAAGCAAATATAGTAAAATGTTTCATTGTAGAACCTGGGTGGTGGGAATACGAGTGTTTACTTCAACTTTTCTGTTTGTAAAACTTCAAAATAAAATGTTGGAAAAAATGATGCCATGTGGTAGAAGTTACCATTCCATTCAAAAACATGCTCCAATGATGTCAGAATACTGACATTAGTGGAACAGAGTCAAACAAAGTCCCTGAGATTTTCCTGTGTAACACCACAGGAAAGCTGTGGTTTGTAATTTATAAAATGCCTTGCACTTACTTGTATCTCTAATAAATGCCTACTAAGCCTCTGGCATTAAACAATAAGTGATATAGAAGACACCAGCGAAAACATCAGTATACTTGCTCCCAAGGAAGCTTCCAGTTACCTGGAAAAAGCACAGTATAATTTAAAAAGCACAGTGATCCCAAGTAAATCCTGACTCTTAGATTATCTTAGATTTTCCCTGCAAAAAAAAAAAAAAAAAAAAAAAAGGAAAATACCCATGGGAAGACCAAAGTTTTGGTCAGTATCCTGTGTAAATCTACGAGGATTGACAATACAGAGGACATAGCTCAGAACATAAAGGATGGGCTAAAAATAACAGAACATATTGTATTGTTTTCAGGTTCAAACCCATCATGTGAGACCAATGCCAAGAGTGGAACCCATCCTCTCCAATTAGTCAGCACTTGAACCACTTTAGTGAGCAACAGACACTATGGATTATGACTCCCCTAGCCCATGTATACTGAAAACTACATATGCAAAATCTCATTAGAATCCACAGAAAATGCTCCACCAGTTCTGGGAAAGAAATACTGGGAATATCTTAAGTAAATTATTAATTTATAATCCTAAAAATGCACAAAAATGGTCATATCACATTGTTTAAGAGATTATGCCCAGACTTGCAAAGACCACAAATTCTCATCAAACTACCTCAAATCACTGCTTTAGTGCTTAGGTGAAGAAATGTTAAACTAATGGTTTATCCAATAAATGGATATCCCTCCTTGAAAGATGCTATTCAAAGTGTGAAGCTTATCTGGCTGGTAGGACAAGAGAACAAGGCTACCATTCTAAATACAGATTTATGTATTTCATCCTTTTTTATTTAAATTGATTTGATCCTTAGAGCTGTTTAAACAAAATTGAAATATTAACAGTTAAATAAATAATAAAAGAAATTATAGCTATTATTAGCACAGCTCTCCATACTGGGCTTTCAACACATAAGGTTGATAAGAAAACGATGATGACAAGGATAATGACAAAAGTGCTACTCCTTCTGCAGCATCATTAAGGGCTTCAGGCCTTAACATTTTGATGTCTGTAAAAGTTTTGACCTCAGCAATGCTTATTGTACTGACCATAATAAAATTTATATGATTTAGCTATGACCTTAACCTAATACATTTTCCAAGTTCAAATAACAAGGCACATCAGTCAAGGTTTCAAGCCCAGAACACCGTGAGTATCCCACATTCATCTTACAAATATGGATCTCTTCTACAAGTGAGCATCGGCTGTTGGCTTCACAAGTCTCTGCCCTATTAACAGAACTGACAATGGAGAAAATCTTAAAATTAACTTCCATATCCACTGAGTTTTATGATGTTAAAAATCTTAACAAGTATTCACAATTTCCTATTAGACTTGAACTGAACTTCATGACAGAGCTGAGCTCTAATATTATATTGGTGAATAAATATGCAAGGGCACTTACGTCACTTCCCTTGTCTCAGCCTTTATATAAGCCTTATCATTTACTGATTCCTTTGTTCTGGTTTTAAAGAAAATGCACATATGTGAGTTTGTTCCTGGAGAATATGAAAGGACTTGTAAATAAATAAATTATCCATGAGTAAACACAATATACACTAGCCTTAAATAAAGCAAAGCACTTTGATTTGATTTTGGATAAATTATTAAATTTCTAAAACTGGAGTATCCTTGCAAATCTCAAATGATCATATGGGAGAGGATAAAGAGTTTTAAAGGGTCATCTGAACCAACTGAAATCCAAGATGGTATGACTCTAGCTACCTTGGAGATCTTTATTTCACATCAATTGGGAATGGATGGGACACTAGATTTGAATTTCAGTGTCCAGATCTGACTTCTTCCATGGGAATACTATTCAAGCCCAACCTTTATTGTGGACTTCTATAGCACAGTTCAATACACTTGAATTCTGAAATATGGTTTGAACATATATATGCAAGCAAATTTATAGCCCTGTAATCTATAAAGGAGATACTTCTTAAAAATAAAATTGTAATATAAGTCAATGTTCCCATTGATTTAATATTCTTATAAAAGTTTATCTTATAAAAAGTTCTTATATGCAGTTCATTCACATTAACTAAATATTTTATTTCATTGAAAAGAAAATTACTTCCTGGGGCCATTAGAAATGTTGTGTGCATGTGTGTATAAGTTTATCTAAAAGACTTCTCAGCTTTCTATACAAGTGCTATATGAACTCTGATCGAAGACGGCATAAGAATAGAAGACTTGGGAGATTCTACTTTTCAAGAGTCCAGTTAGGACCCTTTCTCTAAGTGGGGTGGTTTCTCTCCTAAAGTGAAAATGAATTCCTTCTAACTCAGAGGCTGGGAAAGTTAGGAGATGTACAAGAGGTCAAAATTAAGTCCATTAAATCCCAGCCCCGGATTTAGTCACCATAGAGACAGGGAAGATAAATAAACCAGTAACCTTAACAAATGTGCTGCACCTTTGCCAGACATATCTTTGACTTACCATTATTTTTACTTAAGTATCTTTCAGTCCAAACATAACTGATGATGAAGACTACAAAACCAAACAGAACTAGGCCCAAAAGAAATATGAACGCTCAAGCAGGCAAAGGGCAGGCAAGGAGTCAAGAGCTACCCCCTTTGTAATGTGCTCTCCATTCCCCTTGAAAAACGATTGCAACATGAAGCTCCAGAGGCAATGACATATGGGGAAAATATGTGGTGCTAAAGCCAGAGGAAACCATGTCAAAAAAGAAAAACAGACATGAAGTAACTGACCTAATTAAAGGAGAAAAGTATACTTACAGCAGGGAAACAAGTATATCTGAAACAGACTGCAACTGGAGGGGAGGGGATACTGAAAGAAGGCTCATGACACTAGAGTGAATTTTTGTTACTTACCTAAATGAAACCAGAAGATGAAATAAGCATTCCCTTGAATTATAGTTCCATTAAGGTTCTACCTCAGTGTACACTGAGTCTAGACATAAGATTCACTCCCTGGCACTTCTGTACATTTAATGAAAACCTCTGAGATAAATATTTATATTTTGTCATGTGGGATGCCCAGATGCCTCTGTACCAACCACAGGAATCAGAAGAAAGAAAAATGGGAGCTCAGATGATGGAACAAAGCAGCAAGTAGGAACTGCATCATCGGAACTCCATGTTTAAGCTCTGGGCATCAGTCCTCATTTTATTTCAGAATTATTTACTAAACACCCACTGTGTGACCAGTGGGAATATTGCTGCTTGTGATATGGAGCTGATTTAAGCAAGTAAAAGCTGATGATCCTCAAATCATATACTTATGGTAAAATGTATAAATAATAGGACAATAATACAAATAAGACCTCAAGTAAAGTCTTACATTTGTCCATGTGCCTTCTAGTTCTTGTCCATGTGTACATATCTCTTTACAAGGTTATAAATCACAGCACGTACACAATTTTGTGTCCTGCATTTTTAGTAAAGCTATATTACACAAATTAATATTGCTCTGCAAGTGTCAGAATTACAATTTTGAACAGATTAATGAAATTCCACTGCATAGAGTATCATAATTGCTTAACCCAAAATATCTGATGAACAAATGAACCATTATTCGTGTTGGACATTTGAATTCTTTCTAATTTTGTGTCCTTATAAATAGTACTGTGATGAATACGTACAACATATAGCTTTCTTCCTTCTTGTCTAATTTGTTTCTTAGACTATATTTCCCAAAATAAGATTACTGCATTAAGAGGTATCAAACTTTGTGACTTTTGCTATATATACTAAGCCAAATAATGTTCCAAAAGGCGTTTAAACAACTTACAATGCTCCCAGCAATGAGTCAGTGTTTATCAGCTTCAAGATAACCATATTAGCATAGGGTTTCCTTTTGGTTTTTCTTGATTTAATAGGTGAAAAATGTACTTTGTTGCCATTTGAATATGCTTGTTTTTGCATACCAGAGAGGCTGAAAAGTTCTTCCATGCATTTATTTACTTTGTGATTTAACATGAGTGTCTTTTGCCTACCTACCAAATACAGAATTCATTTAGTCGATAGTTATGCCACATCTACCCTATGTCAGGCCTGTGCCAGGCCTTATGATCTGTATGAACTCTGTGCATAATAGGGAAATTATCTTGTCAAATTCACACAAACTTTTCCTGGTGTGTTTTCCTTTTCATTAGTTATTTTCCCACCTTTATTGAAGTATAAATAACAAAATTGTACATATTTAAGGTACAATATGATGACTTGACATACATATACATTGTGAAATGATTCCCACAATCAAGTTAATTAACACATCCATCACACCTCAGTTACCAGTGTGTGTGTGTGTGTGTGTGTGGTCAGAATACGCAAGATCTATTCTCAGCACATTTTTATATATTTAAATCTGTTGATCTCTTCCTTTGTGACTTCTTCTGTAATTTTATAGCTTACAAAGTTATATTTCCAGGGATTTGATAATTATCTATTTTCTGTGGTCTTATTTATCAGTTTTGTAAGAGACTCATAAATATAGTGTCCTATAATCCTATATAATAAAAACCTAATATGCTAAGTGTCCAACCGTTCGTTCGGTCGCTATGATGGTCACTGACCACCAGGGGCCAGACGCTCCGACTGGTAGGTTAGCTTGCTGCTGGGGTCCAGCCAATCAGGACTGGGTGAGACAGACCAAACACGCCTTGGACAAATCCATGCACCAGGCTGGTTTCGGCCTGATCCCTGCAGGCCAGGCCTCTAGTTATAAAATAAAAAGCTCTAATCCCCACTTCATGATGATTGAGTTTTAACAAATCTACAATTTTTTTTTTACTAGAAGCACTTAATTTGAAACAAGTCTGAAAATGAAAGATTTATTGTGTACATGAGCTATGCTGTATTAAAGTAATTAATTTTTTTAACTTACCATGCTGCAACTAGAAGTGAACACAGGTTTATCTATAAAGATTCAACCTCAAATAGCCTGGCTAAGATCTACTTCTCTTTCTCAGGCCAAAGAAGAAGATATTTAGAGTCATCATTGCATGACTGCCTTTTCTTGGAATCACTTTAAGGTAGAGCCCCCTGCTACTCAAAGAGAGGTGAGACCTCAGACTGGTAGAGGTATAACCTGGTGCTGGTTGGAATAGCAGAATCTCATGCCTTACTCCAGACCTGCCACATCAGAATCTACACATTAAAGTCTGAGAAGCACTGGGGTAAAGACCACAGGAATCCATCAAACTCTGCTGATGCTCCTCTCAATCAGGCATCATAGGAAGGTATCCCTCCCCTTAAATGTTTACCCTCAGTCTATTTAATGCACCCCCTTAAAATGAATATTATCCAACATCATGCACCCAAAAAGTAACAAGATATTTTGAGAGAAAGAACAGATCTAAGTTTGCAGCCTCAATTTCATCTAGACCTGAGGTTGAAAACATACATGCCTGTGAGAGCTAAGTTTTTTCTTATAAATGAGTAAAACAGTCAGATAATGGCAACTGCCCTTGTCCTTAGTGTCAAGGAGATAACAGTGATGAAGACTGTGGGCAAATTTCAGAGTTCATGTTCCATCTAAAGATACAGCAGCTATTTGGCTCCAGCCCAGTGTTACCAAATAGGAATGCAGGCTCAATGTTGCCAGATCTTCTAATATTTCAGAAGAGAAGCTGAAAATCTGGATTTTTGAAAATGTGAAATCTCTCAGTTTTTAAACGCTGGCAATTCACATAAAAATTTAAAAACCTTTGTGTGCCAGATCCAGCCCAGCAGTTTGAGACCTTGGCCCTGGACTGATTATTTCCAAACTCTTTAATTTTGTGCAAGACATCTGGGCTGATTTTCATGCTTACTGCTAGAGCACCAAGGAGAGAAGTCACATCAATATAAATGATATAAATCAAATCACTATGACTACTATATTTTAAAATTTTGTGTTTTGTTATTGTTAAAAACTGCCAAATCAGTAATGAAAGTGACCATATATCAGTGATATAAATATTTCCTAGACGTGAAATAAATGTTTAATTAACAGTCTTGTCCCTAGCACAGAAACCAATAACGTGTATAATTGCATGATACATGATCTATATATTGAAGTTTTCTACTGATGAAGTTTGTCAAACTGGAAGATTGCTCATGGATGCATTAAGAATTATACTGTGTTCAAGAATAATTCCATAACTAAAAGACAGCCAAATGGAATAATTTCAAACTCTTGGGTTATAAACTTTACCTGTGATAAATGCTATGCTAAACATAAAATAGGAAACATCATTTAAAAAACCAAAATATCTACCTGTGGAAACTGCAAAGTACATTTTCCTAAACTGTCTAATTATTCCAAACAAACTTTTAAAAAATAGACTGTGAAATATACCCTTTACATTTGTTTTCATTTGGGGGGGGGCATTTGCGTCCCAGGCACAGCCACATCTCCAGCAATTACTGCATACTTTATTATTTTCACATGCATCTATGGGGGTGGCATAAATCATAGACTTAAAGAGCATATTGGATACAGGGATTTTGAATTGCACTCATGAACCCAAACTAGTCTACTTAATACTGGGCAATTTAACTTAAAAAGGGAAATCAGTTTTCAGTTATCTCATCTGCAAAAGGGAAAATAATCTAGGAATGTCCTACCCTTGAAGAATATCAGACCAAAATGTATTACTCTTTTTGTTTTTGCTCACTCATACACTCCTGACCTGGTACATAGTAGGGCTGAATGAATGAATGAAAGGAAGAAAGATCACAAGATACAACTGCATCGTGACTCGAACTGTTTTACATCAATCCTATATATTTCTGTCGTAGTGCAAAATAATTTAACAGGTTATATTTAATAATTCAGCTGAGAAACTCAGTACACTAAAAGAAAACCCAAATTTTGGTCAAAATGCTTCAATTAAAAGGTTCCATTTTAAGAGTACAGTCCTGTACACATAGTTTCTAATAGTTTTTGTTTCCATAAAAATTTTAAATTTTATTGATTTTTTAGAAAGAGAAAGGGAGGGGGGAACATCGACATGAGAGGGAAACATCGATCTGTTACCTCCTGCGCACGCTCCAACTGGGAATTGAACTCACAACATGGGTATGTGCCCTGACTGGGAATCAAACCCACCACCTTTTGGTGTATGGGACAACGCTCCAACCAACTGAGCCACACAGGCCAGGACTAAAAAAACTTTTAAATTAAATTTATTGGGTGATAATGGTTAATAAAATTATATAGGTTTTCAAGTGTATAATTCTGATACATGACCTGTATATTGAAGTTTTCTACTGATGAAGTTGGTCAAACTGGCAGACTGCTGTGGAATGCCTAAGGGCAAACAATGCATATGAATGGCTAAGTTTCACCTAGCCAGCACTTCCAACTAAACTGTTGGGAAGATGCTTTCCCCTTCTGTAAATCTCCTTGAATAATCTAGTCTCTGTTTCTGTGGGAAAATAAAAATAAGAGCTGTGAAAGGGCTCAGAGCTAAAATTTCTGCTCTTAGGCAGAGCACAGTGCTTTCCACCTGCCCTGGGAATGGTTCCTCAGAGGAGGGTGAGAGACTCACAACCTCCTACTTGAGCCAAAGCAGTTTTGCTTTGGTGTTCTCTATTGGGGTTAATCCTAAGATTTTTAAAAATATATATTTTATTAAATTTTTACAGAGAGAAAGGGAGAGGGATAGCGTGTTAGAAACATTGGTGAGAGAGAAACACCCATCAGCTGCCTCCTGCACACGTCCTACCGGGGATGTGCCCGCAACCAAGGTACATGCCCTTGACCGGAATCGAACCTGGGACCCTTCAGTCTGCAGGTCGACGCTCTATCCACTGAGCCAAACCGGTTAGGGCAATCCTAAGATTTATTTGGAAAACAAGTTTCTATCATTAAAAAAAAAGTTTGAAAACAACATTTTTAAGTAAAGGCCAAGGATGATAGGGCTTAGACTTGAAGATGGAAGCATCCATCTCTGGCAGCTAAGAGAAACTCAGTCCTACTTTTTTTTTTTTTTTTTTTTTTTTTTTTACTCTTTAAGGTTTAATATATTTAGGTATTTGACTGTTTTTTAATCTGTGAATTATTATGCAGCAACAGATGTAACAAATGCAACTATTGCCACCTAGTGAGCATCTACCCTAATTGAAACACAGGGAGCTACACTAGATGTGGAACTGTGCATGGAGGCAGGGCAAGGTGGAGGGGAAGACAAAACCTGTTGATGGATGAAACTGGAAATCCTGGCTGGTCTGGTGCTGGCAAATGTTACATCCTCTCTCATAAATGCATAGAGACGGGCAGAAAAGCAGAAAACTGGGGCCCCTTCCATTGTGCCTGGATGAACCATCTTTGAGATTCCCTCCTTTTATTATTTTCAAAAGTGAGTTTTCCAGTCTCTCAAAGAGAGAAATGGGTAACCCTGGATTATCACGAAGAAGACATAAGCCACCATAGCTAAATGAAGAGGACAGAGAATGCCTACCCAATGTATTAAATGAAAAGGCTGGTCAATCTGGCCGCTCCCACCAGTGTAGCAGTGCTGAGAACTTTAGTACTAATCAGAAAAAAAAATCTTCTGGCCCATGTTAATGTAAGCCAATGGAAACATTCTTTGGCATTTGTACCATCAGATTGTACAGAGGCATCCTGCACCTTGGCTCCTTTCATTGACAGTTGACTGGGTCAGTCCAACTCCTTCCAGTTGTCAGTAAGAATCTTTGCCCTTCATCCCAGTATTTGCTCCACGCAGCTTTCCTGCTCTCTACTGTTCATGCTGTGACATGGGCAGATCTTCATTTTCAAACAGACCTAACAGTTCTGCTGTACTTGACACATTCGCTTTTCATGCCCCCAAATTAAAAGCGAATGAGTTTTTTTTTTTCCTTGAAAAGGCATTCCCCAGAGAGCTAATATTTAGAAAGCAGTGATAATGGTTGGCTGGGTCAATTAAAATGAACCCTTTTAAATCTACTGTACAAATAAAGCTCTTCATACAATGTCAACCATAACACTACAAATTGGAAGGCTGGAGATCAGTGTAAAAACAATTAGTAGTACTTACCTCACACTGGATGTGTGGACAATGGGATGTATTTGGCAAGGACTGGATATAGTTGTCAAGTTCCAATGTGCCTAGTTAGGAAAAAATGAAAATCAAGACACAAAATTACCTTTTCAGAAGAAAAGTATGAAATTCTAAAAAAAAAAAAAAAAAGTTCAACTTCCTTTGAAATGGCTCATGGTAACGCATTCTACTTTGTATTTATTACCCTTAAAGTTAAAGGAAAACTGCCAAGATGTTCTGCATATTTCCCGAAATGTCTGTTTATCATATAACATTCACACTGGCAGTGGATCTGGCCACCTCATTATCAAGCTGTATTAGCACAAACACTCAGCATTGTTAGTGGAGTGAGCTCATGGCCTATTTCAGTTTTAAATTAACATTTGGCAATCACCCGGGTAATCAAAACAAATGACTCAGTCATTTAGAATAGATTTATTAGTTGAGCCTTTCCCCCTCTTTTTAACATCTTTAGAATATTCTGCCACAGGAGGGCTCAGATCCAGACAAAATGTAGAGCACAAGTCACCAGAGGAATATTTAGAGGTGTTGCCATGGAGATGAGGTGCCCAGTGACCACTGAAGTTATCTCCAATCAACAACAGGATTAGGATGCAGGCTAATGGACAGGCTCATCTCAGTGCGGATGGTTCCACATCACATCGCTAGGAAACAGGTGTGCCCTGGTCTTTTCCTATCACAGCACAAAGACAGTACACCCTGATCTGCTGCCCTCTCCACAGACACAGTCATCCCCCTTATTACCCGCCTCTCATTATTCAGAAAGGACTGGCTAGGGCTAAGGAGAGAGGAAGTGTGATCACTGTATTATCCCTAATATGTGAAATATTGAAATTCATACCAAGAACACTTTCATATCAACTGTGAAATTTACACACAGCAAAAAATCTGAAGAAAAGACAGCTTCCTGAGAGAAAGGCCCTGTCTGTTCTATTCACTGCTCTAATCCCATGCCCAGAACAGTGCTTGGCATACAGAAGTATCTACCAAATGAAATAGGGCAAACATAAATCAAGGATTATAACCAAGCTCCTAATAGCCCCCACCCACCCCCAACCGTTTCCAGGGTGACCATCAAACAAGCAGTGGTTAGTGATTTTTACTTTTATTTATTCATTTTTTTAATCCTCACCTGAGCATATGTTCATTGGTTTTTAGGGAGGGAGAAAGGGAAACTTTAATGTGAGAAACAGAAAGAAACATCGATTGGTTGCCTCCTATATGTGTCCCAACTAGGGATCAAACCCGCAACCTAGGTATATGCCCTGACTGGGAATCGAATCCACAACCTTTTGGTGTATGGGACATTGCTCCAACTAACTGAGCCACCTGACCAGGGCTATAGATTTTTAAAAATGTTAATGTACTGGAAAATAAATAGCTGGTCCAGTTAGCTCAATAGGCTAATGGGATCATCTGTTTAGAGATCTTAATGGCAACTGTCATAGTTGAACTCTTCTGAACTCAAAATGGACAAGTCTGCTGACTATAGAGTTAGGGTTCTTGTATACCAGGTCAAAAGCCCAGAGGAAAGCAAATTTGTGCCAGCAGTGAAGCGCTAACTTTCACAAGCAAATATTTGAAAGGAACACCTTCTAGTCCTCTTCCAGCCTATACTTAAGTAGAGAGAAGATTTTCAGTCTATCATATGAATATGTATTACTTGTTTCACGTTATGTCTCCTTTGTCCTACAGGACTTCAACTTTCTTGGTTGCGGGGGCAGAATTCCTTATTTCTTTTCTATCTCCCATTACTTAGCATGGTTTGTATATACAAAACACTTTGCTCAGTCTCACCTCCCACCACCCACATCTATTCATATGGAAATCAAGGTGCCACACCCTTTCCTCAGCTGCAGCAAGAATGCAGCATGGCACAGCTGTTCACAGCAAAGGTGCCAAAGTCAATGCCTAGGTTCAAATGCTGGTCCCCACCTCATATTGGCTGTATAACCTCACTCAGCTGCACAATGGTAACCTATGTCACAGAGGTTCAGTAAAGTGGCAAGAGGGCACTGCATGTAAAGCACTTAAAAGTTCTTCACACATAAAAGGTACTCAATGAATATTGGATAAGTATCATTATAATTATAGCAGGTGTCGAGTAAAAATTTTATCAAACTTGGATAATGATTTCATATGCTACCACAAATGCTTGGGGCCAAATATATCCCTCTTTAGATTCTACCAAACTTGAACTTCCAACCTGAATCCACCACACTCTAGATTTAGTATACCTTTCATTTTATGCACTCTCTGGAATAGATTTTTTTCCTGGAGATGGATTTGATACATACTGGGTTCAACTTGAAGGAATCCAGTTCTCTACTTAAAGAACCAGAATAGCTTCTTCCCTAAGACCCTAACCCTACCAGTACTTTCCCTGCCTTATCTGTCTGCTCTCCACCTCTACATGTTCAGGCTTTGAAGGGCTCCTGGCAGGTGGGGTACCAGAGAACTTGTCTTCTAGTAACTACACAAAGACTGGTTCTCCCTTTCACAGGAAGTCGTTTCATGTCATGCTCCATGACATCCCCCAGAGGGCAGGAGGGAGAAAGGCTCAAAGGCTGAGTAGGCAGAGCTCTCACGTTGGGTCCAACTTGGGGCCCTGTCAGGGGAGGTTCCATAGTTAATAGCTTCTTCATCAAGAACTAGACCACAAGAATGACAAAAATAGACAGCAAGATTTTAACAGCATGTTCAGTTCTGTTTCACTTCATTGTCTGTGCTAGTGTGCCCCACTTAACATTTAGTTGGGTTGGGAGAATGAAAACACTCATAGCAGGTAGTATTGTATATACTTTTGAATCTGCAGTGTGTAACTGTATGCCTCTGACCAGACATAATACAAACTGTGTTGACAATATTGTGCAAGTCAAAGAATAAAAACAAAACAGCAGCCAAGTACACTGGGTAAAATGTGATGACAGCAAAAAAATCCAAAATAAAACCCAAACACTTTAGGGGTCAGTCATGCTTTTAAATAAATCATGTTAATCTTATCCCACCCTGACAGAATAAGTGAAATTAGACATTTATATCATTCTAGAAGAAGCCAGTAGCTATGTTCTTGTCACATTTCACATACACAATCATTCTCCTTCAGGTTTAACAATAGTATTGTGGTCTCGGCCACTGGCGACTCTATCACTACTGTCAGCCAAACTTTAATGGTCCCCATATCACCAATCAATTGGGTGAATTATGTGAAAAAAATGCAATCCAGAGACCATGGCTGTTTGAATGAGCCTAAAAGACCAGCTGAATCAATCAAAGTGGATGAGCCCCACAAATGCATTGTCTTCCTTTAAATTCTTTGAAAGTGACTGTCATGGCAACCATTCCTTAATATTGTCCTTCACAATATTCTCTCCCACCTAGAAACCAGAGAGTGGTGAACACCGAATATATTCTTTTTTTTTTAAATATATTTTATTGATTTTTTACAGAGAGAAAGGGAGAGGGATAGAGAGCCAGAAACATCGATGAGAGAGAAACATCGACCAGCTGCCTCCTGCACACCCCCCACCGGGGATGTGCCTGCAACCAAGGCACATGCCCCTGACCGGAATTGAACCTGGGACCCTCCAGTCCGCAGGCTGACGCTCTATCCACTGAGCCAAACCGGCCTCGGCTGAATATATTCTTAATTAGATATATTTGTGATGATACCAGGTGGGCTTAGACTTCTCATTGATCAATATACTGTTACTCAAATGTTTACACTGTGGTAGTCAGAAACACAGCCATATGTACCTTTCAAAACACATTTTAAATGTTACCATAAAACCCAGTAATAAATACACATGAGATATCCACTGGTTCATTTCTTTTAGCAGAACTAATAAACTGGCTCTCATTTAGCAAAATAATTTATTGGTATAAATAAATGGTCTGCTCAGAGGAAATATGCTTCATTTTTAATAATTTCAACATAATCAAGATCTGCAAAATAATCAAATATTTAATATCTCAATAAATAAACAAAACCCAAAAGGCTATTATGATATAAAATATGATAAAATCTAATTTTGCTTAAAAATGAAATTTCCATTTGACCCAGTGATCCCACTTCTAGGAATATATCCTAAGAAGCCTGAAACACCAATCAGAAATAACATATGCACCCCTATGTTCATAGCAGCATTATTTACAACAGCTAAGATCTGGAAACAGTCCAAGTGCCCACCAGTAGATGAATGGATAAAAATGCTGTGGTACATTTACACAATGGAATACTATGCAGCTATAAAAAAGAGGTTCCATAGTTCATAGCATAGAGGGACCTGGTGAGTATTTTTTTTATATTTCTTTATTGATTAAGGTGTCACATATTTGTCCTCATCCTCCCATTCCCATCCCACACCCCTCCCCACGGATGCACCCAGGCCCCTGTTGTCCTTAACCATTGGTTAGGCTCGTATGCATGCACACAAGTCCTTTGGTTGATCTCTCCCCCCTACCCCCACCTTCCCCTACCCTCCCTCTGAGGCCCGACAGTCCGATCGATGCCTCCTTGTTTCTGGGTCTGTTCTTGTTCATCAGTCTATGTTGTTCATCATTTCCCCTAGATGAGTGAGATCATGTGTTACTAGAAATATACTTATAAGAACCGAATGTGAGACGAGCAATAATAGTTATGCTGACAGGCAAATGAATCAGTCTGTAGTGAGTTTCTTCTGGACCAACAGTTCTTTTGAGACCCAATTTCAATGTCCACCAGTTCCTTATGTGTACGTGTCGGCACTGACTTTTCAGCTCTGGATGGTGGACAAATAGTGGTAATGCAGGTCCGACTCCCTCTGGTTTGGTCTCGCCTGGACCCAGGGGCACAGCTTCACCCGGACTCAGGGGCGCGTGGCCTCACCCGGACCCAGGGGCACGTGGCCTCACCCGGACCCAGGAGGGCGGCCTCACCCAGACCCAAGACCCAGCCTCACTTGGATCCAGGGGCACACGGCCTCACCCGGACCCGGGGGCACTTGGCCTCACCCGGACCCAGGGGCACATGGCCTCACCCGGACCCGGGATCCAGTTTCACCCGGACCCAGGGGCGCGTGGCCTCACCCGGACCCAGGGGTGCGTGGCCTTTCCCGGACCCAGGGGCGCGCCTGTGAGTATTATACTAAGCTAAATAAGCTAGTCAGAGGAAGACAAGTATCACATGTTCTCACTCATATGTGTGGAATCTAATGGACAAAATAAACTGACAAGCAAAATGAACACAGACAACAGTGGGGTGAAAGCCTGAAGAGGGGATAGGACTGTGAAGTAGGGGTTCAATGGGGGGATAAAATGGGATACCTGTAATACTTTCAACAATAAAGATAAAATCTAATTCTGTGTCCTTAAATTAAGATTTAGCATAGAGTATATCTGGTAATGTGTATCAGGTGATATACTCTATACCAGTGGTTCTCAACCTTTCTAATGCCGTGACCCTTTAATACAGCTCCTTATGTTGTGGTGACCCCCAACCATAAAATTATTTTCGTTGCTATTTCATAACTGTAATTTTGCTACTGTTATGAATCATAATGTAAATATCTGTGTTTTCCGATGGTCTTAGGTGACCCTGCTAGCGGTTCTTAACCTGTGGGTCACGACGCATAGGTTGAGAACCGCTGCTGTAGAGCCTAAGACCATCGGAAAACACAGATATTTACATTACAATTCATTAACAATTTGTAAGAGAAAGGTTTATACTTGTGCAGTTTGGGAAAAGATAAGTTATACTTTTAACAGTTATATCTACTAGATATACTACATGTTTAAAATCGTGACCACTCTGTATTTTCCCTATATTTTTACAGTTTCTTCAGGAAACTAAAAAGTGCACAGCTTTACCAAATTAGAGTGGTGAACCATTTTTAAACCTTGCATTAGAATATAGATAACCCTTTAAAATATGGACTTTGCTTTTATAGGCTTCCAAACTAGTAAATAAAAGCTGTTTTTCCTCCTGGATATGGCACAACCTATAAACTCACTAAAGGTGCAAACACGAGCAGTACCCCCACCATGCCCCAAATACACACGAAGGAGCTCTTTTTTTTCTTTTTCTTTTCTAAAATATATTTTTATTGATTTCAGAGAGAAGGGAGAGGGAGAGAGAGAGCTAGAAACATCAATGATGAAAGAGAATTATTGATTGACTGCCTCCTGCACATCCTCCACTGGGGATCGAGCCTGCAACCCGGGCATGTGCCCTAGACCAGAATCGAACCTGGGACTCTTCAGTACACAGGCCAATGCTCTCTCTATTGAGCCAAAACAGCTAGGGTTGAGGAGCTCTTTTGATGGGCCATTTTTGGATGCAAATTTAAAGAAATTTGTGGTCAAAAGGGGGGATAAGCAATAAAATACATGTTTGTTTTTTGACTGGAGTAATAAAACTTTGAGAGAACTTTTGCACCAACAGGAACTACATCTTATTAAAAACTTCTGCACAGCAAAGGAAACCATCAATAAAAAGAAAAGGCAGCCGGCCGGTGTGGCTCAGTGGTTGAGCGTGGACCTATGAACCAGGGAGTCACAGTTCCATTCCCAGTCAGGGCACATGCCTGGGTTGCAGGCTCGATCCCCAGTAGGGGGCGTGCAGAAGGCAGCCAATCAATAATTCTCTCTCATCATTGATATTTCTATCTCCCTCTCCCTTCCTCTCTGAAATAAATAAAAATATATTTAAAAAGGAAAGACAAACTACTGAATGGAAGAAAATATTTGCAAATCATGTATCTGATAAAGGGCTAAAATCCAAAATAAAGATTTGGGCAAAAGTAGGTTTACAACTGTTCATATGGAAAATAATACAATAATTAATAAGTAATAATACAAGAATAAATTGTATTTCGGGTACTCACAAATGTAAACTTACTTTTGCACCACCCTGTATATAAAGAATTCATATAAAAACAAAGAAAACCAATTTGATTATAAAATGGGCAGAAGGTCTGAAGAGATAATTTAAAAAAAACATACAGGTGACCAATAAACATATGAAAAGATGCTCAACATCATTAGTCAATGCAAATTAAAACCACAGTGTGATAGGAGAGCACTTCACATCTATCAGAATAGCTATTAACAATAAATCAAACAAGTGTTGGCGAGGATGTGGAGAAAAGGGAACCCTCGGGTACTGTTGGTGGGAATGCATATTGGTACAGCCACTGTGGAAAACATTATGGAGGTTCCTCAAAAAATTAAAACTAGAACTACCATATAACCTAGCTATTCCACTTCTGGGTTTTTATCCAAAGAAAATGAAAATACTAACTTGACAAGATATATATACCCCCATGTTTATTGAAGCATTATTTACAATAGCCAAGGCACAGAAACAACTTAAGTGTCCATTGGTGGACAAGTGGATTACAAAATTGTGACACACACACACACACACACACACACACACACACACACACAATGGAAGTATTGCTTAACTATAAAAAGGAATAAAAATCTTGCCATTTTCGATAACATGGATGGACTTCAAGGGCATACGACCTCTCTTACATGTGGAATCCTATATAATAAAAGCCTAATATGCTAAGTGTCCAGTTGTCCATTCAATCAATCAAAGCGTAATATGCTAATGATATGCTAAGGCCACTCAACCACTCCATATGATGTGCACTGACCACCAGAGGGCAGACGTTCTGACTAATAAGTTAGCTTGCTGCTGGGGTCTGGACAATGGGACTGAGCAAGATGGGCTGGACACTCCCTGAAGCCCTCCTGTGGTCCCTCCCCAGCTGGCCAACTTCCCTCACCCCTCCCCGGCCTCGATCATGCACCAGTGGGGTCCCTCGGCCTGACCTGTACCCTCTCGCAATCTGGGACCCCTCAGGGGATGTCGGAGAGCTGGTTTTGGCCTGATCCCCAGGCCAGGCCAAGGGACCCCACTGGTGCATGAATTCGTGCACTGGGCTTCTAGTATAAAACAAAACAAAACAAAAACCAAGTGCATATATACAAAGAAAGGACTGGTGATTGCTAGAAGCATGAGGGTGGAAGAAATAGATGAAGGGGGGTCAAAACCTTTTTTAAATGACTATTTTTCTGTGTATATTGTTGCATAATTGCTGGCTAATGAGCTTTATGAGACTAAAATAAAATTGAAAAGTAAAAAAAAATAATAAACATTAAGAATACTTTAAAAAGCTGTCAATAACAGATGAGAGGAAACTAAAATCATCAGGCGTTAGGAACAAATGGGAATAATGCAAAAAAAAAAAAAAAAGAAAAAGACAAAATACAGCAAAAATAATGGAGAAGCAAATGTTTGCTAAAGTCAAAAGGTGAAAAAACACACCTTGAAATTCTTGTCCTTTGCCCTAATATTCAATGGCATTTTTGTTTTGTTTTTAAAATAGGGAGATTGATGTCCTTTTAATGGCAATTACAACAGCTCCCAAATCAAACAAATGATAAAATAAAAATTCACTTAATTGACTGATAGGTTTGAATTAGTCATTGCCAAGTTTACAACTTTCCCACAACTCCAAGCATTCTTTCCTTAAGAGAGACAGGGTTTTTGCCCCCCTGCCATGATGACCCTGAGTAGCTTTCTGGATGACTACAATTCTGTCTTTTTGTGTAACTCACTCAGGAACACCCATTCCCCAAATCAGAACTCTTAAATCAAAGCAATGGAGGACAAAAAAATAAGTACATATCCGTAAGACCTGACAATTCTGATAGCACTGGCTGTCCCAGAAGTCTGAGAGGAACTCCTGAGTTAAAGACATTCAAACCTGCCTCTCACTCCCACAACCTTCACCAAATCCTATTTTGTCCTCTAAACGAGCATTCATACTTTTTTCTTCCTTATAATCTCAGTTCTACAATACTAATTTATCCCATCATCACTTCACACCTAGACTACTTCATCAGACTTAATTCTAGACATGCTCCCTCCTTCTATATGCTGCCAGAATAATCTTTCAAATGGACCACCTTGCAAGTATCACTCCTTTTCCCCAAGAACTTCCTTTACTGTAACCTAAAGGCCATTTTTTCTAGCATGAAATGCAAGGTCTTCCAATCAGATTCCAACCCCCTTTTCACCTTCCCCAAACTCAACGCTGGTTTTGGCTGACTCCTTTCCTCTGATGTTTGTCACGTCTGGAGAATAACAGGTGCTCATGCCACCCTCCCCTAAACCAATGATTCCAAAATGGGCTGCATTAGGGACCCAGAGCAACTAGTTATGTTTTGGGAACCTGAAGTTCCCCCAGATGAAACCAATGTGCATCCAAGTTTGAGAACTGCCCTAAAATTCCTACAGCACAGCTGTCAAAGTATAATGAACATCAGAATTCCCTGGGGGCAAATGGGGGGGGAAGAAAAACAGATTGCCGGGCCCCACCCCTAGTGTTTCTGATTCAGCAGGTCTGGGGTGGGCCCATCAATTGGCATTTCTAACAAGTTCCCAGGTTATGCTGATGCTGCTGGTCCAAGGACACCACTTTTAGAACTGCAGCTCTACAGTTTTAATTAACATAATTATATAGTGTAAATATACTGGTATGTATCAAATAACATTTCATTCAACGTCACTTTGTCATATGCGCTGCTGTAGGAATGAACTCTTTTGTTTATCAATTAGCCTATGGTAAAACTGGTTTCTTTACATGTTGTTTCGCTTAAAGTCTCAGAACCTATCAACGATATTAAGGACTTATTGGACATATAATAATAATATGTACATACAATAGTTAAATTATTATATGTACAATTTTTTTAGCAAAAAAGAATGTAGCATGTTCTGCTAGTTTAATTTTTTAACACATCTGTTTATGAACCAATCCTCAGAATGTTTTAGAAATTATCTAGTCCAATTTCCTTTTTATAAATAGACTCCGAGAGGGGAAGTGATTTGTCCAAAGGATCATAGGGTTATTGGCAGAACTTGGGCTAAGATTCAAAACTCTCAATTCCTCCTCCCACTCAGTTCAATACTCTTTCCACCACATCCTTAATACATCTCTAAGAACTTCTCCAATTAGAATGGACGTTCCTTGCTTGAAGAGATCACTTTTGTTTTTGATATTCCCCACAGCATCTAGCAAGCCTAGCAAAGTGCTTAGCACATAGAGTAAGCATTCAATAAACATTTACTGATTTCATTTTATGAAGTACTTGGCCTCATACTTTGTGAGCTGGGTTTGGCATAGTGCTGGCAATTGGGCAGCTCTGCTCCAATCACTTAGCCATAGTGTAAATCCTTCACATCAGCATCATTGCTGGTATCTGCTATGGGGACAATAATAAGCACATAAACACAAATAAATTATAGGGGTTTTAACAATGGAAGGAATGATAAGTTTATAAGGTGACACTTCAGTTCTCAAGTTGGGTTCAGAAAAATGTTTACAGCGTACCCTTTTTATACCTAACAAACCAGAACAGCAGTAAAAACCTGGCAGTTAAGGAAGTCTAAAATACACTGCTTTGGTAGTTAGAATACTTAGGCCAGTGGTCGGCAAACCGCGGCTCGCGAGCCACATGCGGCTCTTTGGCCCCTTGAGTGTGGCTCTTGCGCACGTACAGTGCGATTGAAACTTCGTGGCCCACGCACAGAAGTCGGTTTTCGGCCTGGGCGAGTCTGTTTTGAAGTGGTTCTAACGCTGAGCCACACTCAAGAGGCTAAAGAGCCGCATGTGGCTCACGAGCCGCGGTTTGCCGACCACTGACTTAGGCCAATGGTCCCTCAACTTTTTTGTGGTGAGGCCCTCCTTGTTCCTTAACAGAAATTCCAAAAGCAACTGAATTAAAGGTAAAGAAAAGAGAGGGATGGAAGGAGATGAAGAAAAGCTAAAGCTCAGTGGGAAGCAGCTGGGTGAGCCCAAGGGGCAAAAGGATGTTGTCACACACCTGGCCTTGTATGCCATTGCCATTACACCTCCCCAGACCATCCAACTATTCCCAGCAGCTTCACTGGGAGGTGGATGACTATGCTAGGTCTTATGACTCACTGAGCCCATTTATACCTTATGATGTGGACAGAGTGATCATTTTGCCATTGCTACAGTGCAGAACTTGGTATTAATTGTGACAATGACCACAGGAAAGCACTGGCTGTGCCACTATTTGGTTCACCACTGGCACAGAGTAACCCACAATCTTGGCAACTGAACAGGAATCCCCAGCCTCCATCATGGATTGTACCTCTAGGGCAGTGATGGTGAACCTATGACACGCGTGTCAGCACTGACACGCGTAGCCATTTCTGATGACACGCAGCCGCTGAGGCGGCCGCATGCCGAGGATGAAACATTTGCTGCTCCTGAGGATGAAACATTTGCGAAATAATGTTTTTTCCTCAAAGTGACACACTACCCAAGTTATGCTCAGTTTTTTTGGCGAAGTTTGACACACCAAGCTCAAAAGGTTGCCCATCACTGCTCTAGGGAGAGGTTTCCAGTCTAGTCTCTTTCTCCTTCCCCATTAAAATTTGCTGCTTATAACAGATGTAGGCCAGTATAGTAAATCAGGCAAGCAGTGAAGCCGAGAAAAAAAATATGTATTTTTCTAATAACAGGTGTAACAGGTGTAAAAGATCCATACCTAAAAAATTACTTCTGATATACAAAATAAATTGTTAATGCCCTGGACAGTGTGGCTCAGTTGGTTAGAGTGTTGTCCCTTACATCATAAGGTGGAAGGTTCAATTCCTGGTCCGGGCACTTACCCAGGTTTCAGGTTGTGGGGTTTGATTGTTTTCTCTCTCTCTCTTTCTCCCCGCCCTCCCCCTTCCTCTCTCTATAACCAATAAAAATTATCCTCGGGTGAGGATTAAAATTTTTTAATAAGTTACATAGGTCAATTCTATAAACAATTCCCTCCTTTATTAGTATTTTTTCAGGTAATTGTATAAAGTTTTTCACTCTGGGTCTAATTACACACCTGATGGATACATTCCATGCACAACTGTATCCCCAAGATATCTAACCCTTGAGTGATCACTCTAATTTATGTTCTTTTTTAAAATATATTTTATTTATTTTTACAGAGAGGAAGGGAGAGGGATAGAGAGTTAGAAACATTGATGAGAGAGAAACATCGATCAGCTGCCTCCTGCACACCCCCTACTGGGGATGTGCCCGCAACCAAGGTACATGCCCTTGACCGGAATCGAACCTGGAACCCTTCAGTCTGCAGGCCGACGCTCTATCCACTGAGAAAACTGGTTAGGGCTAATTTATATTCTAATTCTCGATGCCTTGTCAGTTTTTTTCTCTTCCGATGACTTTATCATCACCATAACATTTGCTTATCCTCTCAGTCTTAATGTCCTTCTCAGCCCCAATCTTCCACTCTTGCTCCCTTCCTTATTACTTACTGCATACCATAGAATGATCTGTTTCACAGCCAATTCAAGAAAGCAACACATACTTGCAGTTGCTCATAATAAGCACCCAGTTCCAATATATAGAAACCATTTACAATAAGCCTTTTAAAAACCGAATCTTTTCACACAGGTTTAGTGTAGAGCTGGCTACACTGAGTAACTGCATGGAGGTTCTGGTGTTAGAGGTCAATGCTTCTAAGAGGCCTGCAATAGCCTTTGGCCCAAAGCAATCAAACTCTAACCTGGATATTGGCTTAAAGAAGGCATGAACTCACAAACTGTCACTGTTGCTAGTGACACCACAAATGCAAGGGTGAAAAGGGGCTCATTGGGTTGTAGGGCAGGGGATTTTTCAAGTCTGGAAATCCACTTGCAAAGATGGCACAATGTCCCAATGGTGGCAAAGTCCCAACCCAATACTCACAATGACCTGTCCAATAACTACTGCGCAACCAGATGGTACTGGGCAGCTCTTCCACAAGCTCATACTCTCACTTTTCAGGAGACCCATGATACAAAGTTATGTCACTCAAGAAGCACTTCTCTTATTTTAATAGTACTTAAAAATAAACAGTGCACATTCAATTACAAGTTAATAATAAAAAATTGCCTGATATATTCTTTGTATTTCTGAGTCCAAAATGTACAAAGGTTTTTTAAGATTAATATATATATTTTTAGCAGTTTTAGGATTACAGAAAAATTGAGTGAAAAATAGTTTCCATACACTCAACATCCTCTCTTAGTTTCCTCTATTATTAACATCTTGCATTACTGGAGTATATATTTGTCACAACTGATAAGCCAATATTGATATATTGTTATTAACTAAAGTCCATAGTTTACATTAGGGTTCACTCTTTATGTTGTGCATTCCACAAATTTTGACAAATGTTGAAGTTTTTTTTTAATCCTTCACAATACATTGAGGAATAATAAATCACCTTACCTAAAGACAATTTTAATTGCTTTAGCTTTGTAAAAGGAAGTTTCATAGTGATATTATAATGTAAATCATTCGTTTCTCTTTGATGATTCATGGTTTCAAAGACTGTCTATAACATAACCCTGCAAACATATTTGACTTTGATTATCAGAAAACCAACCATTCACAACTCTCAAACATCGAGCTTGGCTCTAAACATGAAAGGAGTTTGAAGAAATTATTGGACCACAAAAGGAAAAATGATAAAACAGCCTCCAAGACGGTATCTGACAAGGGGCATTAGTCTGCTGATGACTCAGTCTGGATATGTTTATAAAAACAGCTGTGTCATTAAATTTTTTAAAAATTTAAATGAAATTGGGTTGAAGTGAACATGATTTTGTGGACCATGTTCATGAATTATAGATGCAACATGCATTGGTAGACTTGTATGATGTACCTGCATAGACAAAGAAAAACCAAACTCCTGCTTTTTTATTGAAGGGTTTCTAGGGCTGTGTATCTGCTCCTGAGCTTTTTTTTTTTTTTAAGTATGTGTAACCTTTGCTTGTATTTTGTATTAAAAATAAGAAAAGCAACCCTTTATTGTTGAACATGTTGCATTGTCCCCTTTATTCTGCCCCCCGCCCCCACTCTTTCTGGGACATTTGAAGCAAGTTATTTTTTTTTCTGTATATTTTCTGCTTTTGTAAGATTTTGTTTTGTTTCAAAATAGCGTTATAAAAGGGCTTGCACCCTCAAAACCAGTTGTATCATAAGAATGCGGAGCAGTGTAAGGAGTGGCATTAGGACAAAAAGATGAGGAAGAAAATTGGGGAAGGAAGACAGAAGTCAGGAGTAGCAGATGGAGACTAGATGCAGGACAGAGTGATAGCAACAGAACAGAGAGCCAGCTAGACATGAAAGCACAATGACATGAAATTTTTGTGAGGGTAAATAAGGAAGGACAATAGTATGGCCCTTAAATTGCTTAATAATTGTTTGTTCAATTGACTATATCAATGAGAAAGTAATATTGAGCATATTAAAAGTTTGTGTAAGTACATAAAGATGATACACCAATGCACAGAAAATTCACTTTGAATCTGGTTGAAATCTTTTGTAAAGCTCAAGGGATAGGATTATTCCTGAGTAATAATAAAGATACGTTAGCTGGAGGTACTGATATACATATACATACACATACACACACACACACACACACACACACACACACACACACTAGTATATATGCATACCGATGTAAAATATTTACCCTCATTTTTCATTTACAAATAAACATGAAATACATTTCAAATTATTTTATTTGTCCTGTTCTTGAGGAATTTGACATCTCACTACAACTACTTCAGAAGAACATACACCACTTTCCATTTCATCAGAGTTATTTTTCTCTTGGCTATAATTTCCCTTCGATGTAATGAAGCTATTTAATAAGGATGCTGTAGTTTACTTGCAGGCAAATTTGTTAAGAACTAATATTTAGAAAATTGGGATAGCATTATTTTCTTAAACATAGAAAAGAAATTGCATTTTGGATATAAATATAGTCTTTGGATAGAGAAGGCTCCAAAAATTTTCAAGTCTAAGTTTAGAAAGTGGCTCTCACACAAAGCAGCTCAGTGGTTGCTTGGGGACATGGGCAGAGGGAAGAATGTACTGCAAAAGGGGCCTAAGGAAACTTTTGTGTGAGTGATAAAAATATTCTATATCCTGATTGTGGCAGTGGTTTCATGGGTACATACATTTGCCAAAACAGCAAATTATATGCTTTAAGTAGTAAATGCAGTTTATTTTATGTAAATGATACTCAATAAACTTGATAGTAACATTCCACAATGTGTATGTATATCAAATCCTCACATTGTACCCTTTAAATATGTCCAATTATATTTGTTAATTATTCCTTAATAAAGTGGGGAGGAGTGGATATTTTTAAAGTAACTTTAAGAAAGGCTGACTGCTTATTTATATAGATCATTGATTTTCAACCAGTGTTCTGCAAAAATTTTTAAAACATGCAATACCTGACTATTTAGTCAGGGGCACTGACTTCTTTCCCTTAGACTATCAAATAAAAAAAAAGAGACAACAGCCAACACAAAAAATAGCCATTCGGGGTGCATGAATCAAAATTAAACTTTTTTTTCCAGATCAGCAAAAATATATTTTTTGGTGTGCCACAGAATTTTAGTAATTATGTGTGCCATGAGATGAAAAGATTTGAAAATTGCTGCTATATATGCAAGTATAAACTTTCACCACCTATTAGCTTAGCTGCTTAGTTTCTTTCCTAAGTATGGTTAGGTGCGCTTACTACACTGGAAATTCCTTCCAAGTTCCTTCCTTAAAAAGAGGCAGAGCTTAAGGGGAAAAGGTTACTGAAGCTCTGCCTCTTTTAAGGCACATTGTTGGACCCTTTCACTTACATGTTTATTTCTCAATCTGGTTAAGTACAGTATTTCTAAATATCAACCTTCTGTTTTTAGAGTACCCTTTAGTGAAGCAGGTGAAAAGCAAGGTTGTATGAAAATCCTAAGCCATGTTGCAGTTGGATGTGCTTAGCACAGTCCCAAGGGACCACACATGAAATGAAGAATTGCTGTTTATCTGTAGCCAGAATTTGAAAGAATACTAAATGCATGACCATCATTACTTTTGTTTTTGGCTTTGAAGCTCAAGAGACTTTGAATAACAATACAAGTTGTCTAACAACCAAATTCAATTTCAGCTCATAAAAATTTTGAACCCAGCCAGCTGGCTCAGTGGTTGAGCGTCAACTTATGAACCAGGAGGCCCCGGTTCGATTCCGGGTCAGGACAAATGCTGGGGTTGTGGGTTCAATGATCTCCAGTATGGGGCGTTCGGGGGATGGGGAGAGGGGGAGTGGCAGCCTATCAATGATCCTCTCTCATCATTGATGTTTCTGTCTCTCCTTCTCCCTTCTTCTCTGAAATCAATAACACAATATTTTTTAACATTGTTTTGAAGAAACACACAAAAAATAGAGCCACAACTTCTTGTGGCCTAGAAGAAAATGGTCCTAGGATCTTAAAACTTGAATTAACCCTGGCATCTGGAGATGTGGAATCTTTGACAAGGAACTTACAGTGTCTCCTTAGTTTCCAAAAGCTATCTGGCTAGGAACTTTATTATTTCAAGTATTTAAAGCTATAATTTTTTACAGGACAATTCTTAGAATATGTTGAAAAATAAAATTTTGTTAATTTATATGTCTAAATCCACTACTATGGCTTAGGGATATAACATTTTTGAGACTTTATAGTCCATGTGTATGTATCTTTGTGTCTATGTGTACTCTTTAGTCTCTTAGAAACCTGGGTGGGCAGGGGACACCTGTTACTTCAGCTCACCTGGACACATGAGAAGCCATATGATTGATCATGTCTATAGGCAGATGCTAACAGTTTCACAGGCAATAATGATATGTAAAACTAGACCCCACAATCACTGACAAACCAATGCTTAATTTCGTCCTAATAAAAGCACACATTTAAAAAATGTTTTTATTGATTTTAGAGAGAGAGAAAGGAAGAGGAAGAGGGAGAGGGAGAGGGAAAGGGAGGGAGGGAGGGAGAAACACCAATTGGTTTCCAACCGCAACAACCCTGACACACCCCAATTGAGGACTGAACCTGAAACCTGGGCATGTGCCCTGGCTAGGAATCAAACTGGTGACCCTTCAGTGTACAGGATGATGCTCAACCAACTGACCCACACCGGCCAGGGCATAAAGCACACATTTTTAAACTTGACAGGAGTCAAGCAGCCTTATCCACACTCTAAAACTGAAAGTGAATGACAAAAAGTATAGATATTTAGTTTTGTATCATCCTTGTCAAAACAACCTTGATAAGGCCTGGCCAGTGTGGCTCAGTTGGATGGGCATCAAAAAGTTTCTGGTTGATTCCTGGTCAGGACACATGCCTGGGTTGTGGTCTCAATTCCCATTAGGGAATTGTGTAGGATGCAGCCAATCTATGTTCCACTCTCACATTGATGTCTGTCTGTCTGTCTGTCTCTCTCATTTTCTCTGTCTCCCTTCCTCTCTCTAAAAATCAATTTAAAAAATCTTGATGATAAAATCTAAGTATCCTTAGCTATCACTACCTTAGTATTGAAAAGTATATGTAAAACCTTGCGGATACTATAAATTCTTGTGATTAGACTATGGATGGATCATTTTGTGTCTTGGAATATATATAAAATCCAGAGTTTTATGTGTATAATTAAAATATAAATTCTACAAGAAGTAATGTGCTGACCACAAAGACTTATTTTGATTTTGCTTTTCTTTTTAAAAAATGTTTTTTAAAAATATATTTTTATTGATTTCAGAGAGGAGGGAGAGGGAGAGAGAGATAGAAACATCAATGACGAGAGATAATCATCAATGGACAACATCATGCACACCCCCTAACAAGGGATTGAGCTTGCAACCTGGGCATGTGGCCTGACCAGGAATCAAACTGTGATCTCCTGGTTCATGGATTGATGTTCAACCACTGAGCCACACGGGCCAGGCAATTGTTCTTTTCTTTTTATAGGTTTCACTGCATTTAAAAAAAAAGTACACACGGATCTTCTATCTATCTGTGCATTTCCACCTACAGAAGTTCAAAAATAAAGTACAATAAATCTCATTGTTTAAATACAGAAGAAAACCCATTTTCTACTAGGCATACAGTGTGCTACTTGGAAGAGCTGACAATGCACACATTCATTAACAGGCATGAATGAGAAACAGGAGCAAAAACTCTTTAAGAACACACCCCTAGGCAAGGGTAAAATTTCCTCATTTGTTCAAATAGTAAGCCCTTAGCACTGAGTATTCATATGCATTATTTCACACAGGGTTAGCATTTGCTGGGGTCCTGGCTATAGAGAAGGGATGATTTTGTGTTCACAAGTTTATAAGTATAGGGGTAAAAGAAAGTTTACAGTTGTTCATATGAAAAATAATACAACACCAAACTGTTTCTTGTACTCACAACTGTAATCCTACTTTTGTCCCACTCTGTATATGCGGCCTATGTTATTTCTGAACATATTTTTGTTTAATTCTATTCTATCAGTGACATTCTGCACTGAATGACACCAGCTCTTCTTAGCCCAGATTTGCTCCCAACAGCAGCTTCCCTGCCCATCTTAGGCTGAAAAAAAGGACCTGGCCCAGTCCGGGTTGGTAACTATAATACTGGTAACTATAACACAGTAGAACGTGAAAATGATGATGTGGATACACTGAGAACCAAAGGGGAAAAAAAGAAAGTGGGTAGAGTCAACTGTACTAAAAAAAAGTCACCCTAAGAGTGAAAAGGACACAGGCAAAGGAAACACAAAGAGAGAGTGAGCCACACAGCTACAAAGAGAGACAAAGAGAGCAGGGGACAGAGAGGGAGGAAAGCTGAAAAACTTTTTTAATAGTGCCAAATTCAAACAACAATTATGTCTGTTAATGATGCCACATTGCCAGCATTTGCTATAATTTCTTAACTTCTTACCTAAATTTGGAAGCAGATGCAATCTTTAAAATTTCTTTCCCACAATTTTAACAGATATCTCATTCTATAAAGGAAACAAATAATTTTGTACAGCAACAGCTTTAATTGTGTTCTTCTGGCTTCCATGTGTAAAGACTCATAAAAGTTGTTTTCTGTTCCTCTTGTTTGGCATGTTTGATATGCCTTGGTCCTTGCCCCATAGGCCAGGGAAAATTAAACCAAGGGCCAGATGCACAAAAGAGGTTCCCGACCACTGATACTCAATTTCAATAAAGTAAACTATATGAAAAATTCTTGTACTACTCACAACTGTTTTGATAATTTTCTGAAATTAGGAAACACTTGGTCTTTTTTTTGTATCTTTTAGTATAGTTAATATACTTCCACCATAAAAGCCTGTTATTTTGAGGGACAGGCTAACAAAAAGTTCTTGGCTATGAGAAGTTTGTAATTAGAAAATAAAAACTTACCTAATATGGAGGAATTAGAACTTCATACTGGAACTCCAACATTAACACATTATATGATCTTCGAACAGGTGCTTGACCTCTTTGAGCCTCCTTTTCCTCACCTGAAAAATGAAGGGGGGCGGGTATTGATAGTCCCTTCTAGCACTGAAATTCTATCACTCAAGTTTGAGGAGGAGATATTTTAAGGGGATTGCATGAACAGGCCACAGGACAGTCCTCCAACTCCCTGGCAGCTTTCTCATTTCACTCCTTATGCCCATGAGTTCTATCTAGAGATGCAACAATAATTCAGAAATTTTGTTAAAATTAAAAAAAATTAATTTAGACTACACTTATAGGTTGGAGATTTTACAAAGAACTTGAGTTCACAATTTAAAAAAAATCACTGCATTTTAAAAAGAAATACAGCCCTGCTGGTGTGCTCAGTGGTTGAGCAGCAATCCATGAACCAGGAGGTCATGGTTCAATTCCAGTCAGGGCACATGCTGCAATCATCCAGTAGAGGGCACGCAGGAGGCAGCCGATCAATGATTCTCTGACATCATTGATGTTTCTATCTCTCCCTCTCTCTCTAAAATCAATAAAAAACATATCCTATATAATAAAGAGTTAATATGCAAATTAACCCTCATACCCTCACAAGATGGCCGCCTACAACCAGGCCAGCAGGGGGGTTAGTGAGGGACAACCAAACGACTGAACACCAGGCTGCATAGGGCGACCAGGCTGAAGGGGGGGGGGGGGGGGCCGTGAGGGGCGACCAGGTTGGCAGGGGGGCAGTTGGGGGTGACCAGGCCAGCACGCAGAGGAAGTGAGCAGAGATCAGGCCAGCAGGAGGGGGCAGTTAGGGGCGACCAGGCAAGCAGGCAGGTGAGTGATTAAGAGCCAGCGGTCTAGGATTGTGAGAGGGATGTCTGACTGCCAGTATCAGGCCTAAACCGGCAGTCAGATATCCCCCAAAGGGTCCCAGATTGGAAAGGGTGCAGGCTGGGCTGAGGGGAACCCCCACCCATGCATGAATTTCGTGCACCGGGCCTCTAGTTAAAATAATAAAAAGAAATACAAAACATTGTCACTAACTTCTGGGTGGTGAATTGTAACTCGTTTTTATTTTCTTCTTTAGACTTTTCTGTATTTTCTGAATTTACCTACAATGAAAAAGTACTACTCTTACAATTTAAAAAATTAGATTTTCAAAAGGACTAGTGTGTTCTTACAAGTTTGATCTGATCTCTCAAGTCTATTCTAAAATCAATGGGAGGGGGGCACAAAATCAGACAGTATCACAATGAGTATCCATACATAGTGGTTGATTACCAAAGTAGCTGATTGCTGTAGTCAGAATCAGGACATTATTATTACAATCAAAATCTCCAGTTCACAGTCCTAAGTGGAAATCAAAACGTGCATTTTATCTAAATAATATTTCTTTTCTCCCCAGCATACTGGCCCTTGAGAATCATGGTTAAAATTCCTTTCCAATTTAAAGTAAAAGAAATGAAACACGAGGTTCTTCTTCTACCCACAAAAAAGCTTGCCAGATAAAATAAGATTGCTAATGGCTGTTTCTTATTTTTTCTCTTTTTATGCTCTAAAACACAACATATCAAAAGTGAAATATTTAGCTGTCAAAACAAAACACACCCTCATATGAAAAACGAGTATGAATTTGATGCAATTTTTTTATAAAAACAACTTTCAACAACTTTCATAGAAAAAACACAAATGCTTAAATTGTGTAAAAAGATGACAAACCAAACATTGCATTACTACATTTTATATGGCAGTCTTAGAGAAGGTAGAAGGTAAGCTGCAGAAAGGATCTAAATACAATTTAGTAACTTCCAGTTGTACAATTATCAAGTTTTCCAAAAATTCAAGTAAGATAGAAAATGAAGTTTCTAAAATGATGACAGGCTTAGTTTGGGTAGATCTCCAGAACAAATACCACGTTGCACTCAGTTCTTATCTGTTGAGGAAGGTACAGCAATTGACCTCTCCATTCTCTACCTGAATATAATCCAGCAACTACAACACATTACCACTTAAATTACTTTTTATAGGACTGGTTACTCACCTCTCTGCAGCTTGCTCCTCAACTCACTCCTTTCATCAACCCCAAACTTTAGATCAAGCAGCAGGGGAAGTGGCTTAGTCGTGGGACTTAAGTTCAAACCCCAACTCTGCTAATTATTAGTTGTGCAATCTTAGACAAGTTACTTCACTAATCTTATCTGTGAAATGTGAATAACTACTTTGCAGAGTTGCTAGAAGATAAAATTACATAATGGGTGTAAATTCAACTCATGGATTTTCTAGAATTATAATAGGCCTTCAAGTAATATTGGTTCCCTTTCCCCCCCTACTCCTGGCTACTTATTCCAAGTATGATCAAATTTAGGGTTCATGGTTTTAATTACTCTCAAGCAAGTTCAATGATATAGAGAACATGTAGTAATTTTAATTTTGTTAAGTAAGATTTTGAATAGAGCACATGCCCCAGGGAAGACAGTATGATATTGTGCTTAAAACCATGAACTTCTGAGGAATAAACAATATTTTGATGTCTACTTCCAACCTCGATCAGCTGTGAGACCTAAAGCAAGTTACTTTACCACTCTGAGCCTGATTCCTTATTTATTAAATGAAGAGGATATACCATGCATACCAAGTGCCTGGCACAGAGTAATTACCATCAATGGTAGCTGTTATTGGTCTTTTAATTATTCAGGTCCATGCATGGGAATCAGTCACTTTTAAGACTAGTAAAGTGAGCTCAACAAACTACCAAGTCACATCAAGAAACTGTCATTGTTCTCTACTCTCCTGAAGTTACATTTTATAGCATTTTATAGAGGAAATTACATCAACCTCAACACTATTGACTTTTTGGTTTAGATCACACTTTGTTGCGGGGGGTGGGGTGGTGAGAGCCAGCTCTGTGTGCTATAGAATGTTAAAGCAGCATTCTTGGCCTCTCAGAGGCATGCCAAGCCCCAAGTTGGAATAGCTAAAAATGTCTCTGGACAATGTTCAATGTTTCCTGGGGGCAAAACTGCCCTTGATAGAAATCACTGGTCTTGCATTCTTCACAAAAAAGGGGAATTCTCAAAGATCTCAGGAGGTAGCCCTTCAGCGGGGCAAGGGCTTACTGGAGCTACTATTTAGTATTAACCATTCTTCTGGGCTCCATCATCTATTATTATCCACTAGAGGCCCGGTGCATAAAATTCATGCACTTGGTGGGGTGGGAGGGGGTCCCTCAGCCCAGCCTGCACCCTCTCGCAGTCTAGAAGCCATCCTGGGAGCCCTCGGGGTGTGTCAGACATCCTTAGCACTGCCACGGAGGTGGGAGCCCAGCTTCTGGCTGAGGGGCGCTCCCCCTGTGGGAGTGCACTGACCACCAGGGGGCAGCTTCTGCGTTGAGCGTCTGCCCCTTGGTGGTCAGTGCACATCATAGTGACCTGTTGTTTCGCCGTTTGGTCTATTTGCATATTAGCCTTTTATTATATAGGATAGGATAATTCTAAGTTGATCACAGAAAAATAAATTTTTTGGCCCAATATGCTGTCAGAAGATGCTTTAAGTCACAGGAAGGAATGCTGGCCTGGCCATCTTCTCACTACTCTATAAAGAGATACAAAATGCTGAATCTAAATATCAAGAATTTTACTATGTCTTATTTGTTTTACATAAAACTTATCTTTTAAAAAAGACCATAAAGCTTAAGAAGACTTAAAAATTATATTATTACTCAAAATGAAAAGTATTATTAGCTGGGGAGGTGAGATAAAATTTATGCAGTGAACAATTCTCTGGAAAGAAATGACTCCACTGTTTGCATGGCTAAAGCATATTTAATATATCTAATAAAGTGCCATGCTAATGTCCAAAAGACTGGACAACTCTCAATTATTCACAACAAATTTATTGTCTATCTTTCATTTAGTAACTGCACCAGAAGGCAGAAGTCATTTCTTATCCACTGTGCATCGCTGCACCTAGCACACAGCCCCCAACAGAGAAGGTAACCCAGTAATGTTTGTTGAATAAACGAATGGTCAGATACTCTGCTTAATTAAGTATTCCATTGACAAAAAAAAAAAAAACACACCCAACCCTACCCTTTCTTTTCTCTTATCCAACAGGAACTGAAAGAAAAGCTCTTTTAAGAGAAAATAATTACAGTTGACTCCCTTTTACCCCAAATCCCAACAACTGGAAAGTTCAATTAACAAAAAAAATTTTGTAGGCAAAAGTTGGGGAAAGCAGCCAAAGAGTTAAGTTCAAGCAAGTGCCAACATTTGTTCAACTCCCACAAGGTTATAAAAGCCAATGCTACTGACACCGGAGGTGAGAAAGGGAAGGGTGTGGGGAAGAAGGGAACCAGGAAGTGGAGGGCAGGAAAACAGGGATCAGTCTGGGGATGTTAGCTTCCATTCCTTCAACAAACTTATTTTTTTAAAAAATGGTGTGGGGCAATTTCTTACACAAAGTCTTGATTCACAAATTACTTTTCAAATGGGTGTTAACAAAATCTTTAAGGCTATTTAGAAAGATATTTGATCATATATTTGTTAATTTCTGAAATGTCATCTTTTTTTCCCCTCCTAGTCCCACAGGGCAAACAACAGGTTCTCAAAAAGCTGGGTAAAAGTCACTCAATTTACACTTTCTTAAATACAGAAACTTGAGACCCACCACCCATCAACATTCTCCTCTCTTTAAAAAATTTTTACCTCTCAGGATTCTATTCCTAAGAGAAAAAACAATCAGAGTTAAATCCCCAAGGCCAAAAAAAAAAAAAAAGTTTAACTTTTCACTTCCTAAGGGCTGTTCCTGGTTATCCTCAAGGGATTGGTTCCAGGACCCCCACAGATACTCAAATCTGTGCATGTTCAAGTTGCCTGTATAAAACTGTGTAGATCAATGCAGACAGTCGGCCCTCCATATCTGTGGACTCTCGAGGCAAATGGAAAACAGTACAGGTATTTACTGAAAAAAAAAAATCACCTTGTAAGTGTACCCTTGAAGTTCAAACCTGTGATGTTTAAGTGTCAACTGTACTATTTTTAGACTGCAGCTTATGCATAGAATTCGTATCACATTAACATTAGAAATGGTGCATATAATAATGTTTATTTAAATGTAGTTGCATTAATCTTTGAGATGCAAATCTCTACTTCTACTTAAACATTTTCAAGTTAGCATTCCCAGTAAACAAATACTTATCTTATTTCAGGGTTCACTAATTTGACACTTATCAAATTAGCTCCAAATACACTGGTATCATACAAGAGAAAATTTTAACAATTTAAATCTTATACAAATTTTGTTAATGTTTCAGGCAAAATCTAGACTTGGTTAATAAGAAAACACACAACTCCTTCCTTCTCCAAAAACTCAATAGGGGAATGGTAGCTTAGAATTTCAAAAACAAGATATGGCTACAAAACCTATATGGTAGTATTAGACTGTAATTGTTGGGAGGTGGTTTGTACAAATCATGGCCTATCTGACCAATTTCCTGTTGCATAAAGATTGTATTCGCTCTTCAAAATGTTAAATAAGCATTTTAAAGACTGAAGGTAAAGACTAGATTGGAACCTTATGTAACCAAAATGGGAAAGCAGTAAATAGCCTCACCACATTAAAGGCCTTAGCCTCTTTAATATGTATTCTTCTTAAGCAAATAAAAGCATGAGTTTCCAAAGGCAAAGCTACCATCCCAGAAGCCCTTGCTTCTTCAGTGTAAAGAATGGGGTGGGGGGGGGGGGGTTCTGTTCCCAGAGAAGAAGAGCTGGGGATGGAAAGGCTTTGCAAAATTCCAAGGGGCCCATAATTTAAATTTATGCTATTCTGCAAATGTTCACATTTCCAAGTAACAACATAAAACTTACATTAAAACTGTCTTAATCAAGATAACAGAAAAAAAAAATTATTCCTGCTGCTCTATAAGCTTGCCATAGATTTGATAACCCAGGGAAGAATTACAGGCAAAATGATGGCTCCAATTAGGAAAACAGGATCTATTCCAAATTCAAATCAAAGGGGGCTTGGATAATCCCGATGGAATAATTTAAATGAATATAGGGGACTCCCAGCAAAGACATTCGATGTTTATTCTATTTCTACCTCTTCTGAAAGCCAAGCAAAAATGCTACGACAGCCCTTCAGGATATTCAAAATCCAAACCTGGAGTCCCCTTAATAAACTGTATTCTCTTTTTTTCCCAAGGGGTCTCCCTGGTACAGGGTTTTTATTGTAAAGGGCAAAATCAAAACAAACCCGAGAGACTCGCCCAGCCCCAAAATGCAGAAAATAATGTAGCACTGAACCCGAACCACACACAGCCTTCCTTTGCAGATTTCCACAAGTCCACCTCGACCTGGAGGATAAGAGGCCTTGAGGAATGGAAAAAGAAACTTCGAAAGCACAAAGCGCTCCCCCAGAGCCTAGAACAGAAGGCACCTTGTAGGGATTTCAAGCATTTTGAGGCGGAAAGGTTACACCCTGCAGTTTTGAAAATCCACCTTCTAAGGCTCAACCCACGTGATAGAACCTTCCTCTAGCTTCTCTGGGTTCCACGCTGGAGCTGAAATCCACCACTCTCCTCACCTCCATTCGCCAATCCCCCGCCCTTCCCTTATAGTGAAGCGCAGCGGGCTCTCCCCTCCCTCCCCATTCTCCCTGCACCCTCCCCCACTCCTCCAACCCCTCTGCATCTCCATGGAGAAAACCCAGGCAAGCCTTTTACCTCCACTCCCTCGAGTCCCCACCCCCACCACCCTTATTGAGGCAGGTCCCCCTCCACTGCCTCCCCAATCCCCACCATCCTTGATTAGAAAACCAAGGGGAGCCCCCCCACTTCACCCGCTCCCCACAAACCCTGCTAACTCTCCTTGTGGAGAAAACCAAGAGGTGCCCCCAACTCGCCCCACACCCACTGCCGACATCCTGGGTGGGAAAACCTAGAGCCCTGTTCTCTCCCTCCTTCCTCCCCATCATTCCGCATAGGAGAGCGCGGAGAGCCCCCCTTTCGCTCCTGCCCCTCCCCCCATCTCCACCTTCTCCCTCCCCAGTCGCTCCCCAGCCCCACCGCCCACCCTCTCCCACCAGCTTCGCGAAAGCCCCAGGGAGGCCGAAGCCTACACCAGAGGGGAGCCCCGTGTGGGGGTCCTGCAGCGTGCAGCCCGTTGCACGCTGATATCATACAAGATACCCGCCCCCTCCCCCGGCCTAGCGGCTGGGGCCAGAGGCCGCAGGTAGCCGGCCCCCGAAAGGCCGGGCAGACCAGAGCGACAGCAGCGGAGGCGGCGGGGCAAGAGGGCAGTGGCTCCCGGGGGACCCGAGCCGGTGGGCGGGAGGCGCACAGGCACGCACTCGCGGTGAGAAAGCGGGCTTACTGCCTGGGGATGCTCGGCCGCGTAGTTGTCCTGGCGGCAGCCGCTACCTGCACCGAGACCGAAGCTCGGTGGCGGCGGCAGCGGTGGCGGCGGCGGCGAATTGAGCCCCCTCAGCCGGGCGCGAGATGTAGGGCGCGGGAGGGACGCGAGGGGAGGGGCGCGGGAGGGGGCGGGGAGGGGAGGGAGCGCGCGCAGGGGCGGACGCCGCTGGCCCGGGGCGGGGCGCACGCCAGCCTTGGGGGGCTGTGGTGCGGAGCGAGCGCTTGGGGGCTGGTCCGGCGGGGGGCTGGGGGCGGGAGCACCGCGCACTCCGCGCGTCCACGTGCCCCGCTCTCAGTAGCCGCGGTGCTGCCTAAATGGCGTGGGCGCGCGGAGAAGGTGGCTTCGGGGTGGTGGTGGCGAGCGCTTCTCCGAAGGGCCGACCCTAGCCTGGAGAGGAGGGCGGGCTAGGGGCTCCCGGGGCCCTCCTCCCTCGCGCTGCAGCCTTCGAGCGTGGTGGGGAGTCACGAGTCACTGCAGGCAGCCTCGCCCAGGGCTGGGGAGGTGGGAGTAACAAAGAGAGTAGAGAGAAGGTGGCCTGGCCAGGGGCCTCCGCTAACCTGCGTACTCCCTGCAAAGCGACCGGGACCCGGAACGTACCTCGTTTCGCCCCGACTGCATAACTCCGTGGTTCGGAGTGGCGCTGAGGGACCCACCAGCGACCCTTCCCCTTAGTAACAAGCAGGAAAGGGACGAAAGGAGCCTCATCCATAGTCCAAAGCCACCATCCAGAGGGCTTTACATCACGCAGAAAAACACTGATGGCAGCCGCACGTGGTCACTCATTCATTCACTTAATATTCAGTTTACTGAGCCCTCACTTATGTGCCAAGAACTATGCCAGGCGCTGGAGAGACAGCGCAGAGTCCTAGAACACTCTCCACCCTGCCCTGGGTGCCTGCAATCTGGTCGGGGAGACAGATGATAAAGAAGTGATAAAATAATCAAATCTGGGATAAGACCCGTGCAGGAAAAGAACAGGGTGCAAATTGTGTGGTTAGGAAGGAGTAGGTGGCATTTAAGCTGAGCCCTGAAAGTTATGAAAGGAGCGACCATAAAAACAGCCAGGGAAAAACCTTCCAGAAATAAGGAGCAGATGTACAAAAGCCAGAAAGAGAGGACAAACCCCGATGCCTTGGTGGTGATTATGATGGACACCAAAAGAGCTGGGGAGAGTAGCATAATAAAATGTTGGACAAGTTGCCAGGGACCAGATCATGAACTGCATCTAGTCAATGGGCAGACCGTTTTATTCCAAAATAAACGGGAGGCCATTGAATGAATGGTTTTACCTTGGGGTATGACATGACCTGATTTATAATTCTTTTTTCTTTTGGAGTAATTGTAGGTTCGCATTCAGTTTTAAGAAATAAAACAGAGATCCTATGTACCCTTTACACATTCCTGCTCCCATGCAAAACTAAAATACATGATCACAACCAGAATATTGACATTAGTACAATCTATCAATCTTACTCAGATTTACCTGGATTTACTTGTGTGTGTTTAATTCTATACAATTTTATCACGTGTAGGCTCATGTATCCACCACCACAATCAAGATATAAAATAGTTCCATCATTACAAGGATCCATCCTGTTGCTTTTATAGCCACAGCCTCCTGCCCAGTTCTCCCAGTCCCTCGCCATTGGTGACCATTAATCTGTCCTCCGTTTCTACAGTTTTGTCATTTCAAGACTGTTATGTAAATGAATCATACAGTATGTAACCTTTGGGGGTTATTTTTTTTCCACTCATCTTCATTACTTTTTATTGCTGAGTAGTATTACAGGTCTGACTTATATTTTTCAAAGACCACCTTGACTATCAGAAAGGTTTAGAGGAGATTGAGAATCAAAGGACTAGTTAGAAGGCTTTCCCAATGGTCTTTGTCAAAACTGATGGTGGTTCAGTTGAAGATGGTGCCTTTGGAGGGAAGTTTAAGGGTTTGATGGAACAGGTCTGAAGAGGGAATTGGAGTTGAAGTCGACACAACATAGTGTAGACATTTCACTGTAAAGGGAAACCGAAGTAGAGTAGAACAGAGGGACAAGTAGGGACAAAAGAAGGTTAAGTTCTTCCTTTTTAATTTCAGAGATGAGAGTGAGTTTAGGAATAAATCAGTAGGGAGGGGTTGCCGATGAGAAGGAAGGGCTTACTAAAGTAGTCCCTGCCTAGGTGAGAGCTGGATTGCACTGGGAGGATGGGCCCTCCACCTGCTGAAGGGCATCCTCCTTTGTAAAGACCAGGAAGGTATATGCTGATCAGGGGATGGAGTGGAGGCAGTGTGCTGTGTACTTCCAATCTGATGACTTCTGTTCCCCACCACCCACTAGGTTCACAAACTGGGCGCTGGCCTCCTTTAGGAGAGAGCATAAGCCCTTGCAAAGTTCCCTTCTCTCTCCTAGGCACCAGGGATCTGGGCCTTCCCCTTTTCCCATTTCAAGCCCTGTGAAACACTGAAGTTTGGTCTTTCTGGATGGTAAGAGAGACTCTCCTTCACCCTTTTAGGAAAAGAAGGAGCTGATCTGCCCCACCCTGATCCTGGGAACAATTAACTCCAAAGCAGGGACTCCCCAAATAGAATACCAGCCCAGTGTGCAGCCCCAAATAGCCAAGAGGCACCCAAACTGGAGGGCTCCAGATGAAAGGCCCTCTCCCAGGGAACCATCTGGCCATCCTTTGGCACTCAATCAGTGTTAGTTGTGGGTCATTTCTCACAAGACCCCTTTCTTTCTCCATCTTTCCTTTCCTCTTCTTTCTGCCCCACCTTCTTTCCCACCCACCCCCTTCTTCCCTTCCTTCCTCCCTTCTTCAGATATTTGTAATGTTCTACTAGGTGCCAGTCAGCGATCTCCCACATTTCTAAGGATTGGTCCATCCTGCCTGCCTCTTGACACTTCATCTCTTTGGATTTGAACTCAACTATTGTGGGTCATGTGGCCACATTATTCCACTTAAAATATGTGGGGGACTCTGCTGCAGAACAAGCAAAATGGATAAAAGGAAAGAGGCTGCCCAAATTGAGAACTTGTGTGTTACATTCTGGTAATGTTTCCAGCACCAAGAAGGAAAAAGAAATTTGTTTAATTTATTTCAGGATGACTAAATTCAGAGGGTATAGTCTCAGAGCTGATCTTTTCCGTTTCTTTTTGAGTAAGGAGACAGGCGTGAGGAGAAGGGTCTTAGATTTCAACAGAATTTAAACTACCCTTGAAATATGAAGCATAGAATCCTTTGTCTCCCTTGGGTATAGTCAGAGGACCATAGGCTTTGGAATCTTGCAGACATGGGTTCAAGTTTGAGCTTGGCCCCTTATTGGTTGTGTGGCCCAGGGCAAGTTATAAACTCAAGTGTCTTCAAACTTTTGCTGGTGACTATAGCAAAAAGGGGTGGGGGGAGATTTTTTAAAAGATTAAAAACAAGAAGTGTTGCTCCCATACTCCCTAAAACAATGTTTACCCCCTCACATATTGTAAGTTGATAGCTAAACGTTTTCCTCCCATGCTTAAATAGTTACAAAGTAAGTTATTTCTGGATATAGCCAATATGGACATTCTAAAATAAAGTGGTTGCCTTACCTTATTTAGTCTGTCCAATTGAATATTAATATAATAGCCTTTTCATGCCCACCATGAGCTATTTAAAAAATACATTAATATATTTTTAAGAGTTGGAAATTTTACATTGTTCCTTTTTTTTCTCCCTAAACTCATTTCCATTCCAATTCTCCCACAGAATTTCATCCTAATGTAATATATTTTATGCCTGTAAGTCTGCTTTTGATCACTCTATATACTTCTCTGCAACAAAAATCCTATATAATAAAAGCCTAATATGCAAATTGACCAAATGGCAGAATGACTGGTCGCTATGACACGCACTGACCACCAGGGGGCAGACGCTCAACACAGGAGCTGCCCCCTGGTGGTCAGTGAGCTCCCACAGGGGGATTGCTGCTCAGCCAGAAGCTGGGCTCACAGCTGGCAAGCGCAGCAGCATTGGCAGGAGCCTCTATAGGCGGGCAGTAAGGAGCAAGGTGTCCTGGACTATGGGAGGGATGTCCGATTGCTGGCTTAGGTGGACATCACCTGAGGGGTCCCAGACTGTGAGAGGGTGCAAGTGGGGCTGAGGGACCCCACCCCCTCAATGCACAAATTTCATGCACCATGCCTGAAGTATGAACATAAGTTAAAATTAATTTTTTTGATCTTTTGACCCCTTTCACACATTTCTCTCATCCCCAATCCCCTGGTCCTGACAACCACCTATCCACTCTCTGTGTTTAGGAGCTTGGTTTTTATTTTATTTATTTTTTTTAGATTCCATATATGAGAAATCATATGGTATTTGTCTTTCTTGGTTTGACTTACTTTACTTAGCATAATGCCCTCAAGGTCCATCCATTGTTGTCTCAAATTGCAGGATTTCATTCTTTTTAATGGCTGAATAATATTCTATTGTGTATATATATCGCACATCTTTTTGTTGTTGTTATTGTTGTTAATACCCAAAGATAATTTTCCATTGATGTTTAGAGAGAGTAGGAGGGAGAGGGAGAGAGAAACATTGATGTGAGAGAGACGCGTCAATTGGTTGCCTTCTGCACCAGCCCTGACCAGGTTTGGGAGGAGCCTGTAACCAAGTTATGTGCCCTTGACTGGAATGAACCCGGGACCCTTTGGTCCGTGGGCTGATGCTCTATCCACTGAGCAAAACTGGCTAGGACTATATTTCACATCTTTATCCATTCATCTGTGGATGGACATTTAGGTTGTTTTCATATCTTGGCTATTGTAAATAATGAACGTAGGGATGCATATATCCTTTTGAATTAGTGTTTTGGGTTTCTTTGGATAAATACCCAGGAGTTGGAGTGCTGGGTCATATGATAGTTCTAATTTTTTTAGAACACTCCATACTATTTTCCATAGTGGCTGCATCAGTTTACATCCCACCAATAGCCATAGCAGTTAAAATTAATTTTAAAAATTTCTTATCACCGTAAGGCTCCATGTGTTTAAAAACAAATTTTCTAGATCAAATTATGCTTAGTACACAATTAGTAAAAAGAACTTAAAATTTTATTAAAATTAAAAATAATTTAAATATACAATATAAAACTGTTTTGGAACTGAATCTCTTAAAGATGGATGAGGTGTTTTTCAGTTAGTTCATGCATTTGGAATTTAATATTATTTATTGCTAGAATGAGACAGGGTTCGTATTGATTCAGTTTTGATTCTCTTTTTTTACTTTTAAAATGTAAATGCTAAGAAACTTTGTTCACAGAAATGGGTAGAATTAAATGAAAAAATTTCTCACAGCATTGTCAAACAATTCTTTGCATTTCTTCTGAATTGTGTATCAAAAATCTGATTGTAATCTATCGTCAAACATTAATTTTAATGATTTATTTGCTGGCAATTCCCTTAGATCCTTCAGCAATTTTCTTGAAAGAAAAGCAAAAGGTCTTACTAAGCAGTGATTAGGGTCATTCATTTTTTTCCACACCATCACCCTTATTTTGGCTCGTGCTTTTGTTTGGAACTCCCGCACCTCCATACCACCCCCAGGAGAGGGGGAGGGTCAATGCTACAAAGTAAGATTAGGGAAGGAGGGGTAGAGGGAGATGATTGTCTCTTGTAAAATGAAAGAAGGGCTATTTAGAAAGAGGAGGTGGGGAAGGAGAACCCACCTGCCAGAGACTCTGTGTTCTCAGGAGATCAATTTTAGGAAGTTGAGAGTCTAGAAATTGATGTCTTCACAACTGAACGTGCCCACCAACTCCTGGCCATTTTATTTCGTGTATCCCCAATGATATTCATAACCCAGTTTGACTTAATTTACCTCATTCCAGTTTTCACATCTGTAATTTGCAACTGGCATTCTCTAAATTACAGCATTAATATGAGGATGAAATTAAATCACATACCACATGTATAGCACCTAGCACAATGTCAGACATATAGTATGCATTCAGCAAATATTACATTCTCTCCTCACTTTTCCACCTTGACATGCTCATTTTTACACAAATATGATTGCTAATCCTTTTTATTTACAGGCTAAAAAGTGTGTTAAATAGAGGTATGACTTGGCCAGGATTACACATATCAATAAAAGTGGGCTGAAAATCTAACAGAGGACATTTTTATGTATTATTTTTAAACTTTTAGACATTTTAAAAAAGAAAAGTACAAAGAATAATATAATGAACACTCGTACTCCCACCACTCAGAATTAACAGCTGTTAACAGTCTATATTTACTTTAAGTCTTCTTTTTGGAAAATAAAAAAATAAATATTAGAGATAAATATTTAATATTGACCACTGTCTTCAGTCCTACCCTCTTCTCTCTTCTGAGCCAACCACTATTATGAGTTGGTTTTCTTTCATGATTTTATGTCTAATATACATTAGTGACACCCTTAGTATTCATTATACTGCAACTTATTTTTATCTATTTGACTCAACATCATGGCTTTATTTATTCCCCCCTTTCTCGGCCATTTTAGAAGTTATAGATTCTATTTATATTATTTACTCCATGTAATGAGTATCTCTATTCTTCTCCCAAACAATTTATCCCACCCCACCCTGGTGTTTTTGTTAAACATGATTTTAGTTTCACTTTGGGGTTGATTTGATACATTTATATATTGCAATATGATTGCCATTGCAGCTTTAGCTAACACCAGTTTGTTTTTAAATTGAGATATAATTCACCTACCCAAAAGTCATAATTTTAAATTGTATGTTTCATTGGTTTGTAGCATATTCAGAGTTGTACAGCCATCACCACTATCCAGGACATTTTCACCATGCAAAAACAAGTCCCACTAGCAATCACCCCTCAGTCATTTCCCATTTCACCCTTCCTCTAGCTCCTGTCAATCACTGGTCTACTTTTTTTCTCCATGCATTTGTCTATTCTAGATGCTTCATATAAATGAACTAATACAATATGTGGCCTCTTGTGTATGGCTCCTTTCACTTAGCATAATGTTTTCAAGGTTCATCCTTTATATTGCTGAATAATAGGCCATTGTATGGATATTTTGTTTGTCAGTTTCATTTTGTTTATCCATTCATCAGTTGAAGGGCATTTGTGTTGTTTCCCCCTTGGGCTGTTATGAATAATGCTGCTGTGGATATTTGTGCACAAGTTTTTGTATGGACATATGTTTTCAGTTCTCTTGGATGTATACCTAGGAGTAGAATGCCTGAATCAAATGGTAACTGTATGCTTAAGCTTTGGGAAACTGCCAAACTGTTTCCAAGGCAGCTGTACCATTTTACACTCCTAAAAGGAATGTATGAGGGTTCCAATTTCTCCACATTCTTGCCAACACTTGCTATTGTCTGTCTTTTTAAATATAGCCATGCTGGTGTGTGTGAAGTGGTATCTCATTGTGGTTTTGACTCGCATTTCTCCGATGACTAATGATGTTTGTCAATTTCTGCAAACAAACAAACAACAACAAAAATACCAAACAGCTGGGATTTTGATAGGGATTGCATTGCATTTGTAGATCAATTAGGAAAGTATTGCCATCTTCACAAATGAAGTCTTTTAATTCATGAACAATAGATGTCTTTCAATTTATTTAGGCCTTCTTTAAACAATATTTAATAGTTTTTAAGAGTATAGGTTTTATACTTTTTGTTAAATTTATTCCTGATTATTTTTTTTTGATGCTGTTATAACTGGAATTGTTTTCTTAACTTCATCATTGGATTGCTCATTGCTGGTGTGTAGAATTATAATTGCTTTTTACATATTGATCTTGTACCCTGCAACTTTGTGGACCTCATTTATTCATTCTAATAGGTTTGTTTGTGAGTTTTGTAGGCTCTTTCCTATATAAGATCATGTAATCTGCACGTAGTGATAGTTTTCCTTCTTTCTTTTTACTCTGGTTTCCTTATTTCTTTTTCTTGCCTGATTACACTGGCTAGAGCCTCCAGTACAATGTTGAGTAAAAGTGATAAGAATGAACATCATTTTCCTATACCTGATCTTAGAGGGAAAGCTTTCAGGTTTTCATTGTTAAGTGTAATGTTAGCTGTGTTTTTTTTTAAAAAAAATAGAGGAAGATCCTCTTTATCGCTAGTTTATTGAGTGATTTTTATCATGAAAGAACGTTGGATCTTGTCAAATGGTTTTTCTGAGTGTATTGAGATGACCATGTATCCTTTATTCTATTAGTATAGATAGTCTCTATCAATTCTATAGATTATATAGATTTGTTGTATTGCATTAATTGTTTTTCTCATGTTAAATTAACCGTGCATTCCTGAGATAAATTCCATTTTATTGGGTATATAATACTTGTTATATGTTGCTGGATTCAGTTTACTAGCATTTTCTTGAAGATTTTTGCATCTATATTCATCAGAGACATTGGTGTATGATTATATTTTCTTGTGATGTCTTCATTTGACTTTGGTATCAGGGTAATACTGGCCTTATAAGAATGACTTACTCTTCTACTTTTTGGAAGAGTTTGTGAGGAATTAATTCTTCTTTAAATGTTTGATAAAATTCACCAATAGTTTCAATAGTTTGTGTCTTACGATGAATTTTTCTATTTCATCAACGTTATCTAATTTGTTGGTATATATTTGCTCATAGTATTCACTTATAATTCTTTTAATTTCTGTAAGGTTAGTAGTTATGTACCTTCTTTCATTTCTGATGTTAGTAATTTGAGTCTTCTCTATTTTCCCTTGGTCAATCTAACTAAAGTTAGATTCAGTTTTGTTGATTTTTCAAAGAAACATCTTTTTTATTTTGTTATATTTGTCTTTCTATTCTTCATCCATTGGTTTCTTGTTTCAAAAAATTGATTTTATAATCTATTATTATGATTTATGTACTATAACTTCCCTTTCTTATCTCTTAAAATTTTAGGGTTTTCTTGTTTGTATTTTTGTTTGTTTTTCTCAAATTTTTTTAAAAAATATATTTTATTGATTTTTTACAGAGAGGAAGAGAGAGGGATAGAGAGTTAGAAACATCGATGATAGAGAGACATCGATCAGCTGCCTCTTGCACAACCCCCACTGGGGATGCGCCCGCAACCAAGGTACATGCCCCTGACCGGAATCGAAACTGGGACCCTTCAGTCCACAGGCCGACGCTCTATCCACTGAGCCAAACCGGTTTCGGCATGTTTTTCTCAAATTTTTATTTAAAAATATTTCAAACCTTTAGAAATGTTGCAAGAACAGTATAATGAAAACCCATATGCTCTTCACCTAGATTCACGATTTGTTAATATTTATTCACATTTGCTTTATCTGTGTGTAATTGTGCCTATCTATCTAAACTACTTGATTGTTGTAGTTGAAAATGACATGATAATTCTCTCCTAAATACTTGAATATGAATTTCCTAAAAACTAGGGCATATGCCTACATAACTACTGTACAATGATCACACCTGGGAAATTTACCATTGAGATAATAATATCATTGAATTTGTATCCATAATCAAATTTCTCCAGTTTTTCCTATAATATTCTGTATAGCTGTTTTAAATCCAGAATCCAATAAAAAATCAAGCATTGCATGTCATGTCTCTTTAGTTGCCTTTGATCTAGAATATTTCTCAGTCATTTTTGCTTTCATGATACTGACATTTTGAAGAGCAGGTCAGTTTTTCTTTAGAATTTCCCTAATTTAGATTTGTCTGTTTATATATTTGACAAGAGTACACTATAACTTTTTCTTAGCTCATCACATCAGAAGGCACACGATGGCCCTGACTGGTGTTGCCCAGTGGTTAGAGTGTTGGCCTGTGCACTGAAGGTCAAAGGTCGAGGGTTCGATTCCCAGTCAAGGGCACATACCTGGGTTGCAAGTTCTACCCCTGGCCCGGTTGGAGCTTGTGCAGAAGGCAACCAATTGATGTGTCTCTCTCACATCAATGTTTCTCTCTCTCCCTCCCTCCCTCCCTCCCACTCTCTCTAAAACATCAATGGAAAAAATATCCTTGGGAAAAAAATATCCTTGGGTGAGGATTAAAAAAAAAAAAAGACACATGATGTCAGTTTGTTCCATTATTGTAATGTGAGGTTTGATCACTTGGTTCAGGTAGTTTCTACCAAACTTTTCCATTCAAAGGTTTCCTTTTACCTTTGTAATTAATTAATAAGAAATCTATGAAGCGACATTTTGAGACTATGTGAATGTTTTACTCTTCAACATGATAGTTTTAGCAGCTATTGATAATTTTTGCCTGAATCAGTTATTACTATGGTAGTTCTAAAATGATTTTTTATTTCTGTCATTTCTTCTACATTTACTAGTTGGAATTTTCCTATAAATAAGAGCTTTCCCATTCCTCCCACCATTTTTGAACTTTTTTTCTACATCAGTATGTACCCATGGTTTCTTTGTTATTATTCAATGAATTATAATTCATTCCTGTCTGTACTCATTTTGATGCTGAAATTATCCTAAATTTGGCTAGTGGGGATCTCTTCTAGCTAGCTCCTGTGTCTTTTTTACACGAGTCTATTAATTTTGGAGCATTTCCCTGCTTTATCATATAACTAGATATTGCAGGCTCACTTTAGTGTTTTTCTCTGTGCCCTGGATATGGAATGAGCTGCTTCTCCTAGGAGATCTAGCTACTTTTAGTGGGAACAGAAGTAGACATGGAGATGTGCTATCCAGATCACCCTATAGGAAAGGACTTGCTGCCCAAATGTGGGAAGTGTGGTCAGTGGACAGCCTCCTGCTGTCAGCTCCTTTAGGGCCTGCTTCAGCTGGAAAACCACTTCACCTAGTTGCATGCTCTTCCTGGGACAGCTCACATCCAGCGATTAGTGAAACAGGGGTATAAAGGCCCAGCTTCTCACTTGATGTGGGACACTCTCTGCTAGGTTGACTGAAACTTTTGCAGGCCTGGAATCTTCTTTTTATTCTCAATCCTCCACCATTGTTACACTTTTGTTGATTCCTAGTAAATATCTTATACCTCAGATTCCATCCCAGTGTCTGTTCCCAGAAGCTTGTAATACAGTTCAAGATCTAGGTGCTGTGTGCTCATTGCTTTTAGGCTAAGGTGACCAGGTTTTAACATTGGTAAAGCGGGACACCATTGACCGGGGGGGGGGGGGGGGGGGGGGGGAAGGGGGGTGTTTTTTTTTTAAATATATTTTATTGATTTTTTACAGAGAGGAAGAGAGAGGGATAGAGAGTTAGAAACATCGATGAGAGAGAAACATCGATCAGCTGCCTCTTGCACACTCCCCACTGGGGATGTGCCCACAACCAAGGTACATGCCCTTGACCGGAATCGAACCTGGGACCCTTCAGTCCGCAGGCCGACGCTCTATCCACTGAGCCAAACCGGTTTCGGCCCGGGGTGGTTCTTGATTAAAAATTTGGTCTATATTGTAATCTTTTTTGTTTTTTTTAATAAAAGGAAATTCACTTCTTAGATCATCGTTGAATTTGCATCCTCTTTTCTTACTCATTATGTTAAAAATCTAAAAATAATAATTTAAAATTATATTATAAATTATTATCTACATATTGCTTAAAAACACAGTAAGTAGGTACATAATTACATGAACATATTTTATTGTTAGTTTATAAATTAAATTAATTTGATTGTTATAAAGTAACTATATTTTAAAAATTATTTTAATCCTATATTTCTTTCTAAATAATAACAATACTAAGTTGTATCATTTTTCCTCTGAATTTGCCGTAATGTAAGTCGTAAGTGTCACTTTCAAGGCCAGCGCTAGACTTTTTGCCGCCACTATAAAATATAAATAATACGAGTACTGTCTGCTAAATTCAAGAAAATTTATGTATTTATGAAATAAATAAATAAATAACTTACCTAAATTATCTGAATAGCTGATTTGTAATGACATCACTTGTTTAACTAGCTTACTAGCACGCAGTATGATGTGTATCGTCTGAGAGACAGTTACAAAATGTTTTCCTCGTTGCCAATCCCAAAAAATGCCATTGTTCATTAAGTCCAAACAATGGTGGTCAAATTCTAACAACTGATCAACAATGCGAACTTTGATAAGCAGTTCTCGATAATCAGTTCTCAACAATTATTTGTTATTATTAAAGTTTAACATAAAATTAACAAAAATAATATAAAACTCATATCCTGGCTAAATAGCCACATGTCCGCCGAAAACCATATATTCCCTTCCTGTTCTCCCGCCGTTCCCTAGCTTGTCGTGCATTCTTTCCAAAAATCGGAACTTTTTTAAAAATCGGGGCTGTCCCGCCAAAAGCGGGAGGTCTGGTCACCTTATTTTAGGCCCTTTTAGTAGACAGATGTATATATTTAAATCATGAGTTCATACTAATAGATATTTTCCAATCCAACATCACATGGTTCTTCATCTCCATCCCCCATAACGTACTAGTAGTTTTTATTTCATTTTACAATATATTTACTTATTTGGTCAATCCAATGATACGCACAAAATCCTTCAGAATTACTACAGCAGTATATTACCAATAATAAAACTACTAAAATGTTCAAGGTTGCTTTGCAACTATTTTTACTTATATACTGTATCCCTTTGAGGGTATACAGTGGAAATACTGTGTCAAAATTTATTGGACTAATTATTCTGCTGCATATTTATGTTTTCAATGTGGTATGCAGTTAATTTATTTGTTTATATTGAATTTTAATTTTTCTCATATTAATTAAATTTTATTTTTTGAATATGTAAAATATTAGTGTAATTAACTGACAAAATATACAAAAATATACTTATAGAAGTCCCATTGCCCTCCTTTGAATCCCACTCACACCCACTCACTTTAGTCAATCCATTTTCTTAATTTATGGTTTATTGTTTCTGTCAAATATATTCTGCAGACATTAGCAGATACAAATATAAGAATTTTCCTTTCTTTCTTACACAAAAGTAGCATACTATATATATTATTTCATGTTTTGCAAACACAATATAATCTTTGAAAATTTTATACAAGCTTGCTTGAAAGTGCTTTTTAGATTGTTCTATCTTCATTTCCTCAGATATTGGGTCTGTTGACAACTTTTTATGGTGATTAACTTCCCATAAATCTTACAGTTTTGTTTGGGCGTTAATCTATAGATTTTCTAGGTATGCCCATCTCTGTGGGAATGATTTCTCAGTTGCCTCAGGTCTGGCTCCTCAAGATACTAGCAGCTCATCTCAGGGCTTCTATCTGCAATAGTTAGCAGTTAGAATGCACATACACACACGGCAAAACCCAGGTGTAGGTCTCATGTTAGTTAGAGTTCTCTGCTTCAGCTGCCACCTAAGGCAAGCAGGAGATCCTGGCCCAATCCTGGTACATAAGTAGAGCTCTTTCGGCCACTGCTTCCAGGGAGAAACCATGGTCCTAGGTGATGGCTTACACATACTGGGAAAGTATGGCTCCATTCCCCTATGGACTTGAAGCCATGGCCCCAACTACTTGTGACTTACTAGTCAGTTTCTCTCTCTGTTTAGGTTCATGCCTATTTTCCTCTCACAATTGTTTATGTACTTTCAACTATATCTTTAAAGGCCTTATAAATAATTCCTATATGTTTTATTTTTTAAAATATATTATTGATTTCAGAGAGGAACAGAGAGGGAGAAAGAGATAGAAACATCAATGATGAGCGAGAATCTTCGATCGGCTGCCTCCTGTGCGCCCCACACTGGGGATCTAGCCTGCAACCCAGGCATATGCTCTGACCAGGAATCGAACCATGACCTCCTGGTTCATAGGTCAATGCTCAAGCACTGAGCCACTCTGGCCGGGCCCTATGTGTTTTAAATAGTACAGGGAGAATTATGTATATACTCACTTCTCCATCTTGACATGAAACCATTCATTCATTTATTCAACAAATATTTTTTGAGACCTACTATGTGCCAACCATTGTTCCAGGGCCTTGGAACATCAAAATAAATCAAAGTTCACATTTCTTTCTTTTTACACATTATTAAGAATGTGCACCATGTCTTCATAATACAATAAAACCTTTTAAATATATTAGGGTTGCTAGGCTCTCTTGAAGGACTACTCATCTCACCTACTTCCTTTCCCTGCCCCACTCCTATACCTGGATATCACTCTCAAAATAAAAGGAGCTTTTCTAATAGAAAATAAAAACTCACCCTGAAAAGAAAGCGTTTCGTTTATTCCTTTAATCATTCCCTTCAATTGCACTGATGAAACTCTAGAGCCTTTAAATGCTAACATAGACCACATGAAACTGCTTCTAGAAAAAAAAAACAACCTGCCACCTACTCAATACTCTGTGTTACTCCCTTGGACCTCTTGTATAGATGAGAGTCTTGGCTTTTTTTAAATGGTAAATTCTTTTAAAGAATTCACTTGTGATGAATTCTGGTTTCCAGGCAGACCTCTTACTTGCTGCCACCCTCCCAGCATTTCTCCTCTGATGAATGTGTACTTGGACTGTGCGTGACATTTTTCTTGATTATTGTGTTTCACATCTTTTCATCCTCCTCTGGAAATGCTAAAATTAGATGCATTTTCAGTCTCTGGTTCAAGGCTGAGACAAAAGTCCTCCTCTGCTCTTTGATATTTAACAGGCTGATGTGCTGACTAATTCTGCAGCAGCTTTCTCTGTTAGTTCATTTGCTAAATATAGCAGTTGGACATGGTGTTTGATAAGAGCAAGTTAATTAAATATTACTTTTCATCCATTAATTTTTCAGTTGTTCACTGTTTAAGCGCCAACAATATCATTGAAGACAACGCAATTCAAGACAAAAGTACATACATTTTCAGAATATTTAAATGTAATACGGAGCCGTTTTCTGTTACTTCAGAACTGAAAGCCACTGATTATAGAATTATGAGTGCTGAGGGAAGCCAGAGAAACCCACTGAGGTAGAGCCCACTTAGGCTTGGGAGGTTTTTTCTGTTTAGGGTTAAATCACATGAATGTAATTATTTTCTTAGTCCAGATTGCCACAGGCAGACTTCTGCCATATATGCTTATGGTATGAATATGCACAGCTCCTCTCAGCCTGAGTTTAAATTGAGCTTAGAGTCAGCTGAATATTAACAGTTGTTAAATTCTAAAGAGCTAGACACTTTATGTTGTTTATGGATTGATGGCTTTGGCAAAATGGAATAAAAATGGAGGCAAATAAATTCTTGACTTGTTTTCTAGACTGTAATGTTTTAGGAGTATGAGCCATTCTCCGTTGAGATTAGGCCTATATTTGGGAATTGGGTAAGAGGTTCTTCTCTATAAAGGACAGCATAGGGACTAGAGTCAATAATATTGTAATAACTATGTACTAGTATGGTGTCAGATGGGTACTAGACTTATCAGGAGGGGATCATTTCATAAATTACATAAATATCTAATCACTAGGTTGTATACCTAAAACTAATATAATATTGTATGTCAACTGTAATTTAAGAAAAAATAAAAAATTTAAAGCTCATTTTGAAGACAGCCACAAAGTAGAAGGCAGCAACTGAAATTACCATCAGTTTAAGGAGTCACTTTTTCTTTTCTGTCTCCCCCCTTCAAATTTCTTAGCTCAGATAAACACATTGTTAATTGCTGCCAATTCAGTGCAAATGTCAACTGCTCTATGTGCTTTTACAAACAATGCAGGAATTAAGAAATAAATAAAAATAGTTAATGTTTGTTGATCACTCTTTGCCTGGCACTGTTTTAAGAGCTTTATATGTATAGTCTCATTGAATCCTTACAATAACCCTGGTTTAAAATAGGAACCAGGGAGTCATGGTTCAATTCCAGTCAGGACACATGCCTGGGTTGCAGGCTTGATCCCCAGTAGGGGGCATGCAGGAGGCAGCTGATCAGTGATTCTCTATCATCATTGATGTTTCTCTCTCTTTCTCCCTTCCTCTCTGAAATCAATAAAAATATTTTTAAAATAGGATAATATGCATAACACATGGACACAGACAATAGAGTGGTGAAGGCCTGGGGTGGTAGGAGATGGGTAGAGGGGAGTAGGGACGGGGGAGAAATGGGGGACACTTGTAATACTCTCAACAATAAAGATAAATTAAAAAATAAAATAGGGCTGAAGCCGGTTTGGCTCAGTGGATAGAGCGTCAGCCTGCGGACTCAAGGGTCCCAGGTTCGATTCCGGTCAAGGGCATGTACCTTGGTTGCGGGCACATCCCCAGTAGGGGGTGTGTAGGAGGCAGCTGATCGATGTTTCTCTCTCATTGATGTTTCTAACTCTCTATCCCTCTCTCTTCCTCTCTGTAAAAAATCAATAAAATATATTAAAATAAAATAAAATAAAATAAAATAGGATAGTATAGTACTTTTCATAGATGAGGAAACTAAAGGTTCAGAGAGGTTAAGCAACTTGCCAGTCACACAGTTATTAAGAAGGGTTACTAATATCCAAGCCCAGGTACTCGGACCTCTATGCTTGCATAGACAGACTTCTTTTCATATATGTGTTCCTCACCATTTTGTGTGTGTGTGTGTGTGTGTGTGTGTGTGTGTGTGTGTGTGGAGAGAGAGAGAGAGAGAGAGAGAGAGAGAGAGAGAGAGAGAGAGAGAAAGAGAGAGAGAGAGAGAGAGAGAGAGAGAGAGAGAGAGAGAGATTGGATTTGGATCATGATTTGCCATTGACTTACATTATTGTTTGAGAGGAATTTTTGATCATAGATCAGCAAGATTCCCTTCTCCTTGTCACTTTTAATAAATCAGTGAATGGAAAGTTTAGAACTCACAGAATGCAACCAGAAGGAGCTCAGTGGAACACCTTTGGTTTTTACTCGATACTATTTAATAATCATATATGACCAGCACTGGTTTCTCTTACTTCTGTTGCTAGTTTTGTCTAAACTATTTCAAAAGGTCTGAGCAGATTCCAGAGCCAAATCCCCTTCACACAACAACAACCACCACCACTGTCAGTTGCAGTTCTCCAAGGGCCACAGGATAAGAGGCTTGTCCACAGCCAAACACTTGAGCCCCACCTAACCACTGCTCTTCCTCTTTGAGGAGACCTGTTTTCATCGTTCATACACAAGAGGATAGACACTGATGACATCCAGTTACAGTTTCTCCTTTCTCATTTGAGGATCTGAGTTGCAGGTTTGTTCTCTTCTCCACAGAGGCATTACAGAGTTATCATGACATCATACAAGATGCAGACTAAAGAACTCCTCAAGCTTACTTCTATTCCCCATGAGTTATCCTAGGGAAATTATCTCTTGCAAATGGAGCGTTCTTAACCCTACCACACCAGGTTCTCATAGTGACAGCCTGCTTTGAAGAGATTGGCATATCATAATCAATTAATATTTATTCACTGCCTAACACTGTGCAGTCTGCTATGGAAGACTCAGAATAAATAGAAGGCATGGCCAATATAATGGAAACCCCACCAATGGCTTCTAAAGCAGAATAAAATCTAAACATTTTTGTTATGGCTTACAACCCACAAGGCCCTGCATGCCCCCCTCCCCCATCTCAGCTCCTACCAGTCTCCTCCTCTTTTCCTTTGCTCCAGCGACACTGGCTGAACATATTGAGTTTATTTCCACTTTAGGGCCATTGTGCTTGCTTTTCTCTTTGCTTAGAACAGGGATGGGCAACTTCTGGCCCTTGGGCCCTATAAGGAAGGCCTGAGAAATCATTTGGTCTGGCCCTGCCAAGCCATTAGGGGTGACTTAATTAAATGTTTTACCAAATATAGCAGGCTAATTTTTAAGTTGATAATTTTTATGATTTTTTAAATTTTCTTTATTGATTAAAATATTACATATGTGTCCTTACCCCCCCTTTGCTCCCCCCCTCATGCCCTCACCCCTCCCCCCCGGTGTCTGTGTCCATTGGTTAGGCTTATATGCATGCATACAAGTCCTTTGGTTGATCTCTCCCCCTTACCCCCACCCTCCCCTACCTTCCCTCTGAGGTTTGATGGTCTGATTAATGCTTCTCTGTCTCTGGATCTGTTTTTGTTCATCAGTTTATGTTGTTCATTATATTTCACAAATGAGTGAGATCGTGTGATATTTACCTTTCTCTGACTGACTTATTTCACCTAGCATAATTCTCTCCAGGTCCATCCATGCTGTTGCAAATGCTAGGAGTTCCTTCCTTTTTACAGCAGCGTAGTATTCCATTGTGTAGATGTACCACTGTTTTTTAATCCACTCATCTGCTGATGGGCATTTAGGCTGTTCCCAAACCTTAGCTTTGGTGAATTGTGCTGCTATGAACATAGGGGTGCATATATCCTTTCTGATTGGTGTTTCTAGTTTCTTGGGATATATTCCTAAAAGTGGAATCACTGGGTCAAATTGCAGTTCCATTTTTAGTTTTTTGAGGAAACTCCATACTGTTCTCCACAGTGGCTACACCAGTCTGCATTCCCACCAGCAGTGCATGAGGGTTCCTTTTTCTCCACATCTTCCCCGCACTTGTCATTTGTTGATTTGTTGATGATAACCATTCTGACAGGTGTGAAATGGTACCGCATTGTCGTTTTGATTTGCATTTCACAGATGATTAGTGACTTTGAGCATGTTTTCATATGTTTTTTGGCCTTCTGTATATTGTCTTTCAAAAAGTATCCATTTAGGTCCGTTGCCCATTTTTTGATTGAGTTGTTTATCTTCCTTTTATTAAGTTGTATGAGTTCCCTGTAAATGTTAGAGATTAAACCCTTATCGGAGATTAAGTTGATAATTTTATATGGCCCAATAATCCTATATAATAAAAGCTTAATATGCTAAGTGTCCGGTCTTCCAGTCGGCCGTTCAACCAATCAAAGTGTAATATGCTAATGATATGCTAAGGACGCTCAACCACTTGCTATAATGTGCAGGGGGCAGATGCTCCGACTGGTAGGTTAGCTTGCTGCTGGGGTCCAGCCGATCAGGACTGAGCAAGACAGATTGGGACTGAGCAAGACTGCCTGGACACACCCTGGAGCCCTCCCTGGCTGGCCAACCTCCCACGTCCCTCCCCGGTCTCATTTGTGCATCAGTGGGTTTCCTCGGCTGGGCCTGCACCCTCTCGCAATCTGGGACCCCTTGGGGGATGCTAGAGAGCTGGTTTTGGCCTGATCCTGCAGGCCAGGCTGAGTGACCTCACTGGTGCACGAATTCATGCTCCGGGCCTCTAGTGGTGTAATAAATATCCAAATGGCCCTTGGCAGAAAAAAGGTTCCCCACCCCTGGCCTGGAACAATCTTCCCCCATACCTTCCTATGGTTGTTCCTTGTCATTAAGTATTCTTCTCTAATCACTCTATATAAATAACATTCAATTCCAGGTTACCTTCACATTATCCTATAATGGAAACCCCACCAATGGGGAATTCATGCATGGGGGGGTTCCCGAGAGGGGTAGGGGGGCCCAGGACACGATCAGACCTCCAGGCAGGCTGTGGGACGCCCTTGTCGGCCCAGGATCCAGATTCGTCCTACTGACATTTGCACTGGTTATCAGGAGCCACCTGGCTGCCGCTTTTATATTGTTTCTTCCTTGCAGAGAATCTAGGGAGGGGAAGCAGCTGCAGTGCCCGAGGCTGACTTCCAGGAGGCTGACAGCGCTGTTGGGATCATGCCAGCGGCGCTGGTACATCGGTGCCTGGTCCGTTCTCCAGAGATTGGACCTGCAGGACTACTGAGGGAGTGAATGGGCCACCGGGATGGGTCTCAGCTGAGCAGCGCTCCCGCTGTGGGAACGCACTGACCATCAGGGGGCAGCTCCTGCATTGAGCATCTGCCCCGTTGTGGTCAGTGTGCATCTTAGCGACTGGTCATTCCAGTCATTCAGTTGCTTAGGCTTTTATATATATAGACTAGGGGCCCAGTGCACGAATTTGTGCACATTGAAAGGAACTGTGGGCTGCAAGACTCTGATGGTCCCATCCTCCATGCCCCTGCCTAGCCCCACCCACTGTGGCCCCCAGTCCCCTGTCTGCCGGCAGCCCCGCTCCCACCACCATAGCTGATGGGCACTGGCCCCGCTGGCACCTGACGGTGCAGAGCGATTGTGGCCGGGCAGCACCAGCGCCGTCAGTGGGTGCGAGTGGCGGCTGTTGCCCCAATTGCCCCTCAGGAGCAAGGTGAGGTGGAGAAGCCCTGAGGAATGATCAGGGCTGGCAGCTGCCGCTCGCACCCATTGATGGTGCTAAACGATTGAGACCGGCGCCAGGCACTGGCAGCTGGTACAAGTGGTGGCTCCAGCGCCAGCTGTGGGTGTGAGCAGGGCCGGCGCCAGCAGTGGATGTGAACGGCAGCTCCAGCGCCAGCAGTGGGTGTGAGCGGGGCGGTCACTGGCAACAGGTGGGAGAGGCAGCCGCCAGCCCCGATCGCCCTCAGGAGCAGGGGGAGGTGGAGAAGCCCTGACGGGTGATTGGGGCTGGCAGCTGCCACTTGCACCTGCTGATGGCACTGAGTGATTGGGGCCGGTGCCAGGCACTGGCAACGGGTGCAAGTGGCAGCTCCAGTGCTGGCAGCAGGTGAGAGCGGCGCCAGTGCCAGCAGCAGGTGCAAGTGCCAGGTGGGACCTTGGCATGCGGGAGCAAAGAATTTTCAGTAACCACCAGAGGTTCGCCCTGATGACAGCGACCAGCGCCCCACCTTGGTCTGGTGCCCCCACTCACCTGCTCCACCATCCCACCACGGCCAACACTCACCATGTTCCGCGCGTGCCCCCTGATGGTCAGCACATGACATAGCAACTGGTTGTTCGGTTGTTTGGTTGCTCCGCTGTTTGGTCTATTTGCATATTAGGGTTTTATATATAGAGAGAGTTCCTTTAATTAGCAGAACTGGGTTTTCTGTTTTTTGTTTTTTAGAACTGGTTTTCTTTACTTATTATCTTTTTCTGCTTCTGGCATAGAAGCTACACAAAATTTTTCTTTTTCTCTGTATTATCCAAAGTGCCCAGAACAGCACTTGGCATCTAGCAAGTGCTCAAATAAATATTTACTGAATAAATGAATGATTAAGTGCTAACTTGTTACCTAGCTAGGTAAATAAAATCATAGAGGTTCAGAAGAAGAGAAGAGAACTGAAATAAAATGTTTTAAAATATATAATTTTAGTTATTTCAGAGAGGAAGAGAGAGGAAGAGAGAGGGAGAGAGAGATAGAAACATCAATGATGAGAGAGAATCATTGATCGGCTGCCTCTTGCACACCTCCTAATGGGGATTGAGCCCACAACCCAGGCATGTGCCCTGACTGGGAATTGAACCATGACCACCTGGTTTATAGGTCGACACTCAGCCATGGAGCCACTGGCCAGGCAAAAGAAAAATTTAAATAGGAAATGAGAGTTAAACTGAGAGATAGATTTTGAAAAATGATTATTCAGAGCACATTTTATTGTTTTTAGATGTGATTGATCTTTATTTAGCTGTGGTTCTTTTAACTCCTATCAGTTAATTATATTTAAAAAGTCTAAGTTCACCAATAAGAACACCATTCAGGCAAGAAAAGCCTTTGAACATTTAGAATAATTGGCCCTTTCCTAACTTTATTTGTTTACAAATAATACTCTTGGTATTTGAGTTGAAACAAATTGAGAAAATGATAACTAATCAGCTGTTGACTAATTTTGAGCAGTAATGATTTCTCTGAACCTCAGGAGGAGATTGAATTAGCTCAGGAGTCACAGACACAAGGCTTCCTGGGGCCAGGTGGGAAATGCAGGGAGGATTTTAACAAATTGGAGCATGCATGGCACCATTATGTGCCATACAGCATTCTGGCCATGACATGGCTAGGCTTATCCTTTTTTTTTTCAGGATAAGCCAGAAATCCAGATTTTTAAAAACATTTTTAAATTTTATTGAATTTATTGGGGTGACACTAGTTAATATAACCATACAGGTTTCAAGTATACAACTCAATAAAACACCATCTGCATACTACATTGTGTGCTCACCACCCAAAGTCAATTCTCTCTATCCCTATTTATCTCTCCTTTGCCCACCTCCATCTCCCCCACCCCCTTTTTTATTGCTATCACCATACTGTTGTCTGTGTCCACGTGTCACATCTTTTACCTAGCTCCCCAGCCCCTTCCCTTCTGACAGCTGTCAGTCTGTTCCATATAGCCATACCTCTGTTTCTATTTTGTTCATAAGTTTATTCTGTTAATTAGATTCCACACATAAGTGAGATCATATGGTATTTATCTTTCTCTGACTGCCTTATTTCACTTAGCATAATAATCTTCAGGTCACCCATAGTGTTGCAAAAGGTAAGATTTCCTTCTTTTTTATAGTTGAGTAGTATTCTATTGTGTAAACGTACCACAGCTTTTTTATCCACTAATCTATTGATGGGCACTTGGGTTGCTTCCAAATCTTGGCTATCCTCTCTAATAAAATGGTAATATGCAAATTAACCATCACTCCGCTACATAAGCCATGCCCACCAGCCAATCAGGGCAAGTATGCAAATTAACCCAAGCCAAGATGGCTACAGCCACAGAGAGCAAGGTTTCCCAGGTAACAGAGGAAGCCAAGCTTTCCATAGCCGTTACAGGCCTAAGCCTCCACTCAAGCTACAAAGTTTCAATTATAGAAGGTAAACAAATTCAAACAAACGGCGGCAGAATGGAGCTTGAGAGATCAGGCCAGGGTTGCTGGTGGCAACAGGGGAAGCAAAGCTTTCCGCACACCCTGGCCGGGCTCACCTGCTTAAGGCTACGAAGTTTCAATTGTAGAAGGTGAATTAACTGCCACAGAAATGGCTGCCACCCCAGAGGTAGCAGCAGGCTCCACTCCAGGCTACAAAGTTTCAATTGTAGAAGGAAAATAAATCCCAGATACCAGGGCCTCTGCTTGGGTTGCCAGGGGGCTTGGCCGGCCTGCAAACCACCACAGGCCCCTCGCTCAGGCCACCCCATGCCCCAAGGGAACCCCACCCTGATCCGGGACACCCTTCAGGGCAAACCAGCTGGCCCCCACCCATGCACCAGGCCTCTATCCTATCTAATAAAAGAGTAATATACAGATTGATCATCACTGCAACACACAATATAGCTGCCCCCATGTGGTCAAAGATCCTGCCCCCATGTGGACACAGGATGGCCACTACAAGATGGCCAGCAGGGGAGGGCAATTGGGAGGCACCCGGCCTGCAAGGGAGGGCAGTTGAGAGGGACCAGGCTTGCAAGGGAGGGCAGTTGGAGGTGATCAACCCTGCAGGGGAGGGCAGTTAGGGGTGACCAGGCCGGCAGAGAAGGGCAGTTGGAGGTGATCAACCATGCAGGAGAGGGCAGTTAGGGGTGACCAGGCTGGCAGAGGAGGGAAGTTGGGGGCAAACAGGCTGGCAGGGGAGCAGGTAAGCATCAACCAGGCTGGCAGCGGAGTCGTTAGGGGGTGATCAGGCTGGCAGGCAGAAGTGGTTAGGGGCAATCAGGAAGGCAGGCAGGCAAGCAGTTGGGAGCCAGCAGTCCTGGATTGTGAGAGGGATGTCTGACTGCTTGTTTAGGCCTATAGGATCAGGCCTAAACGGGCAGTCGGACATCCCTCGAGGGGTCCCAGATTGGAGAGGGTGCAGGCTGGGCTGAGGGACAACCCCCCACCGTGCACGAATTTCGTGCACCGGGCTTCTAGTTGTAAATAATGCTGAAATGGACATTGGGGTGCATATATTTTTTCAAATGAGTGTTTCCAGTTTCTTCAGATATATTTCTAAAAATGGGATCTCTGGGTCAAAAGGCAGGTCCATTTTTAATGTTTTGAGTAAACTCCATACTGTTTTCCACAGTGGCTGAACCAGTCTGCATTCCCACCAACAGTGCACGAGGGTTCCCTTTTCAAATCCAGATTTTTATGTGAAACTGCATGATTTTTCAATGTTGGCAACTAATCTAAATAGTTTTAAAATACCACAGGGGCCAAATAAAACATGTCTACAGGCTGAACTTGGCTCACAGACCACTGCCCTGGCTTTGTAATGTTCCTTCCAACTTCTCAAATGCCTCTAGTCTATGAAATATTTTAAAGTTGACACAAAATCTGAGTACACAGTTTAAAACACTTATTAGCAAGGAATCCTTTTTTAGGATCAAAAGAAGACATTGTTTCAAGTCAAATACATTAATATTCAATGTTGTACTTAAGTTCTGACCAATTATACTAGATATTTCGATAAAGTTGTTCACTATTTAATTAAGCGCATAAGAAGGGGAGTCAGCAATCTAAAGAGAGGAGAGTATGCTAGCTATGAAGTTTCAAGGCCTGAATGGTGAAGAAATAAACAAACTAACCTCTGTAGGTGAAGGGTTGGTGTGAATTTATGTCTAATGCAAAAAACAAAATTCATCCAGAGCTTTTTAAAATATATATATATTTTATTGATTTTTTACAGAGAGGAAAGGAGAGGGAGAGAGAGTTAGAAACATTGATGAGAGAAAAACATCAATCAGCTGCTTCCTGCACACCTCCCACTGGGGATGTGCCTGCATGCCCTTGACCAGAATTGAACCTGGGACCCTTGATCTGCAGGCCAACGCTCTATCCACTGAGCCAAACCAGTTAGGGCACCATCCAGAGGTTTAACAGCTAAGTCTTATCTTGATATTTGAGAAAATATTCATCCATTGGATCAGATTCTCAGTTCATTAAAGAAAGTAAGAGGTTTAATTGCAATGGCTAATACTTCCAGTACTATGTCGAACAGGAGTGGTGAGAATGAACATCCCTGTCTTGTTCCTGTTCTTAGGGGAAATGGTTTTAGTTTTTGCCCATTGAGTATGATGTTGGCTGTGGGTTTATCATATATGGCTTTTATTATGTTGAGGTATGATCCTTCTATTCCCACCTTGCTGAGAGTTTTTATCAAGAAAGGGTGTTGGATTTTGTCAAATGCCTTTTCTGCATCAATTGATATGACTATGTGATTTTTATCTCTCAATTTGTTTATGTGATGTATCAAGTTTATTGATTTGTGGATATTGTACCATCCTTGCATCTCTGGGATAAATCCTAATTGGTCATGGTGTATGATCTTTCTGATGTACTGCTGGATCCAATTTGCTAGAATTTTGTTGAGGATTTTGGCATCTATGTTCATGAGGGATATTGGCCTGTAATTCTCTTTCATTGTGTTGTCTTTATCTGGTTTTGGAATTAGGGTGATGCTGGCTTCATAGAACGATCTTGGAAGTGTTCCTTCCTCTTGAATTTTTTGGAATAGTCTGAGGAGGATAGGTTTTAGTTCTTCCTTGAATGTTTGGTAACACTCTCCTGTGAAGCCATCTGGCCCTGGGCTTTTGTTTGCTGGAAGCTTTTTGATGACTGCTTCAATTTCTTCCATAGTTATTGGCCTGTTGAGATGTTTAGATTCTTCCTGATTGAGTTTTGGAAGGTTGTATTTTTCTAGGAATATGTCCATTTCCTCCAGGTTGTCCATTTTGTTGGAATAGAGTTGTTCATAGTATTTTTTAACAATCCTTTGTATTTCGGTGGGGTCTGTTGTTATTTCTCCTCTTTCATTTCTGATTTTGTTTATTTGGGTCCTCTCTCTTTGCTTCTTGGTGAGTCTGGCTAGAGGTTCATCAAACCAGCTCTTGGTTTTGTTGATCTTTTGTATTGTTTTTTTGGTCTCTATGTCGTTTATCTCCACTCTGATCTTTATTATTTCCTTTCTTCTGCTTACACTGGGCTTTTCTTGTTGCTCTCTTTCTAACTCTTTGAGTTGTAGGGTTAGGTAATTTATTGCCATTGTTTCTTGTTTTTTGCAGTAGGCTTGTAGAGTTATGAACTTCCCTCTCAAGACTGCTTTCGCTGTGTCCCATAGATTTTGGATTGTTGTGTTTTCATTGTCGTTTGTTGCCATGATGCTTTTCATTTCTTCTTTGATCTCTCTGGTAACCCAGTCATTGCTTAATATCATGCTATTTAGTCTCCATGTGTTTGAGTTTTTGGAGTGTTTTTATTGTAGTTGATTTCCAGTTTTATGCCACTGTGATGTGAGAAGATGCTTGATATGATTTCTATCTTCTTGAATTTGAAGAGAATTTGCCTGTGACCCAATATATTGTCCATCTTTGAAAATGACCCATGTGCACTTGAGAAGAATGTATATTCTGTGGCTTTGGGGAGACAAGAAGAAGAAATAAAAGGCATCCAAATTGGAAAAGAAGTAAAGCTATTCTTATTCGCAGATGACATGATATTGTACATAAAAAACCTTAAAGACGCCATCAAGAAACTATTAGACTTAATAAATGAATTCGGCAATGTAGGAGGATATAAAATTAACGCCAAGAAATCTATGGCATTTCTATACACCAATAGTGAACTTACAGAAAGAGAGACTAAAAAAGCAATCCCATTTACCATCGTACCAAAAAAATTAAGATACCTAGGAATAAACTTAACTAAGGAGGTAAAAGGCCTATACATGGAAAACTACAGGACACTGAAAAAAGAGATAGAGGAAGACGTAAACAGATGGAAGAACATACTGTGTTCATGGATTGGTAGAATCAACATCATTAAAATGTACATACTACCCAAAGCAATCTATAGATTCAATGCACTCCTCATTAAAATACCAATGGCATATTTCACAGACCTAGAAAGAACTCTCCAAAAATTCATCTGGAATAAAAAAAGACCCCGAATATCCACAGCAATCCTGAGAAAGGAGAAGAAAGTAAGTGGGATCTCAGTACCAACTATCAAGCTGTATTACAAAGCCCCTATTCTCAAAACAGCCTGGTACTGGCACAAGAACAGACATATAGACCAATGGAATAGAATAGAGAACCCAGAAATCAACCCAAATCACTATGCTCAATTAATATTTGACAAAGGAGGCATGAACATACAATGGAGTCAAGACAGTCTCTTCAATAAATGGTGTTGGGAAAATTGGACAGATACATGCAAAAAAATGAAACTAGATCACAAACTTACACCATACACAAAAATAAACTCAAAGTGGATAAAGGACTTAAACATAAGATGGGAAACCATAAAAATACTAGAGGAATCCACAGGTAGCGAAATCTCAGAAATATGCCAAAGCAATTTCTTCACCGATACTGCTCCTAGGGCAATGGAAGCAAAAGAGAAAATAAACAAATGAGACTTCATCAAAATAAAAAGCTTTTGCACAGCAAAAGAAACATCAACAAAACAACAAGAAAGCACTGTGTGGGAGCACATATTTGCAAATGTTATCACTGATAAAGGTTTAATCTCCAACATCTACAGGGAACTCATACAACTTAATAAAAGGAAGATAAATGATCCAATAAAAAATGGGCAATGGACCTAAATAGAATCTTTTCAAAAGAAGACAGAAGGAAGGCCAAAAGGCATATGAAAACATGCTCAAAAGTCACTAATCATCAGAGAGATGCAAATCAAAACGACTATGCGGTACCATCTCACACCTGTCAGAATGGCAATCATCAACAAATCAACAAACGACAAGTGCTGGCGAGGATGCGGAGAACAGTATGGAGCTTCCTCAAAAAAACTAAAAATAGAACTCCCATTTGACCTAGTAATCCCACTTCCAGGAATATATCCCAAGAAACTAGAAACACCAATCAGAAAGGAGATATGCACCCCTATGTTCATAGCAGCACAATTCACCAAAGCTAAGGTTTGGGAACAGCCTAAATGCCCATCAGCAGATGAGTGGATTATAAAACAGTGGTACATCTACACAATGGAATACTAAGCTGCTATAAAAAAGAAGGAATTCTTACCATTTGCAGCAGCATGGATGGACCTGGAGATCACTATGTTAAGTGAAATAAGCCAGGCAATGAAAGAAAAATACCACATGATCTCACTCATTTATGGAAAATAAAGAACATTATAACCTGATGAACAAAAAGATAGATACAGAGGCAGTAAAGCATGGAACAGACTGTCAAATTACAGCGTGAAGGCTGAGGAGTGTTGGGGAGGGGTGAAAGAGATCAACCAAAGGACTTGTATGCATGCATATAAGCACAACCAATGGACACAAGACACTGGGGTGGGTGGGATGAGGGCATGCGACAGGGGTAGGGAGGCTGGGGGAAGGTCAATGGGGGGGAAAAGGAGATATAAAGAAAGTAGGAGGTTAATACCAGCACCCAAGAATTTTCCATGTCCTTTAGACAAGGAACTATATAGTACTACCCACTCATCCAAGAAGAATATTAAATACTTTCACTATTATCCAACAAGTTTCTGGAAGAACCAAAGTAAGCAGTTTTCACATTAACTTTTCTCAGATAGGATGGGATTAGCTTGAAATTTTTATGATAGTATTACATCCATTAGTGAAGTCAATTGTTTCTACATTACCGAAAATGCTAATGGAATAATTTTTAATGGGATAAATTTTAAACTTTATTTCCATGAAGACCATTGTAAAACATTGGGACCATTGAAAACAACAACCTAAAAATATTAACACCCTTTGATTTTAAACCTAAAATTTGATCATGGTGATTTAAAAAAAATGTTTTCATTGATTTTAGAGAGAGAGAGGAAGGGAGTGGGATAGAGAAACAGAAACATCAATGGGCTGCCTCCTACATGACCCCTACTGGGGATCAAGTCCACAACCTGGAGATGTGAACTGGTGACTTCCTGGTTCATGGGTCTATGCTTAACCACTGAGCAATACTGGCCAGACTGATCAAGGTGAATTTTAACCTCTTATTCAAGAGTTTACAGTAATAATCTGAAAATAAAATTAAGAAGAGTTCCACTTATGATAGCATAAAAAATAAAATGCTTAGGAATAAATTTAATAAAAGAGGTGTAAAACTTGTACTCTGTAAAGTACAAAAAATTGTACAAAGAAATTAAAAAATACCTAAATAAATGAAAAGACATTCCACTTTCATGGAGCAGAAGGTTTAATATGGTAATAATATTTAAGATGGCAGTACTCCCCAACCAATCTACAAATTCAATGTAATCCTTGCCAAATGTCCAACTGCCTTGTTTGTAGAAATAGCAAAGCCCATTCTCAAATTCATATGGAATGACAATGGGTCCCAAATAGCCAAAACAATACTGTAAAAAGAAGAAAGTTGGAAGACTCACACTTCCCAGTATCAAAACTTGCTACAAAGCTACTGTTAGGTCTGTACCAAAAGGAGCTAGGACAAGAGACTCTGTGAGAGTTTAAGACATTTTATTGCATTCTCTCACAGCGGGCTGAGACCATTGTGTCAGTGTCAGCCCCAAGGGTTTAGTTAGGTTCTCTTATATAAGGTAAAAGTATGCCATATAGGGTCAAGGTGTGGGTGTGCAAGTTGGTCAAGTGGGGGGGAGGGCACAAGTTGGTCAGGTGGAAGGGGGTTCATCTCATCTTGAGTCAGCAGGCACCATCTGCCTGCCCCAAACTAAGAGAAAATGCTTATAACACTACATATTTCAGAAAACATGTCCAAGCAGGAGAGATGTCCACCAGAAAAAATGTTTGTAGCAACATTATTCATAATAGCCAAAAAGTGGGGGGGAAAACCACTAAATGTCATTTGACTGATGAATGGATAAATAAAATGTGGTATGTTCATACAATGGAATATTTTTTTCAATGAAAAGGAATGAAGTACTGATACATGGTATAATATAGATTAACCTGAAAACATGCTAAGTGAAAGAAACCAGTTGTGGGCAGCACACTCAGAGGTCCCAGATCTGTCTCTTGCTTCAACAGTGTTTGGATGGAACAGACCCAGGGACGCTCGTTCTTCCAGCCTCTGGTCACTCTCCTGCATCTCATCCTGTCACCACCTTCAGAACCACCTCTGGGACCAGTCAACACACCGGGTTTTCTTCTACCTTAACTCCTCATTGCTGAACAACCATGAGCTCCCAAATTCGTCAGAATTATTCCACCGAGGTGAAGGCTGCAGTCAATCGCCTGGCCAACCTGCATCTGCGGGCCTCCTCCACCTACCTCTCTTGGGGCTACTATTTCGACCACGACTATGTGGCTCTGGAGGGTGTGGGCCACTTCTTCTGCAAGTTTGCGGAAAAGAAGCACGAGGGTGCGGGGCATTTCTTAAAGTTGCAAAACAAGTGAGGCGGCCGCATTCTCTTCCAGGACATGCAGAAACCTTCCCAGGATGACTGGGCCAAAACTCAGGACACCATGGAAGCCACCCTGGCCTTGGAGAAGAGCCTGAACCAGGCCCTTTTGGAGCTGCATGCCCTGGCTTCTACCTGTGCAGACCCTCATGTCTGCGACTTCCTGGAGAACCGCTTCCTGGATGAGGAGGTGAAACTGATCAAGAAGATGGGCGACCACCTGACTAACATCCACAGGCTGGCCGGCCCCCAGGCTGGGCTTGGTGAGTATCTCTTCAAAAGGCTCACCCTCAAGCACAACTAGGAGCCTTTGGAGCCCAGAAACCTTTCAGAGCCTGCCCCCTCCCCCCCCCCCGCATCCTTGTGTCTCTGGCTTTTACCTGAGCCTCTTCCCGAAACTACTAGCCATTCTTTTAACCATCCTGGAGCCCTCTCCCATGCATTGGACCAAATGAAACAATAAAGCTTTTTGCAGACAAAAAGAAAAAGAAAGAAAGATGCCGAAACTGGTTTGGCTCAGTGGATAGAGCGTCGGTCTGCGGACTGAAAGGTCCCAGGTTCGATTCCGGTCAAGGGCACGTACATTGGTTGCGGGCACATCCCCGGTAGGGGGTGTGCAGGAGGCAGCTGGTCGATGTTTCTCTCACATCGATGTTTCTAGCTCTCTATCCCTCTCCCTTCCTCTCTGTAAAAAATCAATAAAATATATTTAAAAAAAAATAAAAAAGAAAGAAAGAAAGAAACCAGTTGTGAAAAACATATTTATGGTTCCATTTGCATGAAATATCCAAAATAAGCTAATCTATAGAAACAGAATGTAGGTGTTTGCCTCACACTGGGGGTTTGGGAGGAAATGGGGAGTGTCTGCTAAATGGCTACCAACTTTCCTTTTGGGGTGATGAAAATGTTCTAAAACTGACTGTGGTGATGGTTTCTTAATTCTGTGAATATTAAATTAAAGATAAATACCATTGAACTGTACACTTTAAGTGGGTGAATTGTCTGGTATGAGAGTTATCCTATATAATAAAAGGCTAATATGCAAATTGACCAGTCACTATGATGTGCATTGACCACCAGGGGGCAGACGCTCAATGCAGGAGCTGCCCCCTGGTGGTCAGTGCATTTCCATTGGTGGTCAGTGCGCTCCCATAGGGGGAGTGTCGCTTAGCCAGAAGTCGGGCTCAAGGCTGGTGAGCACACCGGCAGTGGCAGGAGCCTCTCCTGCCTTTGCGGCAGTGCTAAGGATGTCCTATTGATGGCTTAGGCCCACTTCCCGTGTGGGACATCCCCTGAGGGCTCTTGGACTGTGAGAGGGCTCAGGCTGGGCTGAGAGAACCCTCCCCGAGTGCACGAATTTTGTGCACCAGGCCTCTAGTATCTAAATAAAGCTGTTATAATGTGATGGTGTTCTTCCACATTTACACAAATAGCAGACTTATTTACTTCACAAACATTGTATCTACTATATGCCATATGCTGTGCTAAGTTCTTTTGGAGCCAAAACACTACACTTAGTCAAATTTGTCTCAAAGAGCTTTCATTACAGTACCTGTGCATCAATGACTACAATACATGAAAGAAAGTGAGAACTGAACCCAAAGAGGTACCAAAGGTTATGATGAGTATAAGATCTATTCTAAATGGGGGGTGCCATTCGGGGTGCTGAAGAGTACTGAGATTTTGACAGGTATAGTTCAGTGAGAAAGGCATTCTAGCTGTGTGTGGTGGGGTGAGGGCAGGATCCAGTAGCAATGCACAGCAGAAACAATGGAAGTGAAAAGCATTGATTGCATTTAGGAAATGTCAATTACTTGAGTTAGCCTGAAGGTAAAAACTTGGGGATAGTTACCCCCTAAAACAGGAAAGGCAGATTAGGCCATATCCTGGAGGGCATTGAATGCCATGCTAAAAAGTTCGGATTTGCTTCACTGGGCAAGGGAGTAACATGAAGGCTTTTGAGAAAGAGAGTTAAATGATCAGAACTGTGCTTTAGACATATACCCTTGCCACCTGACCCTACATCCACCCCACTCTCACCCTTATCCTGAATCACACAGTAGGGATTACAAAAAAACTCTTAAACCTGCTGAAAAACTAGTCACATATGATACAAAGGAGAATCAGAACAGTATCAAGTTTCTCGAGAGCAACACTAGCTAGAAGATAATTGAGCAATGCCATAAAAATGTGACAGAAAATAATATTCAACCATGAATTCAATGAAATAAATTCAAGGGATCAAAAGCATTGTCTTTTATGCTTCTTTCCTAGAAACTTCTGGAAGATGCACTCTAGCAAAACGAGGGAATAAAACAAGACTAGAGAAGCAATAGGATTTGGGAAACTTGATCCCACCTAGGAGAGTGGTGTAGGGAAGTTTCAGGATGACAACTGTGCAGCAAACCTGAAAAGCAACCAGCTTAGATTGGTGCAGGAAGATGGGAGACCCTAAGAAGGTGATTTCTGAGTCGGGGAGGGGGAAAGAGGATTTGATGGAATATCTAATGGAGAAGATTTAGGGTATGTGGATGATAACTTCAGGCGAAAGAAAATGAAACAAAACATAATTAGAAGTTCCAGAAAAAAAATATACTACAAGAAAAAGAATATATTACTCAACTCTATAGTAAATGATATTAACATAATTGTAATAGTGTCAACACTTGTTTTATTTTAAACTATAATTACAATACAACTATATAGTGTCAGATGGTTAGATTTTCATCTATTTGGTAATTTTCTAGCCTAACAAAAAGTCAATAGGTGATGTCTGAAACTGATGAATCTAAGAATACCAGTAAAATCATACTGTAAAGAAACTCAGTTATAATTATTAGAAGAAACAGCTAAAAGTATTTAAGTGGTTGCTTCTGTGGAACAGAATTAGGGTGTAGAAAAAGGTGGATAGGGGAACTGTAGTTTGTCATTATGTGATATTTGATTCTGAATTCTTTGGTTTTTATAATATTCATATGTTATATTAATACATATTTTCAATTATACATTTATACAAATTCTAACTCTGGGTATGCTGTGAAGATTATCCTGCAGAGGATTGAAACTTAATTAGATCCTGACCAGTTTGGCTTAGTGGATAGAGTGTCGGCCTGCGGGCTGAAGGGTCCCAGGTTCGATTCCAGCAAAGAGGTTCAATTCCAGTCAAGAGCTTTGATTCCAGTCAAGAGTACATTCTGGTCAAGAGCACATTCAGATCAAGAGCACTTACCTCAGTTGCAGGTTCCTCCTGGCCCAGGCCCTGGTCGGGGCTCATGCAGGAGGCAACCAATCGATGTGTTTCTCTCACATTGATATTTCTCTCTGTCTTTCTCTCTCTCTTCCACTCCCTCTAAAAATCAATGGAAAAAATATCCTTGGGTAAGGATTAGAAAAAAAAAAGAAACTTAATTGGAAGGATAGCGTAATATTCCTAAGATAATAAGGGTCTGAACTAGGCTGGTCAAACAAATGTTCAACCAGCTTTATTCAATTTATATTCACAAATACATTTTTCTGTTAGGAGTCTCATTAGAATATCTTCAGAGTGGGGACCTTGTCTAATTTGTTCATTGCTGTATCCCCAGAATCTATCATAGTTCCTGGCACTTGTAAAATCTTGATAAATATTTGTTGAATAAATGAATGAATAAATCTTGACACATTTTTGCAAGGCCAAATTGCATTCTTTCGGATTCCTAAAATGGTGCTCAGTTATAAAATGAAAGCCTCCTTAGATGGCAACAAAACAATAGCTACATCACTCTTGTCTTTCCTTTCCCTAGAAAAGGCAGAATAGAGTGAGATTCAATCTTATGGGAAGCAGGGCAACAGCTCACTTCAGCACAGACAAAATCTGTAATCCTGATGTGTGCATTCCCAGGTAAAGGGGTAGAGGGAACGGAGGGCAAGGCTTGTTCTATTTGGACCTAAGAGCTTTAGGGTTTCCAAGATTTCATTCTCTTTATCTCTAACAAATAGACCCTGATCAAATGCAGAGTTGAAAAACCATGATCCGGATATTTTCAAACAAAGTGTTTGAAGAGAATTTTGTATAATCCCCACGGGCTTAATTGGAATTTGAGAAAGAAATATTCCAAGAGTCTAAGCACCTGAGAAGTATTAGATCAAGCTATACAACTGTTTATAAGCCGTGCCAATGGAATTGTGAGTCATTATATTTAGAAAATAAAAAAGAGATGTTGGTTACCCCCTAGATGAAAACAGCTGAGTGTATATTTCATCTGCAAGCTCACTTCCTGAATCCTCTCTGAACTCTGACACTTTAACTTTTAAGCAGAAGTTCTAGTAAGACACAAGCAAGGCTGGATTCTATATAAACCCCACCATCTCAGCAATTATAAGGCAGGTTATAGACTAAATTATTTCATCTATGTGTAGTGGCTTCACATCCCTAGACATTTAAGTTTAGAATCTTATTTGAGCATGACACTGTATTGTATCTATAAAATAAAACATATCTGCACAAAATCAAGTTACCAAGGCAAGAAGACACATGCAGGGGAGGAAGACAAGAATCATGTTAGTGGCAGAGGGGTGCAAGTTGGGGATTGCACTTGCTTTCTCTCTGCCTACTTGGCCTCATTGATTTCTTAATATCCCTAGCCAGGTCCATTCCACCACAACTCTCAGTGGCTGCTTCACCTCAAAACATAGCTCCTTCAAAATTTGGGACCCTCGCAATTTGCTTCAACTTATAGCAGTTAACACTTAATTCCTGTTAACCCCTGGAATTTCTAAGCTAGTCAATGTAACTTGTATTATATTATTTGGTTTCATTACTACTTTTGTAATATGAAAAAGATTTTTAAAATTAAAAATTGGCAATTTACAATAGGTAAGATTTGGAAACAGCCTAGGTGCCCGTCAGCAGATGACTGGATCAGAAAACTGTGGTACATCTACACAATGGAATACTATGCTGCCATAAAAAAGAAGGAATTCTCATCATTTGCAGCAACCTGGATGGAATTGGAGAACATTATGCTAAGTGAAATAAGCCAGTCAATGAAAGAAAAATACCACATGATCTCACTCATTTATGGATAATAAAGAACATTATAAACTGATGAACAAAAAGATAGATACAGAGACAGTAAAGCATCAAACAGACTTTCAAATTACAGGGGGAAAGTTAGGGAGAGGTGGGAGAGATAAGAAATCAAACGAAGGACTTGTATGCATGCATATAAGCATAACCAATGGACGCAAAACTCTGGGGGGTGAGGGAATGTATGAGTGTGGGGGGGCAATGGTAAGATATGTACACATATAATACCTCAATAAAAAAAATGTCAAAAAAAACCCAACTAATTCTTTGCTCTCATTAAAAAAAAAAAAAGAATTGGGAGAGTGCTAAGAAATGAAAGACTATTTGTACTGTCTCAGTGCCCACAAGGCATAAAATGTTTCTCGACATTGCAGCTGCTAAGTAACACAAATAGTTGTCCAATCTCCTAAACATGTGCTATGTACTTTAGCATTCCTATGATACCATTCCAAAGCTGTGCTAAGTCCTCCATGATTTCAGTGCACTACAGGGATAGGAAAGATAACATCTCATTTCTTATTATTTTGCTATATACTGAATGTTTATATCTCCCTCTCCCCCATTTGTATGTAGAAATCTTAACCCCCAATGTGATGCTATTAGGAGGTGAGGCCTTTGGGAAGTGACTAGATCATGGGAGTGGAGCCCTCATGAATGTGATTAGTGCCCTTATAAAAGCAACTGCGGAGAGCTCCCCTGTCCCTTCTGCCATGTGAGGACACAGCTAGAAGAAGCTGTCTATGAATCAGGAAGAGGCTTCTCACCAGACACCAAATCTATCAGCATGTTGACCTTGGACCTCCAGCCTGTGAGAAATAAGTTTCTGTTGTTCATAAGCCACCTAGTCTATGGCAATTTGTTATAGCAGCCCAAATAGACTAAAACACCTTTGGAATCAACAGCCAACACCATGGCAATTCTAAACTGGACAGTTACAAGCAGGCAGTGTTTACTCAGGAAGGTGTCTGATGTTTTTTTCCTATATACAAACACTAGGGCTCTGTCATTCATCCAGTGTCAAGGCCTGTGCTGGGTACTAAAATACAGAAGGGGAATAAGACAGACCTTCTCCCTGCCCTCATGATGCTCACAATTTAGTAGGGAGAGTAAAACCATAAACAAGAAAACAAAAAGAGAACATTTCAAGTTGTGAGTAGAGCTATGATGGAAATAAACAGTGAGGTGTGGCAAAAGTCACTGGAGGGGAGAAGACTACTATGAGGTTCAACATCTCTCATATGAATAAGACAGCCTTGCCCTGAGAAGTTTTCAGTCTAGTGATGGAGACAGACAAAAAACAAGTAGACAAAAAAAAATTAACCTAATTAAGAAATAAACAAAGAAACAAATGGTGGTCAGTGAAGGCCTCTCCCAGGAGGTGCTATTTCAGCTGAGGCCTCCTGGGTGAGAGGGAACTAGCTGGCCCACAGCTAGGGAAACAACATTCAAAGCAGTGGGAACAGAAAATCTAACGTATCCAAGATGGGAAAATACTGGTCATTTCCAGTGTGGCCTAGTAAACAAAATGTAGACTGGAAGGAAACGAAGGTGGAGAGACAGACAAGGGCCAGCTCTAGTCAACAGGGAGGAGTGCGGTTCTTATTCTAAGTGCACTGAGAAAATGAAAAAGTTGCTTATAGTCTACTGTTCTTTGACCTTCTGTTCTAGACTGGCTCTTTCTCCATAAACTTTCATTTGGCAGAAGGGTACAGGTAAAATGTCTGAAATGTGAAATGTCTGAAAGCATAATAAATTAGCCTTGGTTTTAAATATTTAACAGATAGCCTACTGAATCTTTGAGTACAGTGGTTATATGCAAACCTATTCTTGTAGATCATTATGGCCAAGTAACCTGGTAAAGCCAAGTCCGTTCCTCCTTCACTTTCTCTAAAATGATTAGCAGGGATGGTGCTTTCAACATGGAGTAATATTCTTTGTGCTCATACTGCCTTCTTCTGTTATTAAGTAACTAAGTGGTAGTTTGGTCAGTTACATACTTCCTACTTCCAAAGAGGATGTGAAGTTGGTCACATAAATTCATGTAATATAACAGGATAAAAAAGTAATCAATAGATAAAGGAAAATATGGGTAGGAAAAGAAAACTGAAAGTTAGGTTAAAACAGTATGCTGAAATGCTACAAAAGAATCACAAACCTAGATATGGGATGCCTGGTGGATAAAGGAAAGAAGTAAACAAGACCAAGCTCGTATTGCCTATAAGACTGTCAACCAATGGTCATTGGTGCCAATTCAATGCCAACAGGAATCCCCAATTTGGGGTGCGGTAACAAAGGAAATTTTACTCAGTTCAAACAGCTCAATTGTGGTACAGCACAGCTGTAGAACAGCATGGCTGCGAAATAGCTCAATAGTGTTACAGCTTATGAAACAGCACAGCTGTGGAAAAACATGTCTTCAGGCAGTTGCCTCTCTGGCTAGACAGACATGTCTGCTTCCCTATTCTCTAGGCTTGTCTGCTCTGCCCTACTCTGGTCTGCTCCACCTGTTCTACTCTGCTCTGTTCATTCTACCTACTCTGCTGTGCTCTGTTCCTGTCTACACACTCTGCTCTGGCAAGATGTCTTTGATGTTTCAGCTCCAGCTGGAAAACGCAGTCTTCAGTTTCCTATGGAAAGGGAAAATGTGCTCCCCAGGGAGCTGACTTATACAGAAAGAAGTCCCTGTTCCTGGTCTCTGATTGGTCCATCCTCATGCCAATGAGGACTCCAAATTCTCACAGTTCAATTGGTCCAAAAGCCACTGTCCTGTTTGGTCAAAATGGAGCCACTCTGATTGGTCTGTGAAGATATTGATGAGGATATAGCCACACAGCTCTGATTGGATGGGGAAAGTTTCCGTCCATTTGGTTGAAATACAATTGCAGGAACTCCTTTTTGTTTTTTTTAAATTACCTTTATTGTTGAAAATATTACAGATGCCCACCTTTTCCCCCCATTGACCCCGCTCTAACCCTCATCCACTCCCAGCAGGCCTACTGCACTATTGTCTGTGTCCATGGGTTATGCATCTACACATGTAAGTTCTTTGGTTAATCTCTTTCTGCCCTCTCCCACTTCCCTCTGAGATTCCACAGTCTGTTCCATACTTCCATATCTCTGGATTTGTTTATTATATTTCCACATATAAGTGAGATCATGTGATACTTGTCTTTCTCTGTCTGGCTTATTTCACTTAGCATAAGAGTCTCCAGGTCCCTCTATGCTGACTCAAAGGGTAAGAGATCCTTCTTTGTTACAGCTGCATAGTATTCCATTGTGTAAATGTAACACAGGAACTCCTTTCTTAAGAGCTGGCTCAGATGACAGGAACAGAGTGCAGTCAGGTAATTCAGTGGGGGAGGCAGGCATCTTAGTGCAGTTTTCTTCCTGAAGCATGACTTTGGTGAGAAGCTCCTGTTTATAAATTACTAGTAGGCTCTGCTTTTAAATTTGATCCCAGTTAGCCACCAATAGCCCTTTTTGGTGGGTATATTTTTCTCAGGGTCAATATGATAAACCATAGTATTGCTCAGTATAAGAGTAGTTATTCAAAGGACTTGTATGCATGCATATAAACCTAAGCAATGGACACAAACAACAGGGGGTGAGGGCATGAGTGGGGAGATGGGGGAGGTAATAAGGACATATATGTAACACCTTAATCAATAAAGAAATTTTAAAAAGAGTAGTTATTTCTGGTATAGAAACCTGAGAGAAATTTCTCTTGTGGGTCCTATTATATTGGGGACATTGTACTCAAATGGACCTATATCTTTTTTAAAAAGCAGCTTTATTGAAGTATCATTAACATGCCATAAAACTAACCTGTTTTAAGTGTACAATTCCCTATGCCCCTATGTTTTCTTAAAGATTTCTACATAAAAACACCTAAGGAGGTTTTGTAGTTGGAGGACAGAATTATTATCTTTCCTTCAGATAAAGTGATTCATACTTTTTCTTAGCAAACAGCTCTATAATTGTTAGTATATACTTTCTAATTACTAATCTTAAAGATCATAGTATTAGTTCCATTTTATAAGCTAGAGAGCCTAAGAAAAAGGGAAATTGAACAATTTAGCTGAAGTCAGACATTTAGCCAGAATTAGGCTTCTAACTGGACTGTTACACAAACCACATTCTGATTCTAATGGCTTAATATGGGTTGATTTTCCCTGTGTATAGACTACTACTCTTGTAGTGTGTTCATCTCACTCAATTGATGTCTGGAAATTTGAAAGGGCTCCAGGAGTTCAAATACCCTTAAGGCCCCATTTCAAATTGCTAAATACAGATTAAGTGTGAGTAATATACTCCAATGCTACAAATAAAGAAACACTATGTTTGCTTCTTTATTTTTAGTGAAACATATGAAAAATTTATTTCGAACCTTTAAAAAGTACGTAGAACATTCCATTACATTGGTGCAAAAATCAGTTTCTCAGAATTTTGTTATTATAGGTTAATTGCATGTGGTCCAACAGGAATTTATGGATAATCATTCACAAGCAGAATATGAAATATGAATATATTATGGAAAAAGATCTTGCCATTTTCCAGAATATACTAACAGAAGTAGAGCATGCAGTCCAAACATTTATAAATTTATCTTCTTTGTTTATCCAGTATTTTTGAACTCCTTGTAAATTATACTACAGAGCCAAGCAAGAATTTGACCATTCTGGAGAACACAGTCCTAGAAGCAAGACATGTTTATAATTTTTCCAGACTCCAGCCAGCATAGACTAAGAGCTAGAGAAAGACAGGGAGGCTGGGGTCATCTAAGTACCTAGCCTAGTGCTGGGAGCAAAGTAGATATTCAGTAATTGGATTTTAACGTAAAGAACAATGGGTAGGGAAACAGTTTTTCATTTTCTTATTTTTGTGCATTTAAAAAGCTTTTTGTTTGGTCTAAGTGTAGAGATTGATGGATTTTCACAAGCTAAGCACTCCTGCCCTCTGTGCTGGAGGAAAAGATCCTATCAGGTGGTGAAGTGTGGAGTAATTTTACATGTGGAAAGAATAGTATGGAGAGAGGCAAGTTGGGGAGAACTATTAGAAGGACAGTGTGGCAGGAACACTAGGTCATGCAGATTCCTTCATTGATCCCACAGCTCTCTCCATCTGATATTCTTTTTTCTGCATTCTTCACAGCTGAACTTTTCCAAAGATTCATCCACTTACACTACCTCTTTTTCCTCAGCTCCCATCCATGCCTCAAATCACCCCAATCTGTCTTCCAGTTTCTCTACTACACTGAAACTACTCTTGCTGAGGCAGCCAACTCCATGTTGGCAAATCAAAGGAACGTTATTCTGTCCTTATATTATTTAGCCTCTCAGCAATATCCAGAAGTCAGTCATTCTTTCTTTTTTTTAAGTTTTATTTTGTTGTTTAAAGTATTACACATAGTAGTACACATATCTCCTTTTTCCCCCATTGACCTTCCCCCAGCTTCCCCTACCCACTCTCTCATGCCCTCATCCCACCCACCCAGTGTCTTGTGTCCATTGGTTATGCTTATATGCATGCATACAAGTCTTTCTGTTGATCTTTCCCCCCTCTCCCCAACACTCCCCAACCTTCACGCTGTAATTTGACAGTCTGTTCCATGCTTTACTGCCTCTGTATCTATCTTTTTGTTCATCAGGTTATAATGTTCTTTATTTTCCATAAATGAGTGAGATCATGTGGTATTTTTCTTTCATTGCCTGGCTTATTTCACTTAACATAGTGATCTCCAGGTCCATCCATGCTGCTGCAAATGGTAAGAATTCCTTCTTTTTTATAGCATCTTAGTATTCCATTGTGTAGATGTACCACTGTTTTATAATCCACTCATCTGCTGATGGGCATTTAGGCTGTTCCCAAACCTTAGCTTTGGTGAATTGTGCTGCTATGAACATAGGGGTGCATATATCCTTTCTGATTGGTGTTTCTAGTTTCTTGGGATATATTCCTGGAAGTGGGATTACTGGGTCAAATGGGAGTTCTATTTTTAGTTTTTTTGAGGAAACTCCATACTGTTCTCCACAATGGCTGCACCAGTCTGCATTCCCACCAGCAGTGCAGGAGTGTTCCTTTTTCTCCGCATCCTCGCCAGCACTTGTCGTTTGTTGATTTGTTGATGATTGCCATTCTGACAGGTGTGAGATGATACCGCATAGTCATTTTGATTTGCATCTCTCGGATAATTAGTGACTTTGAGCATGTTTTCATATGTCTCTTGGCCTTCCTTCTGTCTTCTTTCGAAAAGATTCTATTTAGGTCCGTTGCCCATTTTTTTATTGGAACATTTATCTCCCTTTTATTAAGTTGTATGAGTTCCCTGTAAATGTTGGAGATTAAACCTTTATCAGTGATAACATTTGCAAATATGTGCTCCCATACAGTGGGCTTTCTTGTTGTTTTGTTGATGGTTTCTTTTGCTGTAAAAAAGCTTTTTATTTTGATGTAGATCCATTTGTTTATTTTCTCTTTAGCTTCCATTGCCCTAGGAGCAGTATCGGTGAAGAAATTGCTTTGGCATATGTCTCAGATTTCACTGCCTGTGGATTCCTCTAGTATTTTTATGGTTTCCTGTCTTATGTTTAAGTCCTTTAACCATTTTGAGTTTATTTTGTGTATGGTATAAGTTGGTGGTCTAGTTTCATTTTTTGCATGTATCTGTCCAATTTTCCCAACACCATTTATTGAAGAGACTGTCTTGACTCCATTGTATGTTCATGCCTCCTTTGTCGAATATTAATTGAGCATAGTGGTTTAGGTTGATTTCTGGGTTCTCTATTCTACTCCATTGATCTATATGTCTGTTCTTGTGCCAGTACCAGGCTGTTTTGTAACAGTGGCTTTGTAATACAGCTTGAAATCTGGTATTGAGATCCCACTTACTTTCTTCTTCTTTCTCAGGATTGCTGTGGCTATTCAGGTTTTTTTTTTTTTATTCCAGATGAATTTTGGAGAGTTCTTTCTAGGTCTGTGAAATATGCCATTGGTATTTTAATGGGGAGTGCACTGAATCTATAGATTGCTTTGGGTAGTATGGACATTTTAATGATGTTGATTCTACCAATCCATGAACACAGTATGTTCTTCCATCTGTTTACGTCTTCCTCTATCTCTTTTTTTCAGTGTCCTGTAGTTTTCTGTGTATAGGTCTTTTACTTCCTTAGTTAAGTTTAGTCCTAGGTATCTTAATTTTTTTGGTGCGATGGTAAATGGGATTGCTTTTTTAGTCTCTCTTTCTGTAAGTTCACTATTGGTGTATATAAATGCCATAGATTTCTTGGCATTAATTTTGTATCCTACTACATTGCCGAATTCATTTATTAAGTCTAATAGTTTTTTGATGGAGTCTTTAAGGTTTTTTATGTACAATATCATGTCACCTGCGAATAAGGATAGCTTTACTTCTTTGCCAACTTGGATGCCTTTTATTTCTTCTTCTTGTCTAATTGCAATGGCTAATACTTCCAGTACTATGTCGAACAGGAGTGGTGAGAATGAACATCCCTGTCTTGTTCCTGTTCTTAGGGGAAACGGTTTTAGTTTTTGCCCATTGAGTATGATGTTGGCTGTGGGTTTATCATATATGGCTTTTATTATGTTGAGGTATGATCCTTCTATTCCCACTTTGCTGAGAGTTTTTATCAAGAAAGGGTGTTGGATTTTGTCAAATGCTTTTTCTGCATCAATTGATAATGACTATATGGTTTTTAATCTCTCAATTTGTTTATGTGATGTATCACGTTTATTGATTTGTGGATATTGTACCATCCTTGCATCCCTGGGATAAATCCTACTTGGTCATGGTGTATGATCTTTCTGATGTACTGCTGGATCCGATTTGCTAGAATTTTGTTGAGGATTTTGGCATCTATGTTCATGAGGGATATTGGCCTGTAATTCACTTTCATTGTGTTGTCTTTATCTGGTTTGGTATTAGGGTGATGCTGGCTTCATAGAATGAGCTTAGAAGTGTTCCTTCCTCTTGAATTTTTTGGAATAGTCTGAGGAGGATAGGTTTTAGTTCTTCCTTGAATGTTTGGTACAACTCCCCTGAGAAGCCTTCTGGCCCTGGGATTTTGTTTGCTGGAATCTTTTTGATGACTGCTTCAATTTCTTCCATAGTTATTGGCCTATTGAGATTTTTAGATTCTTCCTAATTGATACTGCTCCGAGGGCAATGGAAACTAAAGAGAAAATAAACAAATGGGACTACATAAAAATAAAAAGCTTTTCCACAGTAAAAGAAACCATCAACAAAACAACAAGAAAGCCCACTGCATGGGAGAACTTATTTGCCAATGTTATCACCGATAAGGGTTTAATCTCCAACATTTACAGGGAACTCATACAACTTAACAAAAGGAAGATAAACAACCGAAATTAAAAAATGGGCAATGGACCTAAATAGAATCTTTTCAAAAGAAGACAGAAAGAAGGCCAAGAGACATATGAAAACATGCTCAAAGTCACTAATCATCCACGAAATCCAAATCAAAACAACAGTGCCATACCATCTCACACCTGTCAGAATGGCTATCATCAACAAATCAACAAATGACAAGTGCTGGCGAGGATGCTGAGAAAAAGGAACCCTCATGCACTGCTGGTGGGAATGCCGACTGGTGCAGCCACTCTGGAGGACAGTATGGAGTTTCCTCAAAAAAACTAAAAATGGAACTCCTATTTGGCCCAGTAATCCCACTTCTAGGAATATATCCCAAGAAACTAGAAACACCAATCAGAAAGGATATACGCACCCTTATGTTCATAGCAGCACAATTCACCATAGCTAAGATTTGTAAACAGCCTAAGTGCCCATCAGCAGATGAGTGGATTAAAAAACTGTGGTACATCTACACAATGGAATACTATGCTGCGGTAAAAAAGAAGGAATTCTTACCATTTGCAGCAGCATGGATGGAACTGGAGAGCATTATGCTAAGTGAAATAAGACAGTCAGAGAAAGATAAATATCACATGATCTCACTCATTTGTGGAATATAATGAACAACATAAACTGATGAACAAAAACAGATCCAGAGACAGAGAAACATTGATCAGACGGTTACACCTCAGAGGGAAGGTAGGGGAGGGTGGGGGTAAGGGGGAGAAATCAACCAAAGGACTTGTATGCATGCATATAAGTCTAACCAATGGACACAGACAACAGAGGGGTGAAGGCATGAGTGGGGTGTGGGGAGCAATGGGGCGATAAGGACACATATGTAATACCTTAATCAATAAAGAAAAATTAAAACAAATATTTCACCAGTAAATATGGTGATACATATGTTCAAAATGATACTCTTGTCTGCTGTGTGAAAAAGGCATCAGAATTAGGGCTGACCCCAAAATGTGCAAGCCAGAGTCCATGCATGTCATTGCTGCATTATCCTGTTTTTTTCAGTGTTAGAGTAGCCTTGCCAAGTTTTAATTTTTAAATAAAACAGACTGTTCCCAATATATAGAGTAGGGTCCCTAAACCTGGCCAGTTATAGGTGCCATCTTTGGGGTGATCAGCGGGAGGGGCTATTGGGGGGGCACCTGCCTTGGCTGGAGGCCTGGCGCCACCCACCAGCTGGCCCCGCCCCCTGATCACTGCCACTGGCAGATCACCTCCCTCTTGGGGGGCAGACACTCAACGCAGTGTGTCATAGTGACCAGTCGTTCTGCTGGTTGTTCCGCCATTCGGTCAATTTGCATATTAGGGTTTTATTATATAGGATAATATATAATGGTTTATAGTTAATAGTTATTACACTCTTTTTGGTTAAACCATTTGTTTCATACTGGTGCCCTGAATGGCATAAGTGACTTATGCAGGCAAAAAGATGCTTATGGCTTGAACCACAGTATTAGAAGTATGAGAAGAGGGCAGATACGAGGTATGTTTTGGAGGTAGAAACCATAGGATGTCCTTATGGATTGGATGTGGAGGATAGGAGAAAGAAAAGAATGGAATGAAATTCCTACGATGTTGGCTTGAGTGTTGGTGGTGCTGTTTACTAAGGAAGGAAAATATGGGGGAGATGCAGGCTTATATGGGGTGGAGATGGGTGAATCAAGAAATTTTTGTCTGCCATGATGAATTCAATTTGTCAATAAGATATCCGAATGGAGATACCATGTGGGCATGCAGACATGAGTCTGGAGCTCATAGAGATGTTTGATAGAGATAGAAATTTGGGAGCCATCAGTATGCTGCAGTATTTAAAGCCAAGGGGCAGGATGAGATCACTGAGGGAGAGAGTGTGTTGGGGAATCCCCATTGTGTGAATCGTGATAGGAGGCAGGGCCCACCATCCACTGAAGAAACTGAAAGTGCTACACATTCACTGTCTCTGACCCCTAGCAGCCTAAGCATAGACATGTGATCTAAGCTCAACCAACCTAATAATACTGTGTAAGACTTTGAATCTGGAGTCAGTGTTGCAAAGAAGCAAGGGACAATTCCAAATTCATTCTGATGGCAGCAGCTGGGGCATCAAAGTAGTCATTGGCAGTGGTTGGTAGTGACAGTGTCAGCATGCAGTGTCCAGTGAGGATGACAGAAGCACTGAACCAGTCTGTTCCTGTGATGTGAGCTTGACTGGGACCCTTACCCCAAGCTCCCCTTAGCCTTAGACTGTTTCCAAGCCTGGTTCAGCAGCCTTCCTATCAATTTCTTTGCTATCTGATTTTGTGCCAGTGAATTCCTTTTCTCCTTAGTTTAACCAGAGTTGGTTTCTTTAGTCTAGACTGCAACTACAAACCCTTTAAACACAAGTTCTTGAACTTCGTAGGCATTCAATAAGTTTTTGCTGAATAAGTTTCTGATTAAGTTTCCTCCTAACTTGAAATTACTCAGCAAGGAGTCTCATGCGTTTCCACCATGGCTGCTGTGGACTAGTGGCGAGTACTCTTTTTCGTTGACAACTTTCCTTGGAGGTTTTGAAGGACAGAGAAAAGGTCAACAACTGAAGTAACTGTCATCCTAATCTCACAGGAATAAACGTATTGACTCATGAAGGGATTCAATGTCCTTCTAAAACTGGCATATGGTAATTATTATTCACGGGGAGGGATCCTACCTGGATGCTCTGGGCCAAGCTACCCACCATTCTCCCTGTTTTAAATAGCAGTTAAAGAGCCCCAGCCAGTGTGTTCGGTGATTAGAGCATGGTACCTGGACCCACACACTGAAGGTTTGTGGGTTTGATTCCCGGTCAAGGGCACATACCTGGGTTGCAGGTTTGATACGCAGCCCTGGTCCAGACGGGTTCTGGAGGCAACCAATCGACATCTCTCTTACATCAATGTTTCTCTCTCTCTCTCTCTCTCTCTCTCTCTCTCTCTCTCTCTCTCTCTCTCCCTTCCCTCCTTCCCTACCTCCCTTCAACTCTCTCTAAAAAAATCAATGGAAAAATATGCTCAGGTGAGGTTTAAAAAAATAGTTACAGAAACCCATGAACTCCTGATTTTAAGATATGTATTCACAATGAAAGCAAGGATGCATTTTGTCCTTTGCAACTCAAATAAAGAGATTACATTTTACTTTTCAAAACTTCTCAAGGTAATTCAATTTCTCCCACCCCTCCAATGCTTTTAAATGAAAGTCAACTGTTGTCTTTGAAGAAACTTAAAGAAATTACTGAAACAGCTGAAGTCTAAATCTGCTTTGGCAAAAACAGAAAATATGTGGAAATATCCTGCATTGTTCTCTTTTATATTTTATTGATTTTGAGCTGCATAAGGGTCCATCTGCTGGGGCCCCTGAAAAGAAACCAACGTTCTGTCTACAGATAGCTCTAACCCAAAAGAGAAGGCCAGCTCCTCAGCTGTGGTGTGAACACAATCCAGGAGAGTGTGTGGTCAGTTGGAACTCTAGTTGATGAAAAAGTGGATATGTCAGCAGATGGAGAAATAAGTTAATTTATAAAGGATCACTACATGTGATGCTAAATCCTGTCAGTTCCACCTTAATAGTTCTCTCATATCTATAATTTCCTCTCTATTCCCATTTAGTCTTGGCAAATGCTTCTCCAGTTTTAATATGGGCACCAATCACCTGAGGATCTTATAATGCAGATTCCGATTTAGCAGGTGTGTAGTGGACCTGAGATTTTGCATGTGTCACAAGCTAGCTGGTGATGCACTTGCTGCTGGTCTTCTTTCCTTTCTTTCTTCCTTCCCTCTTCTCTCCCTAGTTGGTTTCTAGTTTGATTTCATTGTGGCTAAAGAACACACTCTATATGATTTGAATTCTTTTAAATTTGTTCAGGTTTGTTTTATGGCTAAAGATAGAGTCTATCTTGGTGAATGTTATATATAAACTAGAGGCCCAGTGCACAAAATTCATGCACGGGTAGGGTTCTTAGGCATGGCTTGCCATCAGGGCCAATCATGTTCCCTGCCTCCGCACCTCCTCCTCCCCTCACAGCCTGTGGGCCGCCACCACGCCATTCCCCACCTCCTGGCCTCCCACCTCCTCTTCCCCTCACTCCCTCACCGCCTGGTCACCACCGCTGGTTGCCCACCATGTTTCGCATTGCCTGCTGGTGGTCAGAACATGTCATAACAAGCGATTGAACTCCCAAGGGGACAATTGGCATATTAGCCTTTTATTATAAAGGATGCTTGAAAAGAATGTTATTGGGTGGAGTGTTCTAAAATGTCAATTAGATACTCTTTTGTAAAAATTTTTAAAATATATCTTTATTGATTTCAGAGAGGAAGGGAGAGTTAGAAATATTGATGAGAGAGAAACATTGATCAACTGCCTCCTGCACACCCCTCACTGGGGATGTGCCCGCAACCAAGGTACATGCCCTTGACTGGAATCGAACCTTGAGTCCACAGGCTGACGCTCTATCCACTGAGCCAAACCAGTTAGGGCAATTAGATACTCTTGATACACGGTTTTGTTGAATTATTCTATAGCATTGCTGATTTTCTAATTGTTCTATCAACTGTTGAAAGCAGGGTGTTGAATTCCCCAACTATAATTGTGGATTTTCTATTTCTCCTTTCAGCTCTGTCAGTTTTTGCTTTATGCATTTTGAAGCTTTGTTTTTTGATAAATACACTTTTAGAATCACTGTGTCTTCTTGGTGGATTGATCTTTTTATCATTGTGTAATTTCTCTCTTTTACCTGGAAAGTTTTTGGTTTTGGTCTGAAGCCTACTCTATATAATATTAATATAGTCACTCTTTTTAAAAAAATTAATGATTGGACAATACAAAATTTTCTGTCCTTTTACTTCGTTGTTACAGTGGAAGAGTTTCTTGTAGAGAGGACATAGTTACTAGTACCATATTTTCTGGCGTATAAGACAACTGGGCGTATAAGATTTTCCTGGGTTAAAAAGTTGTTTTATACGCCGGAAAATACAGTATATTGGACTATATTGATTGGATTAGATATAATGGATTAGATATATTGACTACCGTATTTTCTGGCGTATAAAATGGCTTTTTAACCCAGGAAAATCTTATACACCCAGTCGTCTTATACACCGGAAAATACGGTAGATTATGCTTTTTAATTCACTCTTCATTTTCCCTCTTTTAATTGATATATTTAGACTCTTTACA